>NC_060140.1:882062335-882712616 GCF_021461385.2 Schistocerca piceifrons
TGTTGACCAGACGATGGAATTCTGCCCTGTGCAAGCAACAAGTACATATGGACCGAATGGTTGTGACTAACAAGCCTGACATAGCATGTTAGCCAGATAAAAGGTCATGCCTGTCAATCAACATCTTAGTCTAGGTGACTGAATCTATAACGTTTAGGTGGCTCAGAATAAACTGAAATACGAGGATCTGACTTTCGAGTTCGGTGGAATTTGGAATGTGAAACCTGATCATATCATTATACTTTGTGCTCTGCTATCAACACTACGTAATCTGAAGAGCACTCATCTGTTTCCTAGGATTTACTAAACACAGTCAAATAAAAATTATTGTTCAGAAATAGCGTAAAATATTGTGTGAAGTACTGTAAAACTCTGAGTTACCAGAGATATTCCTGAGGAAGCTGGATGTAACCTGGGCAACTCCTACAATGCAATCTCTGTTGTTAAAATAAAAAAGAACAATTATTGTTTTTACTATGGTTGTAATTATTCATCTTACAAAAAGCTTTTGAAAAGCACTAAGAAAGTGTATTGTTTGATTTTAAAACACTAGTTACTTCAATATTTCAGTTCATACAGTAACTATGAAACTAAGCACACAGTTGTTCAGATGTAGCATTGTCCTTGAATATTTATAGTTATGCGCTTGCATTGATGAGTGTAGTGGGGCATCTACGCCGCATTTCTTGCTTTTTCTCTGACTATGCTCTAGCGATGAAGGTAAGAGATAGTGAGCGCATATGAGTTGCAAGCAAACAGCTGTAGCATACAGGCACGGTGACGTTACTGTTAAGTATTTTAATGTGGTTTCCAACACTGTAAAGCATCTGACTTATTTCACAAAAGTGCTCTTTTATAATGTCTGATAAATAGAATGTGAGAGATATATACATGCACCAATGTGATACTGCCAGATCGACAATGTGAAATATGTTCGTAATATGATCACACAGAGAAAGTGTGTTCAGCTGGGTCGGGTCTGAATTAGACATTAAGATTTTCGTAACAAAAAATAGAACCTTTCATACATATCACAGAATATTCCGGGCTTATACCTACAGTAATGGTCAGTCAATAGTCTGCTGTGACCACTAGTAAATCAATGTGCATGCAACTGTGTGAAGTGTAGGTGAGTACTTTGCATAAAGCACTTTAAAAATATGTGCAAGTGTGTTCGTAAAATGAAGAATGTTATGTAGCATGCTGTGCACCTATGGAGTGTAGTCAAATCGCAGGTGCTGTGCAGAAGAGGAGTTGCGCGTTGCTGTAATCTGACTCGACGCAAAAGTGAGTGACATTCACGAACACTAATGTATTTGTTTGAGTGGCCATTTTCCGCAGCAGCTGTTAAAATCAGTTGTTATTGGTTTTTCCGCCTTAAGCTTACTGAAATTTAACTGAAGAGAATTTTAGACCAGACGCGTTTCGCTTGTATTTATAAAACATGTTCTGTGCTTATTCTGCAAATTGGATATATAAGTTTGTATATTTTTCGTTGCTTTAGATTAAAAACAGGGTTTTGTCTATAAGGTTGGAGCGCAAATTACTTACAGTGTTGCAGCCTGTTATTTACACATCCTGTATTTGTGTTATTTACACTTCACCTCGCTTTTGCAGATCGAACTGAAGTTATGTGTGTTCTCACTCAGCACAAGAAAAAGTGCAAAGGGAAAAAATTGCCGAGTGTGCATGTGAAACGTAGTCTTTCGATATCAACTGCTGCTAATGAAAGGGAGTAAGCAGTGGTTTGAAGAATGTGTAAAGAAGAGGCTGGAACACTGTAAGTAATTTCCACTGTAACTTTATAAACAAAACGCTGTTTTTAATGTAAAGCAACTAAAAATGTACAAACATATGTATCCAATTTGCAGAATGAACACAGAAGATGTTTTATAAATAAGAGTGAAAGGCGTCTGGAGTAAAATTCTCTTTGATCAAATTGCAGTAAGCTTAAGTCGGAAAAACCAAAAACAAATGATTTTACCGATCTCTGAATGATGTTATCACCCTCTAGACTATCTGTAGGTCCACATGAGATTGAGGCACACGGTCCACATACCGCCCAAGTGAGGACAGGAAAAGCTGAACTCGTGCATTTGTAAACGGTTATAGGCGCTTCAGTCTGGAACCGCGCGACGGCTACGGTCGCAGATTCGAATCCTGCCTCGGGCAGGAATGTGTGTGATGTCCTTAGGTTAGTTAGGTTTAAGTAGTTCTAAGTTCTAGGGGACTGATGACCGCATCAGTTAAATCCCATAGTGCTCAGAGCCATTTGAACCATTTTTTGTAAACGGTTAGGGAACATACACGACTATATAGCATTACAATCCCTCTTCGTACTCTAATTTGGCGAAACCTCGTTTCGGTATTTTGAACAGTTCAGGAAATGCAAGGGTTCTTCATACTCATCCTGTTCATACGTTCAGTTTTAGACGGCAAGCTAGGAAGCTACTGGTACATTATCCCGTGGAACAAAAGAAACACGATAGCCGGTGAGTGGGTGTGCTGTGATGGAGTAAGTAATCTGCTCCAGCTGCTGCCTGGTGGAGCCGGGTCGGATGCGGAACCTGCGCAGCACTGCAGCCAGCGCAACCCGCATCTCCAGGTCGGCGAAGCGCGCGCCCACGCACTTGCGAGGTCCTGTGCCAAACGGCAGGTAGCTGCCCGGCTGCCTGCTGGTGGCGCTGCCTCCGGGCAGGAAGCGGCCGGGGTCGAACAGGTCGGGCTCAGGGAACAGGTCTGGTCGGCGGTGCATCAGCAGGAACGACACAAGCACGCAGCAGCCCCTCGGCGCCAAGTAACGACCATCGCACAGCGGCGTGTCCTCGGTCACCAGGTGCGCAATGTTGGGGGCTGTCGGAAACAACCGCAGCGACTCCTGCAACAGCCGTACACGCACATGTGAACCGTCGTATTGTAAGGAATTTCCTGAACAGATCTTGCACGGGACGCTGAAGTCCAGCACACAATATGTATCCCATAATTGATCTTATTCGTGTAACTCATTTGTCGAAACTACATCAGTGCTACACATGTACAGAACCTGGGCAAAGTATATGGTAACACCCAAACTCAGGACACTACTATGGATTATACGATGTAGGGAAACATCTTGAAGTCGTCTCAGAATGGATCATACAGGTCCTTTACGGTTTCCGAGGGCATCATATACCACTCTTCCTGTAAAATAGGGGCCAGTTCAGGTAATGATGATGGAGGTGGATAGTGACCATACACCCTCCTCTTCAAAGCAGTTCACAAAGGCTCGATAACATTGAGACCTGGTGACTGTGCTGGCCAGGTGGGATGTTACCATTAATCCTCGTGCTCACGAAACCAGTGCTGAACGATGCCAGCTTCGTGAACAGAGGCCCTACAGCCTTGGTACAACACTTCACCTTTGAGGAACAAGCCTTCTGCCATAGGATGGACCTGATACGCCAAAGTGGTCACATAACATGTGGCAATAATGCGACTTGCAGAGTAGCCGTGAAGCCCATTGTATACCACAATACAGCTGCCCAAACCATCACTAAACCCCAGAAACGTTTCACTTCTGAGATGTATACTTGGCCAGAAAGGTTTAAACAGCGTGAAACAAGACCCATCCGATTATTTTCTTCCAGCACCCCATAGTGCAGATTTTATAGGTTTGGCCCCACGTTTTCCTGTTAAGGGTATCTCCATCAGTGATGAGCAGTACAGTACAGCTGCCCAAACCATCACTGAACTCCACAAACGTTTCACTTCTGAGGTGCATATTTGGCCAGAAAGGTTTAAACAGCGTGAAACAAGACCCATCCGACCAAATTATTTTCTTCCAGCACCCCATAGTCCAGATTTTATAGGTTTGGCCCCACGTTTTCCTATTAAGGGTATCTGCATCACTGATGAGTGGTTTTGGAACTCCAGCTCACTCTACAATTCCCTGCTTGTGGAGCTTCCTCCATGCTGTTTTGGCACTGACAGGGTTAGCCAGTGTGATGTTCCACTCTGCAGTGACTTTCGCAGCTGTTATCCCACTACTATTCTTCAATGACAGTCTGTCACGATCACTCAACCCACACTTTCGTCCACATTATGACATAGTGGATCAGGGTTTTCTGCTTTCCCTGTACACAGTTTAAATTTTCCGTAAGTTATCTCCTGAAACAGCAAACATTTCGGCTCCCTGGGTTTTGGGTGCACTTACCATGAAAGCATCAACAATTACCCCACCCTCGAATTCAGTTAGCTTTGATATAACTGACTCACAGCTACACATAACACTGTTCTGACCACGACTGACAATTGCAGTATGTTGAGCACATTGCATAGGTGCTTTTCATACTGAAATTCAGCAGTTTAGTCAGTAGGCCTCTACAGCATCTTCGTTTATGCTGAAGCATACATTTTCGTGGTGTTTCCATGTTTTCGTTCAAACACTGCATGTTGTGATTAGTACACTGAGGTATGAATTAGTCTTGCAACACACTTGTAGATTTGAGCAGGAGAAAATTACACTTTGAGACGTGGCATAAGCCCCCTCTCATATTTTTATCTTACTCTGAGTAATTCGATTTGGGGAAGGACAGCCGAGTATGGTCATTACAAGGGTAGTATTGAGAACTCAGACGATATGAATATTTTCCTCTCTAAATGCACACAGAGAAAAGCTGCTATTCCTTCACACGTGGACTTCCCACGTAGCATCTCTCGTCACCCGGGTGGTCCGGTGACAGGTGGGTTCTGCTGATCTTGAAAGGGTTCTGCCGGCGGGTGTGAGGGAGTCGAGTGGATGCTGTCCAGACGCCGACATTGTCATAAGAGCGGGGGCGACACGCCCACAGGGGCCTGAAGGAGCACGGCTGGGGCTACAGATTCCATTACTTCGCAGAAACTTAGTAAAAACACTTTCTGACGGGCTACCAGCAAGGTGTGGGAATGACTTGTGTTACCAGGCAGTCTTGGCGGGCAAATTCCCGCGTTTTCTGCAAAATCATAACTGTGATTGGCTTGCTCAGGGGATAGCTCCGTGACGTAGCAAAATCGGCGCAGAAATTGGCGCTAAGTATCTCCATTGGTGGAATAGTAGCGCTTCGGCAATAGAGTGGAATTTTCCGCTGGTTTTCGATTTGCTGATTGGAACGTTTTAACCATGGCCACTGTCGTGGGGGCGGGAATGTTCTGTGTTCGGCTTGCACGGGTGCTCTTGAGAAAGTCGTCTCTCGCCTTTCGGTCAGAGTAGGTTACAAGACTGAGCTCTCGCTGCTCTGGACAGCCTGCCTTCCGTTGGCTGTCTAATATACTTTCATTTAATTGTAACTGTTTGACGAATTTGCTGAAGTTCCGACTTCAACGTAACTTTCCAAGTACAGTTGACAATTGAGCGTTCTGCGTACAAGCGGCCTATGTTGTCCGTCTTGAACAGTTTTGGCTAAAGTTGACTATCAGAGTTACCGTGTGACTTCGCTTGTTAAAATCAACAATCACTGTACTGTCTGTGATTGTGTAGCGAGCCTTCTTCATCTCCCTCAGAGACGCATTTGTGTTGCTAGGAAGTGTTTAGTCTGGAATAACTAGACCAGGATAATTTGTTTCGGGCTATACTCGCGACATTATCATCACCACGACGGGACGCCAAAGCAACCAGGCATCGCCTCCGGTATACCAGCCAGATTGTGTCCTTACAGTTAAGAAGACAGATTGGTAATGTATGTCTGCAGCACCGACAAATTAGGGAATTTTGCTACGTGACAATCAGAGCTCAGCAGAACGCACCTGTTCCCGTCTTTCCTAACGTGGTTCTGTCTTGGGTGTTCATTGTCTGAGTTGTCACTACTGTAGCAGCAATTAATGTTGGGTTGGCTGGGTGTTTCTGTTAAGATTTGAGTTGCAAGGAATTGGCTCCACATACCACTTGGTCGTAAATGTCACAATCTAGTTTATGCTACAGCATCTTTGTTTATGTTGAAGCATACATGTTCGTGATGTTTCCATATTTTCGTTCAAACACTGCATATTGTGATTAGTACACTGAGGCATGAATTAGTCTTGTAACACACTTGTAGGTTTGAAAAGGAGAAAATTACATTTTTAAATTAAATGCTGATTGCATCTCTATAGACCGCATAACAAACACAAAATTTGTGGCAATGCATATTGATTTTTAGTTTAAGTGATGTGAACATACAAAGATATTGTCCTCGCAAATTTAATGTGATCAGCATGTTTTGTCCTTAGAGTCCTGTCATCAGTGTGTGATGGCCAATGTTGTTTAGTTACATACTCTTCATATGTACACTCGCTTCTTAGTTTTGGAATACTTTTCTTGAGCACTAGGGTGCAAAATCTGAACAAAAACTTTTAATTGAGCTCATTGCAAACATATGTTTCAAAACACTGGGAATTTTGAATACACCATGTGAGTACGTTTGCCAATCAGTCATGCACATCAAAAGTAACATTGATCATTACTGTCTATGATACAAGTTCTGCAAGATTTGGACTGAATTTACATTTACCATAAAAAAGTAAATAAGACTCAAAACACCATTTCGAACCAAGAAATCAAAGAAATTACTAAAACAAATTTATTTAAAAAGGCAGTCAGAAGTACTTTCACAATTTAGTCATATTTCATAAAAATTACCTATTAATCAAAACATTCTATCATACTATGCAGCGAAGGATTACGTATCTTACATGGAGTAGCTGCTTGGTAAAAAAAAGTAGGACAAATAAATACTACAAAACATCCATCATTTCACATAACACTTTCACACTATATTTTTCCTTCTTTTTTATCTTTTCTGGAAGAACTTAGTCCCAAAGCTAAGCAACGTATGACACTAAAACTTCGTTTTCTTTCTAAACTCAACATCTCACTGTTAATAGAGGCATGCTCACTCAGTCTTTCAGACTAGCAAATAAGAAGTTGAAGAAAACAGAAAGGAAACCAAACACAGTCGCTATAGCCTTGACATCGACTAACGGCGTGTGTAGTGTCACATTATGAAACAACATGCGTATAGTGTGTGTAGCGTGTGACTGGGGATCAGAAATGAATGAACGGTGCAGAACTATACTTTGACAATATTGTAATGATCTAATAGTGAAAGGTTGCCAGCCGAGAAAAGAAGAATCATGTAAATATGAATATTAGTTGTAAGCCGTTAACAGTGCAAGCCGCTTTCGTCAGTACATTAAGAGGTCATACGAGTCAAAAAACCGCTGATTGGGAATTAGAGGTAAAAAGCGATGCAGTCATGTCCCATATATAAGCAAACAGCTCAAGATGCCGTACATAGAAGACCTGAAACGTCAAGCAAGGCAGAGTTCCAGAGATCAGCAGCAGCAGAGTTCCACACTGGCAAGAGTTCCAGATCGAGCAGCCTCGGATGACGAAGAGCCAGCAGCAAATTCTACGTAGGTGAGCATTATCTTTAGTTTAGCTTGTACACCAAGGACACCTTGCTTGCCTGAACATACCTCTGAACTAGGGCTATTGGTTTCCATCGTACATTTGTCTACATGTACCTATGTTTATACGTGACTTTCTTTGCAGCGAGTACTTGAACCTAAGGATCCGATTGGAGCAATAGAATCTGACACTTCCATGGTCCGTGATCTATAGCACCATATGTTGGTGTGTATTCCCGACTCTTGACAAGGTTATTGGCTATGGTGGATACTTTTTGATTAACTTGAGATTGTAGTAGGCCTCATCTGTGTTTTTATAAACTACCGCCTGTGCTCTTCTGCATTTTTATTGCAGACACACGAAGAAGCAATAAAAAACAGAACAGGAAGCCAAGCCAGAATCTCACTTCCTTTCATCACCATGTGCATCTTTAATACTATTAACGATACAGCCTATATAACTTATATAACTTCTCTGTTTTTTTCCACAATGTGACTTCTGTATCACCAAGCTGGTTCGTGTAACATCTGTGTAAATGTTTTATTCGTTATTTATGACCATTTATGTAACCGTAATAATCTAAGGATGTATTTTCAAAAGTAATATGGTGTAAAAGAATGGAAATGTTGAATCTTTACTTGCCATACTGGCTCATGAATAGAGCTGTCGCTTCGTAATCATGTACGAGGGCAGTTCAATAAGTAATGCAACACATTTTTTTCTGAAACAGGGGTTGTTTTATTCAGCATTGAAATACACCAGGTTATTCTCCAATCTTTTAGTTACACAATACTATTTTTCAACGTAATCCCCATTCAATGCTACGGCCTTACGCCACCTTGAAATGAGGGCCTGTATGCCTGCACGGTACCATTCCACTGGTCGATGTCGGAGCCAACGTCGTACTGCATCAATAACTTCTTCATCATCCGCGTAGTGCCTCCCACGGATTGCGTCCTTCATTGGGCCAAACATATGGAAATCCGACGATGCGAGATCGGGGCTGTAGGGTGCATGAGGAAGAACAGTCCACTGAAGTTTTGTGAGCTCCTCTCGGGTGCGAAGACTTGTGTGAGGTCTTGCGTTGTCATGAAGAAGGAGAAGTTCGTTCAGATTTTTGTGCCTACGAACACGCTGAAGTCGTTTCTTCAATTTCTGAAGAGTAGCACAATACACTTCAGAGTTGATCGTTTGACCATGGGGAAGCACATCGAACAGAATAACCCCTTCAGCGTCCCAGAAGACTGTAACCATGACTTTACCGGCTGAGGGTATGGCTTTAAACTTTTTCTTGGTAGGGGAGTGGGTGTGGCGCCACTCCATTGATTGCCGTTTTGTTTCAGGTTCGAAGTGATGAACCCATGTTTCATCGCCTGTAACAATCTTTGACAAGAAATTGTCACCCTCAGCCACATGACGAGCAAGCAATTCCGCACAGATGGTTCTCCTTTGCTCTTTATGGTGTTCGGTTAGACAACGAGGGACCCAGCGGGAACAAACCTTTGAATATCCCAACTGGTGAACAATTGTGACAGCACTACCAACAGAGATGTCAAGTTGAGCATTGAGTTGTTTGATGGTGATCCGTCGATCATCTCGAACGAGTGTGTTCGCACGCTCCGCCATTGCAGGAGTCACAGCTGTGCACGGCCGGCCCGCACGCGGGAGATCAGACAGTCTTGCTTGACCTTGCGGCGATGATGACACACGGTTTGCCCAACGACTCAACGTGCTTTTGTCTACTGCCAGATCACCGTAGACATTCTGCAAGCGCCTATGAATATCTGAGTTGCCCTGGTTTTCCGCCAAAAGAAACTCGATCACTGCCCGTTGCTTGCAACGCACATCCGTTACAGACGCCATTTTAACAGCTCCGTACAGCGCTGCCACCTGTTGGAAGTCAATGAAACTATACAAGACGAAGCGGGAATGTTTGAAAATATTCCACAAGAAATTTCCGGTTTTTTCAACCAAAATTGGTCGAGAAAAAAAATGTGTTGCATTACTTATTGAACTGCCCTCGTAGAACACGGAGGGAAGCCCCTCTGCAAAGACACTGGCTTAGCAGGAACAGAAAAGGTGGACTTGGCGGTCGAATTGCAAATTTCTTTTGTGATAAGAGTCAGTCGGTGGCTAGCAGGTAAAGTATTCCCATCTCTTGAACTGAACAAGGCAAGAAGAACTGCAAGATTATACACTATGAGATCAAAAGTATCCGGACACCTAGCTGAAAATAACTTACAAGTTCGTGGCACCCTCCATCGGTAATGCTGGAATTCAATGTGATGTTGCCCTACCCTTAGCTTTAATGAAAGCTTCCACTCTCGCAGGCATACGGTCAGTCAGGTGGTGGAACGTTTCTTGGGGAATTGTAACCGATTCTTCACGAAGTGCTTCACTGAGGAGAGGTATCGATGTCGGTCAGTGAGGACTGGCACGAAGTCGGCGCTCAAAAATATCCCCAAGGTGTTCTATAGGATTCAGATCAGCCCTCTGTGCAGGCCAGTTTATTACAGGGATGTTATCATCGTGTAACCACTCCACCATTGGCATTATGAACAGGTGCTCGATCGTGTTGAAAGAGCCAATCGACATCCTAGAATTGCTCTTCAACAATGGGAAGCAAGAAGGTGCTTAAAACAACAATGTAGGCCTGTGCTGTGATAGTGCCACTTAAAAAAAAAACAAGGAGTGCAAGCCCAGTCCATGAAAAACACGACCACACCATAACACCACCGCCTCCGAATTTCACTGTTGGCACTACACACGCTGGCAGATGTTCACCGGGCATTCACCATACCCACACCCTGCCATTGGATCGTCTCATTATGTACCGTGATTCGTCACTCCACGCAACGTTTTTCCACTGCTCAGTCGTCCAATGTTTACGCTCCACCAAGCGAGGCGTCCTTTGGTATTTCCTGGCGTGATGTTTGGCTTATGAGCAGCCGCTCGAACGTGAAATGCAAGCTTTCTCACCTCCTGCCTGTCATAGTACTTGCAGCAGATCCTGATGCAGTCTGGAATTCCTGTGTGATGTTCTGGATAGATGTCTGCCTATTACAAATTAAGACCGTCTTCGACTGTCGACGGTCTCTGTCAGTCAACAGACGAGGTCGGCCTGTACGCTTTTGTGCTGTACGTGTCCCTTCACGTTTCCACCTCTTTATCACATCGGAAACAGTGGACCTAGGCATGTTGAGGAGTGTGGAAATCTCGCGTACAGACACATGACACAAGTGATGCCCTATCATCTGACCACGTTCGTAGTCCGTGAGATCCGCGGGGCGCCCCATTCCGCTCTCTCACTATGTCTAATGACCACTGAGGTCGCTGATATGGAATATCTGGCAGCAGGTGGCAGCACAGTGCACCTAATATGAGAAACGTATGTGATAGGGGGGGTGTCCGGATACGTTTGATCATAGAGCGTATAATACAGCTTCAGATGTGGATGTAATTTGGCTTATTATTCATGGCATACTCTTGCTAAAAAGAGAATTTCCAGAGCTAGTTAAACAGCAAGAGCCACAGATACTTTTGCCGCCTTTTATGGACGGTAAAGAAGACCGAATTTGCCATTATCTTCATCTCCAGTTGAGTATTAGGTAATTGTATGGTCTATTTATGCGGTTTCTTTTTCAATTTTAAGTTTGTGCCCTATACCTTTGTGTTTATCAGTCATATTTTATCATTAGTCGTTTACCTAGACAGGGTCGTATACCAAGTGCTACCATATTCCCGATTATCCTATTTTATTGAGCTGAAAAGCCATTTCATTAAACTTTCACTACAGTTAATAAACTCTGTGGAGTAGCAGATTTCATTATTATTCACTGAGCATGATTCTTAAAGGACTCCACGTATTTTTCATACAAAAATAATTAAAGTTTCAGCATAGTTCAGCTCCCTGGATAAATTTATAATATTCAGCTAAAAATTGATCTTACTGAAATCTCTGTACAGTATTACTGTTGCATGCAAAAACGGCGGTGGTCATGAATAGATACTGCCTAGTAGACTTTGAGGGGCCAACATAAGAATTAATTATTGTGCAGATGTACAGGTGTTTTTTTTTCTCATATTGTATTGTGAATAAAATATTCAGCTTTGATGTAAATCCTGGGGCACATTAGTTTCTGGTCCTCATTGCTAATTGTTGAGCCAGATGTAAGTTTCATATTACAATTACAGCATTAATGAAGTGCACATGTCAGCTAGCTGACTTTTGTGTGCTGTAATGAGAAACGGGCTCAACTATACTAGATCCAGGTACCACATGTTCTATTTGAGCTAACTAGATAAGGAAGCAAATGCGCCTTCAGAATGCAAATAGTAACAGGAATAGAGAATATAATTATCTGACAGCCATTTCAAGGACTTCTTTTTTCGAATAATTAAGCTGATAAAAGAACCTCTTGTCCAAACTTATGTTGCTCCACAATTACTAATTATTTATCTATAATAATGACATGCTTTCTTCCTTAATATGCAGAAAGTAAGTGTTATTGAGAGCCAGTTGCTGCAAAAAAGGGTAATATTCCTTCTGTGTCGTTCATGAGAAACTAATTCTACCTTGCTTGATAAATTGCGGCAGTGCTTAGTATCTTATCTGCAAAAAGTATGGTCAATCCCAATAGTAAACTTTTTCATGAACAGAGATAGTATTTGGTACAACTTTGCCTAATTAGGCTGGAGACCATTTCTTTTCAAGTAATTACAGTTTATCTGATAACTAATGGATCACTGGTTCGATTCCCGTTTGTTCTGCTATTACTCCCTTTCAGTAGAAATCTTCAGAGAAACAAAATCAGTCGGATACCTTTCCATTACGCATGATCATGATCAAATAAGTATACATTCCCAGGAATAACATTGTCGGTGGTTGGCAGTTCAGTAGTAGCTGATAGTGTTGTACGCATCCTAACATCCCAGACTTTCTGTACTGTCTCCAGTGACAGAGACTTGATAAATCTCAGTGTGACCCCGTCGTCGTTTCACTTCTGTACACAGCCGCTCGTGCACTAAGAAACGAGTGGCCAAAAATTCCGCGTCACCTCTGGTCTGAGAGTGAGGTTCTAGGAAATTATGTTGCGGTTCATACAGGCTTACAATATTATTAAACAACTTCTTTGAAAAAGCGCATGTGTATAGGCATAAGGCGAGTGAGGTAACACTGTTTTAAGCAGACTGACCTTGTATGCGGGAAGGTAGAGGCTACATTTTTCATTTGGCCATCCTTATTTAGGATTTTCATGGACTTCCTAAATTACTTCAGGCAAATTCTGGTGAAGATCCTACTATAAGGACACAGCAGACTATATGTCCCATCCATGCCAAACTAGCACTGCAAGTAGGTAATGTCTGTATCCATGAATCATGTTATTTTTGCTGGTCTTAAATTTTAATATCAATTCTTGTAAAAGTGATCCACGGATAAACGAAATTACTACAAATGCTAATACTACGATACTGTAAATCACACTACTTATTTGTTACTAAACAGTGGAGATGCCTCATTTAAACTGCAGTCTAAGTCTATTGTCAGAGTAACTTAAATAAGACAGTCTACGCATCAGTAAATAATAATTTGAAGTTTGAAAAGTTGCTTTATTTAAACAACTGTTCTAACTGCTGCTCGAACAGATGGCAGTTACGTGTAGACGATAGCCTTCTATTGTTAACAGTCGACATTCGATGTTGTTTGATTGGACTAATACAATTAACATCACGTAGTAATGTCTAATTGTTCTCATAAGTGAGTTAAACGCCTATGTGTTTCTTTAGAAAGACGGGAAAATTAATAAAATATTTTACACTAAGCTAATTGTGCATCTCTTTTGCTTAGTAAAATTACAGCTCATAGGGGTAAATTTTCTTCAGTTATCACTGGTGTCCGTTATTAGGTTGTAGAATTTGGCAACTTTAGTCGTACCAAACTTATCGACTTGTACTCTTTTGCTTATTAATATTTTCTTTAAATTATAAAGTGGATAGTCAGTCAAAAGAACTTGTGTCGACGGGATTACCGTCTCCTGAAACTCTAAAACTTACAGAAGAAATGAAATAAAACAGGAAGCAAAGAGACGCCCAGAACTAGTACGTAAAACGGATTGTAGTCGTAGTGGTACAAGCACATGGAATGAAGGCAATAATACGAAGGGAGTAAGCCAGGGCTGTAAGCCATCTACTACGTTATTCAGTCGGAACGTAGAGCATGCACTAAAATAAACCAAGGAGATATTTGGAAAAGAATTAAGGATCAGGGCAAATATGTAAAAACTTTAAGGTTTGCTGGTAACGGATAACATGGATCACACCGCCAACCAGTTGCTTGTTAACAATCTACTCAAACTTTTACTTAGGTTTCGACAGATATAAACCTATCTCCTCAGAAGATGTAATGACACCTAAAAAAGTATACATTGTAGCCAGTACATGGAAGTTATATGTGCAGCAAAAAGAAACATCAAAATTATATAAAATAAACTTACGTGTTACACAATGTGTGAAAAGAGAAACGAAGTCACACGGCTTAATCAACGGTAAAATGATCCACATAAATGTTATAGCATAGGGTTTCGTCATAAGTAAAAATGATCCATGTACAATCTAAGGCTACATTCTAGCGTCTATAAAGTAAGGTCTAATAATCGTTCTTGTTTCTATAAAGGGCAGACAGGAAGAACTGTCAAAGTTAGAGTTAAAGGACATTTATTGGGTAAAGAGGACGGTAGCGTTCATAGGTCAACTTATGACGAATATCTCGTACAATGTGTACAATCCCCTATGAATCTGGAAGACGTGGTTCTTCTGTGTAGGGAGGAGAAGGGTTTTAGATTGCACTTGCTGGAGGAACTGCAAATTTTTAAGCACAATTTCAGTTATAAGGATTTTATTCAATCAATGATCGATTTCAGCTTAAAAACAAACTTTTTCGATTGGATTCGGCTTGTTCCTAAATTGACATAGCAACTATAATGGCTCTTCCGCGCTGTTTCAACATTTTTTTTTCAAATACGCAATCTGTCATTATCCTACTTTTTGTTCACAATTTGCATAGGTTTATATCCTTTTTTGTAATTTTTGTTACATTTCTGTTTCTGTAACATTATTTTAATGTGCACTGAACAGCCAAAGAAAGTGGGACACCTGCCTAAAATCGTGTAGGGCTCCCGAGAGCACGCAGAAGTGCCGCAACACGACGTGGTATGGAGTTTACTAATGTCTGAAGTAGTGCTGGAGGGAACTGACACCATGAATCCCGCAGGGCTGTCCATAAATCCGTAAGAATACCATGGCGTGGAGATCTCTTCTGAACAGCACGTTGGAATGCATCACACATATGCTCAGTGTCATGTCTTGGGAGTTTGGTGGCCAGAGAAAGTGCTTAAACTCCGAAGAGTGTTCCTGGAGCCACTCTGTAGCAATTCTGGACATGTGGGGTGTCGCATTGCCCTGCTGGAATTGCCCAAGTCCGTTGGAATGCACAGTGGACATGAATGGGTGCAGGTGAACAGACTGGATGATTACCTCTAAGAGTCGTTTCTATACGTGTCAGGGGTCCCATCTTACTCCCACTGCACACGCCCTGCGCCATTACAGAGCCTCCACCAGCTTGAACAGTCCCCTGCTGACATGTAGTGTCTACGAATACATGAGGCTGTCTTCATACCCGTACACGTCCATCCTCTCGATACAATTCAAAACGAGACTAGTCCGACCAACATGTTTTCAGTCATAAACAGTACACTGTCGGTGTTGACGGGCACAGGCCAGGCGTAAAGCTTTGTGTCGTGCAGTCATCAAGGGTACAAGAGTGGGCCTTCGAGTCAAGAAAGGCCATATCGATGATGTTTCGTTGAATGGTTTGCAAGCTGAGACTTGTTGATGGCCCACTACTGAAATCTGCAGCAGTTTGCGGAAGGGTTGCTCTTCTGCCACGATGAAGGATTCTCTTTAGTCGTCGTTGGCCCCCATTGGTTCTGTTTGTGTGTATGGTGCACGATGCATTTTTACTGTTGACTACGCCATATGACTTCATTTCTCTTTTCACACAATATGTCGCACGTCGTTTTATTTTATATTTCCATTGCATGTAGTCCGCAGCTCGTGGTCTGCGGTAGCGTTCTCTCTTCGTGCGCACGGGGTCCCGGGTTCGATTCCCGGCGGGATCAGGAATTTTTAATTTTTCCTGCCCCGAGATGACTGGATGTTGTTGTGTTGTCTTCATTCTCATCATTCGTCCCCATTACGGTCGGAGGAAGGCAATGGCAACCCCCCCCCCCCCCCCCCTACGACCTTGCCTAGTCGGCAGGTACGGGTCTCCCGCATCGTCCCCTACGCTCCTCGGAGTATGGGACCTCATCATCATCATCATCGTATGTAATTTTCACGTTTCTTTTTGCTGCACGCTGTACTGGTTGAAAAACATCCTGTTTGTGGGGATGAGGGTTTAGATTTGTCGAAACCTAGCTAAAGTTTTGAATAAACGTTTGACATGCAACTGGTTCGCTGTATGACTACCCTTATATCCGTAATTCTACACTTGCTGACTACTGCCATGTTTAAGATTTTACCGAAAACAGTGTAAATCTGTCAGACAGCTCAGGGCGTGGTGCTGCCTGCGTGGTATCACAGTAAATGCCTGCAAAACGAAATAAAAGCTACAACTGCGTGCTATCCAGAGATGCTGTAGTATTCCATACCTTTACAATAGCGTCTATGACCGTGAGCCGGGAGAGATCGGCCGCAGTGGCTGGCCTGAGGTAGTCACCTCCAGAGCCGAACACGTCGTCCAGCTGCCTCTGCGCCGCGTCCTGCCACTCTGGGTGCAGCCCGAGCAGCGCCAGTGTGAAGCCTATGGAGGCTGCCGTCGTCTCCACGCCGGCCACAATGAGGGTGCGTATCTGAAACAAAAAAAAAGGAGGCCACGGTTAGTGTCCTATCGGCTTCATAGGACAGGCAAGGGTGTGGGCGTCTCAATTTTCCAATGAACGAATTAGTTAAAAATTAAAAGCTCAGTGTATTCACTGTGTCGGGTATACTGGTGAGAAAAATAATGAGACTGACAGCACTGCGACCGAGCTGGTAACGCCCTGTGTGTAGACCTGTGTGTTCAGCCCTTCCAGATGCCCAGCAAGAGCTTCAGCTTCGTAATACCATTACGTGATTTTGAGAGCGCCATTATCGGAGCTGTGTTTTTGTTATGTGTTACGAAAATCGAACAGCAGAGCTTAGAAAAACGTTACGCTATCAAGTTTCGTGTTAAACTTGAGGAATCCGAGGGTGTGATCCTTGAAAAGTTGAAACAAGCCTATGGGGGATATGGAAGCACAAGTTTATAGCTGGTGGCACAAATCATTTTTGGAAGTTCGAGAAGACGTTGAAGACAATAAGGATGACGGGTGATATGTTACACACTTTCAGCGAACATCAAATTTTGACCGGATACTTGCATATGATAAAGGTTTGCGCCAAAATAGTGCCGAAAATCTTCACAACTGAACAGAAGGGCAATCGTAGAAACGTGTGTGTTGCTGTCCTTGAGAGGACTGCCAGTGACCACGAATGGTTCAAGAATGAAATTTTCACTCTACAGCGGAGTGTGCGCTGATATGAAACTCCCTGGCAGATTAAAACTGTGTGCCGGACCGAGACTCGAACTCGGGACCTTTGCCTTTCTGGTGAAGTGCTCTACCAACTGAGCTACCCAAGCACGACTCACGCCGCCTCCTCACAGCTTTAATTCTTCCAGTACCTTGTCTCCTACCTTACAAACTTCACACAAGCTTTCCTGCGAACCTTGCAGGATATTGCGGAGACATGGCTTAGCCACAGCCTGGGTGTTGTTTCTAGAATGAAATTTTCACTCTACAGCGGAGTGTGCGCTGATATGAAACTTCCTGCCAGATTAAAATTGTGTGACGGACCGAGACTTGAACTCGGGACCTTTGCCTTTCGCGGGCGAGTGCTCTACCAACGAATAGTTCAGTCAGGTGATCACAAGTGATGAATCCTGGATTTATGAGTACGATCCTCAGACAAAGCGGCAGAGTGAGGAGTGACACACAGATATATCTCCTCAACCGGAAAAGGCTCGAATGAGCTCATCAAAGAGCAAACCAATGCTTATTTGCTTTTTTGACGTTAGGTGTGTCGTGCATAAAGAATCTGGTCGTCCAGGAAAAATTGTCAACCCAGTGTTTTACAAAGATGTACTTTAAAGGCTCAGTAAGAAAGATTAATTGAGTGAGATCAGATATTGCAGACAAGTGGATGTTGCTTCATGACAACGCCCCATGGGACACGGCCACTTCTGTCACGGAATTTTTGACCTCAAAAGGCGCTCCTGCAGCTCTACAGCCTGGTCTGAGTCCTTGTGACTTTTGTATTTCCCCAGAATGTTTTGTAAAGAAATAGAGTAAATGATGATTTACATCTGTGTGATATTCTGTATAATGCAGGAGGCACAATACCTTATAATTTCGAAAAGACTCAAGAGAAAGGCAGAAAAGCACACATGCAAACATCACCAAACACATTCGTGTAAACAAATGCACAAATGCACTTGAAAATACGAATACGTTCTCGAAACGCGTTGTGCAAAGCAGCGAAAAATGAGTAACATGTGCTGTTTTCATTATTTAAAACAGACATATGTCTATTAATTCCCATTATTACAAGGTAGTTCATCTTTCTCTATTTATGGACGTGATGTAAGACTTCATGTTGCACTTTATTGCTATGGCCTTCCTTAAGCAGGCGATCTGCAAAATCGGAGTCTCCTTTCCTAAGTTTCCAACGGCTACGCTGTCACTTCAAGTGTATGCATATAGTCCTACCAGACTGACCAATTTAAAATTTGCCACAATTGCAAGCGATTTTGCATGTTACACTCTTTTCCAAAGTTACCTTTGCGTAAAAAGTGACCAAAACTGTTGCACTCACAAAATCATGTTTCAAAATTCGTGGATTTAAGCTTTGTGGCTACGTTCAGAGAGACTTTTCCTAATATGGAATTCCACATTACTTACTGAGTACTAGGGATGGTGGATTGAGAACCGGGTGAAGAATAATGCGCCTGTCTTTGTTTTCTGTGTGTCATGGAGTCCACCAAGGCAGGAGAGTAGCCACTGTTCGATGATATTCGTTTGATTGTATTTAATTGAATTTGCAAGTTGCCATCAATCATGGTGATGGATATCAGATGGTGTATAATTGATTGGAAGGCAGCATGTTTACGGTCACCGGGAGTTGGGAATTGGCAGGTATTGCAATATATGTGACGGCGGTTTCCTATGGATCTTGAAAGTATGTAGACAGCCGCGGTGGCCGTGCGGTTCTAGGCACTTCAGTCCGGAACCGCGTGACTGCTACGGTCGCAGGTTCGAATCCTGCCTCGGGCATGGATGTGTGTGATGTCCTTAGGTTCGTCTGTCAAAAGATTAAGTCTCCGAGAATGTTACCAATTCTAGAACGAGCAGACGGCTGCACGACAGAAAACTGGCAACAACCTGCGTGATTACTGATGGACACACTCTTTCCAGATGACAAGGCAGAAGATGAATTTGATGAACATCGAATTAAGGAACAAAAGTATGGAAGCATACTGTGGCGGCGGGATAGTTCGTCCTGTTTCGGAAGAGGAAGTGAGGGAAGGAAACCTGAAACTGAAAAGGAAGAAATCATCTTGTCCTAAAGACATCCCTGCTGATGTTCTATATGCCCTTCATACGCACATATGTTTATATAAGTGCCGACTCTACAACGCGCGTTTACTGCAGAGAAGAATACCAGGTAGACGAAAGCACACATTATTACCTAGAAAAACGCTGAAGACAAGATACTTTAGCTCCAAGTCCTACAGACCAATTTGTCTTCTCGGTACCTTAGAGAACATTCTGGAGAAACTTCTACGTGTTGGACTTCAAGAGAAAAGATTTCTTCATGGAACCAGCTGCCCACAATATGGTTTCAGAAGGGAAAAGTCAACAGAAGACTGTAAATGAGGCTGTAACAGTTGCAAAATACGCTCCGTATAAATTTGTTGTAGCCATAATAATGGTCGTAGCCGACGCCGATGCCGACCTTCAGTGGCCAGCACTCAGGGATTTGAACTGCACACGAGCGCTATACTACTGTTCTAACAACTACTGCCAAAACAGGAGCACCTCTGCCGTGCCAAGGAGAAACCCTTACAAAATACGAGGGTTGTCCAGAATGTAAGTTCCGATCGGTCGCGAAATGGAAACCACTGGGAAAATCCTGAAAGCTTTGCACAGACGTGTTGGGCAGTGTCTCTAGTATGCCCGTAGATCGTGTCGCGTCGCTCTTTTCAGTTTTGTGTAAACAGTTAGCACGTAAAGATGCGTAGGGTTCAAATGGTTCAAATGGCTCTGAGCACTATGGGACTTAACATCTTAGGTCATCAGTCCCCTAGAACTTAGAACTACTTAAACCTAACTAACCTAAGGACATCACACACATCCATGCCCGAAGCAGGATTCGAACCTGCGACCGTAGCAGTCCCACGGTTCCGGACTGAAGCGCCTAGAACCGCACGGTCACCGCGGCCGGCTGATGCGTAGGGAATAGCGTCTCCCGCCAAGTATGAGGGCCTGGTTAGAGATTTCGCCTGTCTCACGCAGCCCACATAACACAACTGTCGAGCAGTTCCTTCTTCAAGCCAATTCTCGGCCGCACACTGCTGGGGCAATGAAGACGCTCCTGCAGCGTTAGCGACGAGAAGTGTTTGATTACCCACAATACAGCCCGTGAGTCTCATGTCTGCTCACAAGAACCTATGGTTATGAAGCCAGAAGTTTTCCACAGACAACGTGCTGCATATCAGTGCACATAACTGGCCGAAAACACAGGCGGCTGCTTTTTATGTCGAGGGTATTGGAAAGTTGATACAACACTACGACAAAACTCGTAGTTGGAGCGGCAACTATGTAGTAAAGTAGATGGAAGGTGTAGCTAACTGTTGCAAATAAAACGTTTCTGGTTTTCACTGTAGTTTCCATTTCGCGACCAATCGGAACTTACTTTCTGGACAACCCTTGTAAATCTCGAAAGGCCGCCCACAAGAATCCGTAAGTGTCCCAGTCTTCTGAGATCTGGTACTTGACCCGGTATTAAGAAAGCTGCAGGGTAACGAAGAGGCCGTAGGAGTCGTGGCGTATGCCGACAAACTGATGATCCTTGTGAAGGGAGACTCCCTAAGTAGCCTGGAAGATGGATTTAACATAGTCCTTCAACAATTACATCAGTGGTGTCAAGGAGTCGTGGTGGTGGAGGTGGTGGAGATGGTTGTATGGGCGCACGATGACAAGGTCTTTAGCACCCGCTCAGTAACAGACTGAGACGGTGTCAAGAAAATACTCAGAACATGGAGATAAAAGAGAACCAAAAACATAGGTAACAAGGTTGGAAAAATATGTGCCTACCCACACCGCAACCTGGGACGAAACACGTCGCCAGCAGTAAAAGATGGACAACATAAGAAGAAAGTGGTAGAGGGGGTTAAAACAATATAGCAGATGAAAGTGGCTGGCTGACCGCAAGGAAAAAAGGGAGGAGCCAGCCACTTCGCAATGCACTAAAACCTCCAGCCTAAAAGTTTAGGCCAGAGTCCAGACACATCACAAAACTTTAAAACCCTAGACACACACGTCTCATCATTAGCTAAAGCACAGGGCAGATCCCCATCAACTTGTGCTTCTGCCCTTGCATCACGATATAAAATGCAGTCTGTTAAAATGTGCCGGACAGAGATGTGGACACCACAAGCATCACAAAGCGGGGGATCCTCCCGCCGTAATAGAAAGCTATATGTGAGAGGACAGTGCCCAATCCGAAGACGCGTGAGGGTCACTTCCTCCCGCCTGAGCAATTTGTGGAGTGCAGAAATGACAGACTGGAAGGGAATAGGACACTGGACCACATCCTGCTCTCTGCAGGCCTCCTTGGCAGCCCGATCGGCCTGTTCATTGCCCCATATTCCTACATGGCCAGGCACCCAGCAGAAGGATACCTCCTTACCCCGCCGTTGGAGCAAGTACAGTTGGTCATATTTCAGCTGGACCATCTCCTCAGTTGGGTACAGATTCTGCAATGATTGTAAGGCACTAAGAGAAACGGAGCAGAGGAGAAATCGATTGCCCCAAACACGATTCAACTGCTCCAGTGCCTTCAGGATCGCGTGGAGCTCCGCTGCGAAGAGGGCATATTCATCAGGGAGCTGAATCCGGGTAACATGATCAGGGAACACTTTTGTCTGATGCAACTGAAAAGATCACGTACGTGTTGTTAAAAGGGAACCAATTAAGAGATCATATCACGAAATTAAGCAACAGGTCTATAAATAGAAAGTTCGTCACCAGATACCTACGTGTCCTCCTGGACGTGTGACAAAATAATGATGTACAATTGAAGAACTGTGCAACAGAGGCAGGAACCTGGTGAACAAAACTGGTAGGCCAGATACGCTTTTAACCTACCGATGCTAACAATAAGTTCGTATCGAAACGCTACTCCAATTACAATCACGGAATACTGTTCGAGTGCTTGGGAGCACAGACTTCTGGTCGTAACACTGTACGGGTAGTTAGCAGGGTGTAATGCGTGCAACTTCTTATGTTGTCGGGAGCTTTTGGTACCGTGTCAATTGAGGCGTTGCAGCTAACACTTGGCAAATGTTACTCGATCTCCAGGTATGGAAAAAAAAGAAGCGACGCATTGGCTAAGGAGGGAACATCCTGAAAAGCAGAGTTTAATACGAATACGGACCACAAGAAAGCATCAATTTCAGAGCCATATCCTCCATCGGTGGCAGAAATAGTGGAACGATGCGAAAGCGACGAGGCGCACCTATGTTCTCCTGCCACATAGAAAACAGACTGGAACGAGGCACCTGAATCCTTCAAGAAGCCTGACCCCCTTCTTGCATTACACCACTACTGGCACCGAATTGGTGGAATACAAACTTCTGCTTGCGGCTGCAGTGAAGAAGGCACACAAGGACACACTGTCTGGGGATGCCCGTTGAATGCCGATGTTGTTCGGCAATAACCGAATTAGCATGAAAGACTCGGTATGAAGGAGATACTGCGTTGGGAAACAGAATGGCGAATACCGGACAATATTGCCGACGCCATTTTAAGAAAAGGCTTGGATAGCGCGTTACTTTATCAGTCAAAACCCGTCTGCTGCACTGCAGGACGCTGCGATGGAATATGGAGGAGCAATGCGGTGAACCAGTTGAGGTCAACACTTGCGGTAGGCGAACGGCCAACCACTCGTGCACGATGATCGTAACAATCAGGGAACCGACAGACAACGGAAGAGGCAGATGAAACGCCCTTCACAGCTCCTAAAGAAACCGCGGAGTGTGGCTATGGCACGGGTAGTGCTGAGTGCGTTTTAGAAGGTGACAAATAAAAATGGTTCACATGGCTCTGAGCACTATGGGACTTAACTTCTGAGGTCATCAGTCACCAAGAACTTAGAACTAATTAAACCCAACTGACCTAAGGACATCACACACATCCATGCCCGAGACAGGATTCGAACCTGCGACGGTAGCGGTCACGCGGTTCCAGACTGTAGCGCCTAGAACTGCATTGCCACCGCGGCCGGCTCTGTATTTGAATACGCATGCCTATACCAGTGTCTTTGCCGCTTCAGTGTATATGACCATTTTTCACTAGATACTGTCACTATTTCCAGCCGTTCAGAGACTTACGGAGACGTTTCCTGTTCCGAAATCCTTCTTCCTGTCACCCTCCCCCCTCGCCGCTCCCCCGCGCCACCCCAAAGGAAAAAAAGACGCTAGTAGCCCTCAGTAATTTTTTTATGGTATCTATCAATTAGATAAATGTAGGACGTATCCGGTCTTTTATCGGTGTTTTCCATAATTATATCAGCCACTCTGTCATTTTATTTATGTACTATATTCCCTTCTGCCTTCCTCGCTGTCTTAACTTAGGCGTCACCTTCACCTAAATATCTTCATTAAAATCTGAAATTGTGTTCACCGAAATAACCTCCTCTAGTCAAATCACAAAATGAACTGAGAGGTACAAATGAAATCCATTAGAAGAAAACACTACAAATTATTTGTAAAATAACGAAGTTTTTAACTATCTTCAATTTTTAACTTTATTTCAAATACAATAAAGGGATGCGAGGTGTATCATGTTTACAGTAGAGGGCAGTAACAGCAGAACGGCTCGGTAAGCAGAGTTCATTGACTTGGAACGCGGGCTGGTCACTGAAACACAACAAAACCGTCTGGCATTTCAGCTCTTCTAAAACTGCCGAGTCAGTTGTTGCTGCTGTGATCGGGAAGTAGAAACCTGAAGGAACAGCCACATATAAGCGAAGACCAGGTAGACGTCTTGCGATCTGAGGGTTACAAACTTCATTAAGCGGTGACAAATAAGAACTGATATTATAACAGTAGTGGACATAGGACTTTGTAGTAGGTTTAGTTTATATTAGTGGCAAAATTAGTTACGGTGATGGGAAGTGCTTGGCCCAAGTGCTACTACTCACTGCCTGGCAGCAAAACGTGGTAGATATGCTAATGTCTTAATGCAGAACCGACTTACACTAGAAAAAATTAATTCCAGTTTTGGCCACTGGGTCGAAAGCTGCCGCTGCACACAGTTTGTATGGTTGTATGACATTCACACTGTCCCTTGATAAGCTGTAACATGAGTGAACAGTATGGGTATCAATAAGACAGACCATATACTGTTAGTAAAACTGTTTTACATGGACAGCGGCAATTGCACTGCTGTGGTGAGAGAATATCGCGAACTGAAAGGTCTGAGGAGTGTCATCACGTCAAATGGCTTAAAAAATATTGTACTGAAATTCGGAAACATAGGTGAGCTTGGTGTGGCACCTGTAACAACAAGGCGTTCTATTCACGAGGTTGCTGTTGCTGTAACTGACCGTGCAGTATGTGGTCCGGATAGAGCTTGTGCTCATGCAGAGTCACGGGAATTGGCCTACCCATCGTCAACAGTGCGGAAAGTTTTGTGGTCTATTTTACACTGGTACTTGTACAAGATCCAGACGGTGCAACAATTGAAACCTCATGATGTACAACTACGTTTTGAATTTGCTCTTCGGTTCGTGGCACGTATCGAAGTTGATGACATAGGGGCAGGACAATATTCTATGGAGTGACGAGGCACCTTCTGCATTGTAGTGTGCAGTGAATATACAGGACTGCCTAATTTGGGACACCGATAAACTGCATATTGTGCAAAAGGAGGCATTGCACTCATCGTTTGGGACTGTGTGTGGATTCACAAGCACCTTTATTATCGGTCTGTTCTTCTTTGAAGAGAACAAACCCAGAAGTCCTGTCAGGTGTACCGTGATGTCTGCACATTATCGAGACCTCCTTGTGCGGTATGTGTTTATTGCTTTGGGAGAGAACAACTGCATGGAAACCTTTGTTTTCATGCAACATGGAGCAACACCTTATGTCGCTCGCCCAATGACAGATATGCTAATGCAACCGTCCACGAACGTGTTACCTCCAGAGGTTTCCCAGATGCAATATCACTTGATCTAAAAACATACGAATTTTGGCCCTGGGGAAATATAAAAACGCGTTAACCAGTGACATCTTCAGTCTCTAGCTGATCTACAGGGCAGTACACAAGAACCCATTGTTCAGATTCAACCTAAATAGCTGCGAGCAACTGCTGATCATGTCATTGCATGGATACAGCATCTCGTTAATGTCTCCAGTGCTCAAATTGAACAAATCGTGTTAGCAACTGTTAATAATAACATCAACTTTACGCCTTTCTCACATGTTTGCTTTTTTATGTCCATGTCCCATCTCTAATCCATTACATTTGGAAACTTTTCTATAAATATTTTTTGCATTCACAGTGCCAGATTTGTACCTCGTGGTCAAAATGCCAACTAAGTATTTTTCCAGCGTAAATCGCTTCCACATTAACACATCAGAATATGTACCAAGTTTCGCTGCTGTACGATAATTACTGCCGGCAATGGATCTCTGTGAGTGGCTGCACTTTTATTTGTAATAACCTGGTATTATGTTGGATGTAATGATGTACAGAAAAAAATTTGTTGACAGTACTAATTTGTGTAAGAATGAAGACAGTCTGTGTTTGAATAACAGGTAACAGGCACGGAGGCATTACTGTTATAAATGGATTAATAATAATAGTAGTATGGGCACTGCTCCGTTGGTCAGTTCGTACGAACAGTTGTGACATAACATTCCTCAATGTACTGTGTGGTCGTCCTCATAGCAGCTAGGAACGGCAAAGCATCTGATGGTAGGAGGCCTAGCCTGGCACTGATGAATTGGTTTTGCGTGATAAATGATAATTAAATCAAGACCCTAAGCTGTCGACAGGCGTTGATATACATCAACGGGGACAATAGAAAATGTGTGCCCCGACCGGGACTCGAACCCGGGATCTCCTGCTTACACACTCATTGCTCGCGGCAGACAATCTTACCGAGTCCCTTAAGAGTTCGGGCAATGCGTGTGCATCCAGCACAGAAGGAGGAGGTCAGTGGCTGGTTAGCCTTAACTATACGAACATGGTATCTGTTCTTTCGAACATGTTCGAAAGAACAAATACCACCTTCATATATTTTCCATGATGTGTCGACAGCGGTTTGTGTTCCGAACTGACTAGGCTGGCCCAAGGTCTGGTGACAATCCCATGCCGGCAAGTGACCTGGAGCACATGTTGGAAATAAGCTAGCAAAAAGTCGTGGCATGATACAACACTTTCAAGAGGAAAGGTATTAGCAGGAGTGAGAAATGACTATTGAGGATGCCTTCATTCCGTTCCTGAGGTAGGCTGCTTGGAACGCCAGGTGTTAAAATAATTTTCGTGGAGCATCAACGAGTTGATGTTCGTGTACAGAATGATGTAGATTCTCAGTGGCTGGACGTTAAGTATGTACGTAAGTTATAATGTATGTGGTTCTTCCACATTAATGATGAACACTCTGCCGCAAGCCCGTCTTGGCAGCCGCGCGGTCAGCGCGGCCCATTGCTAACCAAAGGGGTCCGAGTTCAGTTCCCAGCCACGCAGGATTTTGTCGCTTCTGCGACTGATTGTTGTGTCGTCCTTACGTTTGTATCGACATAACCGGCACTGTATGTGGGCTTTCGTAAGGCCAATAAACTGAAAGGAAAAAAGAAAAAAAAAGCATTGGCTTGTGGTGAAAAAACGTTGCATCACTGTGAGAGATACAGAGGAGAGTGAGTGTGCTGGGACTTACCCCAGCGCCACGTCATTATAACGCGCCGGTGGTTAGCATAAAAAGGATTGCACCTTAAGCTAAGAGTGAAATTAGAAATTAAAATAAATTTTCCAAACATTGTCAGTGAATGTTTCAGTATATTAATGTTAACATTGTGAAATCTCAGAATAACATAATGAATATATTTCCCTAAAGAAATTATTTTAAGAAAAAACTAAGTGGCGCTATATAATGAAGCTTATGCATAATAGATTAAGTATCATTTCGGTTCGTAATAGAAAGTTCTACTGATAGCACTCAGTTACAATAATGCTATAATACAGCTGTACCAAGTTTCAAGAATTTATTATAAATAACTATGAATACGAGAACTCTTAAAGAGGCAGTTCAGAGGTCATATTCTACTGTTGGTTCCATTCTAGCAAGTCTAGCAGATAAAGTCTAAATGCAGCCGAGCTAAAACTTTTTCAGTAACTAAAGCAAACTTAACTCCATTCATATAAAAATTAAGAAGATTGTAAACTGTTTAACGACAAAGGTATTAAGTAATACGTGTCCGAGTAAGGAACCATTTAGATTCTGACACCTGTGGCTAGAGCGATCGACAGGACATGTTCCGTTCAGCAGTCCGCTGCACACATATACACTATTTGATCAAAAGTATCCGGACACCAGGCTGAAAATGACTTACAAGTTCGTGGCGCTCTCCATCGGTAATGCTGGAATTCAATATCGTGTTGGCGCACCCTTAGCCTTGATGACAGCTTTCACTTTGGCAGGCTGAAAGGTTACTTGGGGAATGGCATCCGATTCTTCACGGAGTGCTGCACTGAGTGGAGGGGTCGATGTCGGTCGGTGAGGCCTGGCACGAAGTCGGTGTTTCAAAACATCCCAAAGGTGTTCTACATGTTGAGGTCAGGACTCTGTGCAGGCCAGTCAATTACAGGGATGTTATTGTCGTGTAACCAATCCGCCATAGGCCGTGCATTATGAACAAGTTCTCGATCGTGTTGAAAGATGCAATCGCCATCCTCGAATTGCTCTTCAACAGTGGGACGCAAGAAGATGCTTAAAACATCAATGTAGGCTTTTGCTGTGATAGTGCCACGCAAAACAACAAGGGGTGCAAGCCCCTTCCATGAAATACACCACCACACCATAACACCACCGTCTCCGAATTTTGCTGTTGACACTACACACGCTGGCAGACGACGTTCACCGTCCATTCGCCATACCCACACCCTGCCATCGAATCGCCACATTGTGAACCGTGATTCATCACTCCACACAACGTTTTTTCACTGTTCAGTCGTCCAATGTTTACGCTCCTTGCACCCAGCGAGGCGTCGTTTGGCAAACTTAGAATCATTTTCTGATGGTGATGTAATTGAAGCTGGAGTCAAAAAGGGAAATGTAGAATTAAGAGAATTATAGGATAATAAAACTGACTTCAATATATCTAGCCGGCCGCGGTGGCCGAGCGGTTCTAGGTGCTTCAGTCCGGAACCGCGCGACTGCTGCGGTCGCAGGTTCGAATCCTGCCTTGGGCATGGATGTGTGTGATGTCCTTAGGTTAGTTAGGTTTAAGTGGTTCTACGTTCTAGGGGACTTATGACTTCAGATGTTAAGTCTCATAGTGCTCAGAGCCATTTGAACCATTTGAGTCAATATATCTGAAATACAACACAGTTAGGAAAAGCTAGAAACTACTTTGAAACCGGCTGAAATGCCAAGTGGCACGGTAGAGGCACCAAATTAGATGAAATTACTATTTTCTAAACTTGAACTGAACAATAAGATGAACTCAAACAGCAAACACTTAAACAGTAAGACTGAGTCTATCAGTAAGGAACTAAAGAACAGTAGTAAAGTACTAAAGGATGAAATGATCTCCAACTTGAATAGCTTAAATTAGATAATTGATTCTAACATCATGACCTGCAAGTCAAAGTAAACTAAAAATTGGAAATTTATGGTAAGTTTCTATGGGACCAAACTGCTGAGGTCATCGGTCCTAGGCTTACACACTCTTTAATGTAACTTATGCAGTCTTATGCTGAGACAACACACACACCCATGCCCGAGGGAGGACTCGAACCTCCGACGGAGGGACCCTCGCAAACCGTGGCAATACGGCCAAGACCGCGCGGCTACCTCGCGGGGCAACGGCTAACTAAATTGTGTAACGGAAATTAGTGAAATGCGCAAACATTTCAAAGAAGCACATGATCTTCTGGGATGGAGATTATCGGAAAGAAGAGGCAATGAATCCAAACTTTGCTCTAATCGATTTGAGAAAGTAAGTAAAATGGTTGAAATGGTTCAAATGGCTCTGAGCACTATGGGACTTAACTTCTGAGGTCATCAGTCCCGTAGAACTTAGAACTACTTAAACATAACTAACCTAAGGACGTCACACACATCCATGCCTGAGGCAGGATTAGAACCTGCGACCGCAGCGGTCGCGCGGTTCCTGACTGTAGCGCCTAGAACCGCTCCGCCACTCCAGCCGGCAGTAAATAATAAAGTAAACGCCTGTGGAGAAGGATATTAAGGAAGTGAAGTCGGATCATGCGAAATTATTTGAGGATGCTGATAAAAATTATTCTAACAGACTGGAGGCAGTAGAACTACACGTAGAAGAACTAAATACTCGTATTACTAACATAGAAAATAGAGTAACCTCTGGTAGCTCTTGTAATACTTCTGCGCATCATGTCGCTTCAGCTGACGCCGCTTCCATCGGATGTTGTCAATTTTCGAGTTTTGATGCAGACAGACAAATTTACCCATTAGAATTCTGGGATAATTTTGAAATTTTGAGGATTTTGCATGCTCAGAACGTGAGAAAATTTCTTTCAGAAGAAGTCATTTGTCAGGAGATGCCTTGCGATGGTCAGTTGACGTAATTATTATATGTAATACTCTTTTTGAATTTAAAACTGCATTTATTAATGAGTACCGGTCACACAACAAACAAAACGATATTTTGAGGAGTTTTAGAGTGGTAAAATGTTTAATCCAAGTCGTGAATCAGTTAAAGAGTTCTCTAGAAAGTGGATTTCACAGATGTCACATCTGACAGAAAAGATGAAGCAGGGAATGATTATTATTGGATTAGAAGGTGAGCTGCCTTGGTATTGGCAGAAGAGAACCTTTTCCGCACCAAGATATAATGTTGATAGATTCACTGAGTATCTGCAGCGAGTAGAAAGAGTACCTTGCTGTTGAGGAGTAGGTGCAAAATAACAATAGGTCTTCTAACAATCATGTAAACAAGAGAAATAATGACAGTGGAAGTGTGAATGTGGGAAGTGTTGAGGTTCAGAACACTCTACCTAATTATCGTGGTCAAGGCCGTCGTAGAGGAAGAGGAGGTAGACAGCCACTGCGATTTCGCATCAATTACTATGCCAGGGGCTGAAATGTAGATAATGTGCCGTCAAGACGAGATGGGGAGCCGAATGCTAGCCAATCTGATATTGAATTAAATGAACATAGCAGACCGCGTTTGGGAATCAAAATACCGTCACGAGGAAACGTGGTCACCAGGTGAAAATAGTAACACAACCAGTAAAAAAACACAGACTTGTCAATCAGTCAGCACACACAAACCGATAGCAGGTATGACAAAATAGGAACATACGGTACCAATAGTATGCTAAACCACTCTGATTATCTAGTTGACATCATTTTGGACACATTAGAAAAATGGGTCAAGAAGGAAAAACAAAACTCTACAGATAATAGGAAGGAACAAATTAACTGGTTTGAATCAGATGAAGACGAAAATGAAGTAAAGGCTTACATCTTCGACAATAATGGCAATCTGAAGGCTAAAGTTTCGGTAGAGGAAGTAGAGTCAGTTTTGCAAGGTTCTGAGGAGGAGGAGTTGTTAGATAATGGGCGTAGCAGTGATAATGAAGTCAGGGAACCTGTTAGCTATATTGACTTGCCATAGTTGTAAAAGCCGACGACAGTATTGTAGATAGCAATGCAGGGATACAGTTGCTCAGAGGCAGAGAGCAGTTTAGCTGATGTGCGGCAAACGAAAGTAGAGGAAGTCGTCAGGTGCTTTGATATAAAATTGATGGACAGGTTGGAAAAGCCAACTGAAAATGTAGAGGTTGATGACCCCGTGAATCGGAGTGTGAATGTATTTCCAACTGAACAAAATTATTTTAGCTGGAAACAGATTGAAATGGGTTTATTAGAAGGCTTTATGAGGAATCTGTTCAAACTAGAATAACTAACCTTATTATAAAAACTAGCATCTCAGGAGTAACAGTGCGTTGTCTTCTTGATAGTGGCAGCAAAGCAAGTGCTTTGTCCCAAGTATCCTTTGATTCTATTCGTAATAAGAATGAGCTGTCATGAAAGAAGGGGTTTAAGAGCAATAGGTGCTACTGGAGAAGTTTCTAGATCCGTACAGCACGAGGCTTTGATACTGACTGGTATAGGTAACCTAATAATAGATCATCCCTTTTTAATCATTCTCAGTTTGTGTTGAAATGTTATTTGGTGCAGAACTTTTAACGAAATATCAAAAAAAGACTGACTTCGATCAGAGCCACTTGGTATTAACTTTAACAGATTCTCTTGTGATTACAGAGCCTATCATTGAAAATTATGTAGACTGTAATAATGAAGCATGGGTTCTGCCTATTAGAGTAATGAGGAATAAGGGATACTTGCAGGAGGGTATCGAATTTGGGAATAATGTGCAAGATGCTTATGAGGAGAAGAACTATATCTTCGAAGAAATAGAGCCTAAGGGACAGTGAATAGATCAAATTTCTGATAAGAGAGCCTTGGACAGAAAAAGATGACACGAAGCAAAATCTTTCCCCACTAGTTTTAACGTTGGTTAACTAGTACTAGTCAAAACTGAAGAAAAATCTGAGAAAAATTCATCGGAAACAAAGTAGCTTATGCACGTTTATCAAGGGCCATTCAGGATAAGAAGTAAGCCTCATGCAAATGTATACTGTTTGGAATACCCGAAAAGTAAGAGAGAACCAGATCTGGGAAACATTTTACGTCTGAAGCCTTTCAAAACTGACAGTAATAGGTTTCTGTAGGTAATCTGCCACTCTTTGGCGGATACACAGTTTGGCGTACTGCGTGGTTCCAGCTGGATGAAACTTTATTTCCCTTTCAAATTTTTTCTGTTCTGTCTAATGTAGGCAAGGAATATATACCTTCTTGTTGTACATATGCTATTAGTTTGTTATCTCTACCTAGTAAGTAAGAATGATTCACAAAAATGACTATACCCAAATGATGACTTACTTGCAATAGTAAATTATAAATGCTAAAATAACAATGGATAACTTTCGAGCACCAATGACAGAAAAATAAAGCTAAAGTAAAGAAATGACAAATTAGGTTCATAAACAGGATTAGTAACAGTAAAGTACAGAGACTTTGCTTTAACACCGGATTGCCACCCCTTTGCATGATTGCCTAGAGTGCTGAATTTCTGTGACTTTTTATGAAATAAGGTAAATAGGCGATTATACTTAATTTTAGATATAATGGGGAAACAATATAATAGAAATATGAAGATTCACCTAGAACCGCGGACGGGTCATTCCTGATCCCCCTTTTGCAGCCGCTATAACAATCACATTTTTCGTATACTTTCATGGTTATCGTTCGATTGCGTTTGGTCAACAATCACAATACTCCTTCTTATCTCACTGATTGATGACTTTGAAGTTTTACAGCAGGGGAAGAGAGGGAGAGCAGGTTGAAACATGTATGACTGCGTACGCAACTGTGCTTTGTTTCACGAAATACGGTCTTAGTAGTGCATTCCGACTGTATAAATAGTGCGTGCGACATATAAATTTATTATGGCCAAACTTCTACGAACAGAAGAGGACATTATAAATGTCCTAAATGAGATTTTGGATCATGAACCTGACGGCGAGCCGCTGGAGTCTTGTTCTGAGAAAGACTTACTGCCAATTGTAGTTCCAGATTTTTCATCAGAAAATGATGTTACTGCTCAGGATGTTCTACTGAATACTGATGAGGAAGGTGTGCATGTTTATGTGTGTGTTCTTATAATCATTACTGTTTATATATGTGCTGCATAGACACAGATTTCAATTGCAACACTTATGTTGTTGTTTTCTTGAGTTTTTACAATTCTTACATTGCATTTATGAAAGTGTGGTTTTTGCTCGAATATTTCACAATATACTGAAACCAGTATGTGCTGTATGTTGTAATAATAATTAGTACTATTACAGGAACAGCTCCCAAAAAGGCCAGGTCAGCTCGTGGCTGCAGGCGTCGTGAACAACGAAATGACCAAGGTTGTGGACTATATCAGTTTCCTTCAGGTAGACATGTCGTAACACCAGACGGAACGACCTGGAAAGTGAAATTTATGGCTGGAAGATATGGACAACAGAATATTTTCAAAGACTGTGCAGGACCATTTCTGCATGCACAACGAGAAGTGCTTGACATCTTATGATAACGGATAAAATTTTGAAACACGTTGCAAAATGCACTGGGACCGAAGCACGTCGAGTATTGGGTTTAATGATTGGAGCATGAACGTAGAAGACCTGGTAGCTATAGACAGCTAGAGACAGGTAGAGACCGTCAGTCAGTAGCGAGCCAGGGTGTGAATCAGACATTCAACAAAGCTACGATCCCCCTTGAAAATGTCCTCCTCAGATGGGGACGAAATGTCGGATTTTAAAGTGGAATCCCTCCGACCACGGCATAATAGCCCGGAATACTTTATAAATTATGAAACTCGCTGTATGGTTTAATTGAAGGAGGAGAGAGGAGAAAGGAACTGAAAGCGAAGGGACTGGTGATATCAACTGTATCAGGACTGTGTGGAGCATTAGCGGCGACGAGCGAAAATGTCTGCCAGAGCGGAATTCGAAGTCGTGATCACCTGTTAGTAGGCAGTTGCGTCAACCGGACTCTTTTTTTGTATCACAAACGCGCAGAGTGTCTCTGTACGCCTCACAGCCGACCCACACTCCCCCTGGGCGTCGCCTATCCCAATGTATCTGAACACTGTTAGCAAAATTTCATTTTATTCCACTGAAACTCATGGAAACCAGCCTATAGGTAAAGATATTCGTTAAAGTTTTTAAACACGAATACTCACCTCATTGTGTATTTCTTCTTCAGTCAAGTGCTGCCCTTGCTTCTGCTCCGAAAGAAAGTGGACCAAAGGAGTTGAACCGTCAGCCTTCATGTCTTCTCTTGCAATGGCGAGGCCGCGCTTCACTAGGCTTCTGAACTCCGCAATATTCCTCTTCACTGCCCGACCTTCTGCACTCAGCCACATGATGCCATTAATTGCCTTCCAGGGTCGGACAATTATTGCCTAAGGAATACACATGATCAGTTGCAACAGCTCAGTGTATTTATCATATGTGTAAAGCAAACTTAGAGTTACATTATGGCTTAAGGTGACCACATCGTAGTTCAGGTCGAAAAAAATCGAGTTTTGGTTTTCATCATCTTTCGATAGATTAAGGTTTTATTTAAATACTCTGAAAAATATTTTGCTGAAAATAATTATTTCGAGCATTTAAAGAGCATTTTCCTACCACGTATGTTTAGGTGCCACGCCCACTTTTCTGTCACCCACTTTCCAGCATATATTTTAGATCTTTATATCCCCTACATTGCACGTTGGCAGTGCAAGAAAATGATGGATGTTAGGATATTGCAGTTGCACTTAATGGAAGTTGGCAGAAAAGAGGACATACTTACTTCTCTGAATGGAGAAGTGACTGCCACGTGTGTACGCACCGGTAAAGTGTTAGATATGCAGATAATGTCTGAATATTGCAAATGTTGTAAAGTCAATGAACATACAGAACACAACTGTGTGGGTAATTTTAGAGGAACAAGTGGTGGTACGGAAGTTCATGGAGTACAACAAATATTTCATAGCTCAGTAGAAACAAGATGCGTACGGTACGCCATATATTTAGGCGATGGCGATAGTAAAGCTTACAACAATGTGGTCAACTCAAATTATTAGCAAAATAGAATGTGTAGGCCATGTTCAAAAACGTATGGGAACAAGGCTGAGAAAACTAACTGTTAATATGAGAGGAAAAAATAAGAAGATGGAAAATTGTTGACCAGACAGGGTCGGTTAACTAAAACTGAAATAGACAACTTGCAGGTATACTATTGGCAGGCAATTAGGAGAAATAAAGAACATATGGAGGCAATGAAGAGAGATGTTTGGGCCATATTCTTCCATAAGGCCTCTACTGATGATAAGCCATATCGTGGATCGTGTCCATCATGAGAAAATTCGTGGTGCAAATACAATACGGCTCAGGCAACTGGAGAATCTTATTCTCACCAGCGTTCTCTTCCTGCTGCTGTTATTACAGCAATTAAACCTATTTTCAGAGACTTGGCTCATCCTGACCTTCTAAGGAAATGTCTGCATGGGCAGACACAGAAACCAAATCAATGTTTCAGCAGCATAATTTGGAACAGCCCTTCCTAAAACTATAATTGCAGGCATGCATACAATGAAACTAGGAGTTCATTATGCTGTTGTTACATTCAATTGTGGTAATATTGGAAAGTGTTGGGTACTGCAAGAGCTGCGAATTAATCCTGGTGAACATATGGTCACTGGACTGCAACATTGTGATAAAATGAGGATAGCCGATGCAGACAGGTCTGCATCCAATATGGCCAAGAAAGCGAGACAAACATCCAGGAAGGTGAAAAAGAAGCTGGAAGACATGCTAGAGGCCAAAGAAGGGCCATCATATGCAGCAGGACAATTTTAGTTAACTGTAAGTAACAAATTTCAAAAGTTTGTTCTTTAAAGTCAATTTCCTGCAAACTAAAATTTTCAGTACATGAGCCCCATTCTATCAGAAACTATCATATATAAATGAATGAAATTTTCAGAGACTGTGCATAACATAAAAAGCCACCTCTGATACTACGTTCATTATTATTCCCCCATTAGGAAGTTCACAAAGAATATTTTCTGCAGAAAAAACTTAATATTTTTTGTTAATACATTTAAAAAATTATTTCTTAAAAACTATCAAATGGATAAAGTATATTTTAGTACAGTTGACTCTATTAGCATCACGTAACATACAGTAAAAATATTAACGTCCTGCATCAATTAGTTTTTTCAGAAATTGGTCAAATACATGCCTAAATTAACATCGGTTAGAGTGTGGTCCCCTTAACACATAATTTCCTCCGATCTTTTTGTACTGCACACACAATAGTCTCTGTTAGTAGTTTCCACACCAACAATACACTGAGATGACAGCAGTCATGGGATTCCTTCTGATAACCTGTCGGACATATCAAGTTGAAATATATGTCGCTTACTAAGATCCAAGGTTCCATTATGGCGTAAAAAATTGAAACTTCTAAGTCAGCGTGTAACCTCCCCCTCACTTATCGACCTTAATGACAGTGAAAAATTAAACCACGTGTACCTAATGGAAATTTGGGAAAAGCAATCGTCACTGAAGTTAATCTGTCGGTAAAGAGGGAGGAAAGGTTTACATCTAAATGAAAGGAAAACTGCTAATGAAATTGGTGGAAATTAATTTTGAAGAGGGGTAAAGTTAACAAAGAAAGTAAATGTGCGGCCGTTACGTTAACAATTAACTAGCGGTAATTAGATATTTGAGATTTGGGGAAAATTACGGTCGCCAGTCCTATGGACAATTACTATAGTAACTGAAAAAGAAAGGTTATTGCACATATAATTAGCACTAGAAGTGTGGCGACTGAAGGTTGACACGTGTAGTGTGAAAACTGAAAGTTTGTCAGAAGTAATAAATTTCGCTACACTCTGACTTAATTTAGCAAAATAATTAATAAAACCGGAAAATTGAAAGTTAATTTAGTGACTGAAATTAATAGTGAGCTTTGTTTCTGAAGCACTACGAAATTCAATAAAATAAGGTTAGTCTTGGGCTACCTCAACAATCATTTCAAAAGCTACTTGAATCTACGCAATTTAGAAATAAGAGATTTAACTTTGAACTTGAATTTAATGATTCTGAAGAATTAACGATAGTAAAATGTAGTACGTACCAAGCCGAGCTGTAGTCACAGGTAAGCTAAAATATGTAACAAAGCTCGCACTCATAATTTGTGCTTGTGTAATCTAAATATTGTAACCAGCTATGAATACTTTAACTGAACTTTGAAATTGAAGCAGTGAAATGGAATAATATTACTTTAATGCTGGCATTTGAATTTCAACGACATTCGGGTTCATTCCGGAAAAGGAAGGGACCCTGCTTGGTAATGCAATTGGGACAATGAGCAACAAATGTTCATGCTAAGTTGCTGTAATTAGAGTTACGAAAATGGAACAGTTTGAAAAGCTGAGGCCTGCCACACAGTTCTAAAACTTTACGTGCTTCCAGTCTTCCTTGTTGGTCTGACGTGACAGTCTTTGCCATTCCACTTTCGCAACAACTGCGTTAGAAAGAAGCCTGTTGTCACATCTTTGCACTGGCGTTTATCTTCACCATGGCAACCACTAGTTTGCCTATCGACTTGACAACAACTTCAGTGGAAAGAAGCCTGCTGCCTCATCTTTGGAACGGCGTCCAACTTCACCATGGGAACCAGAGGTTCCAAATGGTTCACTAACAGGCCTTGAGAATATTTTTAACGCTTCTTAATTGACATAGCTGTTAAAAAACCTAAGTTTAGTGTGTGTTTATTTTTATTTCTTGACAGTGTTCTTTTAACTAAGAAATTTTACATTGTTATTCGACCTATTAGCCATTGCTTAGTAATAACATCATTCCGTCAGAAGTGGGCGGAGCCTCCATTACATATAGTAAGACGTGCACTGTTTTCTCCAGTAGTGATTCTCCAGCAGAAGGAGGTCCTTACTCATTGGTAATTCACCGTTTTATATCTTTATAACTTTATGTATTTTCTTTAATGTATGTAGCCCTCAAATTAAAGCTTTGTATACGACTTGAAGCTCTGAAGATGACCACAGTAGTGGTCGAAACCGGTCACCGTAATAAATAAATTGTGATAAAGGCTGTTTTTGATAGTACATAAATGTAAGTGCTACGAAGTCTTTTCTAGTTGTGTTTCTATCGAGTGCAGCCAAGCATGGAAGTGAAAGTCGGACGACAAACAATTTAGGCAAGAGGTGAGCTTTTGAAATGTGGTACTACAGAATAATGCTTACGATTAGATCGGTAGTTCACTTATCTCTGAGGAGGTACTGAATGTATTTGGGAATAAAAGAAATGTGTGGCAGAACGTAATTAGAAGAAGGAATTCGTTGGAACGGCAAATTCTGAGCCGTCAAGGGATCACTATTTTAGTACTATAGAGAAGTGTGGGGAGGTAAACATGACAGAGGAAGGCCAAGAGATGAATACACTAAACAGATTCAGAAGGATGTAAGTTGCAGTAGTTACTCAGAGATGAAGAGGCTTCCACAGGAGAGAGCAGCATGGACAGCTGCATCAAAACAGTCTTCAGACTGAAGACCACAAACAAACATTCGAAGGGGCTAAGTGAGACGTGGACGCGTTGGAAATGCGACAATGTAGGAGTTTTTGTGCTGAATGAGAGCCGACCCCTACGCAGTGCGCGCCTCAAAGCGCGTGTTAGGCGTCCGAGGGGGCGGTCGCGTCGGCGTCTTGTCTGCAACGGCTGGCAGAGCTCCCCGGTTTCAGTGTTGTTCATCTGCCCGCCTTGTCCGCCAGAATGTTGTGTCTGCTGTGTGTCATCTTAGTTAGACCAGTGCTGATTCTGAAGCCTTCCCGAGACTTTAGACCGAGTCCCAGTTGATGAGACTGCTCCTGATGGGTATTTCGATGACTTCTCTACTGACACTGTCTCAGTATTTGGAAGCTTATGCCGAAATCCTCGCACAGCCGTATTCCATTACGTTAGTCATTGCATGTGCCATTACAGAGCAAAGAGGAATGGGGTACCGAAAACACTGGTGCATAGAGTGCTCATCATCGCAGATGTTGAGCGTCTGCCTCGGGAATTGGAGTACCTCAGAGCTGTGTCCCGAAAAAACGGTTAGTCGTAATGGCATATTACGCGCGTTCTGTGCCTCACAATTACAGTTCAACCTGTGCAGGCGGACGAAGACATGAAGGAAGAGGCAGCAATTGCCTTTTTACTATGACTGGACACAAGACCGTTAGTTCGTTAATCGTTAACTGACGAAGTTAAATTTTCGAGTAACAGATTAACTTTTAATTAATTTGAAAATACGTTACTTGTTAATTACGTACCTAGTACTTATGACAAAAGACAAAAATGATGCCGGTTCGCGTGGCACGTGGTCAGGGGGACTCCTATTCGCCTGTGCCATCTACCGTGGCAACGAAGCGTTTCCCGACACAAATTCGTATGACCTTTTCCCCCCATTTCCAGTCGTGAATCCGTCCCTGCAGTTTGTCGGTTTCATTGACGTTCATCCTGTGAATCTGAAACAATAATTTTGATCTCACAGAACGATTATACACTATCAGTAACTTTGTCACAAGAGATTCGTTGTCTTTAAAAAAATGTAAAAGTGCTAAGGCAACCAAACTTGTCTTTACTGTATGCTGCTAATAAAATTGCAAACGACCTGTTTCATGTTAGCTACAATGCAAGAGAACATAGACCATTGGTTACGCAAAGCTGTATCATCATTAGATCTATATCGTCGTGTGACTTATTACACAATTGACTGTAAAGTAGTGAGATATAGCACGACAGAAGCCGTAATTGTGATTATACAAAGTGATAATGACTGCAGAATAAAAGAACTGATAACAGCAAGCTGGGCTTAATTTTATACATGTGTGTACAATAAAGGGACAGATGGCAAAGCTTCTAAAAGGCTGCACTGACGTAGATGACTAAAAACGCTCAGTAATCAATTGCATATATGAACCAACTGCACACAAACGCTAAATGTGCTCACACAAAATGACGGTGAGTGATCATGCAATTTACTTATATTTTTTTCTTTAAAATGACATCTTATTGTTGTTGTGGTCTTCAGTCCTGAGACTGGTTTGATGCAGCTCTCCATGCTACTCTATAGTGTGCAAGCTTCTTCATCTCCCAGTATCTACTGCAACCTACATCCTTCTGAATCTGCTTAGTGTATTCATCTCCTGGTCTCCCTCTACGGTTTTTACTCTCCACGCTGCCCTCCAATACTAAATTGGTCGACCGGTGTCGCCGTGAGGTTCTAGGCGCTTCAGTTTGGAACCGCATGACCGCTACAGTCACAGGTTCGACTCCTGCCTCGGGCATGGACGTGTGTGATGTCCTTCAGTTGGGAACCGCGTGACCGCTACGGTCGCAGGTTCGACTCCTGCCTCGGGCATGGATGTGTGTGATGTCCTTACGTTAGTTAGGTTTAAGTAGTTCTAAGTTCTAGGGGACTGATGACCTCAGATGTTGACTCCCATAGGGCTTAGAGCCATTTGAACCATTTGAACCAATACTAAATTGGTGATTCCTTGATGCCTCAGAACATGTCCTACCAACTTCTAGTCAAGTTGTGCCACAAACTCCTCTTCTCCCCAATCCTTTTCAATACCTCCTCATTATCGGATGTTTGTGTCGCTCTGGCAGTAGACCCGATTATTTTACATGTCAAGATCTCGCCGGGAAAGCCTGAAGAGTTACACCTCCTCACTAGTTGTGTGGCCTACCCATCTAATCTTCAGCGTTCATCTGTAGCACCACACTTCGAAAGCTTCAGAATAGAAGCTTTAGACAAGAAGAGAATACTTCTTGTCTAAACTATTTATCGTCCATGTTTCACTTCGATACATGGCTACACTCCACACAGATACTTTCAGAAACGACTTTCTGACATCTAAATCTATACTCGATGTTAACAAATTTCTCTTCTTCAGAAACGCTTTCCCTGCCATTGCCAGTCTAAATGACATAGTTTAATCGTAATTTCCTGTTTTGTTTAACTGCAGGCAACCTGAAGATTTTCAAAGAAACACAATAAGTGTGTAAAAATACGGCTGAGTCGCTTTTCATTATTCATTGAAATTAATGTCAGCTGAAGGCCCAACATAACAAATATTGTTAAAGTCTCATTAACCAGAACTGCACCTGTAATCTCAGCAAGGCTTGCGAACGAACATGCCTCTAATTAAGAAGACACTGGGGAAACACAATGTTATTGCGGCCATAGCGGACGGAGCAAAACCACGCTACCGTGCCGCGCGTCGCACGCTATAGACGCCGACGCAATCAACTCCTCGCTCGCCGACAGGCATTCTCAGGCGCGGACCGTGTAGAGAGCAGCTCGTGGGGAGGAGGGATGTACACCGGGATACCTTCTAACATCGTGTCTCATGTCCTCTCGCCCGGCCTAGTACAGCAACTTGACGTGGCAGGCACTCAAAACTCGTTGGAAGTCCCCAGCAGAAATATTGAACCATGGTGCCTCAATAGCCACCCATAAATGCGAAAGTGTTAACGGTGCAGAATTGCGTGCACGAACTGATCTCTCTATTATGTCCCATAAATGCTCGACAGGATTCTTACCGGGCGATTTAGGTTGTAACGCTGCGCTACTGCGCACGATACTTATTAAAGCCTGTACTATGGTAAGTTGACGGGCTTCACCTTATAAGAAAGGATTTTGGTATACATGTTGACCGCGTGTACCTGAATGGAGGCAAAATCAGACTTTCACCCACTCAGTAACAACAATGATACGTCAAGCAAGTCTGAAGTGCAACTACACTTTAGGACGGACAAGAAACAACACAACAGATGCCACCAAATTGTTAATAATACGGTCGCCAGCCTAATTAGGCATTAACTGAGTTTTTTCCCAGTACAAGTTGGTGTACGTTCATACAAAACAACACGTGATAACACTGCATAATATGGTAAATTTTAGAACCAGAAAATTTACTGAACTAATGATTTAACTTTCTGTACTAATATGGACAAGCCATAAATACACAACAATACACTATAATGTTTACTACAAACTTCGTACTGTCTATTGATGTGATTAAAATCGGGCATAGGTTACCCTAGAAATAGCACTTTCGAAGCACACATACAATATCAATTTTGAAAAAGGTAAAACACTAATAAATTTTGGTTTTATATTGACTTTAACTTTGCTGGTCAAATCAGTTCAGTACACTTCAGAATTTAAATGAATATAAAAGAAAAAAGGGGGGTACCCTGAAACTGTTATGATCACTGTATTGAAAATATTGATTAAAGGATTCATTAAGCACTCAAGATTTCCAATAGGTGAGTTACTACTCTTTTTAGCTTATTTCCTGCTCATTTAATTACCATTTTATCTGCCTCAAATAATTAAACTTCATTACTAAACCAATTTCAACATTATGGTTCAAATGGCTCTGAGCACTATGGGACTCAACTGCTGTGGTCATTAGTCCCCTAGAACTTAGAACTAGTTAAACCTAACTAACCTACGGACATCACAAACATCCATGCCCGAGGCAGGATTCGAACCTGCGACCGTAGCGGTCTTGCGGTTCCAGACTGCAGCGCCTTTAACCGCACGGCCACTTCAGCCGGCTCAACATTATGTTCCAACTTTGCCAGACCTATATTATTTGCATATTTATTCATTAACAACAAAGTTCTTTAAACATCATTCTAACATAGATAGGTTTGCAGGTAAGTATTATTAACATAAACTTTAAATCTTCATTTCGGAACACTCGGATTGCACAACATGTGGAAAGGACCCTGTCTAGGTTAGTGATGAGGATAATTAAATGATAGGACAGTTCTGCTAAAAGTTAAGTTGTTATTGAACAGTCAGGAACAAAAGTAACACTGGTCCACACGAATACAGTACTAAAAGTTTCAACCTGTTCGTGTCGATGCGGCGGTTGGCGGGCGGCGAGATGGCGAGGCGCAAAGCACACATACAATCACAGCTATGGCTCTTGATGTATCGGCACTTTGCTTCTTCTCAGCGTCGCAATACTTTTCCATTTAGTGCCTATGGAATATAGCCATGCTGTATAGTCGTCGGAAACGGCACATCCGAGGCTCAATGAAATCACGTTTTCCAGGAGAGCCTTCTCGATCCAGAGCGTGTTCCTTAGACCGATGCCCAACTCCGACTACTACTGCTGAGCCCGTTATGCCGTGCCGCGCCCATGTGCATTTTCCCGCGCTCGCCTGCCATCCACCTTTCACCGCTCCCCTACAGACAGAGTATTCACCAAAAGTTTTGCACTCCACATAGCCTAATACATTGCCTACGTATGGACCAGGCGCACAATTACAATTTTAACATCTTACAACAGTTTCAACATTTCTTACATTTCCATTCTGTTATAATATTGCTTGCAATTTGACATAAACATTAATATTCACATCGAAAATTGTTTACAGTTCCTTTAACATAATGGCATGAAACAAAAAAGAAATGAAATCAGAACATCGATTATACTTATTTATCGAAAAACAGAAGCAAAAATTATTATATGTACAATATTATAACGTTGTTGTTGTTACAATTCGCTCGAATTGTCCGCAATATTCTTCAACTCAATTTCGAACAATTGTGACCTGGTGACATAGCGCATTCTCATACATAAAAAACCACCGTTGTCTGGAAACATCAAGACGACGAGCAGCTGCAGTTGGTCTCCAAGTAGCCGAACATAACCATTTCCAGTCAATGATCGGTTCAGTTGCACCAGAGTACCCACCCCATTTCATGTAAACACAGCCACAACATTATGGAATCACCACCAGCTTGCGCAATGCCCTGTTGACAAGTTGAGTCCATGTCCTTCCGGCGTCTGCATGACACTCGAACCCTACCATCAGCTCTTACGAACTGAAATCGAGACTCATCTGACCAAGCCATGGTTTTCCAGCCGTCTGAAATCCAACCGATAGGGTCTGCAGGCGATGTTGTGCTGTTATAAAATGCACTCGCGCCTGTCCTCTGCTGCCATAGCCCATTAACGTCAAATTTCGCCACACTACCCTAACGTATACGTTCGTCGTACGTCCAAGATTGATTTCTGGGGTTATTTCAAGCAGTGTTGCTTCTCTTTTAGCACTGACAATTCCACGCAAACGCTGCTGCTCTCGGTCGTTAAGTGAAGGCTGTTGGCCACTGTGTCATCCGTGGTGAGAGGTAATATTCGTGGCACACTCTTGACACTGTGGATATCGGAATATGGAGTTGCCAAACGATTTCCGAAATGGAATGTCCCGTGCGTCTAGCTGCAACTACCATTCCCCATTCAAAGTCCGTTAATTCTCGTCGTCTGACCATAATCACGTTGGAAACTTTTTTATATGAACCACCGGAGTACAAATGACAGTTCCTCTAACTCACTGTCCTTTCATAGCTTCTGTAAGCATTATTACCGCCACATGTATATGTGCATATCGCTACCCAGCAACTTCTTTCACCTCAGTGTAAGTTGGCCATCCTCGTCAGCGCAGCGCACCTGACGATATCGACACATTTGACTGCCGAAATATTGTAACTGTTGCAGAATATAAAACAGCTGTACATCTACGGGCTGTCGATCAAAAAATTACAGATTTAAATTGTATGTTTAGTACTTTATATTCGGTATATGGATTTCAGTAAAAGTAAACACATTTGACGTATTTTGTGGACTCACCGACATTTTCCTGATGGCCGCTATACGGGAATGCTTGCTTCGGTCTGGCTCCAGACGATCCAGCTCGACACCAAAGACGACCTTCACCATGGTGCGCAGCGCACATTCCATCAGCATGGGGTAAACGTCCACCGTCGCCCCAGCAGACTCCGCCAGCTTCTCGCACAGATAGCGCCCGCTCTCGTTGAATGTTCCAGTGAACTTCGCGAGTACCTGTTACATGGCAACGGCAGTCTTGATTAATACATGTAACGTTTAAGGGGCTCCGGAAAGGCTCAAAATCATGAAAAGTTCAATTTTTACTTTTTTGCGTTTTCTGAATCTGCAGACTATTATCTTTTAATAGATATATAATTTATTCAATTCCGAAGACTACAACTATTTTTAAATTTTTTTTGAAACGTGTTCTACATGGGCGTGACCCACTGTGGCGCTGTTAAACTGCTGTCAAATGGTGTTATTATTAACGTCCGTGTTCATCAGGTACATTTTAGTGATGTGAGATAAAGTATGTGTTGTGGCTAACCTGTGATGGTTCAATATACATCGCTGGTGTGATTGTCGATTGTTTCATGTTTATTTACTCTGACGTTATCTCGAAAATATTCGTAATTAATTCTGTTTCTTGAGTCTCTGTTTTGTTGAAGTATAATAATGAGTAAAAGTAAAGTTATTAGAAATCCTCTGAAGGCTTTTAAGAAAAGGAGAAATGTTGGAAAGCCAAAGGTATGTGTTATTACTGTAAACAATAAAGACGATAACCAAGTGAGTGAACCTAACCTCTCAAGTACACCTGCCCATAGCAGTCAAAGTGGGAAAGAAAATACTTCACAGAAGAAGCTTGGTTCAATGAGTGAAAACTATGAATGTTTTATGGGCGAATCGGATGTGAATGAAATATTTGATATGTCGGTTCTCAAAGGAATTTTTTCAAACTGTGTAAGATGTATTCATTGTAGTGAAGTTGGTCTGGAACTCTCCATAATAAAGCACGTAGGACTTGCTAGTGAAATACAACTGAAATGTGACAAAAATGAACGCATGTTTTCGTCCCTTAACGTGCTATGGAAAAAGAAGGCAAAGTTAGTATGAAATTCTCGCTGAATGGAATTTTCAGTCCTAACTAAAAGCATTAGCTTTTGACGCAACGGCATTAACACTTTTGGAGCCGTATTTGCTTTAATTGAAAACTTTTTGGGAAAATCATACCTAGCAGGCATCACATTCATGGAATCATTTCTACACCAGACTTTAAAAAAATGCAGAACATTTGGTCCGGAATCGCTGTTAATTGATTCCAAACCGGAGCCTAGCAAGTAAGAGTCAAGGAACACTTAGATCAAGTCGATACATATCGATTCCTGAATTTTGTTCGAGTTAAGTAGCACATTAACGGCAAATTCAGACCAATTAGCAATTAACTGTGGTAGTGAACTTTGCGATACCACCGATCTCCTGTGCATTTGCTACATGCACAGGTAATCACAATCCAAGATGGCAGCAAGCCCTGCTCCCTCTGGAGCCAGTATCAGCGTAGAACAACCAACCACAGCATAATATTTTAGCAGGCATTAAAATGAAATCGCAATGTAGTCCCAGAGTCGATACTATGGCTGTACTCCAAAGTAACTGACCAATCTGAATTTTTTGTGTATTGTTCAGAAGTATTTATCCAATAAATTACTTAAAGGTTGTAGCGTGCAGTATTACCAGACCCAAAACGCGTCAGAAAACACACACTCGTACACCGACACACACACACATCTGGTATGACTTTAGGTCACGTCTGGAATTGATTAAAGGGCCTTTGAATTGTATTATAAATATCTGACACACCCAGTACCTGACACCCACACACACCCAGTATCTGAAATCCCCAGTAGCTGACACCCTCAGTGGCCACATACACAGCTTCTGCTGGGAACAAGTCTTGATAAGTTTCAGTTTGCTGACTAATCTCGTTTGCTTGTTGAAACAAGTCTCAAATTGTCAGAATAAGTACCAACTTGTTTAGTCGAGATCATAAATATACTGACTGACCTCTGCACATATGCATTGGTGCACTCCCCAAATGGTTGACACCTGGAGTAGCTCATACCCCAGTAGCTTACACCTACTGTATATACAGAATATGGTTTAAGATCCAGTAGTTACCACCAACTGCACATGCACACTGTTAGCTTCTTGTGATAGAATACTATTTAAGATGGAGAGCTAACATCTAATTCACACAAACACTCTCAGCTTTTGGTGTTAGTCTACTGTTTAAGTTCTGAATGTGTATTTGGCTGGTATCGACAGCTGTCACTACCTTGCTTGCTCAGCATAATCAGCATAAGACGACAAATGTTTTGTTCTACAAGATAAAATTAATTGACATGTAATCACTATAATGTTTGGGCGACTTTGAAACCATAGGAACCCTCGTATATTACCTATATGAATGTGTATTACTACTATTCAGTATCGATGGTAGGCTGATTCGGGGGAGGGGACCTGACAGCGAGGTCATCGGTCCCATCGGATTAGGAAAGGATGAGGAAGAAAGTTGATCATGCCCTCTTAAAGGAACCATCCTGGCATTTGCCTGAAGAGATGTAGGGAAATCACGGAATGGATGGCCGAATGCAGGTTTGGACCATCGTCCTCCCGAATGCGAGTCCAGAGTGCTAGTCACTGCGCCCCCTCGCTTGGTACTGTTCAGTACGTTCTTTAGATGAAGTGTCATGTAGTCTCTACCGTGTGACTGCACATGTTAGCATTACCAGCAGAAGATGAGAAACTTGTACTGCAAGAGAAAATTAATTCTCCAGCATGTGGGTTACTGTAATGATAGACATTACCAGTAGCTGTTACCATTCGTTTTTTATTGCAATATGAAGTTATCTCGTAGCATAGTGACTCTGAAAGCAAAGCAACACTTGTTTCTTACCTATACGATTGTACGTTATTACTATTCAGTATGCTATTTCGTCGAAGTGTCATGTACTGTCCACAGTGCGACAGAAGATTAAAGCTTCTTGAACTACAAGATGATGTCAATACTCTAGCATGGGGCACTGTAACGCTTGGCTGACTGAGACATTCGTTTTAGGGACGAATTTTTGAAGAATTTCAATGCGGGAAACAACGTTGTTTGCTCCGGTGATACCCATTAACAAGTGCATTGTAAATTAAGTTAGATCAACAATAATACTCACGTGTGTTTTGCAATGTTGTAGAACCAAGTGTTATGTGTTGTGATAAATGTATGTGTGGTATTAATAAGTGGCACAAAGAGTGAACTACAATCGTCTACTTATCTGTATTTAATTTCAGCATTGCTAATATGTTAGCTGTGTGTATTTTACTAAGTTGTGCAATTCAGATGTGTAAATACTTCATTTTAGGGTCCATTATGCTTCCAAAATTTGATTTAAAGTAATGTTTGGTCACTGCCATGTAGAGAGAGAAAGACTTCTGATGATGTTTTTGTATCTTGCATTCACAGTTTTATTTGCCGTTAAGGCCCCCTACTATGGAAATAGTTCAAGAGTAGATTAGGAAAGATTACTTGCTTCTGCTTTTTAAACTGAATAAAACACCTGCGCTATTTTCTTTCCAAGTGACAGAGTTATGAATGGAGTCTATTTTAGCCCTCTTCCATTTTTCTCTACTTATCTTTCTTGATTATTACATTTATGAGTTACACAGATGTTTTCTGTGCTATTTGATAAAGTTATTGGAAATGGATTACGCATAGAGTGAGGATTTAGAATTCATTTTGATAACCAGTAACCTGTTGCCATCCTCACATGTCCATGAATGGTACTTGTAAGTACGAATGTGTGAGTGAAGGAGTTTGAGATTGCTGATTGTGAGACAGAGAGTTTATTGTGGAGTAATGCCAACATATTAGAGCTCTTCCAAAGTTGTCTGGCAAAGTACAACCTGTCGATCCTGAGCCTTTCTGTATCTTTCACCAATATAGTCAGTTAGAGGGTCACTCACACTCCGCTGAAAAAACAAAGCTAGTCCTGAAGGCAACGGCCGCTGGCTTCCGCTTTTTTAACTCACCCTGAGATCCGCCGCCGAGCTGCAATACGTGTTTATTCGCCCGAACATGGCTTAAGTATGATTTGGGTTACCTGACTTTAACAATTATTTTGTGTTAGGGATTCATTAAGGTATTTCAGTTACATGTTTGGATATGTTTTTGATTTTATTCACAGAGTAATTCCCCAGCATTTACTGTGAAATGAGTGAACGTATCATTGGCTTTTGTTCTGATCGGACACAGTTATGCCTACTCAGAATTCGTGCGTATTAACTTGAGTTTCTTCATGTGTATCTAAGACTTAATACCTATCAAATTGTAAGCGTAATACTTCGTTCGATCAAGTACTTTATATAAAATTTTCGTGATGTAAATAATGTTAGTGGTCTTCAGCGATAAATTTCATTGTCGGCTTGTGTTGCGTACAGTTTGTAAATGTTCAGTTGAGTAATCACCTTTAGTGGTTACCCATGGTTCTCGCCTCTGCTTCCATCAGTTTTACCACGGATTTAGTAATAGTTCCTTACGCGTCAATGATTCAACCTTTGTTTCCCGTGATCGCCACATATGATAAAAATAACTATTGGGTAGTCAGAGGCATCACCAAGCAATAAACCAAAGTATTCTACACAGAAAGAAACGTTCTCTGAGTGGCAGGAACCCAGTTTGAAGGAAGTCATTGAATTTAGTGACTTTATTGGGAAAGCTATGGTGTCGCATTATATCCCACTTTAGTTCACCCCCACTTTTTCTTTTGTCTGTATAGTTCCATGGTATTCGATAAGGTGCTGCAGTTCTTAGATCCTCTATGGTGTATCCGATTATGTTAACACAAGACAGAATTATTCTTCCTTTTGTGAAATTTCGTGGTAGTCATATTCATACCGTGACAAGTCATGTATGCCAGTACTTCCAGCTCTGTTGCAGAGAGTTGGCAGAGAGCAGATATTACCTATACACGCGAACATTGCTCTTTCACTATTGATTCAACAATATTTGATGTGCTTCATGTGAGCATTCAGATTATTGTAATAAACTCGAGATTTTAATTGATTTGCAAATGTTCAAATGTGTCATACATTCTCATATTCTGCTAAATACCGCACGTCACTAGGAGTTCATACTTTTCAAGAGAAAGTAATAGATTATCAGACATTTCTCACCACGAGGAAAACAGATTACGTGACGTGCATTTATCATACGTGTGTTCATACAATATCTGTAGTATACCTCTGATAAACTATCTGATTTGAGAGCTTAATAAAAGATGTACATCATCAGGAACAGAGGTATTTGCAGGCACTGTAGATGAGAGTGATATGCATGAAATATGTAAATTACTAGCCCTCCCCTCTAGTCCATGGAGAGGAGAAAGGCCAAAAAGTAGGTCTACTGAGGTAACGGCAAATTAGGCAGCTATAGCTGGTAGAATATCTGATCAGAGAAAGGAGTAAGTAGTTTTCATTTACCGACATCTCCCAGGATTACTTGAAATAAAATCTAATAGATTGTTTTTATCAAAACGAGACATGATTGTCTTAACGGGATTTCCACGATCGTTCTTTAAATAATGCTGTTGCATTCAAGAGTAAGCCTAAAACAGGTCTTTAAAAATCTCTCAATTTGGAGCACATGTAAAAGATAGTAAACATGAAGTGAGTAATATAAATGAACAAATGGAGGTGCTACATAAAGCTCCAAAAAGTCTCTATCTTAACGTGCTCCAAGAGATTGAAATATACGCTAATCAAAGAAAAAGCCCAGATCTACTACTCAATGAACAAAGTGATTTTATGCACAGAAGTTATTATTTTTAAAGACCTGTTTTAGGCTTACTCTTGAATGCAACAGCACGCTCCAGTAAGAACCAGCTGCAGCGGAACGGCCTTCAGCGTACTGGCGGCGAGGTGAATTGGGCGCGGCGGAAGAGGACTTGGCGTGGCGTTGTATACATTCTGACGTAGGGAAGCCCTCTCCACCACCAATCAATACAAAGAAGAGGAAACGCACATTTTCGAAAGAATATCTACATTTCAATTATATTTTTAAGTTTCCTTATAAAAAATTTTACATTAGTGTAAATTGTTTCGGTTCATGGTCCATTCAAAAAAAAATGTTTTTATTAAAAAGTATATTCGCCATTAATATGTACGGTTAAAAAATAGCATATGCACAATTCTTATAGGTAGAGGGCACTTTTTACTGTCTCCAATCAGGTTTCTGCAAAACTGCGATATAAGCAGTAAAGAATTCAATAATATCCAGTGCAGTTATTAGCGAATGCGAATGTGAAATAATCTGGGTTAAGTTAAGCATCAAAGGTGGGTCAGATATGATAGTCGGATGCTTCTATAGACCACCTGCATCAGCAACCGTAGTAGTTGAGCGCCTCAGAGAGAACCTGCAGAACGTCGTGAAGAAGTTTCGTGATCATACTATTGTAATAGGGGGAGACTTCAATCTACCAGGTATAGAATGGGATAGTCACACAATCAGAACTGGAGCCAGGGACAGAGACTCTTGTGACATTATCCTGACTGCCTTGTCCGAGAATTACTTCGAGCAGATAGTTAGAGAACCAACTCGTGAAGCTAACGTTTTAGACCTCATAGCAACAAATAGACCGGAACTTTTCGACTCCGTGAATGTAGAAGAGGGTATCAGTGATCATAAGTCAGTGGTTGCATCAATGACTACAAGTGTAATAAGAAATGCCAAGAAAGGAAGGAAAATATATTTGCTTAACAAGAGTGATAGGGCACAAATCGCAGAATATCTGAGTGACCACCATCAAACGTTCATTTCTGAGGAAGAGGATGTGGAACAAAAATGGAAAAAATTCAGAAACATCGTGCAGTACGCCTTAGATAAGTTCGTACCGACTAAGGTCCAAAGCGAGGGGAAAGATCCACCGTGGTATAACAATCATGTACGAAAGGTACTACGGAAACAAAGAAAGCTTCATCATAGGTTTAAGAGTAGTCGAATCATAGATGATAAGGAAAAGCTGAACGAAGCGAAAAAGAGCGTAAAGAGAGCAATGAGAGAAGCATCCAACGAATTCGAACATAAAACATTGGCAAACAATCTAAACAAGAACCCTAAAAAGTTTTGGTCATATGTAAAATCGGTAAGCGGATCTAAATCCCCTATTCAGTCACTCGTTGACCACGATGGCACCGAAACAGAGGACGACCGAAGAAAGGCAGAAATACTGAATTCAGTGTTCCGAAACTGTTTCACTGCGGAAAATCGTAACACGGTCCCTGACTTCAGCCGTCGCACGGACGCGAAAATGGAAAATATTGAAATAAACGATATCGGAATTGAAAAACAACTGCTATCACTTAGTAGCGGAAAAGCATCCGGACCAGACGAGATACCCTCAAGATTCTACAGTGATTATGCTAAAGAACTTGCCCCCTTTCTATCAGCAATTTATCGTAGATCGCTGGAAGAACGTAAAGTACCTAGCGACTGGAAGAAAGCGCAGGTCGTTCCCATTTTCAAGAAGGGTCATAAATCAGATGCGAATAATTATAGGCCTATTTCGCTTACGTCAATCTGTTGTAGAATAATGGAACATGTTTTGTGTTCTCGTATTATGACGTTCTTAGATAATACAAATCTCCTTCATCATAACCAACATGGATTCCGCAAACAGAGATCATGTGAAACTCAGCTCGCCCTATTTGCCCAAGAAATTCACAGTGCCGTAGACACTGGCGAGCAGATTGATGCCGTATTCCTGGACTTCAGGAAGGCATTTGATACGGTTCCGCACTTACGTTTAGTGAAAAAAATACGAGCTTACGGAATATCGGACCAGGTTTGTGATTGGATTCAGGATTTCCTAGAAGAAAGAACACAACATGTCATTCTTAACGGTTCAAAATCTGCAGATGTAGAGGTAATTTCGGGAGTACCGCAGGGAAGCGTGATAGGACCTTTATTGTTTACAATATACATAAATGACTTAGTTGACAACATCGGTAGCTCCGTGAGGCTATTTGCAGATGACACGGTTGTCTACAAGAAAGTAGCAACATCAGAAGACTCGTACGTACTCCAGGAGGACCTGCAGAGGATTAATGCATGGTGCGACAGCTGGCAGCTTTCCCTAAACGTAGATAAATGTAATATAATGCGCATACATAGGGGCAGAAATCCATTCCAGTACGATTATGCCATAGGTGGTAAATCATTGGAAGCGGTAACGACCGTAAAATACTTAGGAGTTACTATCCGGAGCGATCTGAAGTGGAATGATCACATAAAACAAATAGTGGGAAAAGCAGGCGCCAGGTTGAGATTCATAGGAAGAATTCTAAGAAAATGTGACTCATCGACGAAAGAAGTAGCTTACAAAACGCTTGTTCGTCCGATTCTTGAGTATTGCTCATCAGTATGGGACCCTTACCAGGTTGGATTAATAGAAGAGATAGACATGATCCAGCGAAAAGCAGCGCGATTCGTCATGGGGACATTTAGTCAACGCGAGAGCGTTACGGAGATGCTGAACAAGCTCCAGTGGCGGACACTTCAAGAAAGGCGTTACGCAATACGGAGAGGTTTATTATCGAAATTACGAGAGAGCACATTCCGGGAAGAGATGGGCAACATAGTACTACCGCCCACATATATCTCGCGTAATGATCACAACGAAAAGATCCGAGAAATTAGAGCAAATACGGAGACTTACAAGCAGTCGTTCTTCCCACGCACAATTCGTGAATGGAACAGGGAAGGGGGGATCAGATAGTGGTACAATAAGTACCCTCCGCCACACACCGTAAGGTGGCTCGCGGAGTATAGATGTAGATGTAGAATAAACCATACCAATACCGATGCGTTTTTGAGAGATCCCCATTGCTTGAAACAGCACATAACCGTAGGATATACGTTACAATATAAAACTCATCAATTATAAGCTTTAACTGAAACGACGAAACTGTGCGTGTACATCGAACGGGTCTGAGAAGAGTGTGACATCTAATCAATATCTACAAAACTTAAGTATGTGTTGTTGTTTGGACTAAAATATCAGTCATGGCATTAGTGGTAAGTATGTGCAGATAAAATACTTCCCCAGTTTGCCATGTACCGAAATTTTCTTCCGCAAAAATTTCCCCATGTTTACCGTTTCCTCAAAAGTTCCCCTAAAAACTATTTTCCCCAAAAATTGCGAAACAAACCCCAGTCTGGAGTCGCTGAACAGCGGGGTGAAACTAGGCACTTCTGGTAGTACGGCTTTGGTTCGCTGCCAGGCCATCTGGAGCGCTGCTAGTTTGTCAGTCCATCATGTTTCGTTATTGAGTTATTTAAAATCTTCCGTATTTGTTTTGGTTTCGTTTAAAACAAGCTGGTTTCATAGGACTATGTTACTGCTTACGCCTTCATGTATGTAATGCACGCTTCGAATTGCGCTGCGTGTACATTGCACGTATTCTGCCTGATTTTTCCCGTATCCGTAATACTGGATGGAATGGATGATTCCATATTGTTCTTGTTTCATGTGAAACAGAAGCTGGTTTGGCTGCACAGTTTACCGTGCGCATATGTTGCTTCATACTAATAAGTGTGTGAACTTTTTGATTTGAATGCATAATGGATATATTGCTCATATTCTTCTTTATTTTTATTCACACCCATTACCGAACTTTCTCGCAGTTAATGGTGAACTCCATGTTAACACTTTTTGACGGAAATGGTATATCGCTTCTTGCCACTGAGTATGATCTGTAGTATTAGTGACAAATCGCGCAAGATACTATTAACTAAACTCCGTCCGAACTGGCCATGAAGGCCCAACGGTACCGACCGGCCGCCGTGTCATCCTCAGTCCTCAGGCATCACTGAATGTGGATACGGAGGGGCATGTGGTCAGCACACCGCTCTCCCAGCCGTTGTCAGTTTTCGTGACCGGAGCCGCTACTTCTCACTCAAGTAGCTCCTCAGTCGGCCTCACAAAGGTTGAGTGCACTCCGCTTGCCAACAGCGCTGGACAGACCGGGCGGTCACCCATTCAAGTGCTAGCCCAGTCCGACAGCGCTTAACTTCGGTTATCTGACGGGAACCGGTGTTACTACCGCGGCAAGGCCGTTGACCGTAAGATACTATTACGCAGCAAAAATATTCTACATCATATTGCATATTTGTACATGAGACTGTGTGGCATAGTGTGTATGTACTTCAATGTACTGAATGCTACTGCTAATACGTTCTCCGTTAAATGCGAGAAAGTACGAAAAACGGACGTGAACTAAAACAAAGTTGAACACGAACAATATATTTATAATGCATGTAAATCGAGCAATTCACACACGGATTCTAAGCAGGAACAAATATACAGGAGTCCGCAGAACACTATGTAATGAAACCAGCCTGTGTTTTATACGAATAAAAGGAAATAGGGTGTCATTCACGCCACAGATATAATGGATGCGAGCAAACATCAGGCAGAATACCGGCAACATATCTGTAATGTAATTCACAGCATGTAATATGCACAGGACGTCGTAATCAGGACCAAGATACAATGAAACCGGCTTTTGCATCATAACATGTCAGATGATTTTTTTGGCATTTGACATGTACTAAGGCTCCATTACTTTCGCTTGATAATGACCACAGGACCGAAACTCCAGTATTACATTTAACAGGTAACTAGTTTTACAGTCAAAAGTTACCCCGACATCATTTACAAAATTTTATATGACTCTGAAACTCAGCAACGCACCACGAAGAAATTATCAGAATGGGACAGAAATCGGTGGATGTGGTGCACATGTACTGACATAGAAACGGTTACATTTTCAGAAAAACTGGATGATTTATTCAAGAGAAAGAGCTTCACAAATTGAATAAATCAATAACGCGTTAGTCCACTCTTGGCCCTTATGCAAGTAGTCATCCGGCTTGGCACTGATTTGTAGAGTTGCCGTATGTCATCCTCGTGGCTATCGTGCCAAATTCTATCCAATTGGTGCGTTAGATCGCCAAAATTCCAATGTGGCTCGAGGATCTTGCCCATAATTCTCCAGTTGTGGAGAGACCGGCGACCTTGCTAACCAAAGCAGAGTTTGGCAAGCACAAAAACAAATGGAACACGAGACCATTACTCCTGGCTGTCGGCCCGTATAGCGGGTGACAGTCAGTTTGGTATTCCACCACTGTTTCGGGCGTCTCCAGACACATCTTCGGCGTGGACTCTGACTGGAGTGGAACTGTCTTTAGTGGTGAGTACCGCTCCGAACTGAGCCACGACGTCCAGCGAAGACGTGTCTGGAGACATCCAGGACAACGGTCGGGTACCAGTAAGACTGTCGCACGCCAAACGGCCCGAAAACCAGAACTGATGGTCTGGGATGCCATGTCTTTTCGCAGCGGGACCTAATTGGTTATCATCCACAGAACCATTACATCACAACAGTACGTCGTCGATATTCTACGCCCCATTCTGTTCCCTTGATAGAAAGCCATCCTGGGATTATACGAGAACTATTCGGGAAGTAAGGAACGATAGGTCGTGAAATGGATACCACAGTGACAATCAAAACCGTTTTATTTGCAACGGTTATCTACACCTTCCAGCTACTTCTCTACACAGTCACCGCTCAGACTTAGACATCTGTCGTAGCGTTGTACCTACTTTTCAATTCCTTCATTACAGAAGACAGTCGCCAGTGCTTTTCGACAATTTTTTACTGCGGACTGCAGTTCGTTGTCTGTCTCAAAATATTGTCTTCATAGCCAGCGGTTCATTTGAGCAGAGATGAACCTCAGGGGTAGCCAATTACGGGCTGTATTGTGGGTGATCAAACACTTCCCACCGAAAACACTGCAGGAGAATCTTCATTGCCCCTGCAGAGTGCGGCCGAGAATTGTCGTATAGAACGAACCGCATGACAGTTACGTTATGTGGATTGCATAGCTCAGGCGAAATCCTTCGCCAAGCCCTCATACATGGTGGGAGACGCTAATTTCTACCCGTCTTTACGTTCTCACTGTGAGCTCAGAGCTGAAAAGAGCGACGTGATGCGATCGACGGGTGTACTAGACACAGTGCCCATTGCATCTGTGCAAAGCTTCATCAGATTTTCACTATTTTCCCGCGACCGATCGTTCCTTACTTTCCGAATAACCCTCGTATTTCAGCACACAGCGAGAGTTTCACTACTTGTCTTCGTGCTTGGCCAGCAACATCACCGGATCTCTCCTTAACCGAGGAGGTTTGGTGAACGGTGGGCAGGGCTCTCCAACCAGCTCCAGATTTTGACGATCTAACTCGCCATTTGGACAGAACAGTTGCCGAGCTGAGAGGACGCCCAGCAGAGCAGCAGCAGCACTTGTGTGATAAACTGTACATTAATTTAGTCTTTGTTTTTTGTTCACGTGCTTCTGCAAAGAAATGAACTGTACATGTGTATATTACTATGTAGACCAGTGGTTAGCAAGTTAATCGTAGTTTTTGCGTAAGTACGAGGGCAGTTCAATAAGTAATGCAACACATTTTTTTTCTGAAACAGGGGTTGTTTTATTCAGCATTGAAATACACCAGGTTATTCCCCAATCTTTTAGCTACACAACACTATTTTTCAACGTAATCTCCATTCAACGCTACGGCCTTACGCCACCTTGAAATGAGGGCCTGTATGCCTGCATGGTACCATTTCTCGCGTCCGTCGGCCGTCGTAATTTAATATATATGTTGTTATTATTGTTATTATTATTTTTTGATTGTTGCCGACTTACGTGGTGGGCCTTAATAAAAATGATATTTAAGTTGAACAATGTAATAAACTTTTCATATTACTTTCCTCGGCTAGTCAGTTCACTTTAAAGCAAGAAATCTTTAGTTATTAATTAAAATTGCGGCCCACACACGCGCGAGAGTATTTTTCTTACCTCCGCTGACCATTGTATTGTAGTCGGAGTCCTGGCTCTGGCTCTCAGCTATGGTACTGAAAATAAGAATCTTAAAGCTAAGTATTTCTGCAACTTCGTGCGGCTGTGGAGAAAAATTGATATTATGCTAATAGCGGGCGAGTTTTCAGCTTCCGTTAAATTTTCATAAGTTAATATCGCCACGTAATGGCGTCGTTGGCTGCATCGGCCGCTGCGATTGTTGAGCTGTAAATTACTTGAATGCAGGTTAATTCAAGGAAGGCGGACATGAAATCGGAATCACCTCTTACAAATTAAAAGTGCACAATAATATTAAATCGGTATATTATATGCTTAACTCATACAAATATGCTTACATTTGTCTGCACACGCAAGATGTCCCTCTAGACACATTCAAGACAAAAGAAGAAGTGAAGACGACTAAAAAAAAAATTAACAAAAGAGCGTATCTTGTCGTCTCTTTAGATCATTCTGTCATAAATTATTTCTTTGCAATCTAAACCTACACAGAGAAATTATTATTTTACGGCTACATGATAAAAATTTGGTACTGGGGACGCTATATTGCCCCCCGAAATGTTTGTGTCATGAAAAATGTTCGGGTTTTTTGACATAAATATTTCCACTTTCATGTCCACAGTGTCCACACGCAGATTTTTCTTTCACAGTTTGCATATGTCACATCGTTTATTTAAATCGTTAAATTACTGAGGTGTGTTGCCCACCAGGTGTAATACAGATGAAGTTCAAGGTATACAACCACGAGTTAGTCCGGAATATTTGAAGTCCCAGGGGTGTCAACTGTTCGCCCCCCATTTGGCGCGGCCGTAGGGAAACCTGGGGAAAACCTCGGCGGAGCGACAGACTAACTGCTTGGGTTACTTTCACTTAAACGTTTCTGGGATGTCATTGGAGTACAGGATAAGCATACTTTGTCAATAATTTTTCGTTGCACTATGCAAAGGAATGAGGTCATTATAACACTTGATTGCGGTGTCGTTGATGATCTACGCCGCGACGTTTGGCTCGCGACGGCGTCGGTTGGTGTGTTCGGTGCTCGGCGGTCGCGGCGGCTGCGGAGAGGTCAACGCCCACCCGACGCCAGCGTGTGTCTCGCCGTCGCGGAACGTCAGAATCAGCTGATCGGCTGCACGGTTCGCGATGCGCTTCTCTCTCGGCCAGGCGTGGCGGAGTGGGATGATATCCGCCCCCCGCTCTTGTTGGCAGGAGTCAGCTCTGCTACGGATCTCCGACGTAGTACATGAAACATACACACAACCAACGTAATATTTGTTTCCCGCCGCAGATGGTTACGCTAGTGGGAAAGAAGAATTTATTAGCGCGGCAGTTGTTGTTAAGTTTTCGCCAGTTTCCGAGTGTCAAGCTAGCACTGTCTTGCAGAATACATGACATGGATCTTCTCCCGTGAATGAAGTTTTGATGCAATACTGTTTCCATCATACGTCAGTTTTTGTCTTGACAAAATTATTTATGTTTTCGCCGCACTCGCAGGCACTGGTGAGTGTCCCAATACGAGCTTAGCACAAACATTCGCCGTTTCTGCGGTCGCTGTTTTGCAACAGTCCACGCTTCGCATTCCAATCTCGCATTATTGTGCTCACTGAAACTACAGTCTGTCCCAAAAATATTGACTGTGGGTTCACTTCACGTTAACAGTTCACATTTATAAGCAAATTCACAGTTTTTCGTGCGTAATATTGGCGTTTGGCGTCCTCACCGCTGTTGAACGTTCAATACTAGCACTTCACTGTCCATATCACAGTTTCACCTTCACAGTTTTTCACACTGTTTAAAGTAGCTGTTTCGATTAGTTCACAAACACTAATGTATTTCATTCAGTCTGAACTGGATTTTGGCTAGTGCTGGATTTTACCAGTCTCTCGCACTACTTGTCTCTTTTCCTTTTCCACTTAGAGTCGTACTTGCCTTCAGATTTTTTGACTATACAATTGTATTTCCGTCTCATCTGAGGTCAGTCCCCATGTCATGTCTGCCCACTCATTGCGTACTTGCCCTCCAGAGCCAGGCTCGACTTTACAAAACCTTGCCTCTCGCATTATTGTAAACATTTTATAATCTAGGCCTAGCGTGCAAGTTCCTAGATTAATGTTAGATTTGTGACTTTTGTTTGCACTACAAATTCGTGCAAATCTCTGCCTTAGCAGATGGCAATATATTTTAACAGTGCTTAGCGGTAGTCGCGTTTACTGATTTGCTTTGTACCTTGTCCACAACACATGAGGTACCTTGGGTGATGTACACCCTGCACTCATGTTGTTTAGTAAATTATGATTGAGCATATTTCAAGATCGGTATAGACATAAATACATGGAACAACATATACATTATAATATTAAATTTTCATAAGTTTCATTACTACTACAGTTCAAAAATATTCATGACACTCTAATGAAAAATTCTTTCATCGTTACATGCTATTGAATTTTCTCTTTTTTTAAATATTTTTTTTAGCGTTTTTCAACATGAAATTTTTAACATATTCTTAAACCTACGTTCATTTTTTTTCTTCAAAATGCAATTGCTTAAAAATATTATTATTCCTTAACATCTACAAAACTGAATCGCACTAATCTTGTATGCATCATTGTTTTTAAATATTACACTAAAATCGGAACATTTACACACAGAAAAAATACACTATAAACTTAACCTACTACACACAAATGTAAACGTTGCTCTACTGAGCGAACTTCTTTAAGTCTTTGTAAGTATTTTTCTTGTTTCCCTCGTAATTGCCTCCTCCTTTGACCACGGGATGGTGTAGTTTGCGTGACAGAAAGTATCGTGAGGTACCACTTCGATGTTATAGGTGTAGCCCTCGATAACACCGGGTTTTTCCGAAAACACATTCTCATAATCTGTAAGTAGCTGAGTCAATTCGTTTTGTTGTGCTTCAGTCAAATGTTCTGACTCCCTAACTTTCATGGCTATCAGTTTCCTTTTTTCCTCTTTATCTTCAGTAATAGATTCTTTATAATACGCTTGTCTTGTACTTAAGTCAGAATATAAATTCATTACCTGTATTCCTTCGAATCTCGTTTGAAAGCTCCGGCAATATTTACCGTGCACTTCCCGTGTCCTCAACAACGGCAAAACTACACGTCTATCCTCATTCATAAGGCTTACTTCCCCGCACAAGAGGTCGATTTTTGCGTCCCTCTGGCGTAAAAATTCCATCCCCAGGATACAAGCAACACCTAATCCCTTAACTACTAGGAACGAGCTTTTCATTGCTTCATTTCCTACCGTAAACTCGACTTGCACCTGGTGCTTTATGATATGAGATTGTGCACCTATTGCACCTGTAACACGACAATTCTTCACTGGCAATACTGGTATTCTATTATTTTGACTCAAGTACTTGTAAAAATTTGCGCTCATGACATTGGTTGACGCACCGGTATCGACTATTATGTGTATTGGTGCTCCATACATATCTGCTTGCAATATAGCCTGCACAACACTTTTGTCGGTTCGGTTACATGTCTGCGGTATGTCTACAAGTTCCTTTTCTATTTTTGTTCCTTCATTGTATCTCAGCATACAAAGTTTATGGCTGTCATCCGTGAATGTGCCCTCACTACACCATCCTGCAGCCAACAACGGAGAGCGTATTGTGGCTGTCTTTAGTTTAACGGATGAGCATTAGTGGGTTGACAGTTGTCTGTCACTTCCACTAACCTCACATTGTGGTTCTGGTTGTTGTTGTTGCTACTGTTGGGTTGGCCGCCCTGCCTCCCCGATGGTGTATTTTGATATTGTGTATGGCTCTGGTTTTGTGGTGGTCGGTTGTAACTCCCTGACATGTTCTGTGACGGACCTGGGTTGGCGTTCCATTGTGGCGCTGTGTTTTGTTGCCACTGTGGTGTCGGTTCGTTACGACCACGCCACTGGTTTCGGTTGTTCCGCCATTGCGGATTGCCGTTACCATTATATCCATTACTCATGCGTCCATCATTATGTCTCTTTCGATTTTGACGATTATAACCGTTGCTGTTATAACCATTGCCATTGTTTGTGCCTCGATTCTGTTGCCGGTGCTCTTGCCTATTCCCGTTACCATTACTGTGGCTGCTATTGTAATCGGCTTTTTGTTGATTACAGCCTGCATGGTTCCACTTGTTTTCGGTTTTCATATCTTCGATCAATAAGTCAACAGAATCCACTATTTCCATGAATTGTTCTATATCGTATTCCGGCACATTGATGAAATATCTTTTAATTTCACTGGGCAACTTCATTTTTATCAATCTGATTATGTCACGATCGGACATTGGCTCGTCCCAGTACCTGGTTTTGTTTATATACTTTTCGAAATATTTGCGTAACGTTCCCATCTTAGGATTGTACATTTCTGGACTGTACAACTCCTTTCGTAGTCTTTCTTGGACGCTATCGGACCAGAATTTTTGCAAGAATGCACCTTCAAACTGTTGCATCGTTAGACATTTTTCGGACACGTCGGTGGCCCACAGTGCCGCGTCACCTTGAATAAAGGAGACCACGAACTGTATTCTTTGTCTTAGGTTGCAGTTGCGCACTCGTACCCTGCATACCGTCAGCGTCATTACAGTAATCAGTGCGCGGAGTCGGATTCATGATCTGTCCGCCACTGTTTACATTGCTTTCCAACGCAGACAGTCTTCGCGCGACCTCCTGTTGCCAATTTGGCAACTCCGCTGTCACACGGGATTTGATCTCTGTTAATTCGGCATGTAGTGCAGCAGCGCTAGCGTCAATATTTACACTCGCGGCCGCAGTCGCTTGTTCTACAGCTGTTTTTACGTCGCTTTCAATCTTTGCAGATATCTCGTGATCCTTTACTTCTAGCCATTCATTTAATTCTTTTTCTACTTTTTGAGCTTGCACTTCCAAATATGCGTCAATACTTTTCCGTGCATCTATCTCCACATTATCCACGCGGTTGGTTAAAGTCTGGACATTGTCTTCAAGCCTAGCCTGCGATATCTGTAATTTTTGCATCTCGCCGGCTAAGCTTTGCACAAGATCGGGGATTTCTTTGCAAGTGTCCCGCATCTCGGCAAGTTCGCTTTGTATACGGTCTAGTTTCGCTTCATTGCGCTGCTCTTGCTCACGTAGCATCTGAGCCAGTTTCTGATCTCTTTCCCTATCTCTTTCTTCTAACCTGCGCAGAAATTCTGCAAATGGGTCTGCAATCGGTGAGCATACTGGTGCCCCGCTTAATCTAGCACTCGATTGGCCCCCCTGCCCAGGCAGTGGAGTTGTTACTCTATTCCCATTCTGCTGTGGAGCGTCAATCACCGACCACAGATCCTCGCCCCCCGCTCCGGAAATTATGTCATCCGAGGCGGTGGCTTGGGATTCGTTTACGTATTGCAAATTATCCTCACTTTCCATATTAACAGAATTTTGTTCTTCTGGTACGGATGCTTTAGGTTGTCCTATCTTACCCATACTAAATTCACTTTAAGCCACTGACGAATCTTTAACACTGATACACACACGATTAATTATCCCCTCCAAAAATAAACACATAAATACACAAAACACCGAAGGTATCTCATGTGCACATGGGTTCGATATTCCGCACAGAGCTACACAGGATGCTTGCACAATAGGCCTTACCTTACTTATTTTTCTTTCTCGCAATCCTCTTTCTTTTCTACACTTTTTCCTCTCCAGATCTCCTCAGGGTGTGGTTTTGTTGTTGTACATGTAAAAGAATTCATACAAGCATTAATATTTTACAACAATTAGACACATACATAATTACATTCAGTACAATAGAATCATATACATACATAATTACATTCAGTACAATAGAATCATATTAATCGGGCCCCAAAGTTGCGGCGCCAATCTCGCGTCCGTCGGCCGTCGTAATTTAATATATATGTTGTTATTATTGTTATTATTATTTTTTGATTGTTGCCGACTTACGTGGTGGGCCTTAATAAAAATGATATTTAAGTTGAACAATGTAATAAACTTTTCATATTACTTTCCTCGGCTAGTCAGTTCACTTTAAAGCAAGAAATCTTTAGTTATTAATTAAAATTGCGGCCCACACACGCGCGAGAGTATTTTTCTTACCTCCGCTGACCATTGTATTGTAGTCTGAGTCCTGGCTCTGGCTCTCAGCTATGGTACTGAAAATAAGAATCTTAAAGCTAAGTATTTCTGCAACTTCGTGCGGCTGTGGAGAAAAATTGATATTATGCTAATAGCGGGCGAGTTTTCAGCTTCCGTTAAATTTTCATAAGTTAATATCGCCACGTAATGGCGTCGTTGGCTGCATCGGCCGCTGCGATTGTTGAGCTGTAAATTACTTGAATGCAGGTTAATTCAAGGAAGGCGGACATGAAATCGGAATCACCTCTTACAAATTAAAAGTGCACAATAATATTAAATCGGTATATTATATGCTTAACTCATACAAATATGCTTACATTTGTCTGCACACGCAAGATGTCCCTCTAGACACATTCAAGACAAAAGAAGAACTGAAGACGACTAAAAAAAAATTAACAAAAGAGCGTATCTTGTCGTCTCTTTAGATCATTCTGTCATAAATTATTTCTTTGCAATCTAAACCTACGCAGAGAAATTGTTATTTTACGGCTACATGATCAAAATTTGGTACTGGGGACGCTATACATTCCACTGGTCGATGTCGGAGCCAACGTCGTACTGCATCAATAACTTCTTCATCATCCGCGTAGTGCCTCCCACGGATTGCGTCCTTCATTGGGCCAAACATATGGAAATCCGACGGTGCGAGATCGGGGCTGTAGGGTGCATGAGGAAGAACAGTCCACTGAAGTTTTGTGAGCTCCTCTCGGTTGCGAAGACTTGTGTGAGGTCTTGCGTTGTCATGAGGAAGGAGAAGTTCGTTCAGATTTTTGTGCCTATGAACACGCTGAAGTCGTTTCTTCAATTTCTGAAGAGTAGCACAATACACTTCAGAGTTGATCGTTTGACCATGGGGAAGGACATCGAACAGAATAACCCCTTCAGCGTCCCAGAAGACTGTAACCATGACTTTACCGGCTGAGGGTATGGCTTTAAACTTTTTCTTGGTAGGGGAGTGGGTGTGGCGCCACTCCATTGATTGCCGTTTTGTTTCAGGTTCGAAGTGATGGACCCATGTTTCATCGCCTGTAACAATCTTTGACAAGAAATTGTCACCCTCAGCCACATGACGAGCAAGCAATTCCGCACAGATGGTTCTCCTTTGCTCTTTATGGTGTTCGGTTAGACAACGAGGGACCCAGAGGGAACAAACCTTTGAACATCCCAACTGGTGAACAATTGTGACAGCACTACCAACAGAGATGTCAAGTTGAGTACTGAGTTGTTTGATGGTGATCCGTCGATCATCTCGAACGAGTGTGTTCGCACGCTCCGCCATTGCAGGAGTCACAGCTGTGCACGGCCGGCCCGCACGCGGGAGATCAGACAGTCTTGCTTGACCTTGCGGCGATGATGACACACGCTTTGCCCAACGACTCACCGTGCTTTTGTCCACTGCCAGATCACCGTAGACATTCTGCAAGCGCCTATGAATATCTGAGATGCCCTGGTTTTCCGCCAAAAGAAACTCGACCACTGCCCGTTGTTTGCAATGCATATCCGTTACAGACGCCATTTTAACAGCTCCGTACAGCGCTGCCACCTGTCGGAAGTCAATGAAACTATACGAGACGAAGCGGGAATGTTTGAAAAAATTCCACAAGAAATTTCCGGTTTTTTCAACTAAAATTGGCCGAGAAAAAAAATGTGTTGCATTACTTATTGAACTGCCCTCGTATATCCTTGTGGAGGGCTGCTTCCTAGTATAAATTTTCTATGTAGAGAAATCTATTTCTGTTTAATAGTTTGCGGTCTCAGAGTTCACTGAGAAATCTGCACAGCAACTTTTAGTTTTGCTTTCTTCTCCTTTGGTATATTTTCAAACTTAGTAGCGCCATTTGAGACCATGTATCTATTTCATACTTAATACGATATGGCTAGGGACTGTGCTTGTTGTGAGCGGACACAAAGAGAGTTGGCTGCTGTGCATCAACAGCTGCAAGCTGCCTTGGCTACCGTCGACTAGCTTCTACCTGATGCTCGAAGTTGCGGTGACGTCGGGGCGCCAGTGACGAGACCTGCGACATCTTTGGTGTCTCTGGAATCCCCTGGTGGCCCGCACGTCACTGCGGCTTCCGATACGCAGCATCTGACCAGTCTGTCCTCATTTCAGAGTGGCTGGCAGACAGTGGTGGTTCGCATGTCACTGGGCGGAAGGCGAAAGAGGGAGCAGACCGTGCGGCTGGCTACCTACGTCTTAGCGACAGGTACGAGGTGCTTCCCATTGTTGATGACAACTCTGAGCCAGCACAGGATGCCTCTCCTGTTGGGCCAGCGGCCGATTTTCCTGCCCAGTCCGGACAAGTACAGAGGGCGGGAATGCTAGTCACTGGGAGCTCCAATGTTAGGCGGGTGATGGAGCCCCTCATGGAGATAGCAGGTAAGGCGAGAAAGAATTCCGGTGTGCGTTTGGTATGTTTGCCGGGAGGTCTCATCCGTGATATGGAGGAGGCCCTGCCGGCGGCTATCGAGCGCACTGGGTGCAACCGGCTGCACGTAGTGGCACGTGTCGGCAAGAATGACGCCTGCTGCTTGGGTTCTGAGGCCATCCTCGGTTCCTTTCGGGCGGATAGCTGATTTGGTGAAGGCAACTAGCAACAGACGTGGGGTGCAGGCTAAGCTGTCTATTTGTAGCATCGTACCCAGGGTTGATCGCGGTCCTCTGGTTTGGAGCAGAGTGGCAGGTCTAAACCAAAGGCTTAGACGGCTCTGCGACGGTATCGGATATGAATTTCTCGACTTCCGCTATCGGGTGCAGAATTGTATGGTTCCCTTAATAGGTCAGGCGTGCACTACATGCAGGAAGCGGCTAATAGGGTAGTGGAGTACGTGTGGCGGGCACATGCGGCTTTTTTAGGTGAGAGGACCCTTCTTTTGGGAACAAATCTGATTTGCCTGTTAAATCAGGCACAGCGACCTCAAAGAATCTGGGTCCTGGCAGATCAGAGATAGGAAAGATTACTATGAATTTAATAAACTGCAAGAGCATCCAAGGAAAGGTCCCAGAATTAGTATCGCTTATTGAAGGTTATACTGCACAGATAGTATTGAGAACAGAAAGCTGGTTGAAGCCAGACATCAATGAAATGAAATCCTAAGTTCAGACTGGGCTGTTTGTCGTAAGGATAGGTTAGTCACCAATGGTGGCGGCGTGTTTATTGTAGTAAAATACTCGATAAAATCTAGCGTGGTTATCACGGATGTGAATTAATCTGGGTGAAATTGAGTATCAAATACACTCAAAAATGGTGATCCGATGGTTTTATAAGACCACCTGGGTCAGGATCTGTATTTGTAGAGCGCTTCAGATAGAGCTTCCAGAATGTCATTACTAATTTTCCTGGTCATGCCGTTGTAACAAGGGATGACTTCAACTCGCCAGGTATAGATTGGAAGTGTTATGCCATCAAAACTAGTGCCAGAGAAAGGGAATCGTGTGGCATTGTTCCGGATGCCTTGTCCGAAAATTACCTTGAGCAGATAGAGAACCAGATCGTGAGGTTAACGTCTCAGACCTCCTGACAACAAACAGACCCGAACTTATCGAATCAGTTAACATCGAGGAAGATATCAGTGGTCGTAAGGCTGTGACAGATTCTATGACGACGGGTCCTACAAGGAATGTTAAGAAAGGTAGGAAGATATATTTGCTCAGCAAGGGTGACAGCATACAAATTTCAGAATATCTCAGCAGTCAGCATCAAACATTCGGTGGTAAGGACTAAGATGTGGAGAAGAAATGGAAAAAATTAAAAGGCATCGTTTAATATGCCCTATACAAGTATGTTCCGAGTAAGGTTTTAAGGGATGGGAAAAATTCACCATGGTTTAATATCCGTATTAGAAAAGCGCTACATAAACAAAGAGCACTTCGTCTCAGATCAACCTAGCTGACAAATGTAAGCTGAACGAAGCGAAAATGAACGTAAGGAGAGCAATGAGAGAAGTTTTCAATGATTTTGAAAGTAAGACGTTGACAACCGACCTGAGTAAAAACCCTAAGAGATTTTGGTCGTATGTAAAATCAGTAAGTGGGTCAAAATCATCTATTCGTTTTCTCAGCGACCACACCGGCACCGAATTGGAAGATAACAGAAAGAAGGCCGAAATATTGAATTCGGTCTTCGGAAGTTGATTCACCGGGGAAGATCGAAACACTATCCCTCCCTTCAGTCGTTGTGAGAACGTCGAAATGGCAGATATTGAGATAACCGATCGCGGAACTGAAAAGCAGCTAGAATCGAATGGTAGTGGAAAGGCATCAGGACCAGATGATATACCTATAAGATTCTATAAAGATCATGGGAAAGAACTTGCTCCCCTTCTACAGTAATTTATCGTAGATCGCTTGAGCAACGAAAGGTACCTAACACTGGAAGAAAGCGCAGGTCATTCCCGTTTTTAAGAAAGGCCATAAGACAGATCCACACAATTATACACCTATGTCGTTGACGTCAATCTGTTGTAGAATTATGGGGCATGTTTTATGTTAAAGGATTATGACGTTCTTTGAAAATGAACAGATCTTCTGTAAAAATCAACATGGATTCCGCAAACAGAGATCCTGCGAAACTCAGCTCGCTCTATTCCTTCATGATATCCACAGCGCAGTGGACGACGGCGCTCAGGTTGATTTCAGTAAGACATTTGACACTGTTCCGCATTGCCACTTAATGACAAAAATACGAGCTTACAGAGTATCGGAGCAGACCTGCGATTGAATTCAAGACTTTCTTGCAGATAGAACTCAACACGTCGCTCTTAACGGACCTATATCGACAGATGTAAAGATAATATCCGGAGTACCACAGGGAAGTGTGATAGGACGGTTCCCGTTTACAATATACGAGGTGCATTCAAGTTCTAAGGCCTCCGATTTTTTTTCTCCAGACTGGAAAGAGATAGAAACATGCGCATTGTTTTAAAATGAGGCCGCGTTCATTGTCAATACGTCCCAGAGATGGCAGCACCGTACGGCAGATGGAATTTTACCGCCAGCGGCGAGAATGAGAACTGTTTTAAATATTTAAAATGGTGACGATTTCCTTACTTGAACAGCGTGCAATCATTCGTTTTCTGAATTTGCGTGGTGTGAATCCAATTGAAATTCATCGACAGTTGAAGGAGACACGTGGTGATGGAGTTATGGATGTGTCGGAAGTGCATTTGTGGGTGCGACAGTTTAATGAAGGCAGAACATCGTGTGACAACAAACCGAAACAACCTCAGGCTCGCACAAGCCGGTCTGACGACATGATCGGGAAACTGGAGAGAATTGTTTTGGTGGATCGCCGAATGACTGTTGAACAGATCGCCTCCAGAGTTGGCATTTCTGTGGGTTCTGTGCACACAATCCTGCACGACGACCTGAAAATGCGAAAAGTGTCATCCAGGTGGGTGCCACGATTGCTGACGGACGACCACATGGCTGCCTGTGTGGCATGTTGCCAAGCAATGTTGACGCGCAACGACAGCACGAATGGGAGTTTCTTTTCGTCGGTTGTGACAATGGATGAGACGTGGATGCCATTTTTCAATCGAGAAACAAAGCGCCAGTCAGCTCAATGGAAGCACACAGATTCACCGCCACCAAAAAAATTTCGGGTAACCGCCAGCGCTAAAAAAATGATGGTGTCCATTTTCTGGGACAGCGAGGGCGTAATCCTTACCCATTGCGTTCCAAAGGGCACTACGGTAACAGGTGCATCCTACGAAAATGTTTTGAAGAACAAATTCCTTCCCGCACTGCAACAAAAACGTCCGGGAAGGGCTGCGCGTGTGCTGTTTCACCAAGACAACGCACCCGCACATCGAGCTAACATTACGCAACAGTTTCTTCGTGATAACAACTTTGAAGTGATTCCTCGTGTTCCCTACTCACCTGACCTGCCTCCTAGTGACTTTTGGCTTTTTCCAACAATGAAAAACACTCTCCGTGGCCGCACATTCACCAGCCATGCTGCTATTGCCTCAGCGGTTTTCCAGTGGTCAAAACAGACCCCTAAAGAAGCCTTCGCCGCTGCCATGGAGTCATGGCGTCAGCGTTGTGAAAAATGTGTACGTCTGCAGGGCGATTACGTCGAGAAGTAACGCAAGTTTCATCGATTTCGAGTGAGTAGTTAATTAGAAAAAAAATCGGAGGCCTTAGAACTTGAATGCACCTCGTATATAAATGATCTAGCAGAAAGGGTCGGATCCTCTTTAAGCCTATTCGCAGATTATGCAGTTGTTTATACCAAAGTAGCAACGCCAGAAGGTAGTAAGAATGTACTGAACGACCTGCAGAGAATTGATTAATGGTGGAGCCTCTGGCAATTGACCCTGAACGTAAATAAATGTAACCTATTGGGCATAACTAGGACAAGAAATCCACTACTGTACAGCTACACTATTGATGGCGAACAGCTGGAGACAGCGTCTGCCATAAAATATCTAGGCGTAACTATCCAGAGCGACCTTAAGTGGAATGACCATATAAAAAAGATAGTGGGAAAAGCAGACACCAGACTCACATTCATCGGAAGGATCTTAAGGAAATGTAACTCATCCACGAAATAAATAGCTTACAAGGCACTTGTTCACCCGATTCTTGAGTATTGTTCATTTGTCTGAGATCCATATCAGGTAGGACTGATAGAGCAGATAGAGAAGATCCAACGAGGAGAGGCGCGTTTTGTCACAGGATCGTTTATCTGGCGAGAGAGCGTTACGGAGATACTAAACAAACTCCACTGGCAGACGTTACAAGAGAGTCGTTTTAAGGGGTTCGCCACCCTGCGGGAACAAATGTAATCTCAATGTAGTGCTCAATTGCTAGAACGACAATTCACAGGCGCTGCCTGAGACATGAAATATCTTTGCCCCTGTTAAAAGAGAGCTGCAATAGAGTCGCAGGTCAGAGCAGTCTCTGCCGCAGTTGCAGTCGCTCGCTGCTACAGTGTAGTTGCAGTCTGTGCAGTGTAGTTGCAGTTTATAGTTTGAAGTTGTTAAAGTCACAGTGCAGAACAAATTGTAAAATTTAATTATATGCAACTGAAGAATAATTATGATGAGCCGCAGAGCTAAATGATACCATGGAATGAGATGATGATGAACAAATGAATAATTGTTAACATAACGAAAAATCAACAGTGTAATTATGTCAACCATCTATTGCAAGGTAAAATTTTATTATTTTTATTGGTATGCACCTAGTTAAGTCACTTGTCTGGGATGTTAATATAAATTTTATTTCAATCTTTTCTTTTGTGATTCGTCAGCACCAGTTGACCCAGATTTATAACTTATTCATTTTTCCTGTGTAATGGGTTGTAGATCTTTATCAATAATGTAGAAAATTTTCAGAATATAATTGTTTTTAACAGTCAACTATAAAAGTATAATTTCCCCTTAAGTCATTGCCAGTCCCGATCCAGTCATTTATCTAAATTAAAATATTCCAGAACTTTTGTCATATCATTGTTATGTGCTCTTTAGTAATCTGAAGACCAGCTGTGCAGCTGTGTCGCTAAGTAAAGTCAGTTTTTCTAGTAATTCAGATCTCAGACAAATGTTATCCAGTATTAGTAGATAGGCCAGCATTGCACTAAGCTGTACCAATTACAAGCAGATATATTGACAGCATTATCAGGCGACACCATTACGAGGTAAGAAGTTTTCAGTTTATTTCTCACGGACAGATTCAGATTGATTTCACAGGGCCATGGCATAGCGCTTATTACATCAAAATTTATCAGTTTTTTGTGAGTTAAGATTTATCAGTCTACATACGTCAGAATTTAATTATCCAAATTTAATTATTTTATATTTGTTTATTTATATGGGAAGGTTACAACGTTGTGCATCACGGAGAGATTTAGAGATTTACTACTGAAATTTCGGGACAGCACTTTCCAGGAGGAGTCAGACAACATTCCCTTCTCCCCCCCCCCCCCTCCACACACACACACATACACACTCACACACACATCTCGCGTATTGACCACGATGAGAAAATTCGAGAAATTAGAGCCAATACAGAGGCTTACCGACAACCATTCTTCCCACGCACTATTCGCGAGTGGATCGAGGTTGGAGGGATCAGATAATGGTACCGAAAGTACCCTCCGCCAGACACCATTAGCTGGCTTGCGGAGTATGATGTAGAATTTGGCATGGCATCGCTCAGGAGGATGTCCAGCAACTCTGTAAATCAATGCCAAGCCGAATAACTGCTTGCATAAGGGCCTCAGGTGGACTAACGCGTTACTGACTTGCTCAGTTTGTGCCGCTCATCTTCTGGAATAAGTCATCCAATTTTTCTGAAATTGTAATCATTTGTTTGTCTGCACATGTACATCACATCTACCGATTTCCGTCCCATTCGGATAATTCCTTCGTGGTGTGTCGTTTCTTTATTTTTTTTCTTAGAACTAATATACTCGTGTAAGTGTGGGCAGGAAAGGACACCGATATCGGACTACTGTGTGGTTCTTTTCCCTGTATCTCAAGAAAATGGTTCAAATGGCTCTGAGCACTATGGGACTTAACATCTATGGTCATCAGTCTCCTAGAACTTAGAATTACTTTAACCTAAGGACATCACAAACACCCAGTCATCACGAGGCAGAGAAAATCGCCGACCCCGCCGGGAATCGAATCCGGGAACCCGGGCGTGGGAAGCGAGAATGCTACCGCACGACCACGAGCTGCGGACCCCTCTATCTCCTGTGGAGATGTAGGGGAAACTGCCTTAGGGGGTTCGAGTCCTCCCTCGGGCATGGATATGTGTTTGTCCTTAGGATAATTTAGGTTAAGTAGTGTGTAAGCTCAGGGACTGATGACCTTAGCAGTTAACTCCCATAAGATTTCACACACATTTGAACTTTTTTTTTGTCTTAGGAACCTGTAGGTCCCTTTTTTGAGAAAACAATTTCGCAATAATCAAATCTTTGGTACAGTGTGAGTCGTCCATGAAAACGGGCAAAATTGGCAAAATTTTTTGATATGGATCGACTCAGTTTGGTTTGAGGATCGTTTAATTATATCGGAAGAAAAACATCGGGACAACTGAAGTTTTATAAAACTGTTCTATATAAACCACGACAGAAATGATGCAGTCCGTTAATAGTAATATTTTGGAATGTTTTGTACGTTTTCATCGTGTCTTATCGACGTAAGTGAAGTGTTACAATTGTTGCGATTTCGTATTAGTGTCTTCATTCGAATAACTCCTTTCATTCTTCAAATCGTTCTTCAGTTGGTGTAACTATTATCGTTGATGAGTTTGTCGAGTAGTAATAACGTCTTCCCGAAAACGGTCTAACCTTACTTCTGATTCTGCTCAGGTCAAACGAACACGTTGAGAATATTTACAGAAAATGAACCAGAGCATGAAGAGCGTTTAGCATCGCAGCGACCTAGAAATGCATGGTCTTGATATCAAGAGACTTCTTGTGAACGCGAGTCACGTTTGAATGCTAATAGACGCCGTAACGCTGCTTCGCGGTCAGCAGAGGGTAACGAAGAACGTGAACGTCGCTTGAGTGCAGGCCGATCTCGCCACCATAGTGCGGAAACTAAGGAAGAACGTGAGATTCGATTAACCTCTGATCGTAGGCGTCACGAGATTTCTCGATCCATAATCACGTACTCCGAACGGGAACTGCGTTTGGCCGATAACCGCACACGTCACAAAATCACAAGTTCTCTTGAACTGCACCGGGAAAGAAGCACGTTTATCTTCTGACCATAGCCGTTATTAAATTTCGCGGCTATTGGAGATTCGTCTACCTGCTGACCGCAGCCATCTTCATATTTCGCGGTCTTTGGAGACGGAAGAGCAGCACGACCTTCGTTTGTTTGCCGAGCGCAGTCTCCGTGAAAATTGAAGGCTTTTGGAGACAGATGAGCAGCACGAGCTTCATTTTTCTGCTGCTATAGTTCAATTCATTTATCTTGGCGGCTCGCGCATGCCCGCCCAGACGCGGGAGATTGCAGCGTTGCCAGTTGTTCGCGCCAAGAGAAGCAGCGCCGTAGCAGTGTAGTTCTCAAACTTACGTTTAGGGGGGAGCGCGCAGTTTATGAAGTAAAGCCACCACGGCCGCATTAAACCTTTCGCTGCTACAGAGACGTGCTCCCCGCATTCCACGCCGTGCGCGATTTTGTAACCACTGCACTGCTCGCCTGTGCAGACACATAGTGTTCCGACTGCTTTGACACACTTATCATTCGATTTCACAAAAACTATTTGGCCCAAAAATTTGATTTTGACACATCTTCTTGACTGATATCTTCCCCCCATAAATGACTTAATTTTGTTTCGATTTTCAACGCAGTTATATTGCAGCATTAAATGTAGTAAACCATTGCACGAAATTTTGAAGCGTTTGCAGAGGTAAAGTTCATAGCGTATACTTTCCGTATGTTCGATTGTAGTTACCACAATGTTGAGAATGAAATGTGGACAAGATACCTAAATTTCATATAAAATTTACTGTGTAACAACATCTCATTTAATTTAAGTACCAGATTGGTGTCGTATGTAATATTGAGAAATATTCCGTCTTTCGCGACTGTAATAAAAGTTTTATTTACACCGGGCGCGTTTGACTTTATTTTAAAGCACTTCAATCAATCAAAAGGAAGTACACAAAATACGTTAAACAAAACTGTGGACTTACAAAAACATTAGGACTTGAATATACTGTGTATCAGTGCTCTGAGCTATGTCAAATATAATTTTTGTGTGTGGCACACACAAAAAGCATTTATTTGCTAAAACACTGATCGGCCGACACAAACGTTGAATATTGTGTTACCTCAGCACAAAACTACGAAAGGTGACTTGGCAATGGAGGAGACAAAATGCTGTCCAATGAAGATGCTTCAAAAGAGAAAAACGCGTCTGGTCTAAATAAGACGCTTATTACAGTTGCAGAAGAGGAATATATTTCAATACCATTAGTAAAATTGCAACTGTGGAACAAAAACAAGAAAGAGAACATGAGTATTATTGTGTATGTGCCTTACCCTTCATTGTTGTCAATCGCTGCGATAGTCTTCTGCATCGCTGTAGTCAGTGTCGCAGTCCGAATCATCAGGTCTTAGAGTTATGATGATGGGTTCAAGCAGATTGTCAATTACAATTTCCCTGTCCATGTCCTCCTCCTGTAGCCTTTGTGCATGCCGAACACATTCAGCCCATGCTGAAGAAGTAATTCTGTCAAGTGCTTCGTGCAGAAGCCTTTCTGTATCGGCAATTTTAAATGTCACGTTTCGTTCTGCGACATACCCTGTCACTTGTGCCCAAATTAACTCTATCGGATTGTATTGGCAATGGTACGGTGGCAAACGCAAAACTGTGTGTCCATGTTCCTGTGCAATACAATCGATTTCATAAACTTTTGTGCGAGGCTTATGAAGCACTACAAGATTCAACATTTCAGCACGAGTTTGGTTGGCAGTATGTGGAATATTTTTACTTGGAAGCCATAACATGATATCGGCTTTTTTTGTACTTGTTGTGGGTGTCTTGTCAACAACAACAGAGTGATAACTCGCATTGTCCATTACAATCACCGAGTTTGCAGGCAAGTAAGGGAGAAACTGATTCCTAAACCACAATTTAAATGTCTCAGAGTTCATTTCGGAATGATAATCCCCTGAATTTCTCTTTTTTGCCCGGAACACTAATTTGCTTTCTGGAATGAATCCAGAAGCAGAACCAGCGTGAAGCACAATTATTCGTCCACCTTTACCAACTGGTACTTTAAACCCACCCGAACAATCGCTCATTTTCCAACACGCTTTCCTTGTGTGATTTTGGTTCACCCATGTTTCGTCCAAGAAAAAAATGTTCTTATTCCCGGATTTTCTTACTTCAATAATACGTCTTAAAAACTGTGCCCTTGAAGCAGCGATATCACTACGTTCCATTAAAAACTTTCTACCGTCATTTGTATGTACATATTTGAATCCAATGTTTTTAAGTATTCTATTCATTGAAGTCATGCTACCTTTAAAATTTATGGTTTCACGCATTTTCACAGTGATTTTTTTTACAGTAGGAAATTCGCCTGTGTTGTACATGTTGAGCACTTCTCGTCTTAGAACATCTTTGTCGAAATTATCTAAATTAGTTACAGTCCTCTCACGAGTGCGATATTTCCCTGGCGATCTGAAAAGTGGGCTTCCACAGGTCTCCGTAGATAACTTTCCTTCATTGGCAATCCGCTGAACGGTTCTCAAGCTAACGCCTGTCGCTTCTGCAGTGCGTTCCTGAGATCTGGCGACATCCGTGATAGGTCCACCGTTTTCCGCTTCGCGCTTGAAAAAAGCGTGAATCCGGTAAATTATGTCCCTCGCCTGTTTATGGAGAGTTTGTCGCTTATCACCATTATCAGCCATGACAACTTGCAACAAATGCGATAAAAATTCACCAAAGAATAACTACAATCACATTTAACACTCGCACTCGCCAAGACATTCCCAGCAGACCGTTCAGAAAACTACTGAACACTCATTGGCTGTCAGCGGATGCGTGACGTCAGGTGCGTAGAACGAGCCTTAAATCGACCGCAGTCGTTCATGGTTCCAACTATACAGAGTGTTCATTTTAATTGGAGACATTGAAATATCCGCAGATCTACACATCGGATCAAACAAATTTATAACTAAATTTTTTTTGTCTCAGAGGGGGGCATCCAATGATACCAAATTCGACGAATTTGTAGTCAAATTTGTTATAATTGGATGTCCCCTTCTGGGAGGAACTAATTTTCATTAGGATTTCTTTTGGCTCTGTGTGTCGTTTTCAAGAGATTTCAATGTCGCCATAAAATGAACACCCTTTATAACATAAACAGTGTTTATAAATTGGGAAATATTCTATCTTTAGCAACTGTAACAAAACTTTCTTTATACCAGAGTCATTTCGCTTTTTTCTAAAACGTTCTGATTAAATCGAAGTTGGCGAAGTACACAAAACTGAATTTTGGACGTAATAAAACATAAAACTAAAATATATTGCCAGTGAGGCACAGTGCGCAAACATTTTGTTTTTGTCACAACGGACAGCAAATACTTGCCAAAACATAGATCAGTCGACGAAACCATTGAATATGTTGTTGCCAAAGCAGCGAAGCAAAGAATTCCGTCAGACAATCAAATAGCTCGGCAACGTACGAGCCGAAATTCTGCTCTAAATAATACTTTTAATACTGCCGCAAAAGAATATATCTCAATATGAATAGTAAAACAGCGACTGCGGAAGAGGCGATATATAAACAAAACGGATAACATGAATATTGTATGTGTGCCTTTTCGTTGTTTTTAATTGCTGTGAAAAGAAATATTGGAGGAGAAAATTACAAAAACTGAAAACTTATTATGATTATAATGAAGCACAGGAAATTTCAAAACATTACATTCAAACGAATAAAATTCATTAAGTAAGACACTTCGCTATTGTTTTTAAATAAATAAAATATTTAGTATGCAACAAGCCTTGAACTTAGAATCTTCCGATTAGCAGCCCAACACCTTAACCATTACGCCAACGCAGCTACTCATTTCTAGCATCTCCTGGAGCACTCTAAACGTCTGCAAAATACCGACAAACACTGTTGGGATGACTATGAATAACTCACGTTGCGTCGAAGTACAATAGGAAATAAACAATTACCGCTGTTCTTTATTGCGAAAAAGCGGTTCGTGAGACTGATACAAACACCTTTCCTTGCTATCGCCTGAATTAGGAGGCTTATTGTTTGTTTGGTTTAATTAATTAATAGAATATGAAGCAATTGGTGTAAAGAATCCTTTTTCCAAACTTTCTATAAAAGAAAGTCTGCTATCAAGACATTGCTTTTGTTCAATTACTTCATTTATGACTGAACGTTTCTAAAATTGAAGACACTCGTCCGTGCTCTGCACTGCAGTCGAGATCTGGCAACGTCGTTCTCTGTTCATTGGATGACTGTGATTTGTGACGTCAAATGCGCAGAACGAACCTAAACTCGGCCGCCAAGATATATGACGCGCACCTTAGTAGCCGCTACCATGACAGACAGGAGGCAACCGCAACCGTCCATCACTTGGAACAAGAAAGTAGTCGTTTACAGGAAGTGCGGAGAGCACAATTCAGTGAAATCCGAGTGATGCAGTTAGAGGAAGAACGCTGCGCCATCCCTTTCTTAGGCTGCCAGTCAGTAATGATGATGAGCTGATGGTATACGATCCTGTGGAGCTGCCGTGGCTAGAAAAAGGAAAAAAAGTGGATTTGAATACGTTTCAGTAATAAAATTTTTCGATTATTTTCAACTGTCACGCATTGCCGTATGTTTAAGTAGCACGGAGAACCAAAGGGGGTGTGTTGTTAATCTGGCAAAGTTCGCCTAGAAAAAATGCAAGAGCAACCAGAGCCACTGACAGAGAACATCAGCCATCGAAACACTTTTTGAAGAACTTGAGGACTTACGACAACGCTTTCCAAATGACTTCTTTTGGAGCAAATCGGACCACTGAATGGGCGTTTACGCCTTTCTTTAAGGTACAGGGCCAAGGTAGTGCGTGATTAGTTCTTTGATGTAGCAGAATTTTCCAAGGGTTTTACAAATTTATTTTGTAGGTAATTACCGAGACCATGCAAATGTTAGGCAACAACATATTCCTAATTTAAACTCAAGTTTGGTAAGAAGCCAGCAAAACACGCTACACAGCGTGAACCCATATGTCAACAGCAGTATAGCGGCAGTGCATTTAGTTCCAAACGACGAGCGCAATAATTATAAGTTTGTAACTACAGCTGAAAAAAGACCAAGAGCATCTCACCCGTGTCGAAATAATGCACCAACTACAAATGAAGTCACTGTCCTGTTAGTCGATCAGGAATGTGATAGAGACATTGTGTTACGTACTCATAATGAGAATCAATGAAACACATCGCGCTTATGATTCGTTACAGCATCCTTTAATGTTATGTCAAGGTGAACATGGCTATAATTTTGCAGTGTATAATATTGATCCTCACGCGGGTGTTCCGAATTTTAACAAAAGAACTTTTCGATTGAGTTCTACAGTTTTGTAATCCAGCTACGTGAGAAAGAACATATCTACGTACACTGAAGTCAAGGTCTTTTTGACCAATTTTTAGTAGATGTTGAAACGTCCCCTTAGGAAACTTAATGAATTACTGTGCTGAAAAGCCTCTTACATTATCTGATTTCCAAACAGCTGAGCAGAACTGAATGTACTCAGACATTTCGCTCTTTACCTATTCTGATCAACAGTAAACTGACACACAATATTTTTAGCGCAACGCAATCTGACTGTCAATAATCCCTACAAAAGAATGGCCCTGACTAACATTAACCTATACCTTTCACAAATCACTTACCTCACAAAAATCTTCGTTACTCGAACTACTGCAACATAGCGAGCGCCACTACTGCCAGCTAAATAAAAGATTCAGACTACTGAAAGCACTAACTACTGATAGGCATAGTTAGCAAATGAAAGATTTTGATAGAGAACAAACAATGTATTTATCTTAATAGTGTTCAAAAGTCATAATATATATAGCAGTTCATGACATCCAGTCTTACAAATTTCAAAACTCCACCATTTCTCTCCTCACATCCACCACTGCTGGCGGCTCACCTCCAACTGCGCAACGCTACGCGCTGTTAACAGTTAACTGCCCAACACTACAATGGCGAATATTACTCCAACAATGCAAACCAACCACAGCCTTCACACAGCACAGTCAGTGATTTTCATACAGAGCACTTCGTGGCGTTACCAACATAAAAACCTAAAGAACCTACTTACATAGTCCCCATGCTCCCCACAAAAAATTTTACAAATTGTTTTGGGCAGTGGTCAATACAGATTTGAAAATTTTTTTCATAATTACAATAACAAAGAAATCAAATGCACACACTTATTGATCCAATGTTAGTCAAAAGTTAAAATTTTCTTACAGTCTATAAAGACAGTCCTGATCATCACAGTAAAATTTCAATGTTTTTTTTTTTTTCTCAAAGTCTGAGCAGTAAAAGAAAATGCACATGGAAGTAATGGATTTTCATGCAGTCTTGAAGAAGTAGTTTTGTCCTTCCAATGGAAAGACAGTGCTGGCTCTTGACGTGCAGACAGGTAATGGGCCGCAACAGAGCAAACCCACAGCAGAGTCAGTCGAAGTTTTGAAAAATATTCGTAGGCCACCAGAGGTGCAGACCCACTGCAGTCCTTGTAGAAATAATGGTATTGGTGGGCCATCAAAGATTCAGACCCATTGTAGTCCTTGTAGAGACGGCCAGGGTGCACAATCACCATCGAAGAGTCTTGTGGACAATATAGCAAGTCCATAAACCACCACTTGTGCACTTACAAAGTTTTTGGAATTGTCCTTAGAGCCAGCAATGCTGCTAACCAGTCCCTTGCTGAATTATTAACACACATTCAAACACTAACAGTCCCAACTTCTCACATATTGTGCATATACTATGACCAACAGAAACGTGTGCAGTGAAATGTAACTTAATTTGAAGAACTGGTGTCTATACAATTACAAAGGTACAAAATATATCATTAAAGAACATAATAGTACGGAAAACATTTGTAGTAATATGGGCTTTACAAAAGAATAGAAATAAACATGTACATCAGTGTTACAGAAATAATGACATAAGTAAATAAATAAAATAATGAGAACAGTTTTCGAAACATGAATTTCACATATGAGCATTGAAACAGAACAGAATTAATAATGTCTAAACATCTTTACAAAGCAAATAACATTATTAATGCAAATTATATTTGCGAATAACAGTATTCCTCATCACAGTGAATGTAGCTGAGTATCAGAAAAATTCTACAACATAAGTCTTATCAGATAAACATATAAAGACAGGAAGAACAGAAATACACGAGGGTACACAAACAGATAGCGGGATAATACAAAAGGAAAGGACAGGGTTTGTTTTACTGCAGTATTTTTCAAACAAAACTTTCTTTACTTCTTGGAGATCTCCCTTCATTCATCATTATTCCCAAAAAGTCCTATCTATACCTCCTTTCTGTATTCTATTCATATTTCTTTCAAATTAATTATTTCTCATTGTATAATACTCATTTTGGCCCAAATCTTTTTCATATAACTTCCCAATGCATTCTTTCCCTATTCTCCATAGTCAGTTTTTTATATAGTCTACCCCCTCTTAAGCTAACTTAAATCTACTGAGCTCAGACATATATACTAAGGGATGAGGCAATGCAGCAGTACAAAACAATTAACACAAACAGCAATGACAAAAAAGTGCAGATTGACAAAGCAAGCAGCAGTATAGCTAAATTAGCAAAACAAATGCAATATTACAACTAATATGAGCCAATGTGCAGCAACAAGAAAAATAAATCAGTAGTAAAACTAGCTTAATACAATGTAAAATTCAGTAGAACTATGCCTGGCAAACAGCAGCAACAAATGCAATAACTTAAACCTAAACATGATAAAGCTCAAGCAGAAAGAATATTTCAGTAAAGATATGAAATGTCCAATATCTATGTCAGATCTTAACACTAGAGTGATGCATCACCTTAACTTACACTACTAAAAAGTTACCAGTCACTGATAAAAATTATATATGCAATTCCTGTGAGAATTTTTTTGTGCTCCCTCGTTTTTTTTAAGTAGATCGTAAAGTTATTATTTACTGGATCTGTAGGCATAAAATATCTATATTAGTACAACTATAAAATTTTATTTTAACCAATTCTGCAGTGCAGCTAGAAACTAGATATTAAACAAAATATGCATATATTCAAGGCATGAAACGTCATTCACTAGGCAAATGGTGTCTCCAAAGGCAGTAAAAAAATCTCTCAACTAAAAAGACAGTAGATGTAAAATGTTTCTCATCATTTCATTAGGCATGTTAGTAAATATCATAAATTAAGAGCTCCACAGTGTAATCACATGTTTTCAAGTTCGAGCTTGTCATATTTGTGATGATGCTTTCTACAAAGAAATGTCATAGTGAGGATAATGGCCTCTTTTTTATTCTCCACCTAATGGCATTCTTTTTTCAGGCGACTATCTCTCAGCTGGGCCGCCACAACGCATTACGTCAAGGTCACTTACCTTTCTTACTGAAATATTTACGACAGCTGTTTGTGCTACGGTGACAGACTCATAAAAAAATTTCACAGGTCGAGAATCTGCGTTACAAATGTGTAGAAACAAAATCCTATAAATATAACAGAATCCAAAAAACTTTCGCCGCCATTGTGGTACATTCATGCATTTGCACACATTTCATAACTCATAAAGTACGATTCTTGGTTTCCAACATCCTTTTTCACAAACAAGAGTCCCTAACTTCTATTCATTATTCATATACATATAAACACGAAATCACATTACTCAAATACGGTAGCATCATCTTATTGATCATAAACATACCTAAACAGCATAATACACATCGTCATCGTAATAATATCATAAAACCTCAGCCAAATCTCGAAAACGTCGTAGCTTTCTGCAATTATTTCAAAACCTAAAAAAAAATTCTCTGCTCATTTCAATAGTGTCATCTACCTCAAACGTACTTTAAAAATCATGATCCCATACCAAATACATCATTCAAAGCTCTCATAGTATCACAACGGTTCCGAAAAAATATGAACAGTTCACAAAGTACAGACAAAATACAGTTTCATAAGTGTGAAGTTATCAACTGTGTAACTGCGTAAACATGTGTAAAAAAAATGTTTGCTTCTCTGTTAAATAATCAGATAGCTGTGTAATTCTGTGTTACAGAAATATGGTACCGATGTGTAAAGCCGGCCGCGCTGGCCGTGCGGTTCTAGGCGCTCCAGTCTGGAGCCGCGCTGTTGCTATGGTCGCAGGCTCGAATCCTGCCTCGGGCATGGGTGTATGTGATGTCCTTTGGTTAGTTAGGTTTACGTAGTTCTAAGTTCTAGGGGACTGATGACCACAGCAGTTGAGTCCCATAGTGCTCAGAGCCATTTGATGTGTAAAATTGTATAAATAAATACCATATCAGCTAGGGCTCCTTGTGCTTGCCAAACACATGGTACACAAAGTAGGCGTGTATCCCCCCCCCCTCCCCCCACGAGGATTAATGTATTTATATCCTCAGGTGTTACAAATTACACCAATGGAATGAAATGAATCACGGAAAACTTTCTTTGTAATTCAAAAATCTTTAAAAATAAATGTTTTAAGTACAAAATTAATCACTCAAATACGTGTACTTCCGCGCTAAATTGTGTGTCTTGTTGTAAAATAATCTCTGTCATTACTTAAGGGTAAAAAATGTGCCAAGTGTCGTAATTATCGTCGTCCGAAATCAAAGTTTTGTGGAAGTCAATGTATTTACCTCGTAATAAACAAAAGCGAAATGCTATGCGTGTAGATATCGTAGTTATTACGTACAGTACCGTGATCAAGAAAGTACTAGGCCTACACTGTAACGTATTGTTGTGCTACAAAAAAGGCTGTCTCATTGTAGCTATACCACAAAAGTTACTACTAAAACATGTTTTACCTTCCAGAAGAATTCAGAAAAACTGTGCAGATATAAAGCAGATACAGCACAAAAGCAACAATGCAAATTGTGTCAACAATAGTAGCGTCGTGATATAATCGTGTAGCTGTCAAAAAAACCAAATACTAAGTCATCTTTAATCTCACAGAAAGTACTTCAAATAAAGAATGTCTTTTCAAGTAAACCAAAATGTTGCATTAAAATCTCATTAGCAGAATATGTTCTAAGTATGTAAGCCTTCTAGTCTTTACATAATCGTGCAACTAACAAGCAAGAGTGTGCACACACAGTAACACTGTGTCCTCTGTTCACTATCACAATGCTTTGGTAATTACTCTCTAAATATGTTCCCTAGGTTCTAGATTGGGTAGTTAGTTTCAAAACATTGTTGCATGATAACAGTTTCTAAGTGTGACAATGCGTACTAGTAGCGTGAAGTGAAAAAATTTATGGCAAAGACTAAGTTAAAAAGCAGATTATCTTTCAATAAACGGTTTTACATGTGAAATGTGGTGCAATCCTTTACTCTTCCTAGTACGCAGCGTTTCAACTTCAACGCAATTATCATGTGGTATATGTCGGATTCTGCAAGGTCCATTGTAAATCAGAAAGAATTTGTGACTCAAGTGTTTCTTCTTATGTGACAATGAATGAGCTTTAATGAGAACTTTCTGACCAATATATAATTTCTTTGCATTTGCTTTACCGTGTAGTTTTCTCCTTTTGTCTGCTGCAGATTTTATATTTTTAATAGCCAAATAAATTATGTCTTTGTGTCGAAGTTTACGTGTATTCGGTAAAGGTACAAGCTCTCTGATTCTGTTCGGTGGTTCTTCATTCTTCAGTACAAGAATAGGTGGTAAAGCAGTGGAGACATGAGGCATTTCATTCAGCACGTTTTGAAATAAGTGTAAATATCTGTCCCAATGCTGATGCTTTCTGTGACAATAAAGTCTGCAAAGCTGATTGATTTCTTCCATAATCCGTCCAGACGGGTTACAATGTGGTGAGTACAATGAAATAAAAACAGGTTTGATTTTATGGTTCCTAAGCATGCGTGACCAAACAGCAGATCTGAATTGCGGTCCATTATCTGAAATGACTTACTAACGTGTCCAACTTCACGTAAGAAATTTTTAACAAAGGCGTTGGATACAGACCGTCCAGTGGCTTCATGTAACGGAGTGAAAGAAACAAATTTTGAAGTAAATTCAACAGCGACTAGAACGTACGAAAATCCATTCGATGTTCTGACAAGGGGTCCCAAGAGATCAACAGCAACAAATTCTTTTAATTTAGAAGGAATGATAGGAAACAACGGAGCACGATGTGAGATGGTAGATGGTTTAGCTTTTTGACAAAGTTTACGAATAGACAAGACTTTTCGAATTCTCTTTTCCATATTGTTAAAATAACAAGTCGTCTGAAGAATATGATAACATTTTCTTGGACCAAAATGAGCGTAGCTGAAATGAATGTACCATATGAGCTTATTAACAAAATCGTCAGGAATGCAAAGTACCCATAGCTTGTCATCAACAGTGCAGCGTTTGAAGAGTATGTTGTTTCTAACCAGATAATAATGCTGAATCTGAGTGTGTGACTTTTCATGCCATTTACTTTTGATGCCTTTCCAAATCGGATCTTTATCTTGTTCATGAGCAATGTCCTTTAAAGATGTGGTGATGAAGTTTTCAAAGGCGACTTTCTGAATGTAAGGAATACTGAAATTTTTCTCGAAGTTGCCTTCTGTGTTACTTTTCTCAAGCCCAGCCATTGCGCGTGACAGTGCGTCCACAACAATGTTCTCCTTGCCGGGAATGTAGACTATTGTGAAGTGGAATTCTTCCAGAAACAACGCCCAACGTTTTAACCTGTCATGATTTAATTTTGAAGACATAAGAAATTGTAATGCACGATGATCACTGTATTCTTTTACGTGCTTACCAGAAAGAAAGAAACGGAATTTGTTAAATGCCCAAACGACAGCTAAAGCTTCTAATTCAGTAACGGAATAATTTTTTCCAGATTTTGTTAGCATTCGGCTAGCAAAAGCAATGGTTTTCTGAACAGTAGTGTCATTTTCTATGGCTTCTTGAAATAAATGAGCACCAAGACCGACTCTAGAAGAATCCGTGCTAAGGCACAAATCTTGTGAGAGATCTGGATGAGCTAGTATTGGCGCGTTAAATAGCGAATCTTTCAAAGAATTGAATTCCAACTGTGCTTGTTCGTCCCAGTTCCAAATAGTATTTTTTCCAGTGAGAGAACAAAGTTTTGGTGTAACTAGAATTTGCATGTTCAGAAAACGACGGTAAAAATTTACGAGACCTAGAAAACTGCGGACTTGTTTTTTTGTAGATGGAACTGGAATGGCTCTTACTGCTTCTAACTTTTCAGGATCCGGCTGATTGCCTTCAGAAGAAATTATATGTCCCAAAAACCTCACCTTTGACCTACCGAATTCAGACTTTTCCACGTTAACTGTAATTCCAGAATCTGCAAAAATACGTAACACACTGTTGCGGATGCGATTATGTTGTTCCCATGAGACTTCTGCTATCAGAATATCGTCCACATTTAAGGTGATGTGACGTTTTAAGAAATCAGGTAATATGGAATTTAGCCGGCGAATGAACGCTGCCGAAGAAATATTCAAACCAAAAGGAAGTTTCCGAAATTGGTAACAAACGCCGAAACAAAGAAAAGCTGTGTATTTTCTACATTCTGGACGAAGTTCGATCTGATAAAAGCTGGATCTGAGATCAATAGAAAACAACACTTTTACACCATTAATATTTTGAAGAAGTTCTTCCATCGTTTGCGGCCTGTCTGTTTCATGAATGATGATAGTATTGATTTGCCTCAAATCTAAGACAAGCCTGATCGATCCATTTTTATCTTCAACAACATGTAATGGATTTTTGTATGAGTTTACTGCAGGCTCAATAATGCCCTCGTCAAGCATAGATTGTATTTCTGTTCTAAAACGGTCCCTATAATGTGCTGGAATTACGTATGGTCTAACACAAAATTTAGTATGCTCATGAAGACGAAATTGGTATTGAAATCCCTTGATTGCTCCTGTTTTGTGAGTAAAAACTGTGGAATGTGCTTGTAAAATCTCAAAAAGGTCCTGCCTATCAGTGTCATTACAATTCTCAATTGTTTGAATTTTATTCTGAATTAACTCATTAGTATCAAATATGCCGTCGATATCATCCCTGCCAGTACCTGCAGAGTGATTGTTAGTGTCTAGTTCCGTCGAAAATTCCGAACTGGTGCCTAACAGAAGGTAAAACCGATTAACTTCCTCGCCAATCTTCAAATTTCAAAGTTATTGACTTACCTTCTTTCTCTAAACTTATTTCAGCATCGTGAAAGTTTAAGATTGCTTTGTATTCATTCAAAAAGTCTACTCCCAATATAATTTCCGCCAACAATAATGGAACAATAAGAAAATTCATAGAGAAACTGTGGCTTTGACAAAGGAATTCTAAGTTGGTTTGTTGGCGTACATCTACACTTTTTCGAACGATTGCACCTTGTATTTGATCTTATGTAACGGAAGTGTGGGGCAATCGTTCGATTTGTTGCATTTGCTAAAGGCTGTTTCACTAATTACTGAAATGGGACTGCCAGAGTCAAGTACTGCCGTAAATTTTACGTCATTTACTGTAATGTGAATCACAGGATATGCAATGTTGTTATGTTTTACGTTGTGTTGCTGGAGTAAGATGTCCCTAATGTCTTCCATTTTTACGTAATTACTAGCTACGGCAGCTGCGTCGTCAGTTTCATAAGTACGTTTTGTGGCTGCCAGCGGTGTGAGTCATTGCCTATTGTCTCTTTGTTGGCGCGCGTCGTTATTGGGATTTGGAGATCTAACTTGTCCAAATTCACCTTGTCGAGAGGGCCCTGCCCTGTTTGAATCCTGCCAGTTCTGATGAAATTCAGGTCTGTCGTTTTGTCGGTAGTTTACATAGTTTCTTTTTTGTCGGTCATGTGGTGGAGAATTTCTCCCGGAATCGTAACTGCATGGTGGACCATTGCGTCTGACGCTATTCTGTCTCCCTTGATAAAAATTATTTTGGTTCCCATATTGTCTGTTTCTCTGTCTCTGTGATGGTCATTACCGTGGAGAGGTGATCTTTCCCTGTAATTATTACTACTCTGCCAATGGATGTCATATGGGTGGTGTCTGTTTTGGTCACAATTTACGTTGTAAAAGAATAGCCTTGTCGTGTCCAGTTATAATTTCTTTCATCGCGGAATTGTGACGGATGTGACCTGTAATTGTTGTGTTCCTGTTTTCGCGTCCCCCGATTGTCAGTGTCAATTTCCAATTCTTGTAAGTCCCTGAAAACCTTCAATGTCGTCTTTTCAACGTCCTGCCAAAATAATATTTCGTAAATGTTCAGGCAATTTGATTAAGCAAATGCGGATGAGTTCTGAGGGGCTGTATGGGTTTGATAGGTACTGATTCTTGTGCAACATGTCTTCAAAATATATCACAAGACTGGAAAATTCAGATTGTTCGAAATGTTTCATCATTATGATGCTATGTTCTACTCGGTCTTGTGTAGCTAGAGACCAATATGCTGAGCGGAAGGCATGATAAAGTTCTCCTTCACTGTGACAATCGTGAATGGCTGATCGCATTCTTACAGCTGGTTCATTCTCTAAATAGCCACACATAAATTCAAATCTGTGCTCTAATGACCAGTTGGGAGGAAGAAAATGAGAGAATTGATGAAGCTACGCTTGTGGATGAATGTCGTTGCCGGAATTCTTAAATGTTTTGAATTTACGTGTAGTAATAAACAGCTTATAGTCAAAATCATCATGACGGAGAGTCGCATGTCGGTATTTGTTACGTCGTTTCGGCGGTTCCATCTCAAAATTCGGTGTACCTTGGCAATTTCTTTCATAATTTCCGAAGTGCCCTGTGTTATTATTTTGTGGCTGTTCCTTATTTCTTGGCCCTCTTCCCGTATTGGAGCGCGAGTGTCCTCTGAAATATGTAATTCGTGTATCACCTGTGCCAACTGATCTTGTACTTCCCGGATTTCTCTTTGGTGTTGCGTATTAATTTGATTCTGATTTTGTTTGGATTTCCTAATTTGTTCGTACTTTTCTGTGTCATTAAAGACTACCGGTCTTGTGTTATTCAGATTATCATCTACCTTCGTAGATAAATTATTTAGCTGATCCGAAAGTTCGACTACTTTCTCTGATAATGAACTAATTTCCTCCATGTGTCTTTCTGAACCAATTTTCAGAGTATCTACTGTGTCCTTTAAGTTTTCCTGAGTTTTTGCAATTTGCGTAACCGAATCGGTAGATGCAACTGAGTCAATTTTAGCCCGCAAGGTCTCGTCATTTTCATGAACAATAGTTTGCAGTTCTTTTATGGCTGCTTCGTGATTCTGTAATGCATTTTCATGCTGCGAAAAAATAGGTTGAAAATGCTCACTAATTTGTGTTTTTACGTCGTTACAGACTATTTGACCTTTCGATTCGATGTTATGTAACTCAGTAGTTAAATCTTCACGTGTTTGTTCAAGCGTGGTGTCTAACATTGGAAGATTTTGTTCCATTGTGTCTAACTTTTGAAGATTTTGTACCATTGTGTCTAACTTTCGAAGATTTTGTTCCATTGTGTCTAACTTTCGAGGATTTTGTTCCATTGTGTCCCACTTTTGAAGCTTTTGTTTTGGTTGTCTCTGATTTTGTTCCATTGTGTCTAACTTTTGAAGCTTTTGTCCCATTTGTTGTATTAATTGTAATAACAACGCACTGGTGTCTGAAACATGTTCCTCAGTGCTTTTCGGCAGCGAATTTGCACCGGCAACATCCACATTTTCACAAGCAGAAAATGTGTCTTGACTTATTTGAGAAAACGGTGAGGACCCAAAACCTGAATCTACAGTATTTGCGAGATTGTGTCCTGTATTTCGGATTCCTGAGGCGAGCTGTTGCCGACCGATCGATCGATAATGCTTCCCTGTTCACTTATTGTCTCACTGCCTACACCATTATTTGCCGCCCGCTCCATTTCCCTATGCACAATTACCAAATTACCACTTTGAATGTCTGTTAATTCACTTCACAGTGGTGCTGATAAGCTACGCTCGTCGTCACTATTATTTCTCAGTTTACTTTGGAGCCTAGTGTTACGTTTTTCACACGCCATTATTGTCACAATATTTCACACAATAACACAGAAAAGGACAATTTGAAGAGCAAAATAATAAAACACATTAACATAGCACTGAAAATAATATCTAGTTAACTGCAAGCGCAGCTGCGAAATACTTGGTGCAAATCTACATGCATGCCACAAGGTTTTACTGTACAACAATGAAAAACTACAACTACAAAGGAAATTCTCTCTATGATTACGCGCTAGCAATAAACAATAGCTACACTAATTACACAAACTACAAGAAAAAAATCAGAAGATTCCAGTGAGGTATCCTCGGCTAAGGATCGACATATGAAACGTCCCATTAGAAAAATTATTGTATTAGTGTGCTGATAAATCTCTTACATTATTTGATTTTCAAACAGCTGAGCAAAACAAAGTACCCAGACATTTCGCTCTTTACCTATTCTGATCAACACTAAACTGACACACAATATTTTTGTAGTGCAATGCAATCTGACTTTCAATAATCCCTACAAAAGAATGGCCCTGACTAACATTAACCTATACCTTACACAAATCACTTACCTCACAAAAAGCTTCGTTACTCGAACTACTGCAATACAGCGAGCGCCACTACTGCCAGCTAAATAAAAGATTCAAACTACTGAAAGCACTAACTACTGATAGGCATAGTTAGCAAATGAAAGATTTTTATAGAGAACAAACGACCTTAATAGTGTTCAAAAGTCATAATATATATAGCAGTTCATGACATCCAGTCTTACAAATTTACTGTATCTGATGGACACACGTCCATATCATCCGCTCTCAAAACTCCGCCATTTCTCTTCCCACACCCACCACCGCTGGCGGCTCACCTCCAACTGCGCAATGCTACGCGCTGTTAACAGCCAACTGCCCAACACTACAATGGCAAATATTACTCCAACAATGCAAACCAACCACAGCCTTCACACAGCACAGTCAGTGATTTTTATACACAGCACTACGTGGCGTTACCAACATAAAAACCTAAAGAGCCTACTTACAATGAGTGTGCAAAAATTGGAACTGGACAGTTAATATTCATCTGCACTTGTTATAGACAATTACGTGCTAAAATAACAACGATCTTAGAGACGCTTTATAGCATGATTCTGACACAGGATTATGATACAGGATGATGAGTCAGCTTTCCTCATTCACTGGTGGTCCCAGGTATGTGGACGAGCGTACTCATGATTCGTTTTGCAATGTTAGAAAATATAGTGACGTAGATTTGTTTATTGCTATGACCACCAAGCCGAGGTCGCCCGAAATAGAGAGCAACTTGCCTGCCGGCCAAGCGTCGTTGGACAGTCACGGCTTGATTTTTATAGTTTTAAAACAAAAAAGCCAGATAGATCTTCTTACAAAAGAAAAGGTACTTGGAGCAGGCCGGTGCTATATGTATTCCATAGGGCGGCAAATGTTTGATTTGCCTCATTTGCGCAACATTTTGTGGCACGAAGAGAAGATTATGCCCAACGACAAAGATCGAGTTGTTAGCACCGAAACACCAAATCCCAACAGGGATCCCATTCTGCACAGGATTGTCAAAACCGACATGATAGATAGCGCATGTGGTTCATTAAATACCATTTCACCTTGCGTGAAAGAAGGCTGTTTCACGAAAAGGTTTCCCAAAAACGTAACTGTTATTGACGAAAATGTTACTGGTTAGTGGGTATCCACGGCATCGCTGCCGGACGCGTCAAGATAGTTTCACGGCTCAAGTTAAAGTGTGCGGCGAGTGTCTTGCAGTAGACAATCGGTTGGTAGTATCATCTTCACCAGTACTTTCATGTGCATTTGAAACTCACCTGAATGTCGAATACTGCGCTAGCACGTGAATAAGGGATGCGACCAGGTGACATCTGATTTTCAGAGTCCTGACCGTGACGTGGTGACCAAATATCAGTCACGTCGGAAGCAGTGTGGCGGGTACTGGGACACCCTACCATTTTGTTTTTAGATGTTCATTTAGAAAACGGTCAGATAATCTTTTTCAAACCTGAAATTGTGCAGGAACGTTTAGAAAATCCTCGTCGTATCATACACTTAGCTTATTTCTATCTCTGTCAGGAAGATAGTTTTGATCGAACACTTACGTACAATGTTGTTCCATCCACTTACGACAAACAAAGAGGAGTTTTGCGATAGACGCCGACGCAGTCAACCAGTGGAAGGGTTTCCAGGCGTTTATTAGGACCGTGCATAGGGTAGAGTGTACACTGTCCATCCAAGTAACGGTGAATGCTATTACTTGCTCCTTTTATTGCACACAGTCCACTGAGCCACATCTGCCGTATATTTACTATAGTTTCTTATGCTGGAATGTCCACCCCGATAGCTGAATGGTCAGCGTGGCGGCCTGCCGTCCTAAGGGGCTCAGATTAGATTCCCGGCTGGGTTGGGGATTTTCTCCACTCAGGGACTGGGTGTTGTCTTCATCATCATTTCATCCCCATGCGGCGCGCAGGTCGCCCACTGTTGCGTCGAATGTAATAAGACCTGCACCAAGGAGGCCAGACTTGCCCTGTAAGGGGCCTCTCGGCCATTGACGCCAAATGGTCATTTCAAATTTTTTTACTGCTGGGATTACATTAGCTAAGAGCATTTCGTTCGCAATGCTAACAATTTCTTCTTCTTCCATCCTTTTCCTGTCCCCGATCTTAATCTTTTTCATATTAATTACTTCATTTTCATTAGTAGCTCGCGTACTCCGCACAGTACACATTACTTCCCCACATACCACCTTTTCAATATCAGCAGAGCCGACCGCTGTGGCCGAGCGGTTCTAGATGCTTCAGTCCTTAACTGCGCTGCTGCTACGATCGCAGGTTCGAATCCTACCTCGGGCATGCATGTGTGTGATGTCCTTAGGTTAGTTAGGTTTACGTAGTTCTCAGTCTAGGGGACTGATGACCTCAGGTTAAGTCCCACAGTGCTTAGAGCTATTTGAACCATTTGAACATCAGCGGTATGCAAACTCTGCGTGGCGCTTTTCACTGTTCCGCTAATCTGCTCTTTAATGAGAACGTTCTAATTTTGATGCCCTCCTCCTTTCGCTTACTTTTATTTAACTCTCTGGTCACTTCCCTTTTAAAATCTTCCAATTCATGTTGCCTTAACCCCTTATGCAGATCATGAATCAGTTCACATGAATCAGTTATTCCTCCTAATTCATTTACGTAAGAACTGTTTACTTCCTTATTACCTAAACTAAACTCCTGGAAATTGAAATAAGAACACCGTGAATTCATTGTCCCAGGAAGGGGAAACTTTATTGACACATTCCTGGGGTCAGATACATCACATGATCACACTGACAGAACCACAGGCACATAGACACAGGCAACAGAGCATGCACAATGTCGGCACTAGTACAGTGTATATCCACCTTTCGCAGCAATGCAGGCTGCTATTCTCCCATGGAGACGATCGTAGAGATGCTGGATGTAGTCCTGTGGAACGGCTTGCCATGCCATTTCCACCTGGCGCCTCAGTTGGACCGGCGTTCGTGCTGGACGTGCAGACCGCGTGAGACGACACTCCATCCAGTCCCAAACATGCTCAATGGGGGACAGATCCGGAGATCTTGCTGGCCAGGGTAGTTGACTTACACCTTCTAGAGCACGTTGGGTGGCACGGGATACATGCGGACGTGCATTGCCCTGTTGGAACAGCAAGTTCCCTTGCCGGTCTAGGAATGGTAGAACGATGGGTTCGATGACGGTTTGGATGTACCGTGCACTATTCAGTGTCCCCTCGACGATCACCAGTGGTGTACGGCCAGTGTAGGAGATCGCTCCCCACACCATGATGCCGGGTGTTGGCCCTGTGTGCCTCGGTCGTATGCAGTCCTGATTGTGGCGCTCACCTGCACGGCGCCAAACACGCATACGACCATCATTGGCACCAAGGCAGAAGCGACTCTCATCGCTGAAGACGACACGTCTCCATTCGTCCCTCCATTCACGCCTGTCGCGACACCACAGGAGGCGGGCTGCACGATGTTGGGGCGTGAGCGGAAGACGGCTTAACGGTGTGCGGGACCATAGCCCAGCTTCATGGAGACGGTTGCGAATGGTCCTCGCCGATACCCCAGGAGCAACAGTGTCCCTAATTTGCTGGGAAGTGGTAGTGCGGTCCCCTACGGCACTGCGTAGGATCCTACGGTCTTGGCGTGCATCCGTGCGTCGCTGCGGTCCGGTCCCAGGTCGACGGACACGTGCACCTTCCGCCGACCACTGGCGACAACATCGATGTACTGTGGAGACCTCACGCCCCACGTGTTGAGCAATTCGGCGGTACGTCCATCCGGCCTCCCGCATGCCCACTATACGCCCTCGCTCAAAGTCCGTCAACTGCACATACGGTTCACGTCCACACTGTCGCGGCATGCTACCAGTGTTAAAGACTGCGATGGAGCTCCGTATGCCACGGCAAACTGGCTGACACTGACGGCGGCGGTGCACAAATGCTGCGCAGCTAGCGCCATTCGACGGCCAACACCGCGGTTCCTGGTGTGTCCGCTGTGCCGTGCGTGTGATCATTTCTTGTACAGCCCTCTCGCAGTGTCCGGAGCAAGTATGGTGGGTCTGACACACCGGTGTCAATGTGTTCTTTTTTCCATTTCGAGGAGTGTATTTTTGGCATCTCTTTCTTTGCTTATGAACATATTCCTATTCTCATTTGGTACGGTATCATTAGTTAGCGAAACTGCTCATTGCAGTACGTTACTACTCTGTCTTGCTGGCACGGTTGCTACCGGGAGCTCAGCTGCCAGGCTTAACATCCTCTTATTGACCGCCTGCCATGATTCATCTCCTTGTAAATCTGCTGCAACGACTGCTGTGTCTCGCAGCAATTCGTACTTATTGTATTGTGGACTTCTTACGTTTATTACGATCACGATTCTTATGTTTGGGCCTCTAAAACCCTTCTGCTCGTGTTTGGCCCAGAAGGTACACGGCCATTTTCCACGTCATCATAGCCGCTGTAATTACGTACTACAAATCCTCTATCGCAACTGACTGGACTGAATCGTCCTCTGCCTCTTCCCCTATGTATCGTGGTGATGCGATATCTTTCGTAGTCATATTGGTCATCATCGTTTTGATTAATTATTTAACTATTCATTTGGCAGTAATCGCGATTTCCGTTCCAGTAGTCTTCATCTTCGACTCTTTCCAAAGATGTAGCAAAACATTTTTGATTACTCCCAACGAAGCTCTTTGAATCTTCTGGGAGTCTCTTCCACAATTCCCAGACGACATCAGATTCGCATCGCCTGCCTCTTAAAATGTGCTAAAATCTTGTAGAAAGACTCGCAGAAATGTTTCATAGAGTTCCTGCCCCTGTTATTATATATCCTTGCCATTATGAATTCTCATACAAACAGTCTTGTCTCCGTTCTGGCAAGTATTCCTCAACAAAATTTTACTTAAAATCATTTGATTTCGAAATAATTGTAGAGCAATTACTTTACCTATTATGTCCGCCTCCATATATGAATGGTCAGTGTAAGTGACTGCGGTTTCGGGGACGTGGGTTGGATTACTGCCAGCGAGCTTTCCTTGGCGATAGGACTGGGAAAGGGTGCATTCAGCCAGGTGAGGCCAACTGAGGAGTTACTCGACCGATTAGTAGCGGTTCCAAGGCCAAGAAATCCGACGACGGCAGAGAGAGTGGTGTGCTGACCACACGGCCCTTCATACCGCATCCAGTGACGGCATTCGCAGAGGATGACATGGTGCTTGGTCGGATCCGATTGGCCCATCTAAGGCCAGAACGTGTAACTTTAACTTACTTACCTAATATGAACATAAGTTGTAGTCATTCCATTGCACAGTGTAATGTTTGCACATATGAGCATGTGAAGTATGTTTCTCAGTTCAATAACAAAATTTAGCTGCACGTGAAAGAAATGGTACTAAGAGATCTACTTTGTGTGATTTGGCAGTGAATTTTTATAATTTAGACTAGAAAAAAAATCCGTTTTCCATCTGAGGTTAATCCTATCAGAATATGGTGACGAACCCCAAAAGAAAACAAATCACAAAAAACCGATAGCTAATTTCGTAATAATGTTGGAATAGGCTGTAACCTTTCTCGATTGTAACTGGAAACTCAAAAAAACTCGCACTCGCTCACGAGCATGCGTTAATATCCGTATGACGTTCTACTTAATGTTTCTCTGCCTCGTGATGACTCGGTGTTGTGTGATGTCCTTAGGTTACTTAGGTTTAAGTAGTTCTAAGTTCTAGGGGACTGATGATCATAGCTGTCAAGTCCCATAGTGCTCAGAGCCATTTGAACCATAGACAGGAAGACATTTAAAAACAATATAAAGGAGATAACTTGGCGGAATATACAAAAAAAAGGAGGGACAGAAGCAAAGAAGACATACAAAGCGGTGACTGTAAATCGGAGATAAAAATCTAAAAAAGTATGTTACACAAAAAAAACACACCCTACATTAAAAGGCACTAGGCAAAGCACGGCCAGATCATAAAAATTCGTAGAACGAGTAAAACAGCGACATGACGGATGGCGTAGCAAGGAACTGTCATGGACGATAAACAGGTCGAGCACACAATTAAAACCCACATCACCTAATGACACTGTATAATGGCACCGAAACACAACACTAACGTAGCACACTGATAACGAATAAAAACGTGGGAGGATCTGCAAGGGGGGGGGGGACAAGGGAAATGGGAAGAAGAGGAAAGGAGGAGGCGAGAGAAAGGGGGATGAGGTGGGGGGCGCGCCGAAGGAGGGCTCGGAAGGGAAGGGATGGGAGAGGAAAACAGCCAAGGAGGGGGTGCAGGGACTTAGGGAGGGAAGGAGGGAAGGAGGAAAATCCACTCTCAGAGAAGGAGGTGAGAGGAAAAAAGGTGGGCCCTGGGGAAGGAGGAGAACAAGGTCAGTTTACAGTTGGAAGGAAGGGTATATGTCAAGGCAAAGTTCATGATACGGGAGGGGGAAGTGCTAGAAATTGCCCTGATGAAGGAGATGGAGGGTGTGGAGGTAGAGAGAGGGAGGGATACAGCGATAGAGTCATAGCAACGGGTGAGGGGGTGGAGAGGAAGGAGGAAACCAGGGGATGGGGAAGATCAAGCCTGCGAACAGTGTAAAGGATGCAGAGATGTTGGAGGAAAAGGAGGAGGTGGGGGAGTGGATGAGGTCATACAGCAGCCATGTGGGGAAGGAAAGTGGATACGGAAGGCAAGGCAGAGCGCATGGCGTTCGAGGATTTGGAGGGTTTTGTAAAATTGGGTGGGTGTGGAGATCCAGGCAATGCTGGCATAACAGAGGATGGGGTGGATGAGGGATTTGTAGGTGTGGAGGATGGTGGAAGGATGCAATCCCCATGTCCAGCCAGGCAGGAGTTTCAGGAGGTGGAGGTGGGAATGGGCTTTCTGCTGGATGGTCAGGAGGTGAGGGGTCCAGGTGAGGTGACGGTCAAGGGTGAGGCCAAGGTATCTCAGGGTGGGGGTGAGCTGGATAGGACAACCATAAAGGGTGAGGTAGAAATCATGGAGATGGAAGGAGTGGGTGGTGTGACCTATGATGATTGCCTGGGTTTTCGAGGGGTTGAGTCGAAGGAACCATTGGTTACACCAAGTGGTGAACTGGTCAAGGTGGGTTTGGAGGGTGTGTTGGGACCATTGAAGGGTAGGATAGAGAGCAAGGAAGGCGGTGCCACCAGTATATTGGAGAAGGTGGACAGGTGGGGGTGGCTTGGGCATATCAGCCATATACAAGAGATAAAGAAGAGGGGACAGGACAGAGCCCTGGGGGACGCCAGCAGTGGGATAAAAGATATGGGAGTTGGTGTTATGTAAGGTGACATAGGAAGGATGGCATTAGAGGAAGGAAGTGACCAGATGGACAAAATTGATAGGCAGGGTGTAGGTTTGGAGTTTAAAGAGGAGACTGGGATGCCATACACGGTCATAGGATTTTGGAGGTCGAGGGAAACAAAAATGGCGGAGTGACGGGAGTTAAGCTGAAGGGAGAGATAGGGGAATGAGGTTAAGGAGTTCAGTGGAGAAGGAGGGTCGGAAGCCACACAAGGTAAGGGGGAGGAGGTGGTGTTGATTAAGATGCTGATGGATATGACAGGAGAGGATGGATTCAAACACCTTACTGAAGACAGTGGTGAGGAAGATGGGAATGGGGACATGTTGAAAATGTGTGCCCCGACCGGGACTCGAACCCGGGATCTCCTGCTTACATGGCAGACGCTCTATCCATCTGAGCCACCGCGGGCACAGGGGATAGTGCGTCTGCAGGGACTTATCCCTTATGATGGGCAAACATCTATTAGGCGCACTACGATTGTAGTGGTGTGGACATGTTTGGAATGTGGATTTCACGGGGAGCGTGCAAGAGATAAGTCCCTGCAGACGCACTGTCGTCTGTGCCCGCGGTGGCTCAGATGGATAGAGCGTCTGCCATGTAAGCAGGAGATCCCGGGTTCGAGTCCCGGTCGGGGCACACATTTTCAACATGTCCCCAATGAAGTACATCTACGCCTGTTTGCAGCTAGGGTGTCCATTTAATTATCATTTCATTTCTAGCAAAGCTGCATGGTCATCCACGGTAACTGTTCTTTCGGGAACAGATACTACCGTCATATATAGTAAAGATAGGCAGAGGCGACAGAAGGGGGTTTGAGGAATAAGAGGATGCGGGAAGCCTTCCACAGGGCAGGGTAGAAGCCAGTAGAGAGGATAACGTTATCGAAATGGGCAAGGACAGTCAGGAAGGAGAAGGGGCTTTCTCTAAGGTGGCGGTAGGTGACACAGTCTTCACCAGGGGCTGTGTTGCTTTTGGACCAGAGGATAAGTTTAATGTCTTGTGCTGTGATTGGAGTGTTGATGTCAGAGGGGGGCTACTGTCCCAAGTACTGGAGACTAGGAGCAAGTGGAGCGACCGACGTATCGGCACGTTCCATGATGGTTGGGAAAAGAGAATAATCAAAGTGGGGATCATCAGGGATGGAGAAGACCGCGGAAAGGTGGGAATCTAAGTGGTTGGCATTACTGAGGTTGTCAGGAAAGGGGCGGTCGTTATGGAGAAGGTGGTAGTGGGGAGTGGAATGGGAACCAGTAAAGCGATGGAAGGCAGACCAGTACTTGGAGGAGTTGATAGGAAGGGTGGCTTAAGTTGTGTGCAGGTCTGGCGCGAGTCCCGGCGTTTCTTTGCTCTAATAAGGTTCTGTACGTGTCGCTGTATTTGTCGGTGGCGTTGGAGTGTATCCCTGTCACGAGTACGCAGGAAGGAGCGATAGAGACGGCGGGATTCGGGGAGGAGGAGGGCAGCCCTCGGAGGGAGGGTGGGACAGTGGGGGTGGATGGTTTGAGTAGGAACATGGGCCGCCACGGAGTCAGTAATTACCTTCTGGAGGAAGGACGAGGCGTGGATGATGCCGTCAGGATGGTGATACCGATTGTCAACTTCGTTTGCGCCTTTAATGCCCACAGATGGTGTTACTTCCACCAATAGCGAATGAGCAGCCTTGCTGTGATTGGTTGGCGCTCAGTATCTAATGGCGAACGCCACAACCTACCCAAGTTGCCACAAATCAGAACAAAGCAGGTTAATGAACTGATAAAAATATTGCACACATATATAAAAGCACACCTCACTAAATATGCATAAAAACACTTCAACAGCAACTACAATAAAACAAAAGCTAGAGCTAAATGGTAACGACTACTGTTAATGGTGGTATCAACAATGTCAACACTGAATGTGGCACAAACTTCACTGAAATTATAATTATTTTAAGGAAAGCAGCTACTGAGAAACGTTCGCCACAAAAGAAAAAAAAACGTTGAAAGTGTCTGAAATACTGCGACTCTTTTTAAAAGGAGAGAGAGCTTGGCGTTCCAGCTTAAATGTTCAGTACGTGTCATGTGACATCGACGGTGGCTCGTTGTGGTGAAGGGTATTTACTATAGCTCCATCAATCGTGAAATTGCTATGGATACATCCACCAAATTTGTACATGATTCTCTTGGCAATTATTTAATCCTTCGTCGCATTCCTTTTGTCACAGGGCAGTTGGATGTAGATATATAGAATCAAATTGTGTGAACGATCATACCGTCTGCTACACACACGACGCTGTTACTAACATTCAAACAAGACTCTGAAACAGTAAATAATTCATTTTAAGTCGCGAATCACGAACTCAAAGTCCATCCCATTTTATAGAAGGGGTATCTCTTATGACCGAAACAATTGGATTTCGGTTATACTGTTAAAACCACTCAAAATAGCACGTTTAGGAAACAACTGACTTTACGTTTTTATTGTTATTATTTCCAGTGATAAATGTAGGAGCCGAACAAAAACCGAAAAATTATAAGACTCTCTCAGATTTTTGCATTATACATTCCAAGATAAACAGAATCAAAATATCAAATAAAATAGGCAAGTAAAAGACAACTTAGTTCCTTCACCGTTTGTTGCTGTTCTCAAAAAGTAATGAGGAGCTGGATATTACAAAAAAACTCAGAATTCTTTTACTGATTCTAATTTTTTAAATCTCTGATCGAAAATCATGTAATCATAGGTCATACCACTTTTTGGGCATTACAAACAGCAAGTACTAAAGAGTGAAAACTGAAGTTGGAAAATATTTTTCGTGTTAAGCTGTCCGTTTCAAAGGCTTACAAGCACAAAGGCATATCATGTAGACAGACAGAAGATCAGCTACTTACTGTTTTTGTTGCAAACTATGAATAAATTGTTAAGTTTTTAATGTATAACTGTTGCCATTACTTCCTTTCTCTTTTAGTATTTCATCAAAGTGACAGGAAAATAATAATCTTCTGTGTAAAATTATTAACGTTGTTTTACTTTAATTATTTCGAATAGAAAACCCATTTTAGTCAAGTATACATAATTACTTGTTAATAGGAATCTGAATATAATTGATTTTCACTAATCTTTTTTTTTTGTCGTTGTGTTTGGTTTTCACATGACATCCGTTAAAGGTCGCTTTTGTCGATCCTTCCACTCAGTTTTTTAGTACAGAGGCGAACCCGTTCTCTGACCGAACACCCTGAGCTACCGTGCCGGCACCAGCTGAGCTACCCAAGCACGACTCACACCCCGTCCTCTCAACCAGTGCTTAATTTATAAACTTCTAGGTGCCGGAACGCGCCCCCTTCTACACTCCCCCCCCCCCTCCTCCTCCCGCCGGCCACAGAGAGAGACTTGTGATAAAACTTAAGACTTACAATGAGAAATTATTTTTTAGAAAATACTATTCTGAAATTCTGGTTTTTAAACCATAATATCTTATAATGAAAAACATAACACCACAAGGTTCCAATATAAACAGCAGCTGCCACCGCCTGCCGCCCTACCAGTGACACTTTGCTCCATAGTTCTGCTTCATACGTATTGGCGCAAGTCTGTAGTCTTCGTGCCTATGACATCATGTTTTCAAATGCTGCCAACCTCAACGTTCGAACAGTTGCTTTGTAGTTGCTCTATGAACGTGTGTTCAGTATTCTTGGGTATACTGTACGTGCGTACACACACACACACACACACACACACACACACACAGTACCTCCTGCCCGTCATATCACGTTGCCGACCCATTGTCCCGTTCACTTGTGCTGGCGCAGCGGCAAATTAAAGTTACGTTGTGATTTAACACACTTGTACTATTTCAAATCTCCGGTGCTGAACTGTTAAAAAAAGAGGGAAAAAAAGAAAATGGTCTCTTGGAGGTGCCGGAACGCGTTCCGGCGCGTTACGGCCGAAATTAAGCCCTGCTCTTAGCTATACTTCCGCCAGCACCGCGTCTCCTACTTTCCAAATTTCACAGAAGCTCTCCTGAGAACCTTGCAGGACTAGCACTCCTGGAAGAAAGGATATTGCGGAGACATCGCTTAGCCACAGCCTGGAGGATGTTTCCAGAATGAGTGAGTCGTGCTTGGGTACCTCAGACGGTAGAGCACCTTCCCGCGAAAGGCAAAGGTCCCGAGTTCGAGTCTCGGTCCGGCACACAGTTTTAATCTGCCAGGAATTTTCATATCAGCACACACTCCACTGCAGAGTGAAAATCTCATTCTGGAAACATCCCCCAGGCTGCGGCTAAGCCATGTCTCCACACAACATCCTTTCTTCCAGGAGTGCTAGTTCTGCAGGTTTCGCAGGAGAGCTTCTGTGAAATTTGGAAAGTAGGAGACGAGGTACTGTCCGAAATAAAGCTGTAAAGACGGGGCGTGAGTCGTGCTGGGTAGCTCAGAGCAGGCACGGTAGCTCAGCGTGTTCGATCAGTGGGTTAGCTACCCTCTGTAAAAAAAAAAAAAAAAAAAAAAAAAAAAAAAAAAAAAAAAAAAACCTGAGTGATAGGTTCAACGAAGAACCTAAATGGGTGTCATCGGACGTCCGCCTCAAACAATATCGAACAAAATGAGATCAAAATAAAGGTAGAGAATTTTCCCGCAAAAGGCAAAGTTCCCGATTTCGAGTCTCGGTCCGGCAAGCAGTTTTAATCTACCAGGAAGTTTCACATCAGCGCACACTCCGCTGCAGAGTCAAAATCTTATTCCTAAAATTATTTTTCAGAACATTCGAATGAACAATTTAGATAGTTGGCAAAATGTAACATTTACCAGGAACAATTACTATAGTTAAAATTTCAATAATGAATTACCCCACTGGCCAATATTTATTGTCCAATCAGCGTATAAATACGCGTTGTATAATGTATTAGTCTATAAGCTGACTCCTTTCATCAGAAACACTATCATTCAAAGTCGACACCAAAGTTTCAGAAGCCACAGAGTATCGCACCAAATCGTGTTTTAAAAACGGTTTTGTGTAAGAACAAAAATTTTGACACCACTGTTATGGCATATTGATATGTTGGTTTTATACTCAGTTATTAGTAAAAAACAAACATATCTGTTACAACCGAGACCAAACAAATACCATAAAATACGGTTATTCAGAATTAAATTACCGGTATCGGTTTTAACCGTTTGATTTTTCCCCATCTCTATCTTAGAATGAATATCACGATCACGAATTCACAGTTTTAGCGAACACAGTAGCATCCGCAATAAACGATTTTAATGTTTTCACGGCGGCCTTTAATGTTTTGACGTACGTAACGTTCATTCAGGAGCAAACAAAATAGTATTTTTCGAAGTATATTAGTTTGTGCAACTCAGATACATACAAAAGAGTTCGGTTCTAACAACGACAATCACTGTCCATTCGAGTGTACATTGTCACTGCTGGTTATAGCTCACAGTATTCAAGAAGTCTAACATTTCCTTTTATAACGGTCAAGTCGAAATCTACTTCTAACCGTGACCGGAACATGAAATCTCGTTCGTAACTTTTAGTGTGTCTTTGTCCAGCACGTTCACAGAACATTACACATATACATGTGAAAGCCACCCCATTGGCCACTGCACTTCCAATGACAAACTGTTCAACTTCATCTATCATCGCCCTCGCCTCAAAGTTTGTACAGCTGATCTGCATATTACAGCTCAGATTTATACAGTGCACACAAAGAACATCAAACATAATTTGATATTTTGCACATGCAATTAATAAGAGATTCGTGTAGTATTACAAACAAAGCGAAACATTTCATACTGTAGAACAAAACAAAGAATATTCTAGACCATACAGAGAAAAATGAACCAAAAGAAAACAAAGAAGAAAAATTTATTTCTCGCAATCAGCAGTATCTACACATCCTGACTCTTATTATTTAGCTGCGACACTGCAGTTCAAATATTTCAGTGCACATATACTTTAAGAATATTTACATAAACTTGCAACAAACGTTCATCGATAATTTACAGGTAAAAGTACTATAGCACTGGAGAGCCCTTAAACTATTTTGCCTTATAGCTTTCTCTCTAACCAACACATTCAAAAATAAACACTGGCATACATATAAACACCAACAAACAAATTTGACTGATTACAAATCTATTGCGTGTGTACAGTTGGGGTAAGCCTTTAATCTATTATACACGGTAACGTACTTATAATAACTGTCTGTATTTAAAGATTTTATATTCTGTGAAATAATTTAAGATTACTTTTTTATATAGGACTTCAAGCAAACTGTCTTCTACTAATGAGTGAACTGATAACTTTTACCTAACACGTGGAGCACTTTGAACTAACCCCTACAGCCAGATCAAAATAGGAATCCAGTGGATTGAAACATGGTTTGTTTGTGGAATTGGAATAGCAGCCTAACAAGGTTAGCGACTTAGGGAAAAGCAAGGTATATAGCTCACTGCTGCATTTTAAAATTTAATTTGCCGCAACTTCAGCAAACATTCGTTCATGCACAAAAGTAGAAACTAAACATTACTTTTTCTGAAGGTGGATGTTATAAAGCCACATTTGCATGCCGAGCGTGAGTTTCCGCGGAAACGCGAAATACTAATTAAATAAATAATCAGTGACAAATAAATAAAGCCTATGGCACACAACTGCAGCGCTGTGTCGCTGATAAAACAAAAGCACAATTACGTTACTCTTATGTTTGATTAAGAAAGAGAGAGCTCTGGTTGAAGTGGTGCGAGAAGCACGTATTTTATTTTATTGTCTGGCACACCGCCATATTTCATGTTATAGAAGAATACTGCGAGTTGCAACCACACTAGGCACTCGATTCTGTAAAGAATTTATATTTATAAAAGTAAGTAGGATTATGAACTGTAGGCTTATTCATTGAATATATCTGATTTACCTAACTGTGTAACTTTTTTATGTTTAGTAGACAATCACCTCTGTACGACGTATTGGCATGGCTGGCAAATTATTGTGATATTGAGATTTAGGTTATGAGTCCGCACCTACCGCAGCAGTCTTTGGAAACGATTTAATTACGAAGTCCGATTATTTCAGTTTTATTTCACGGTCAACTACGAGTAACATTGCCTTTACGAAAAAGCCATTGTCAAGCGTCTGATACCGATTAATTAAACGTCCACGTTCCAGATAAGCAAAATATTAATTACAATTGCAATCACAATCACCATCATACAGATAGAATAATCAATATCTAAATAACAATATATTATTTATTTATTTATTTTATTTATTTTATAATGTGGAGATGATCTTCTGTGTCAATGATGAAAAGTACTATGAGGCAGTCATGGCTCGTGATGTAAAGTGCTCTAATATTTTCTTGGCTTCGTAATTATAAATTTGGAGCAAATGAATAAATGCAGTGCTGCTGCTGTTGCTGAAGGCAATTGCATCCGAGTCGTTTTGGTCCACTTTGACATAAACGTTAGCCTCATTGAAAACTGGTAATGTTCGCGCTCGCCGACCGGAGTGGCCGAGCTGTTCTAGGCGCTACAGTCTGGAACCGAGCGACCGCTACGGTCGCAGGTTCGTATCCTGCCTCGGGCATTGATGTGTGTGATGTCCTTAGGTTAGTTAGGTTTAAGTAGTTCTAAGATCTAGGGGAGTTATGACCTCAGATGTTAAGTCCAATAGTGCTCAGAGCCATTTCAACCATTTTCAGTGTTCCCGCTCAGACTCCTGCCAACACAGTCACTTCGCTTGCTAACTCCATGACCGTCCACCTTTTCCTTTTGCGCCTTAGCTTTTCTGTTATTCAGGGGACTTCCTATAACTTAAAAGACTAATAATCCTCATGCATGAACTAGTGACAGCAGTTAACGTTTGGTACATATACATACATCAAAAAAAGTTTTGGATCACCCCAGTTTCCAGAACTCCTGAAAATAGACGTTGACTGTGGATATTGTATCACAGACATAGTCCCTTTGACTGTTCAGGGATGTCACCAAACCCGCCCAAAGACATAAACAACCATGCATGAGCAGCGCCTATTAGACGGAGGGGGTCCGACAGCCGATCGGTTCCAATTATTCCACCATGAAGGAGATACACCGATCGTGTTGTCTGTAGTTCAACCATGCCTAGTCGGTCAATACCGCGGTTCGATAGCGTCCGCATTGTTACTTTGTGCCAGGAAGGGCTCTCAACAAGGGAAGCGTCCAGGTGTCTGGGAGTGAACTAAAGCGATGTTGTTCAGACATGGACGAGATACATAGAGACAGGAACTGTCGATGACTTGCCTCGCTCAGGCCGCCCAAGGGCAACTACTGCAGTGGATGACCGCTGCCTACGGATTATGGCTCGAAGGAACCCTGACAGCAAGGGCACCATGCTGAATAATGCTTTTCGTGCAGCCACAGGACGTCGTGTTACGACTCAAACTGTGCGCAATAGGCTGCATGATGTGCAACATCACTCCCGACCTCCATGGCGAGGTCCATCTTTGCAACCACGACACCATGCAGCGCGGTACAGATGGGCCCAACAACATGCCGAATGGACCGCTCAGGTTTGGCATCACGTTCTCTTCACCGATGAGTGTCGTATATGTGCTCAACCAGACAATCGTCGGAGACGTGTTTGGAGGCAACCCGGTCAGGCTGAACGCCTTAGAAACACTGTCCAGCGAGTGCAGCAAGATGGAGGTTCCCTGCTGTTTTGGGGTGGTATTATGTGTGGACGACGTACGCCGCTGGTGGTCATGGAAGGCGCCGTAACGGCTGTACGATACGGAATGCCATCGTCCGACCGATAGCGCAACCATATCGGGAGCATATTGGCGAGGTATTCGTCTTCATGGACGACAATTCGCGCCCCCATCGTGCACATCTTGTGAATGACTTCCTTCAGGATAACGACATCGCTCGACTAGAGTGGCCAGCATGTTTCCCAGACATGAATCGTATCGAACATGCCCGGGATAGATCGAAAAGGGCTGTTTATGGACGACGTGACCCACCAACCACTGTGAGCGATCTATGCCGAATCGCTGTTGAGGAGTGCAACAATCTTGACCAACAGTGCCTTGATTCATGTGTGGATAGTATGCTACGACGAATACAGGCATGCCTCAATGCAAGAGGACGTGCTTCTGGGCATTAGAGATACCGGTGTGTACAGCAGTCTGGATCACACCTCTGAATGTCTCGCTGTATGGTGATACAACATGCAATGTGTGGTTTTCATGAGCAATAAAAAGGGCGGAAATGACGTTTATGTTGATCTCTATTACAATTTTCTGTACAAGTTCCGGAACTCTTGGAACCGAGGTGATGCAAAACATTTTTTGATGTGTGTATTATACTCGCACAAAAGGACATAGATTTTAAAATGACATTACAGAAAAATACCAGATTACAAAAATTTACAAAATTGTGACCACTTTTCATATTCACCTTTAAGTAAAAAAAGTTAATGGTTACAGATATTATATACTCGATCCTAAAATATATACGTATGTATGTGTAAGAAAGACAAACACACACACACACACACACACACACACACACACACGCACACACAGAGAGAGAGAGAGAGAGAGAGAGAGAGAGAGAGAGAGAGAGAGACCGAGTTCCACATCTCTTCCTAAACCACCGGACCGAAGTCAACGAAACTTGGTACACATATCCCTTAGTGTCAGGCAACAATCGTTGGGAGTGGGGGTAAGAACCACCTACCTATCACAGTTCAGGAGATATGACGTCATAAACTCTGAGATGCGTGAAAAACTGCTGCATTGTCCATGATGTTTCAATGTATTACATCTTTGTCGCTAACTCTATTCGCAACACATTATGCAGACAATATCGACATACGCCGCTTAATATGTGTACACTAGTATATCAAGCATGAAAGTGTCTTCAGAAAGACAAGGAAATTTGTATGAGACAGCAAGAATTAGTGAAGGCCGAGAAGTAATTTACACTATAAAAATTATTGTAACATCTGAGAAAAGGTTTCAGAAGATCGAAAAATATGTATATTAGAGATGAAATTAACAAATCAGGCAATAAAATCAAATCAGTAAGAAATGTTGTTAGAAGAGGGACAGGAAAAGTAACTACTGGGATACGAACTATTATTAAGAAAGAGAATAAGACCACCCTAACCGACAGTACACAAATAGCTAGTGTATTTAACAACCATTTCTTAAGTGTAGGTGAAAAATTGGTGAGAATAGTTCAAAAGAAAAAGCCAAACAGTACACAGGAGAGTCAGTTTTATGAAATTCTTGTCAGATTAATTTTCATGTAATAAAGAAATAAAGAAAATCATTAAATCTTTGAAAATAAATGTTCTGTAGGAGTAGATGACACCTCTTACAAGATATTAAAACACCGTGGAGCAGTTACAGCTGACGTTCTGAGTCACATCTGTAATGCATCCCTAACTCAAGGTATTTTCCCAGACAGATTAAAATATGCCATTTTCAAGCCTCCGTACAAAAAAGGGATGTCTTCCATACTTGGATGTTCTGGTTCGGAGCAGAGAGGATGGCACTTTGGGACATGAAGTTTATCGGAAGCCGTCGCACACGGATTTGTATTTACGTGCAAATAGCTGCCACCATCCTGCCCAGACGATGAGTGTTCTCCGAACTTTGACGCACAGAGCGCATATTATTTCTGACGAAAGCAGCCTGCAAGATGAACTTTCCCACTTTCGAGGAGTGTTTAAAGACAATGGGTACTCCCCACAGCAAAATACAGAGGGCACTGAAAATGAAACCGAAAGAGGCCACAAAGAAAGTAGAAGAAGACGAAGAAACCTTTAAATTGATGGCCTTCCTGCCATATGTGGGTAGCCTCTCATCAAAAATAGGACGGATTCTCAGCAGACTCAAAGTAAGTGATTTTTCGTCCTCCACCCAAGACAACTGCACTCGTGGGATCCGTCAAAGATGATTTACTGCTCCAAAAATCTAGAGTTTACAAATTCCGTGCGAATGTGGCCTTTCTTACATTGGACAAACAACTCGTACTGTCCAAGAAAGATGTAAAGAAACCGGAGGTACAGACGACTATTACAACCTAACAAGTCGGCAGTGGCAGAACACTATATTGACACTGGTCACAGTATGTTGTATGACAACCTCGAAATTTTGGCAACTTCATCATCTTTTTGGGACTCGATAGTCAAGGTGGCAATTGAAATACACTTGACGTCGAATTTAATTACTAGAGATAGTGGTTTCAACCTTGATAAATCATGGAATTCGGCACTTGTTGTAATAAACTCAGAAAGATGCCGTCACAGTGCAGCTCACAATAATATATCCACATGCCAACACAGATCGACTGCGGAGTCATAGATGTGCTCGCGCACTGTGCACGCCTCTGCCGCCGACCAACGTCTCTGGCGCATTTGCATCTGTGGCCGCATACGCAGTTGCGCGGTACAACAGTATAAAGGGACGAAGCAAGCACTGGAGCGGCAGTCTTGCGGCTCACTCTGAATATGGCTGAACGTTATACGGCCGAAATATTAGAAGAAGGAGAACTCTTGCGGCTGCACAGCCGAAAGTTAATTGAACAGTCTTTGCTCCGCCAAAACCTGAAGATTCACATTTCGGTCTTTGTTTTCGTTTGTAACAGAAAATTGGCAAAATTAATACCCGTGAAATGCCAGGTTTGTGAGCTACTATATTATATAAAACGACACATATTTTGAAATGGTATTTACAGGAAAATACCAAATTAACGAAGTTTACAAAACTGAGTATAATTTTGACATTCATCTTTAAGTAAAAGTTAATTGTTAGTGATATTACTTAATCGATATATTACATAGGTGTTACATGGCCAGTTCGTTTTTTGCTATTGCGAAATAAGGTAGACAGTATCACGAATATGATATGGAAGTTGCAGTGGGAATCATTGAAACAGAGGCGTTTTCCACTGCCGCACAATCTTTTAACGTAATTTCGATTACCAAATTTTTGCTTTGAATGGGAAAACACATTATTGACGTCAAGCTGCAGAGGGAGAAATGACCACTGTAATAAAACAAGTGAATTCAGAGCTCGCACAGAAAGATTTAGGTGTTCGTTTTTCCGACACGTCATTCGTGAGTAGAACGGTAGAGAAATAGTGTAAAGACGGTTCGATGAATCCTCTGCCAGACACTTAAACATGAATTTACTGAGTAGTCTTGTCAGAGATGTAGAGATACAGGAGGACGTAAAGGCGTGAGCGACGTAAGAGATGAAAGACGGGCTACAGCAAATCTTGAACAAGAAGGGATTTAGTTTCATTGTTGCACAGTACTGGAATCTGTGAGTGATGTAGCAACGTGTTGATATGGGAGGCAGGCTTGACCCAGTTTGCACCGGAAGCATAAAGTAGCTGGGAAGAAGCGGTCCTGGAAGTGGAGGCCAGACAATAGCCAGAAGAGTCTATAAATAAAGGCGACCTAGCTAGCCAGTTCCGCAGCATACGCACGCACGCGTCAATCACGCGGCACTTGCACTGTGGCTGCCGAAGTGTACGGACGCTCTTGTTGACGTTGCGGAGGCTAATTCTTTGCTCGTGATCTGGCAGCGACCGGTTGCGCGGGTCCACGCATTTGGCTACTCGCCTTGCGTTTTCTCGCTCACCAGCGTTTCTCTCTTTCAGATTCGACAACGGCCTGCAAGGGCCTTTAGGGACTGGTGTGGCAAAATCCACGTGGCGTGACCCCCCTGTCTAAGAAAGCAAAAAATTGTCGTGGCTTTATAAAGAAGCAAAGTTTTCGTGTTGGGGGCCACGACACGGAGGAGGAACTGAAACGAGATGATCGCTCCGGCGAGACGCAGGGCGTGGCAGATGACGGTCGCAGGGAGGTTTCCCGGACGACGGCAGTGTCTGACCCCCCACCACCGACGAAGAGGACGAGGGAGAGCGTTGCTCGCGGCCGCCGGATGGACGCGGAAATTTCCACGAAGGGACGGCGCCGCGCCCGCACACTCTCACGACGGAGACGTCGCATCGAGCGGCCGATCCCCCTGACAAAGGAGGAAATTTCCTCCGCCATCGCCAGGCTGACCTCCGAGGAGAGTTGCATCTACATGCAACGTTTGGCCATGGGCACCGAAGCGGACAGGGAGCAGGTACTACCGAGACTCCGGTTCCTGGTAACCGTGGGTCGCGACAGGCAATTGCATGTCGCGGTGGCCACGACAGCTGCCGCGCCAGCAGTCGCACCAGCCGTGGTGGCTACAGAAGCCGCCACGCCCTCACCAACGTCCAACAACCGACGAGCCTGCTGAGGTCGAGCAAACCTCGCAGAAGCGCCCAGCCGCGGCCGTAGGGGACACTCACTCCCCCCAGCCAAGTTCCGGTCGCGCCAGGCAGAAGAAGAGGAGGGTAGTAGAGATGGGCAAACTCTGTCATCCTTGGGAACTAGTTCACTGCTGATCGTTCTTTTTTGGGAACCGTTTATTTGTGCTTGGTATATGGTTTTTATGAAAAACTGAAAACTGGTAGTGTAGGTGATTGAAGGTGGAGGGCGCCAAGAGGGAGCACTTGCCTCCCCCCCTGGAGTACAGAGTTTTTATTCATTACAGAATTCTTCCACACTAGAAGTAATTTCTGTGATTCTGAAGAACCTCTCGCTTAGCCAACCTTAGCCTTGTGTGGCTGATCGCAGGGAAATAATATAGGGTGGCACACGGAACCCCGGCCGCGAGTACAGACTGCTCGCCAATTACGGACGCTGTGTTGCCGTTACGAGCAGATACAACAAACAGACAAACATGTAATAATTAGATAGTGAAGAAATAACAAGCTAATGCAAGCAACAATTGCGAAACAATCGATGACGATGTGTAGAGAGCTGGAGAAAAGAACATGAAAATCTCACGCGACATGTAGTCTTGGGAACCTGTTGGTGGCTGTTTCCCAACTTAATAGACGACAAGTGTCTTGTATAAAGTTCTTCGTTTCGACTTGCACTACATAGCTATGCTACGTTGTAAACAGTAATCGTTTACACCCTATATATGCTTCACGTTGTGTCTGAGTTCGTAGGCGAAGTAGAGACTTTATGGAAGCATAAAATAAAATGTGGTTTTCTCACACTTGCGTCACATGCTTAGTAAAAATTAGGTTTTTACGTTGCGTTATTAAAGTTAATGCAGCAATAATAATAATAATAAAGTTCGCAGTAATAAAGTTTTTTGTTTGAAAGCTCCTTCTGAACAAATGTTTTGAGACAAGTAAATACGATTTTATGGCAATCTATGTCTTTTCAAATGGAGAGGCACCGCATTTCCTACTGAGCCAAAATGACCCACAACCCACTTTCTTTTATTTTTTTCAAAGAAACCAAACTAGCAGGTAATGCAAATTGGAAACAACCAAACTTAAAAATAATTACAGCCTTCCTAAATGTAATGTTTTGTATATTAAAGATATACGAAAATCGTTTTATATGAATTTTATTACACTAAAAATTAAGCAAATTATTGAAAGTTTGCTGCTAAATCAAGTCGATGAAATGAAAAAATATATGAATAACAAAAAAAGAACTTGCCTTGTTATAAGTATGTCTTCTGCTGTTCATCGATATAATGAAGTGAGCTGATATGCCCTTTTGTTACCTGAAAAGACATACATATTACATACAACATAATTTTTATGTAATTTACGTAACTATAAAATACTTTTTGATTACCGGTCGTGGACGCTGAATAGCCAGAACCAAATGCAAGAACAGTTCGGAACACATGTAAAATGGGCGAGCGCTGTGAACGAAACGAACAACTGGACACTGAACTAGCTAGGAGCAGTCGGTAGTGGAACTGAGACAAGTTGGTCATGCGAAGAACGACGAGTGCGGCCGAAGGAGACCGAGACTGAGACGAGCACGCGACCGAGGCTGGAACGAGAACTGCCGAAGTGACCGCCGCGACCGAAGTGAACTATGAACCTCTCGTTCCTTGGAATTCGTTCTTCGGTCCTTTCGTTCATCTTGGTGAACCGTTCCTTTGCACCCGTTCGTTCGTGAACTACTTATCTCTAGAGGGTACATCGCAGGACGACCGCATCGCCGAGGAAGCCTGACGAAGAAGGCTTCATAGCGCCGCCCCTGGCGCCACACAGCGAGGGCCAGGTCGCTCGAACTGGTGACGCCGGAACAGGTGAAGGCTGCAAACTGGACTGGTTTGCTGATCTGCCAGAAGCAGCCGAGACCGTCGGGGACGGGACCACGCCGACGAAACCGCCCTGCCGCCCGCCGCTGATTACCATCCAGTGGCGCGAGGGCTAAAGTGAGCTCAGGGAGAAGCTGTACTCCGTCGTAAAACCGTGAAAGATGATCGCGGTGACCGACACTTACAAGGTTAGAGCAGAGTGCATACAGGACCACACAAAACTCGTGCAGCTCTGCGGAACCGAGAAGTGGAACCGCTTCGCGCAGAGTGCGCAACAGCTGAAGCAGTTGAAAGTCGTTTTTCGCCACCTGCCGCTGAAGATGGAACCGGCGTTCCTACAGCGGCGGCTGGAGGAACTCGGCTTCCAGACCCGCCACGTCGGCCTGATGAGGTCGGCCAGGACCCACAGGGACATGCCCTGGTTCCTTGTGGTATTGGTTGACAATGGTGACAACCGGAAAATTTTTCAGGTTGACAACATTGCCGACTTCGACATAAAAGTCGAGCCACTCCGCGCAAAAGGCAGACGAGCCCAGTGCTTCAACTGTCAGCGCATGGACCACGTGACGAAATACTGCAGGATGCCTGAGCGCTGCCGCAAATGCGTTGAGGAGCACCAGTCGCGGGACTGCCCCGAGAAGAAAGAAGACCGAACGAAGTGCTGCAACTAACAGGAACCACGTCGCCTGTTACCGAGGATTCGCCTTATTCAAGCGCGGGGATCGCGCCAGCCGCGTAAACCAGAGCCGCAGCTTCGCGGACGTCGCTAAGGGGAAGCCGGCCGCCCTCTCCGATAGGCCACGGTCGCTGCGACGCACCGGCACCGCAGCCGTCGCAGCTGCCTTCGCCGGCCGCACCGGGAAGGCCGGCTTGCCGGCGCCCGCGGCTGTAGGGTGGGTTGCCGCTCGCGCAGGGCGTTCCCAGCACGCCGCTCCGCTGCCGGCTACGGGAAACGTCGCAGTGGCGTCAAACCTTAGTGATACTACAACTTTGGTGCCGAACTACAAAGATGAAAATTTCACCAGGCAAGTCCACCTACCTTCTCCTGAAAGGACAGTTAATTCGTAACCCCACAGTCAGAATTGAGGGCTCACCAGTTCTCCGGCGACGAGAGACTCGATACCTTGGAATCATCATTGATGAAAGGTGGTCCTTCGGAAAGCACATTGACACTGTAACTCAGAGAGCCTTTCAAGTACTTAATAACCTCATTTCCATTGGACACAAAAGATTTCATCTCCCACCACATTTCATCAAATTATATCACAGTAGTATACTCACATCAATAGTGGGTTACGGCTCTGGAGTCTGGCCACACAGACTCACGAGGGTGGTGCCTGCCATGACAGTGAGTAGAGTCCAGAGGACCATGATAGTGAGATCAGTGGGGGCGTACAGGACTACGCCGGGAGGAGCCCTGTTAGTCATAATGGGGCTCTGCCCCTTGGGCATTAAAATTCGGGTACTGGGCCTAGAAGGGGAACATAGAGAAAACAGATTTTAGGCATCAGGGCTGGGAACAGCGTTGAGATCAGATTAAGAGGAGACCAGTTATGGCAAGAATCCTGGGAAGCTGAAGAAACCGGACGTAGGACTTTTGATCTTCTTCCGGATATTAGGGAACGGATGGGAATGAAATACTTCGAGCCAACCCGGGAACTATTCCACTTTTTCACTCGTCATGGACCCCACCCGATATATTTATGTCGATTCGGGAAAAAGGCTACACCCGCGTGAGACTGGTGTTCCGGAGGGTACTCCTGACCATGTCGTTTACGGGTCCCCCCTTTTCAATGATGTAGCTTCGATGTTACGTGACCAACTGCCACACCACAACACATACAGCTTACTTAGACAACACGGCACTTTTCAGACCATCAACAAACTGGAAAACGTGGTATCACAAAAAGTTTTAAAGGAATATCTGGGAGACTTGAATTAGCAAGAATTTGAGAAATATTTAAACACGTATAGAGTCTGGTACCCTATTCCCATACCGCCTGAGCGTGGACAGGCCGACTTCTACGGTCTGGAAATCCGTCGCGTTCGGAACTTAAGGGGGAGGGGGGGTGCAACATTACCGATCATGGCCAAGCACCGAGCTTGACTTTAGGATAGGATTAGTTGTAGGACTTAGATTTAGGTACTATTTCTAGGAACCTGCAGCGACTAACATCTTGGCCTGCCCAGTGTCAGGGGCACGTTCATTGGGTTTAGCTCAATGAGCAAGGCTCTATAAGTAGGTTTATACTTTTGACTGACACATATGTAACGCTGCAGGCATTAGTAACTAGTTAATAGTAATCCATATACAATCAAAATCAACTAACTTTGCCCATTGCAATTATCCTACAACTCACTTTCCTAATTAGTTACTTAAATGTAACTTAAGATTCAGCTGCAATGGTAACCATTGTATATCTGGACCCACTAATCATATAAGGTAGTGGGTTAAAATTGTATAATAATTAAGATTCCCGAAACGGTGAAGGATGACTGACACACCACTGAGCTCGCCGCGCTTCTGCAGTCGCTCAGCCAGCTGATGACTCAGCTACCGGTGCTCGTGGGAGCAATGACGGCGGCCACCGCCGGGAGAAGCCAGCCTTAAAATGGGTAACGACCATATTTATGGGTTAAATGGTTCAAATGGCTCTGAGCACTATGGGACTTAACTTCTGAGGTCATCAGTCCCCTAGAACTTAGAACTACATAAACCTAACTATCCTAAGGACATCACACACATCCATGCCCGAGGCAGGATTCGAATCTGCTACCGTAGCTGTCACGTGGTTCCAGACTGTAGCGCCTAGAACCGCTCGGCGGGGTCGACGTGCAAGCAGCAAATTTTTGCTGCTACCGAGGTGACAGAGCCACCCACGGGGGCGGCACTGCCATCTACGTGACGAACTCACTACGCCACCACCGGGTTCAACTGCCGGCGTTCAATGCGCTGGAGGCCACAGGAGTGGCCGTCAACACCACCGCCGGATAGATTCTTTTCGTGTCGATGTACCGGCGGCCTGGCAGACCACTAGAGGAAGCCGACTTCGATGCCCTGCTGTCGCTGGAGGGGCGAGCTTTCATTGCCGGGGATTTCAATTTGAAGCACACCGAATGGAAGTCGCGAACTGTCAGCCACAGCGGGCGCCGCCTCTCCCGCGATGTTCACCGGAAGGGCACGATAACCGTGGGGACGTTGGACCCCACGATCTTCCCTGTACGGGGACAACCGGACGTGCTCGATATTGCTCTTTATAAGGGCATCGGGCAATTCGCGACCGCCGAGATGAGTAAAGTCCTGTCCTCCGACCACGTACTGGTCATTTTTGGCCTCGACGTGGTCAAAGCTTCTCTCCCAGAGAGCCGTCCAAGCTATCGCGGGCTCGACGCCGAGCGCTCTCAGACGAAAGCCCTCGAACTGCCCGAGGAGTCACCAAACTCTAGCATTCTTCACCCGAAGAATACTCCGAGCAACAGATGAAGCCACACCGAGACATCGCCGAGGGCCACGAGACTTCTCGCGACAGCTACCGCGCCCTATCCTGGACGCGATCACCGAGAAGAACCGTTTGTTTCGTGAATGGCAGCTCACTCGCCAACCAGACAAGAGGCACCGCTTTAACCGCATGAGACGGAAAATTAAGGCAGCAGTCGAGCAACACCGGAACCAGGAATGGGAAGACCTTGTGTCTACCCTCGATCCTGGGGATGGCATTGCATGGAGGGTGGTAAAATCAATCCTACGCCGGCGACAGCGAATACCGTCCTTACAGGTCGAGAACGACTTTGCCAGCGATCCGGACGCGAAAGCCAGCTTTCTGGCTGACGCATTTGCAGCGAATTTCACACCAGTGGCCGACGTCATCGACGACGATCACACACAGCAGGTCCACGAGCAACTACCAACCTTCCGCGCCGCAAGGGACGAAGGCGACGTTATCTAGTCGATAACGGAGGAGGAAGTTGCTGTGCAGCTTCGCGCGCTGAACCCCAAGAAGGCTGGAGGCAGCGATGGCGTCACAAACCTCCTGCTGAAGAACCTTCCGTCGGGACTACACCGGCAACTTGCCGATGTCTTCGACGAGATCCTCCGATCAGGTGTCTACCCCTCTGCGTGGAAACACGCGGAGGTCGTGGCCATCCTGAAATCCAGCAAGGACCCACGCCAGGCATCCAGCTACCGACCCATCAGCCTGCTCCCGTCCCTCTCGAAGGTTTTCGAGAGGCTGTACGCGAGAAGACTGATGCGACATGTCACCCAGGACGGCACCATCCCGGACGAGCAGTTCGCGTTTCGAGAAGAACGTTCCACTTCCCATCCGCTCCTGCGGGTGGTAGAACCGGCGATGAGGGCACTGGAAACAAGGGAATACCTTGGGGCAGTGTTCCTCGACGTCTCCCGAGCGTTTGACTCGGTGTGGCACGACGGTCTCGAGTTCACACATTTTGAACACCTAATGTCCCACATGACGCTTCTGCGGTCGTACCTGTCTGAACGAACCTTCCACGTCGTGAGGGCTGACGACGGTACGTCCACAGACCGGCAGATACGTGCAGGAGTGCCGCTGGGGTCGGTTCTCGGCCCCTCGCTGTACTCCCTGTACACTGCCGACGCGCCGAAAGTGTCAGGAGTCGAACTGGCGCTGTACGCTGATGATACAGCCCTGTTCACTCGCAGCATGAACGCCCAAATGCTGAGAAACCGCCTCCAACGCGGTTGCGACGCCTCGAGCTCATGGGCAGCAAAGTCTGAAATTCAACGCCACGAAGAGCCAGGAAGTTGTCTTCACTTGAAGACTTCTGCCGCCAGGGCTTACGCCAGTCGAAGTCCTGGGAGAACCTATCCCATGGAGTGGGACGGAGAAATACCTAGGGGTTACCCAAGACCGCTGGCTCACCTGGAAGCATCACATCCGTCATGTGAAAGGGAGAGCAATAGGACGGCTTCGCGCCCTGTATCCGCTGTTAAACCCGCAGTCGTCATTGCCACCGCAACACGGCATCACGCTATACCTAACATTGGTCCGCCTGCTGTTAGGGTACGCGGCCGTGGTCTGGGGGAAAGCCGCAGATGCTCACATTGTGACTCTGCATCGGATACAGAAGCGCTCTATGAAGACTGCTATGCCTCTTCCGAGGCGCTTCTCCGAGACAGGTTTCGCGCTATCGCCAGGAAGTTCTACGAGAAAGCGGGAGACTCCCGCAACCGGCTCATCCGTGGACTGGGCCAGCAACCTCACCACAGGCCAACCACGCGTTGGCTTGACCTGCTGAGGGATTAAGTTTTACCAATCCCCCATCAGAGTGTGTCTTTCTCTTTTTGAGGTTACACCAGCAAGGACAAATCTTCAAGAGTGGTAACATATTTTTCTCTCTCCCACAGGAACCGCAGGAATGACAAATTTTGCCCAAACTGCACCATCTCGAGCCAAGGATAGGCTCGTCTTTTCAGCGTCAGCGTCAGTTCCGCAGCATGGCTCTACCTTTGCCAGTGTGTGTGTGTGTGTGTGTGTGTGTGTGTGTGTGTGTGTGTGTATGTGTGTGTGTGTGTCTAGTGAATCGGCTTGTGTGACGTGGCCACCTCTCTGGCGGCGGCGGCGGGGGCGGTGCTCGCGTGGCTGTGGTCCATCCGCCCCCGCACCTCGGCCCCCGGTCCTCCGACGCTGCCGCTACTGGGCAACGTGAGGCAGTCCATCAAATTCCCCCTGCACGTCCACGGGCTCAGAGAGTGTCACAAGCGCTGCGAAGATATCTACAGGTAAGCGTAAATGACTGTAAGGACGCACCACTGTTCTTGAAATGGTCCATTCCGACGTGTCAAAACTTTCCATGAGACTTTCTATGCAGGAAGAATACAACGAAAGAAATACAATGTCAGAATCTTAGCTGCTAAGATGCACTGCAAATATTTTTAAAAAATTGTTGAAGTAACTCTTTTCCATCGCACTAAGAACCTCTTATGACAGCGATTTTTACAGGCCTTCCTGCCTAGCGCGCAATTCACTGCGTTAAGAGAGCACAAACCACATAGTGTTAATATCCGGAGTGACACAACCGTATTTGAAGCCCCTCACGCATACATGAAGTGTCATGTATCATTAATATTTTGAATGAGAGGCAGTTCGTACCACAGGTAAACTGTTGCATGTGTAATTCTTACAAAGGTAACTAAAACTAAACTAAACTCCGTGCGAACACGCCTTGGAAATAAATAAATGAAGGTACTGTTTGATGTTACATTACAGATGACTTTCATCAATCGTGCCTTTAATTGATTGAAATGAAACATATATTATAATAATTCGTGTAGCACTGTTCTTATGGTGATTTTTGAACAATGTACACTGGGGTGACAAAAGTCGTGGGATGCCTCCTAATATCGCGTTGGATCTCCTTTCGCCCAGCGTAGTGCAGCAGATAGGCGAGGCTTGGACTCAACAAGTCGTTGGAAGTCCCCAGCAGAGATACTGAGCCATACTGCCTCCCTAGCTGCCCATAATTGCGAAATTATTGCCAGTGCAGGAGTTCGTGCGCGAACTGACCTCTCGATTATGTCCCATAAATATTCGATGGGGTACATGCCGGACAATCTGGGTGGCTAGATCATTCGCTCGAATTGTCCAGAATGTTCTTCAAATCAATCACGAACAATTGTGGCGTGGTCACATGGTTCATCGTCACCCACAAGAATTCCATCTTTATTTGGGAACACAAAGTCCATGAATGGCTGCAGATGGTCACCAGGTATCCGAAAATAACCATATCCAGTGAATGATCGGTTCAGTTGGACCAGAGGACCCCGTCCATTCCACGCAAACACAGTTCACACCATACGGAACCACGAAGAGCTTGCTCAGTGCCTTACTGACAACTGGGGTTCATGGGGTCTGAGCCACACTCGAACCCTACCATTAGCTCTTACCAACTGAAACGGCACTCATATGAGCAGGCCACGGGTTTCCAGTCGTCTAGGGTCCAACGGGTATGGTCGCGAACCCAAGAGAGGCTCTGTAGGTGACATCGTCTTGTTAAAACGGGCACTTCCATCGGTCGCCTGCCGCCATAGCCTGTTAATGTCAAATTTCGCCACACTGTCCTAATAGATACGTTTGCCGTACGTCCCACATATATTTTTTTTTTGCACAGCCTTGCTTGTCTGTTAGCATTGAAACTCTACGCAGACGGCGGCGCTCTCGGTCTTGAGTGAAGGCCGTCGGCCACTGCGATGTGCGTGATGAGAGGTAATGCCTGAAATTTTGCATCCTCGGCACACTCTTGACACCGTGGACCTCGGAGTGCTGAATTTCCTAATGATTTCCCAAACGAAATATTCCATGTGTCTGCTCCAGCTACTATTCAGGCTTCAAAGTTTGTTAATTCCCGTTGTGCGGTCAGAATCACATCGCACAACTTTCACATAAATCACGTCCATACAAATGACAGCTCCACCAATGCACTCCCCTTATGTACGAGGGCTGTCCAGATCGGTCGCGAAATAGACAACATAGTGAAAACCCAATGAAGTTTTTCACTGACGTTTTGGGCAGTGTGTCTAGTATAACCGTCGATCGCATCAAGACGCTCATTTCAGTTGTGAGCTAACTGTGAGCGAGTAAAGGGGCTTAGAACAACGCCAAGTGCCAGGGTCCGCTGAGAATGAATGCAGGCCACCTAACAACTGGCACGCACTTCCTTCTTCATGGCAATCCTCAGCCGCAATCTGCAGGGCCAGCGAAGACGCTCCTGCAGCCTTTTCGATTGGAAGTGTTCGATCACCCACAACACAGCCCTTATTGGCTCGTCCTGAGTGTCATCTCTGTTCACATGGGACGCTGGAAACTAAGACAAGACTTGGGCGCAGGATACGCCCTACAGATCAGCGTAGGGAATTTTCGGAAAGCACAGGCAGCTGCCTTCCATGATGATGGTGTTGGAAATTTGTTATAACGCTCTGAGAAATGTCTAAGTTGGAGCTGCAACTATGTAGAGAAATATCTGGGAAGTGTAGCTAATTCTTGCAAATAAAATGTTTCTGACTTTCACTGTGGTTTCCATTTGGCCATCGATCGCAACTTACTTTCTGGACAACTCTCGTACCTTGTGCTCGCGGTACTATCGTCATCTGTATGTGCACATATCGCTATCCCATGACCTCTTTTTTCACCTCAGTGAGTATTACAGAAACAATGAAACAATTCCTTGTTTATTCCTCATAGTCGTCATAATAAAGCCAAGTGTCATTTGAATGACGAAAACAACCATTTTTCTTACACCGGCCACACCTGACGGAAGAAAAATTAGTGATATCAAGCACATCACAGTAATTATTAGTTCTATTTAGACAGAATTACGGTAGAGTAGGAGATGGTCCTGGCCTTTGCTCTGCTGAATACCAAGCATACTTACAGCAGTTCGTAAAATGTGTCGATGCAAACTGATAATGCCCAAATGATTGAAATTTAAGAATACTGTTCTAATGAACCTCAAATGAAACGGAAATATCGGAAATTATATTTTCCAACAGTTTACTTAAAAATACTTTCCACAGTCGAGAAAATTCTGTATCGAGAGTCTGGATGAAATCTGAATTATATCAACCGTCTTTTCGTCGCCCAGTGAAAGACACAGTTATTATGCCCATGCCAAGAGTCGAACAAAAGCAATGAATTAATTTCTGGAACTCTAGAAACTGTTTGGAATGAAATGGTAAAAATTAGTCGTGTTTATTTTTCTAGATTTTGATGGGTAAATTATAAGACTTTTGCTACTAAACAGTTCTCTAAATTTTTGGTTCTAATGTCTGAAGACAGATATAAAGCTGTGGAAACAACAATCCACTCATACTTGCCACTTTCATTTTTGTATATACACAGTCATAGCATTAATCTAGTGCACAACAGAATCTGTTCCTATTCTCCTGGAAACGATAAAGTGTGGTTTGCTCGCAGTTCTTTCACGACACCTGACTGATCGGCGTTAGACGCAGCAGATGTGGGGGACAACAAGGAGCTCCGTCTTCACGTCAGCTACGAATTAATGGCATCTCTTCTACACTTTTGCTTTATATAAATTTCGCTGTTTTTCGCCCTCCTATACTGTATGATTTCTTCAATCTGCTTAACCAGGTCGAAGAAGACCAGAAATTAGCAATGTTCAACTCAGTTGCAATTCAGGGGGTCCAGTCTCGTAGCTCTCCATCGGTAACGGTGCATTGTCTCTCACGAGCTGCTCTACATGGATCATATCTAAATAAAACTCCTCTAAAGAGCTACAGTTCTTATTTATTCGAGTTTAGGTGTTTATGTTATGAATTGGGTGGGGGGGGTGGGGGGTAACGGGACCTCTTAGCCAGCCTGTATAGTAAATATTTATGATAGTTTTACTTTTACAGTCATTTTAGCATGCATTTATTACTCTGTGTAAGACATTCTTCCATTTGCACAGATTACTGTCAGATTTTACGAAGCAAAACAGGATTCACGCATTGTTTAACGTTAAGCGTTAAACGTAGTGAATAATAATTCAATTTTGTATCCATCGTTAACACTTATGCTGCAGCAAAAGCAACTTGTAATTGTTATGGACGCTACACGAGTTGCAAATTTGAGTGAAACGTAACTATAGACAATTCTTTCAGAGGAACTGTCAATGAAAACTGAAATTAGCTTTACAAATTACGATTGCGCCGAGTTTTGTTATCTATTTAGCGACGCACCGTCAACCAAGGATGTGCACCTGCTTAAGTTGCACACTTGCACAGTCATCTACAGCTCCGGTAGGGGTGTACATTTCTCCAGCCGCCTGGTGAGATATGAATTTGACAGCATTTAACATGTTTAAAAAAAAATTCTTGCAGGTCGTCTTAGAAGCTGAAATTTGGAGAGGCTTTTCTTTTCATGTATTTTTCCTGCATAAAAGAATTCAGGGAATGTTTCGACATGTCGGATTGGCCTACTCTTTTGTAAGACACATAGAATGAACATGGGGGACATTTTGGCCTAACTAACGTGGAAAAATAGCATTTTAGAGCAATTTTAGAGTTAAAATTCTATAATGTAGCATGTAAAGGTCAATATGTAATTGAATAAAATTTTACGTTAAAATTTACGATTTAATGTATTGCTGAAATTAAAAAATGGAAAGTTATCACTTTTAAATGCCCATTTTTTTATAGCAATTAGTTTGTAACTTACGCCAGTCAATAGTAATACATGACACGGAAAAGTAAAAAAGTTTTATTACAGTGAGGCCATTACTTTGCTAACAGATTATTGTTATTCGTCTGTAATCAAAGGAACAGCCACAGTTACGGGTAAAAACGTCATAATATTGTAGTATGGATGTTGGAAATTTGTGGAATCACTCATAATTGGTAATAGTGTAACTATAATGATTTTTGGCGACTTTTTGGCAAACGGCGATCTTGTAAGCTACGTAAAATCAGTGAAAAAACAGTTCAAATCGCTATGACTAGGCCATCTTGAGAACAGCACCGTCAGCTGAAGTTGCTGATGTCTAGAAAACTCGGTTGATCTCTGTCACTGAAACTGCTGAGCACATTCAGCGACTGAGATCAACTGACTGTTATAAACATCGTTAACTTCAGCTGAAGGTGCTGTTCTGAAGATGGCCAAAGACTAGGCCGAAACCGGTCATTTAATAAAATAACCACCGCGATCTGGACTGTTTTTTCACCGATTTAACTATTAAGATCCACAAAACGAATTTATATAAATACATAGATTCATTTGACTTCTGAATGTAAGGATGCCTCTTAAACGATCACGTAGAGATAGTGACCCTTCAGTGGCTTAACGAGTTTTTAAGCTATCTGTTAAACGCTATGTACATTAAGACCGCTCGTACGTTTCCTACAACATCTCGTTAAAGAACAAAGTGACTTGGAATAAGTCTTACCTGTTTTGACAACCAAAGTAGCACGTGCTTAATCGGCTTCCTCTGGGAATTTTGGGCGAGAGGGCGTGAGATATGAGAGACGAACGCTGACTTATCTGTGTCGTCCATTTGAAAAGTCAGTCAAATATTAATTACGTCCATGTCTTTTACGATTACAAGAGATTTGCAGTAAACACGTTTTGATTCTAAACTTTCGTTGCGCGGGCGCCTGGCTAGCCTGCTAGTAAATGCGACGCTGACACTCGCCACATCCTGTTGTTATTCGACGATTCTGTGACGCCTGCGGTATGTCACATCAACCATTTCCTTCTCCTAGTCATATTACGTCATAACGGTCTTTTCTTCCCGGTCGGATACAGTATCTCTTCATTAATTACTCCAGTCTGCCCAATCTGTCCACCTAATTTTGAACACACTTCTGTGCGACATTTCAAAAATTTTTATTCGCGTGTTGTCTGGATCGATTATTATCCTGAGATTTCACTAATAGGTAACTCTACACTCCAACTTCACTCCATTTAAATTTACATTCGACGTTAAAAGATTTCTATTGTTTAGATAACATTTCCACGCTATTGGAAGTCTATCTTTTTAATTCCTGTTTACTTCCACCCCTAAGATATCTTGCTGCCCAAATGGCACAATTTATTTACTTCTTTAACTGCCTCAGCGTCAACTGATTTATTTGGAATACATTGCGCTACCCTTGTTTTACTTATCTTATAACCTCTTTTCTACAAACAATGCATTGCGTTCAGCTCATGTTCCAAGTTCTTATCCGTCTCTGACGGAATCTAAATGTCATTGGCAATCCCAGAAGAGTTTATTTCCTCTCCCATAATATTAGATTTTCAAATTTCTCACTCGTTTCATATTCTACTTGCCCGTTGTACAGGTTGTGCCGACCTTAAGTTGTTATTTACATTTCTACGTGTGGTGTGCCTCGGCAATACAATATATCGATATCTATAAGCCTCGATATATCGATAAAACTATCAGACCATCGTGGAAGAAATATCGACATACCTGCCGATAAAAATTTCAGCTGCACATTGTAAATATACCGCCGGTTTTAGAGCTACATATTGAAGTACTGATTTATTATTAGATATTCTGTAAATCAACAAACTGGCAGCCTGCCTACCCCCCCCCCCCCCCTTACAGCAAGAATTAAAACGAAAACGATGCACATTCACACTTTGCGATAACCACTTTGCTAACAATGTTAACTGGATGTAAGTGGCACAATAAAAAGTAAAATAAACTTTTTTCACTAACAGTCTTTTTAACGGATTTTGTATCCTTTAATGTTGCATGGGTTATTTCCTCATCACCGTTACTTTACATAATATTATCTATTATATGAATTTATAACCATATCGTGTTTAACACAAGATGTGACGGACCTCTGTATATCTAAAACCTTATGCTACCCTGTGTATCTATGTTCCTTCCGACATATTAGGCAAGATTGCTTGTTAAATAACGCCCCATGTTTCGCTCTTCTGCCTTTCATATTGCTATGAATAATCTTTAACGACTATTATATTTTCTATTTATTTTTGATGTGTCACATCGATAGAGGACGCCGTCCTTACGGCAACCGTTAACATCTACATACATCGTCCTTGCTGTCGTTACAGCACTAGCTTTTCAGAATGTCGCATCGATAGAGGACGCCGTTTCTACGGCAACCCTTCAACGTCTATATAGATTATCTTTGCTAATAACTTCTCTATCGCTATAGCAACCTTTGACAGCTATTCCATATATCTTTGCCAACAGCACGTATTTTACGGAACGGATAACAGAGGGCAGCCTAGACTAGTTTATTTTAAGCTGATTATTTACTACAGTTTATATTTTTGACGAATAGCTGTTTCATTGGAACTTCACGATGTATTTTAACTGTAACTTATTTCTGTATCCCGCCTGGAAGGCGGCATGTGGGTCTGCTCCTGTAAACTGGAGGTTGGGCGAATGAAGGAAGCGAGTAGGAGCAGGTGAGGTAAAACATGTCGGTACTGCAGGTAAGTAAAAGTTGTGCATGAATATATACAGAGGCGTACATAACCTCCCTTTAGAAAAATTTATGAATGATTGTGCTTATAAACCTCTACGTTACTTGATTTTCAAACAGCTGAGCAAAACTGAACGTGCACCTACATTTCTCTCTTTACTTATTCAGATCAATAAACTGACACTATTTTTAGCACAACGAAGACTGACTTTCAATAATCCCTACAAAAGAATGGCCCTCACTAACAATAACTTATACCTTTCATGAATCACTGACCTCACAAAAATCTTCGTTAGTCAAACTACTGCAATACACCGAGCGCCAATACTGCCAGCTAAATACAAGATTCTAACTACCGAAGTCACTAAGTACTGATAGGCATATTAGCAAATGAAAGATTTTGATAGAGAACAAACAATGCATTTACCTTAATAGTGTTCAAAAGTCATAATATATATAGCAGTTCATGACATCCAGTCTTACAATTTTGCTGTCTCTGATGGACACAGGTCCAGATCATCCGCTCTCAAAACTCCGCCATCTCTCCCCCCTCATTCACCACTGCTGGCGGCTCACCAACTGCGCAACGCTACGCGCTGTCAACAGCCAACTGCCCGAGACTACAATAGCAAACCGTAACAATGCAAACAAGCCACAGACTGCACACAGCACAGTCAGTGATTTTCATATAGAGCGCTACATGGCGTTACCAACATAAAAACCTAAACAGCCCACTTACAGTAACTTTGTACAGATGAGCATGTAGGTGCAAAGCCTTAGACCCGTCGTAAGTAGTGCAAAGAGTGTACAGTGTGTAAACTTTTATATGGCAGACCTCTCCCTAGTCCTGAATCGGTAGAAGTCGGTAAACGTCGGGAGGCTACGGAAGGCACGCAGTTTCGACTGCTGCCAACATTACGTAGCTGACTGTGTTGTACAAGGTAGCCATTGTCGTCTGCTTCGTTATTGTTTTGCACTGTACTGTTCTGCGTGTTTTTATTGTGCAGTTGTGCTAAACATTATCAAAATGAGTGAAGAGGCAGTTGCTGGCCCATCTCGGGAGTCGCCAGCAACCCCTACCGGTAGGCCTACGGTTAGCAGGAAACCAGTATTACGTAGCGATGCTCGCAAAATTATGTTGCGTGTGATTGAATGCCGCGAAAGGGAAAGGGAGCAGAAAAAATTGCTTTACCCCATTTACAAATCTTCAGTGAGAGCTGCTACACACACAGGACAAAGCATTTGTAGCATTGGAAGATTCAAACAGTTTTCCAAGAATCATCCTGGCGTATCACCACAAACGCCTGGCAAGAAAAGGTTAGTTTCCATTTCAGATATTTTGTTCGCAATCACTTTGAAGGAGCCCCCTATTCCGTCCGAATTACCTTATATTTCATTTTTCGTTGCTAATGTATTGCTTTGTATGGGAACACCACTGGGTACTGTATTATTTCGAAACACATTCATATTACAGTACATTTCCAAATTCAAAAAAATACATGCAGTGCAGAAGGCCTTTTTCTTATAAATATTTCTCTCTCTTTTAACTTAGGAAAAGAAGTGGAGAAATCGAAGTAATGATCGATGATTTCAACCAGCGTGTCATTCGCGACACGATAGCGGAATTTTATTCAGTGCGGAAGATTGTGCCAAGCCTTCGAACACTGCTTCCAGTTTTGCACGACAAAATAGGCTGGAAGTGGAGTATTGTCTCGCTGAGAAAAGTACTTTTGTCTATGGGATTCATGTGGCGTAAGGTGCAAAACAAGAGGAATGTGTTGTTAGAACGTCGAGACATTGTGCACTGGCGATCTCGTTTCATTGTTGACATGAAGAACTTCAGGGAAGCAGGCAGAGAAATATTTTATCTCGATGAATCGTGGATCGATAATAACTTAACGTTTAATAAATGTTGGCAGAGGAAGGGTGACTTACGTGAAGAGAGTGTCGGTGTCACTACATGGGGGAGCGCATAGTAGACAAACATACATACATTCAGTTTTGTATATATACATTTTAATGTACATGACGATTTCAGTTTCGTTTACGAACAACATTTAAAGCGAGTTTTACTTCCAAGCATTCCGTCTGCAGCCGGTCGAAGTGGCCGTGCGGTTACAGGCGCTGCAGTCTGGAACCGCAAGACCGCTACGGTCGCAGGTTCGAATCCTGCCTCGGGCATGGATGTTTGTGATGTCCTTAGGTTAGTTAGGTTTAACTAGTTCTAAGTTCTAGGGGACTAATGACCTCAGCAGTTGAGTCCCATAGTGCTCAGAGCCATTTGAGCCATTCCGTCTGCTTTCGTGTAAGCATGACGCGCAATTTGTAGTGCCAGCACTGCAACAGGTAGGCGTGCCTTGTCCCCTCCCCAAGGGCTCCTCTACCCTCGCCAGCCAATGCTTACTTCCTCCTCTCCCCGCACTCCCCACACAACTCTGCCGTCTTACAGTTAACACACTGTATATGAAGCAAACCTGAAGCAAAGTGTCCTGGCCGTCTGCTCTTGATCAAATGGGGTGAATACTGAGCGACGCTCGTAGAGCTCTACAGCGCCAGCTAGACGGTGCTGTCGTCTGTGTCTCTTGTAGTGCCAACCCAAGAACTTGCACCTGTGCCGCGGCATCGTTGCTATCGATACCACATCCCTCCCCCCATGAAACGACGCACCGTCGCTGAGTATGGCTTCCGACGGCGGGTGGAGAGACTCAGGGGCGGCGCAGCTGAGGGGGTGTACAGCCGAACTGCCGGGGCACGCTGTCCAGCCGCGACCCTAAATTGCTCTCGAGGGACCGAGGAAAACGCCCCATGGAAAACCTGCCCAGGCCGTGCGCCACCACCAGGTATGCTAGGATGAGGAGGTGGAGGTGGAGCGACGACCTCCATGGGCGGCGGCGGTGGCGGCATCCTCAGTGTCCATCGGTTCCGGCACTGCGGAGTAACACGGCGACGGCGGCTGCTGGAGGTGGGGCCGTGGCAGCGGCGAGATACGCCTGTCCGGTGCAGGTGACCGGACCGGCAGCGGCGACGACGGCAGGCGCGCCCGCGGCGGAGGCGCGCGCGGTGGGGGCGCCATCGGTAGAGCCGTGGGCTGAGGCGGCAGAAGCCGCGAAGCCTCCAGTTCTGCTGGAAAACAACCAGCAGCACAAAACCGAGGACGGCACAAATGGATCCGGTTGCGGTGTCGCTTGACAGTGCCGGAGGGACCAAAAATGACAAATAAGGCGCCGCCGAGCTGGCGAAGAATGCGGCCCTGCTCCCAGCGCTGCCTGCCAGAGAAAACGCGATAGAACACCAAATCGTGCGGCGCCAAGCCAGAACGAGGCGAAGCAGTGGGAGCGCGTGGCGGTGGGTGCGATAGCTGCAGGAGCGACCGATGGGCGCGGCCATGTAGCAGTTCTGCGAGGGAATGGGTGGCGCGTGGCTGAGAGCGATAGGAAGCAAGGAAAGTCCAGAGCGCGCGCTCGCGACAGTGAGTGAGTGGTGTGCAACATGCTCATCAGCGACTTGAAAGTACGCACAAAGCGTTCAGCCTCGCCGTTCGATTGGGGGTGGAACGGGTAGATGGCGAATGTCATTAGCAGCACAGAACGCTTCAAACTCTGAGGACACGAATTGGGGGCCATTGTCAGAGACAATAACTCCAAGACGTCACCCAATAAAAAAATAGACATCAAAGCCCGAATAGTACTGGCAGATGTATTAGAAGATATAGGTACAACAAAAGGAAAGTTGCTGTACGCATCAATGACTATCAACCAGCGGTTGTCCCAGAAAGGACCAGCAAAATCAATATGAACGCGCTGCCAAGGGGCAGCAGGAGTCGGCCACGCAAAGAAGCGCTGGCGGGGAGCAGATTGATGCTCCGCGCAAGTGCGACAGTTAGCAAGCAAATTCTCAATTTGTTTATCAATGCCGACCCAAGTGCAGTGACGACGCGCCAATTGCTTCGTCCACACTGTACCCCAATGACCAGCGTGCAGCAATCGGAGGATTTCCGACCGCAACGCACGAGGTACAACCACACGAGACTGAACGTTGTCAGTTCGTAACAAGACAACACTGGTGTACAGACAAGTTGTGACGTTGCGTAAAGTAATGTCTAACAAGTGGATCACGAATCTGTGTAGCAGATGGAGGCCATTTAGTACGAATATACTGCAAAAGAATCTGCAAAGAAGCATCGGTGGCTGTCGCGGAAGCAATGCGACGAAAATCCACTGGAAAACCATCAGCTAATTCCTTATCTTGCGAATCAATAAACACGCAGGACAGTTCTGAAGAATCAAACACATAGTCAGGATCGATAGGTAGACGAGACAAAGCATCAGCCTTGCCATGCTGGGCCGTAGGCTGCAACAAGATTTCGTAATTGCAGTTAGAAAAAAACAAGGACCAACGTTGCAACTTTTGTGCAGTACGGGCCGGAACTGGCTTTGACGGGTGGAACAACGACGTCAAAGGCTAATGGTCGGTGGCCAAATAGAACTTTCGACCATACAAAAAAATCATGAAAGTCACACCATAAACAATAGCTGAAGCTTCTTTCTCGATTTGAGAGTAGTTTTGCTGGGCAGAATTGGGCAACTTAGAGGCAAAAGCGATTGGGCGATCTGCAGAATCAATGCAGTGCGAGAGAACCGCTCCAATGCCGTGAGAAGATGCATCGACAGGCAAAACAACTGGTTTGGAAGGATCGAAAGGAATCAAACAGCGATCACTCAACAAACCAGATTTGAGCTTGTGGAAAGCAGCGTCACATTCCGAAGACCAAACAAAAGGAACGTTCTTACGCCGAAGGCGATGCAAAGGCACTGCAATCTGTGCTGCATAAATAAACCGAATATAATATGAAATTTTACCCAACACAGACTGGAGTTCTTTCAGGTTCCTGGGTGCTGGCAAGTCCTAATCGCAATGAGATGTGACGGTTAGGGGTGGATACCCTCTCCGTTAATCATATGTCGTAAATACTGAATCTCAGTTTGAAGAAATTTGCACTTGCCTCTCTTACACTTTAGTCCTGCCTGCAAACGTACAGTAAATAAGCCACGCAAAAAAATGTTCAAATGTGTGTGAAATCTTATGGGACTTAGATGCTAAGGTCATCAGTCCCTAAGCTTACACACTACTTAACCTAAATAATCCTAAGAACAAACACACACACCCATGCCCTTGGGAGGACACGAACCTCCGCCGAGACCAGCCGCACAGTCCATGACTGCAGCGCCCTAGACCGCTCGGCTAATCCCGCGCGGCTAAGGGACGCCAATTCTGCAAATGTTCGTCAGGGGTGCGACCTGATACGACTATATCGTCCAGATAGTCGGAAAAACCAGGGGCAGTGGCACAACTTCTGCAAGTAAGACTGAAAAATAGCAGGAGCTGAAGCACAACCGAACGGAAGACGGCGAAACTTGAACAATCCAAAGTGGGTGTTGATCACAAAATAGTGCTGCGACTGTTCGTCGGGGGGAAATCAGAAAGTATGCGTCGAGCAAGTCAATCGTGGAAAAGAATTTTCCCGCAGACTTAAAGTCAGCACAAATACGGAGACGACCATTTGGTGTCTTCACACACACTATAGGTGAAGCCCATGGTGAAGCAGAAACAGGTTCAATGACACCACTGTCTTCCAAATGTTCAGTAGCTACGGCGCGCCGGAAAATAAGCATGGCATTGTCTAACTCAGGGCTTCCCAACCTTTTCAGCAGGCAGACCCCTTTTTCAGTCGAAAATCCACGGCGGACCCCTAGTCAGTCAAGAGCACAGTAACTTTAAATTTCAGAGCGAAACCCATGGGAACTGAAAGCTTCTTAATGCAAGTGTCATGTTCCCAGTGACCTCCCCTCCCCCCTCCCCCTCCCTGAAGTATCAATAGTCTTTGGTTTAGAGATGAATGAAAACAACTTGAAATTAACGATCCAATTTGAATTCCCACAGTATCCAGACACTTACTAGTGGATTTACTCCCACTGTTCAACACACTATAGCTTGATTAAAATTACTTGGTAATTGACATTTCACACGTTGGAGCTGCCTTCCTCCAAGAGCAATCAACGTCATGTCCAAACTGTTCGCTGTTGACAAGCTGCCGCTTGTGGTCTGTTCACTTCCACTGTTTGGCTACTGTTGTGTAAGGAGCGTGCATATTTCGTAACAGGTGTGTGTGTGTGTGTGTGTGTGTGTGTGTGTGTGTGTGTGTGTGTTTGTGAGACAACAGAGGAACTCGCACGTTTTTGTATGGAAATGTGTTGATACACACTGAAGACTTAATAGTTTCATTATTTATTCACGAACTGTGTGTGACACTTTCAGTCAGCTAATGTGAACTGAACTATGTGTACTGAACTGAACTATGTGTACTGAACTGAACGAGCGGAATAATCAAAGTTACAACAGTTAACTATGCGGCTATTTGTCGCCGAGACATCAAATTACAATCGAACCAGAGAGTTTCACGTGCTGGAGACAGAGATCCTAAGTCTTCGAGACTACACACCAAGTCCCTCGCGTTCTCGTGTCCCCGAGTCTGGACACCAAACAACTTACTATACTTTCATCCATTATTTGTGAGTTTAAAGGCCTGACGGGATCTTGTCCAGGTACGGTAGATCAGAGCAGCTGCGAGATAGCCCGGTTACAAGTGGCTAGCGCTGCCAGCGGCAGGTAATGATAGGTAAAGCCCAGGTTCTCGGAACTCATTTTTCGACCCTCAGTAGTACTGTATACATAAAGCTGGCGAATGAAGAGCTGTGTGCCGGCATTGTGCGGCTTTACGCTGACGCTCTCAAGTTCCGATACTCTGACGGACATATAGGGAATGTTGTGATTGATCACGCTCGTTTTGGGCTCCGAACGTTGCTGCTTTTCGAATATACGTTTGATGTACCGTCGGGCTATCTGGTGGCCGCCTCGAAACCTTAGGGAAACATACCGTGTCCTCAGTGATGTCAGTCAGATAAAAACTGAACAACGGAAACACGTGCCTTCCTACTTGCTTATTGCTGTCGTCGTGTACGATGGCCAGCCGCTCACTGTTCAGGATGTGGCCGGGAAGTCTATGTTCGTTCTGAATGCCTGCGACGTAGACTGGTTCAGATGCAGGTCGGAGACGGCGCTCTTTCTGTGGCGTCCACTGTGTTACCTCTATCTTATGCTTCTACGCCCCCTCTGAATCAGTCGGTACAGGCGTCGATTCCTCTCGACGACGCGATGGACGTTTTGTCTCTCTCTCCTACTTTCCTGCCGGAAGCAATACAAATGAATGATGACCGTCAGCAGGCACAAGCTGTCTGTTCCGACCCCATGATCAAAGAGCTGTACCGTTCTCTTCTTTTCTGCCATCTGGCCAGATGTCTGACGATAGCCGCCCGCCATCCGATACGGAACAGCATGTTAGGAAGCGAAGGTCGCCGCAAAAACGGAAGAGACAACGATTTATCCCTTCCGATGGTTGCCTCCATCGGATGTGTGCACAGGATGACGACCCTGCTACTGATGGTGCTCTGTCCTCTGACGCTCTGACACCCACCTCCATCTCCAGTCAGCGCCCACCTCCGGACACTGACCTTCCCCAGCCAGTGTCTGATGTGGTTTCCTCCCATTCTGTATCTGAAGCTACCTGTGGGCGCAACTCTGATAGTGTTCCACTGAACCATTTCAGTAAAACGCCTGTCTCCTGGTCGTACGACGTCGATGCTGAGGATGGACATTGTGGAGGTGGGTGGTCTGTGAAAATCCTGCCCTCTGGAAGGTCTTGATAGGTTACGGAAGGGAGGTTGCGGCATGGCGGCGTCGAACCCAGGAATTCTATTTCACCATTCTCTGGGAATGCACTTGGTGCCATATTCGCCAGAGCTCCAGGCTTTGGTGAATCGTGTTAAGACAATGTTCACATCCCTCTCTCGCCTCCATGTTGAAGGAGCTATGGTCAGGGCACACGCACATGCAAAGTTAGTACAGGAACGTACATCTATGTATTGTGTCACAGTGGAACGACTTAGATATATTTTCTTACGACCAATCGATGGGCGACGATTTGATAGCCAACAGGATATGGGGGTCTGCCCTACATGCACATTATCTTATGCTGCACTCTGAACGACGTCACCACCCTGCCAACATTACGGCCGTCTCCGGACTCTCCTTTGGCTCGGCTCCTGTGGATGCGACGATGGATCTTCTTGCTAACGTCACAGAGGACGAGGTCCATGATGCTAGCCAGACGGGTTCCGCGAACACGTCGCGTGGCCGTGACGACCTCCCACTGGAGTTTTATCGGACATTTCGTCCCCTTCTGGCGCCAGTGCGAACGGAAATTTCTCAGGACCTAATGTCACCTTTCGTGCCGGTTTCAGATGGTTTCCTCATTCCCTTCCGCAAGCCTCGGGGTACCTCACGGATATGCGACTATTGCCCCTTGACGTTAGTCAACAGTGACACAAAGGTCTTTACCAGGCTGTTGGCTACGCGGCTTAAACAGAGTGTTCGATACGTGGTTCCTCCGATAGAACTTCTTTGGGAGGGGCCAATGACACCCGCACCACCGTCTGCCGCTATAGGGACATAATCGCTCTTGCTCACCCTCGTCGTATGCCTGGAATTTTGGCAGGACTGGACTTCAGCCAGGCTTTCGATCGAGTCGATCACGACTTCCTGGAAGGGGTGCTCCGCAATACGGGCTACCCAGACACTACTGTCGACGTCGTAGAGCGTCTCCTTCGTGGAGCTACGTCTCATGTACTTCACTCTTCCCGATCTTTCGACCAGTGCGTCAAGGTTGCCCACTCTCTGCACTGTTGTATGCTTTCGCCATGGATGCGTTGCTCTGCGACGTCCGTCAGTGCCTCTCTGGGATGTCTCTCGGTGACCATGTATCCAGCTGCACTGCATATGCAGACGATCTCGTCGTCATCCCTCGTAGTGGTTCCGAGGTCAGGGAGTCACTGATATGTGTTACTATCTACGTCGAAGCTTCTGGTAGCTGACTTAACGTCTGCAAATTGAGTCCCATGGCCGTAGGTGCGGGCCTTCCTGCAGATGGCGCTGCTCTTTTGCGTGTAGCTGATACTATCCGATGCTTTGGACTCGATTTTGCAAGTGATATGCGTGCACGATTGCCCTCAACTGCTAACGCGTACTTTCCCAACTACGAGCTGGGCTCTTAGATCACTGTTTACGAGCGCTCGATCTTCTGCAACGGACACAATATGTAAAATTATATTTGACGTCACGTATCTCCCACGTAGCACAGACACTTCCTATTCCATGTAAACTGAAGGGGGATCACTGCTGTCAGCTGTAGCGTGACATTAAGCGGAATCAGCGGCAAGGAGCGCAGATGTGCACCGGACCAGGATTCAAACCTGGGAGCTCCTGCTTGTTAGGTAGGAGTGGTAACCACTGCGCCATGCGGGACAGGGCGTTATCGTAACTGCACGAACTACCCCGGCACGCCTCATGGCCGATCCACACTCCCACCGAGCGCCACACATCCCCAGTCCCTGTCCATTATATTCCTGTTCGCTACCCAGAGATTCCCACAGGAGGTCGGACGTATTTGTGCATTTACATTGGAGAACATGTGACTTCCTATTACGCCATCCGTGGCTCGCTGCATGCTAGTGGAATTGGGTTCATTTGTTGTCCACGCTTTGCTGTTCAAGATAAGGTACGAGACCCTCAACCTCCCGCTTTGCAGGGGCGTTTTAGGTCTGTATCATGTGTCTAACAGAGCGATAGCCCTTTTCATTGGCTCTTACCTGGCGTTGTGGCGCCGTTCTCCCACGTGCGTTACCAGCCTATTGCTGGAGGCCCTTGCACCTCAATCTCTGTCTCTGCACCTGTTCCACTTTCGAACGTCCGTCCACCCTTCTTTCACTTCCGCCACTTTCTCGTCGACCAGAGCTGCATCCGTACTGCCATAATGCCAGAGCACTTGACATCAACGAAGGTGATCTACGGCTTTCTTAAGCAGCGCAAGTCAGCGAATGTGGTTGAGGGTTAGCATCCCCACGTCGACTGTCAATGAGAAGCAAGTATGTCTGTCTAACCTTCACGGAAGTCACCCCGCAGACACCCCTTTGTGCGTCGCTTGTGATGTTTCGGACACAGACGAGTACCCGACACCTGTGCTGTCCCTGTTATGAAGAGTTGATCCCTGCCTCTTCCACACTCAGAACTGATGTATTATCTGCTCATCAGAATGTTCTTCTCGAGAAAACTATACATCGATAGCCTAAGTGAATTTGACACCTTGCTCTGCCCTCCTCCTCGCGAAGCCCGTTTCCTGTTATTCTCGATGCTATTAATGTTACTTTAAAAAAAGGAAACATAAATAAATCAATCGTTGATGTTCATTGTACCTCTACTGCACGTTCCGTGCGCTTTCCTTGGTTCTTGGAGCGTGGGAACGGGATATGGTGGCCAGGCCTCGGGTTGCGGCCCCTGTCCACTTTGCTCCCACCCCTCCCTTTGGGAGCCAGGAAGGTTCCTATAAAAAATGGTAAGGCGAGCTTTCGCAAAAGCGGAGAAAAAAGCGGTTAAGGTGACCACTCGCATACAGTGGAAAATCCGGGTTGGAGTCCCGGTCTATGACAAATTTTCAGTTGTCGTCATTGAATTCGATCTGAACCCTCATACGGCTGGCGTCGGTATTTTTGTTTTGATCATAATAGAGAGGCTGAAATTTGGCACATATAATCTCACAGGGGGACTACCAAACATAGAGAACTAAATTTTCAAACGGTTTGTTTAAGATCAATATATAGATAAAGATGCTGAAATTCCTATATTGTTTCATACCAAAAACGTTTGTTGTTGTTATGGTCTTCAGTCCTGAGACTGGTTTGATGCAGCTCTCCACGCTACTCTATCCTGTGCAAGCCTCTTCATCTCCCAGCACCTACCGCAGCCTACATCCTTGTGAATCTGCTTAGTGTATTCATCTCTTGGTCTCCCTCTACGATTTTTACCCTCCATGCTACCCTCCAGTACTAAATTGGTGATCCCTTGATGCCTCAGAACATGTGTTAGCAACCGACCCCTTCTTCTAGTCAAGCTCTGCCACAAACTCCTCTTCTCCCCAATTCTATTCAATACCTCCTCATTAGTTATGTGATATACCCATCTAATCTTCAGCATTCTTCTGTAGCACCACATTTCAAAAGCTTCTATTCTCTTCTTGTCTAAACTATTTATCGTCCATGTTTCACTTCCATACATGGCTACACTCCACTTTCAGAAAAGACTTCCTGACACTTAAATAAATACTCGATGTTAACAAATTTCTCTTCTTCAGAAACGCTTTCCTTGCCATTGCCAGTCTACATTTCATATCCTCTCTACTTGGACCATCATCAGTTATTTTGCTCCCCAAATAGCAAAAGTCATTTACTACTTTAAGTGTCTCATTTCCTAATCTAATTCCTTCAGGATCACCCGACTTAATTCGACTACATTCCATTATCCTCGTTTTGCGTTTGTTGATATTCATCTCATACCCTCCTTTCAAGACACTGTCCATTCCATTCAACTGCTCTTCCAAGTCCTTTGCTGCCTCTGACAGAATTACAATGTCATCGGCGAACCTCAAAGTTTTTATTTCTTCTCTATGGATTTTAATACCTACTCCGAACTTTTCTTTCGTTTCCTTTACTGCTTGCTGAATATACAGATTGAATAGCATCGGGGAGAGGCTACAGCCCTGTCTCACTCCTTTCCCAACCACTGCTTCCCTTTCATGCCCCTCGACTCTTATAACTGCCATCTGCTTTTTGTACAAATTGTAAATAGCCTTTCGCTCCCTGTATTTTAGCCTTGACACCTTAAGAATTTGAAAGAGAGTATTCCAGTCAACATTGTCAAAAGCTTTCTCTAAGTCAACAAATGCTAGAAACGTAGGTTTGGCTTTCCTTAATCTTTCTTCTAAGATAAGTCGTAGGGTCAGTATTGCCTCATGTATTCCAACATTTGTACGGAATCCAAACTGATCTTCTCCGAGGTCGGTTTCTACCAGTTTTTCCATTCGTCTGTAAAGAATTCGCGTTAGTATTTTGCAGCTGTGACTTATTAAACTGATAGTTCGGTAATTTTCACATCTGTCAACACCTGTTTTCTTTGGGATTGGAATTATTGTATTCTTCTTGAAGTCTGAGGGAATTTCGCCTGTCTCATACATCTTGCTCACCAGATGGTAGAGTTTTGTCAGGACTGGCTCTCCCAAGGCTGTCAGTAGTTCTAATGGAATATTGTCTACTTCCGGGGCCTTGTTTCGACTCAGGTCTATCAGTGCTCTGTCACACTCTTCACGCAGTATCACATCTCCCATTTCATCTTCTTCTATGTCTACTTCTCTTTCTATAGTATTACTTTCAAGTTCATCATCCTTGTATAGACCCTCTATATACTCCTTCCATCTTTCTGCTTTCACTTCTTTGCTTAGAACGGGGTTTCCATCTGAGCTCTTGATATTCATGCAAGTGGTTCTCTTTTCTCCAAAGGTCTCTTTAATTTTCCTGTAGGCAGTATCTGTCTTACCTCTCATGAGATAAGCCTCCACATCCTTACATTTGTCCTCTAGCCATCCCTGTTTAGCCATTTTGCACTTCCATTCGATCTCATTTTTGAGACGCTTGTATTCCTTTTTGCCTGCTTCACTTGCTGCATTTTTGCATTTTCTCCTTTAATCAATTAAATTTCTGTATCTCTTCTGTTACCCAAGGATTTCTACTAGCCCTCGTCTTTTTACCTACTTGATCCTCTGCTGCCTTCACTATTTCGTTCCTCAAAGCTACCCATTCTTCTTCTACTCTTCTACTGTATTTCTTTCCCCCATTCCTATCAATTGTTCACTTATGCTCTCCCTGAAACTCTGTACAACCTCTGGTTCTTCCAGTTTATCCAGGTCCCATCTCCTTAAATTCCCACCTTTTTGCAGTTTCTTCAGTCTTAACCTACAGTTCATAACCAATAGATTGTGGTCAGAGTCCACATCTGCCCCTGGAAATGTCTTACAATTTAAAATCTGGTTCCCAAATCTCTGTCTTAACACTATATAATCTATCTGAAACCTTTTAGTATCTCCAGGGTTCTTCCATGTATACAACCTTCTTTCATGATTCTTGAACCAAGTGTTAGCTATGATTAAGTTATGCTCTATGCAAAATTCCACCAGGCGGCTTCCGCTTTCATTTCTTAGCCCCAATCCATATTCACCTACTACGTTTCCTTCTCTTCCTTTTCCTACTGTCGAATTCCAGTCACCCATGACTATTAAATTTTCATCTCCCTTCACTACCTGAATAATTTCTTTTATCTCATCACACATTTCATCAATTTCTTCATCATCTGCAGAGCTAGTTGGCATATAAACTTATACTACTGTAGTAGGCGTGGGCTTCGTTTCTATCTTGGCCACAATAATGCGTTCACTATGCTGTTTGTAGTAGCTTACCCGCACTCCTATTTTTTTATTCATTATTAAACCTACTCCTGCATTACCCCTATTTGATTTTGTATTTATAACCCTTTATTCACCTGACCAAAAGTCTTGTTACTCCTGCCACCGAACTTCACTAATTCCCACTATATCTAACTTTAACCTATCCATTTCCCTTTTTATATTTTCTAACCTACCTGCCCAATTAAGGGATCTGACATTCCACGCTCCGATCCGTAGATCGCCAGTTTTCTTTCTCCTGATAACGATGTCCTTTTAACTAGTCCCCGCCCAGAGATCCGAATGGGGGACTATTTTACTTTCGGAATGTTTTACCCAAGAGGGTGCCATCATCATTTAATCATACAGTACAGCTGCATGCCCTCGGGAAAAATTACGGCTGTAGTTTCCCCTTGCTTTCAGCCGTTCACAGTACCAAAACAGCAAGGCCCTTTTGGTTAGGGTTACAGGGCCAGATCAGTCAATCATCCAGACTGTTGCCCCTGCAATTACTGAAAAGGCTGCTGCCCTTCTTGAGGAACCACACGTTTGTCTGGACTCTCAGCAGATACCCCTCCATTGTGGTTGCACCTACGGTACGGCTATCTGTATCGTTGAGGCACCAAAAACGTTTAAAACGTTATAAAACCTTTTTTTATCAAAGATATTCAAAACTGCTAATGTGCAGATGTTTATATGGATGTAGACATAACACAGTTCAACTTTGGCAGTGACTGGTAACCTAAGTTGTAAGGAAAAGGAACATTAGTAGTTATAGATTTATTACAACTGATATTTTATAGTATTTCTGAATTAGAAGAATAATTTTAAAAAGTGAATTTAAAGTTGCACTATACCATTACTAACCACCACATACGATTTTACTTCGTGATCTCATCCATAAAGGAAAATAGAACAAATTTATTCCCAATGTATGTATAATAGCTGCGTATGGCCTTGCCATACGCAGATAACAAGATAACAAAATATTAGTCGACTCTCAGCTCACCACTGAACAACATCTTATTGTAATTAATATCGTAAGCTGTACTGATTGTAATTTGTTCTCATGTTTTGTTCTAAACTGATTTTAATGTCGTTGTTGTCGTGACCTTCAGTCTGAAGACTGGTTTGATGCAGCTCTCCATGCTACGCTGTCATGTGTGAGCCTCTTCGTCTCCGAATAACCACTGCAACCTACATCTTTCTGAATCTGCTTAATGTATTCGTCCCTTGTTCTTCCTCTACGATTTTTACCGCACACACTTCAATCCAGTACTATACTGATGATTCCTTGATGTCTCAAAATGTGTTCTATTATTTGTTCCCTTCTTCCAGTCAGGTTGTGTTTGCCTCCCCAATTCTGTTGATTACTTCCTCATTATTTACGTGATCGACCCGTCTAATCTTCAGAATTCTTCTGTAGAACTAGATTTCGAAAGGTTCTACTCCCTTTTTATGTAAACTGTTTGTCGTCCATGTTTCACTTCCACACACGGCTACACTCAAGACAAATACCTTCAGAAAAGCCTTCTTAACACTTAAACCTATATTCGATATTAAAAAATTTCTCTTTTTCAGAAATGCTTTTTTACCATTGCCAGTCTACATTTTATATCCTCTCTACTTCTGCCATCATCAGTTATTATACTGCCCTAATAGCAAAACTCATCTACTGCTTAAAGTGTCTCGTTTCCTAATCTAATTCCCTCAGTATGACCTGATTTAATTCGACTACATTCCATTATCCTCGTTTTGCTTTTGTTGCTGTCCATCTTAAATCCTCTTTTCAAGACACTGTTCATTCCTTTCAACTGCTCTTCCAAGTCCTTTGCCGTCTCTGAAAAAAATGCTAAATCATCGGCAAATCTCAAAGTTTTTATTTCTTCTCCCTCAACATTAATTACTACTCCAAATTTTTCTGTGGTTTCCTTCATTGCTTGATCATTATACAGACTGAATAACATTCAACATAGGCTACAACCATGTCTTACTTCCTTCTCAACCACTGCTTTCTTTTTATGCACCTTGACTCTTAAAACTGCTGTCTGTCTTCTGTACAAGTTGCAAATAGCCTTTTGGTCACTGTATTTTACCGCTGCTACCTGCAGAATTTGAAAGAGAATACTCCAGTCAACACTGTTAAAATCTTTCTCTATATCTACAAAAGCTATAAATGTAGGTTTGCCTTTGCTTAACCTATCTTCTATGGTAAGTCACAGTGTCAGTATTGCCTCGCATGTTTGTACATTTCTCCGGAATCCTAACTGATGTTCCCCAAGGTTTGCTTCTACCAGTTTTTCTATCCTTCTATAAAGAATTCGTGTTAGCATTATGGAACCATAAAATTTAAACTGCTTGTTCGGTAATTTTCACGCCTGTCAGCAACTGCTTTCTTTGGAGTTGGAATTACTACAGTCTTCTTGAAGTCTGAGGGTATTTCGCCTGTCTCATACATCTTGCACACCAGATGGAAGAGTTTTGTCATGGTTGGCTCTCCCAAGGCGATCAGCAGTTCTGACGGAATATAGTCTACTCCCGTGGCCTTGTTTCAGCTGAAACCTTTCAGAGCTTTGTCAGATATTCTTCCCATAGTGTCATATCTCCCATCTCATCTTCATCTATGTCCACTTCTCTTTCTATAGTATTGCTTTCAAGTTCATCATCCTTGTATAGACCCTCTATATACTCCTTAACTTTCACCATTCCCGTCTCTGCTTAGGACTGGTTTACGATCTGAGCTCTTGATATTCATACAGCTGCTTCTCTTTTCTCTAATGGTCTCTTTAACTTTCCTGTAGGGGATATCTATCTTTCCACTAGTGAAATATGCTTCTAAATCCCTACATTTCTCCTCCAGCTATTCCTGCTTCGCAATTTTGCATTTCCTGTCAATCTCATTTTTAAACGTTTGTATTCTCTTTCGTCTGCTGCATTTAATTTTTCTCGTTTCATCAGTTAAATTCAATATCTCCTGAGTAGTCCAAGGATGCTTATTAGGCCTTGTCTTGTTACCTGTTCGATCCTCTACTGCCTTCACTATTTTATCTCTTAAAGCTACCCACTCGTTTTCTACTCTATTCCTTGTCAACCTGTAAGGTGTCAGGCAAATCCAACACCTTCCATGAAAATCCTGACATGATAAGCAAATTCGGCAGTATGTCACATAGCTCCGAATAAATCCTGACATTAAATTAACCAAAGTAATACGATCAACGAGTGAGCAAATGGAATACCACAGACTAACACCAGAATGCCTAAATGCATGTCATACCTTCTCACCATGAAACAGACGCAGTTCCGAGGGGAGAAACGAGAACAGAAGCCGAGAGCAGAATCGTGTAGGCTAGGAGGCCCTACGATAAGGGACGGACACCCACGTCACCAGCTGACCGCCAAAACCACCCCCCAGCCCATGTTAAAAGATAGAGCCCTCCAGAAGAACAGTATAGATCTTACGATAACACTAAAAGGGCCACACCAGCTGCAAGTTTTAGCGTGAGACTTTTTCGCGTCTCTGTTACGTTGCAAACGTTAAAAACATTGCCCCACCACGAAAAGTATAATGTTTCTCATTGGATAGACAGAATTTTTGTAGGCGAAGCTTAAGGTTAACATTGAGACCCTGATTGGTCAGTTGAAAACACAGCCACATAGCTTTTTTTAAACCAACTGCGGTAAATTGTAGTAAGGAGAAGTTAGGTGAGAGTTGCTTCCGAGACGGCGAGATGTGAGGAGCTGCGCCGCCTGCCGCCCCCTGACGCTGCCTAAACACCGACAAGGTAATGAACGCACGCAATGACGCATTTTTGAGCGCATAAGGCTTCACTCAGAACTGCAGAAGTCTCATCTGTTACATCCCCTTTTTGCGTAGTACTACTGTCGATCGTCAATTAAAGCTCATTTCTTTTATCTCGACATACAATTCTTCTGTCTCCTCCTCATTTGCAGAGCTAGTTGGCATGTAAACTTGTATACTGTGGCAGGCGTGTCTATCTCGGCTATGATAATGCTTTCACTATGCTGTTCATAGTAGCTTCTCTGCATTCCTATTTTCTTATTCATTATTAAACCTACTCCTGCATTAGCCATATTTGATTTTGTATTTATAATCCTGTACTCATCTGACGTGAGTTCCTGTTTCTCCCACCACCGAACTGCATTAATTCCCCTATATCTAACTTCAACACATACAGTTTGCTTTTTAACTTTTCTAACCTACCTGCCCGATTAAGTGATCTGACATTCCACACTCCGATCCGTAGATCACCAATTTTGTTTCTCCTGGTGACGACATCCTCCTGAGCAGTCCCCGCCTTGAGATCCTAATGAGGGACCATTTTACGTCCGGAGTATTTTACGCAAGAGGACGCCATCACCATGTAACCATACAGTAGAGCTGCTGTCCTCGGAAAAATTACCTCTATAGTTTCCCCTTGCTTTCAGCCATTCGCAATACCAATGGAGCAAGGTCGTTTTGGTTAACGTTACAAGGCCAGATCTGTCAATCACCCACTACTGAAAAGATTGCTTGCTGCACCACACGTTTGTCTGGCCTCTCAACAGACACCCCTCTGTTGTGGCTGCTCCTACGGTATGGCTATCTGTATCGCTGAGGCACGCAAGCCACCCCACCTATGGTAAGGTCCATGCTTCATGGAGGTAGGATTTTTGTGTAACTCATAAAAAGTTTAGTAAAGAAAATGAATCAGGAAGGCAAAGACTACTGATAAATGAAGGAAAAATTTCCACGATTGAGTCAATCAGTAGTCAAAGAGGATGTCTTCTTTGGCTCAAAGATATGAGAGCTTTTCAGAAACAAGAAATTTGACAATTTGTTAAATGGCGATGGGAAGATTACTTTGGAAACTTTTAAAAACGTTTGTTTCAGTTTCTTAGGAAATAACAGATAAAAAAATATTATAAGGGGAGATGTGGGTGAACTGTTGTCGTGTTATGAAAAGCGTGACAGTAACATGTCTTGAAATAAACTTATTTCGTGACCACCTAGTCTTCTTTTTTGAAAATTATAAATCTGTTTCTGTCGAACTGGCGAGCGATTTCACAAGGATTTTCAGTCATGGAGCAGAGATATGTGGGCAAGCAGTCTTCTCCTATTTGGCAGGCATCTACTGGACAATTGTTAGCAATGTGTAGAGCGTTGTACTCGTAGGGAATGTGAAAGCGATGTGTTGTGCTGTTACCGCCTCCCCTATTGTCAGATTAAAATTGCCTCACCTGTTAATCCTTTGTTCCCTGGACCGTGGTGGTATCGATCGTTTCGTAGAGATCGGATTTCGATTTCTGATTATAATTAGTTGATTAATGCACGGAGCATGGGGTGACTGCAGATCAGCAGCAGTAATACAGCTCAACTGAAACCAGATATATTTTTGAAAATGCATATAGATGTAGGTAGTCTCGTTACACAATAAATGCGGGAACCTGGCAGTCCACGAAATTGCTGCGGGCCAAATTAACTCTGTGAGAAATAATTATAACTAGTCAAGTCCCTAGGGAGAGTATTGGTGGAGTATATTGGAGATGAATCTCCAGGATTTGAACCACAAACGAAGGTAATAAGCCATAAATAGACACTTGTGAGCATGCAAACGGGGACATCTCGTCAATAACAACAGCTCTAGCATTATAGTTATCGCGAAGCTAATAATTGGCGTTGCATATCACGCTTTTGCAGTTTAGTCACGGACGAATGTGCTACGAGCATTCTACCGCGAACGTCTTGGCTAAAGCTGAATGGCGTTGTGCCTATTTGCTTCCAAGGTGATGGAAACTAACACATTTATCGAGAACATGGCGGCAACTACCGCACTTCTGCTGTTCACAAAGTAAAGCCAGCCAAGGACTGGTAGGAGCTGAGAGCGAAAGGGTCTGGCTCTCAGCAGTTTTGTTACCTCGGACTTTATGCTTCCTCCGACGGAAGAAGGCTCCTACAGCCAACTTAACTGGGAGTGGACATACCGATGGATACTTAGGCTGTCTGCTGAGAGCCATTTCGGGCCGCCCATTGCGTTGCGGGATGCGGTGCCAGCTTTCTGACCGCAGCAAGCTTTGGTGTCACTGCGCACAACAGTTACCTTCCCTTGAATTTGAAGCTAACGGCCAATGGGACCTCGGCAGGCACACATCACTTTAAGTGGTTCATGCATTAAATGACTGGTGATCACGAAAATTGCTCTGCTCCCGTGCAATTCGACAATCCTCTACTTAGGAAAGCTATTGGTGGCTTCAGTTGGTTTGGGAAAATTACTTTTAATGTATAAATAAGCAAGTTAGATTCGTTGACATTTTAATTGAAACGTGTACAACCCCCATGCCTCCTACCACTCAGGTCATAATTCCTTAAGCAGTCTGAGTCTATGACTGGAAACGTGGTTTTAAATTTATTTTACACTCATTCCTTATAATGGGACTGCTCTGGACAGCTACAGAGAATCTGACACGTGATCTAAACGTCTCTGAAAAGTCCCTGTGTTACAGATGCTACAGATATAACTTAAAACGGATAAGTTAAGTGGAAATGTGCAGATGATTTATACATTGATCGAAAATTCTTCACAGTGTCAGGTCACAGCGATGATGATGGTAAAACTTCTTACAGTACTGAACATGACGTATTCCAGCAGTACCACTTGTTATTTTCTTTATAAATTATAAAGTAATGGATTGTTTGCGCATGTCCGATAACTTCTATAACAAACTGTAAAAACCACAGAAAATGTTTCACTTTCTTTCGGTTTAATTTAGTAATTCTGTGAGTAGTTTTTAATTGGATGTAATCAGTCCATGTGTTTCATATTCCCTGAGTGAATCCTCATAACAATTATCTTACACCAAACATTTCATAGGTATATTGCTATGTTGATGCCGTAAAAGATGACACATATTTCTGAAACTAGTGGTAAATATATGATTTAATAGATTTTTTTAATAATATCACGTCTAAATAAATGTACACGTTCAAAATACAAAAATTTACAAGTTTTCCATGAAAATTTGTTGCACAGTGATATTCGATATTTTAAATAATGTACACATCAGTCGGTGCTACTAAAAAATTTGTCAGTGAAGTAAAAAGAATTGGCTGCCAATAAATATTTTAGTTTCCTATCAAATTCAGCTTTGTTAATAGTCAAAAGTCTTATGCCTGCTGGGAAGATACTGAAAATGTGTATTCCTGAATAATGGACATCATTCTGGAGCAAAGTAAGTGACTTTCAACCAAATGAAGATTATTTTTACTTTTAGTGTTGATTCCATGTGCTAGGTTTCTGTTTTGTAAAAGCAATGTACCATTTATTACAAATTACATAGGGAATATTCGTATTGGGATGCAGTACTTACTATATCCACTACTGAGAACACACCTCTGCAGAACGTTGTTTATTTACACTATAAATTATTCGTATTACACACTTTTGGACTTGGGAAGTTTTAGGTTGGCTTGATAAATTATGATAAAGAATTGTACTGTATCACATTAGGGTGTGAAAGTAGACAAAGGGTGCTAGCTTTTTGTTTTCCTGTCACCTTTCTCAGACAACACTGACATTTCAAATAAATATATGAAGATGGTATCTGTTCTTCTGGACATGTCCGAAAGAACGGATACCCTTGATGATTTTGCAGCTCTCAAAGAATGAAATTAAAATGGGATCCAGACCATTAGCTGCTTACAAGTATTGATAAATATCAATGGGGACAGTTTTAAATGTGTGCCCTGATGGGGACTCAAACCTGGGATCTCCTGCTTACATGGTAGCCATTCTATCCGACTGAGCCACCAAGAACACAGAGGGCAGGGCGACTGGAGTAACTTATCTCTGGCATGCTCCCTGTGACACCCACATTTCCAGCTTACTGTCCACACACTACATGTTTAGTGCCCCTGCCCACTATACTCATTACTCACGACAGAGAATCTACTGATTCCCGTAAGAGTTTGAGCAATGTGAGTGTATCCGCACTAAAGAAGATCATTGGCCAGTGAGCCTTATCTGTATGAAGATGGTATCTGTTCCTCCAGACATGTCCAACTTTGGGAGTGTGGGCCTCATGGTGAGCGTGCCAGAGTTAAGTCCCTGCAGTCATACTGTCCTCTGTGTCCTCAGTGCCGCAGTCGGATAGTGTCTGCCTTGTAAGCAGGAGTCGTTAAGGCTGTTTCCGACGGCCCCCAACATAGCACACTTGGCGACTGAGGACATGCCACTGTGCGATGGCCACCACGTGGCGCCACATGGCAGCTGAATCTTTGTGTCGTTCCTGCTGATACACCGCCGACCAGACCTGTTCCCTGAGCCCGACCTGTTCGACCCCGGCCGCTTCCTACCCGGAGGCAGCGCCACCAGCAGGCAGCCGGGCAGCTACCTGCGGTTTGGCACAGGACCTCGCAAGTGCGTGGGCGCGCGCTTTGCCGACCTGGAGATGCGGGTTGTGCTGGTTGCCGTGCTGTGCAGGTTCTGCATCTGCTCAGTTCCACCAGGCAGCAGCTGGAGCAGTTACTGATCTCCCTCACAGCACGTCCACTCACAGGCTACAGAGTGGCTTGTGTTCCATGGGATAATGTCCTGGCATCTTCCTCGTAAGATTCAACAACACTTTTATTTTATGAATGGCTCAGCATGCTAAATGGGGTGTTCAGCAAATGGTAGTTGGCAGAAGGTCTTGTAATAACTCTTACATGGTTAATATTCGTGTAAATACTGTAACTGCTGTCAAACGCACCCAGTTGGCTGTTATGAGAGAATGTTGTTCGCAGGTGCACTGTGTGATCTTCCAACACTTGGACCTACAGAATTTCCAGAGGGTGACATCTTCACTCAGACTCAATTCATAAAAGTCGCTCACCATTATCTTAATTCACAATCCAGAAACACAACACACCATTTCCGATCAGCCCCTGCAGTTCCACTACACGTAAAAGTGGACAGCATGCTAAGTAAAGGTCAACAAGTTGCAAACATTCTTGCATATATCCTAAAAGTGCTTAATGCAAAGCACTTGGTTCCATTTCACACAGTTCTATTCATATTGATTTACTAGTGACCACAGCAGATTACTGGGAGATCATTACTGTAATTATATGCCCTGGATATTACCTGGTGGTCACATGAGGTTCCATTTCTCGTTACCAAATCGTACAATCTATTGTTCAGTCTCGAATCAGACGAATACATTCTTCTTTATATGATCATATTACGAAAACATGTAAGAGTCTATGTTATTGTTGGCCTGGGAATAACTAACGAGTCAGTATGTATTGATCCCATAATCATCCATTTTCTTTTGAGCAGATATTATTAGATTCTACTTTCTTGGAATAAATCACACGCTATTACACTTTAATAAGGCATTACACTCCCTTTGCACTTAATAGTAGTGCCACAGTTTGCGTATGCTTTGGCTGCCCATCCTTATGATACATACATCGAGTCACTCCTACCCCTGCTAGTGGGTAGCTGGCGACATGACAATACCAAGAACACGACGACAGTACTCAGCTGCACTCAGCAGTGTGGACATGCAACTTGAAATGTTCAAAGGCAATGTGAAACAAGTATCTTTTCCTGTGCTTTTTCAACGTCTGTAATAAGTTTTTAAGAAGATTACTAATTACTGCCATAATAATAACAATAATCATAGTAATAATTATTATTATTATTGCTATTTCTTGTATGAGAGACTACATTATTGGGTGTACTCAAGTCTGTTCTAGGTTGCTTTGAGGTTCTTCAGGCGTAGACCTGGCGACTTGAGTGGTGTTACAATACTATACATAGGATATTGAATTTCACTGTCTTGACTAAATCATGTGATTCTGTGCAGAATGCTCTTAGAGACATGTAGTACTGATCGCATTGTACCAATGACAACAGGGATCACATTGGTTTCAACATTTCGCCATCAACTAATCTTGATAATCAGAGGTTTGTACTTCAGTTTCCTCTGAGCTGCCCTGTCATTAATGTTCCAATCACACTCGACTCAGACGCTTTTTGAGAGGCACGATCCTCTGCACGACTGACGTATGATGATCGCGGGCTTGCTAATAACAACATATTAGTCTGTTTCTATTTGTTAGTCATACAGGGTAGTGTTAAATCCTGACTGCTCTATGTGTGTTGTAAAGGGCTCATGTTATTGTATTGTACATCTGCTACTACTAACAATATATATATATATATAGTGTTTTCCTTCTCTTTTCTCCATTAAGATGCTTATCCTGGATTGCAATGACTTTGTTTGAGCAGATGCAATGTAATGTATTACAAAGAATCAATTTTCTTATTTATTATGTAATGTTAATTGAATATATGGCTATAATTTTAGGAGCTTGATCACATTAAGAATGGTAATATCTATGAATAATTTTATGGAGAGACAGTTGAGGAGTGATGGTAGCTATGTTGTGTTGCAACTAGGAATTAAGTTAAATGTTACGACTGAAACAGATTGTCTTTGTTTTGGGGCAGTGAGCTCTCTATGATCAGGGTTGGTATGCTCAAAACAGCATTAGAATCTATGAGAGGACCGAGCTTCTAAGTCGTTTAAGTTTGATGAAGTGAAAAATAAAGAGGCGGTCTGCGTATTGCTGTTGGTGCTCAGTTGGCTGTCCGCTGTTGTTTTTGCAAATCTGCTTTCTTGGTAATAAATAAACACTTTTGGTCTTGTCCAATTCTGCTTTTGAACCAGTGGAATCTTATTTAGTGTATTCTGATGGACCGGCGACTGGCGAGACAGCAGAGTGTGGGCACCAGAGATATTGCAACAGTTGTCTGAGGTAGGAAGCTGGTGAATGCTCATCTCTGCAATCAAGCAGTTGACTGTCAGCTGACATTTCATAGCTGCCGGGAATCAGTACAATCAGACTACTATACACAAATTTTATGAAAGTGTGTTACATACAATGAAGTCAGTTTTCAGTTTCAACAGTACTCCTTGAGTAACATCTCAACTTAAAATTACATTTGTGCTGCCAAGGGCAATTTCAGTGTCATAACTGTACGTAGTTGTCACACAACAAAGTATGTTGACCTAACTGTCATAGTTCAGCTAACGGTATTTTGAAGATGCTAGGGATAAAGATTGTACAATTTCGTTCTATTGATGCTGTTAACCAACATTATTGAAGATAGTGCTTCTGAAACAAGAGACATTTATAATCAGTTAACAATGACTTGAAATCGAAAATGTTGCCAGCTGCGTCATTTCAATGCAGCTCATCACTTACTCTTCAGTGCTGACATAAACATTATTCTAGTCAGGGATCATTTACTTGTTTGTTTATTTCACTGCTTAATAATTAAAGTTTGTCATCAAGGACATTCTGAAATCTATCAGATCTGAAATGTTTTCAGTAATATGCCAATACATATAAAATTTACTAGTCTTGTTAAAGATATTTTCATGTATCAATATTGTACTGCCTAACCACACATCCAGCTTCAACAGGAAACAGTAACAGTTATTTATTGTTACAGCGGCTCTTGCTAAATAATATTTTGTACTATGTTACCACTACATCTTTAGGTAATTAATCTGAATCAGTATGTAGATGCCCAATGTAGACTGTAAATTGTCATTTGTTGCGCAAGATTTTTTAGTAATGTTAGATTATGGCCCTACAGACTTCGAATGATGGCAGTATGAGGACACTTTTGGTATCAAGTTGATTTGCAAATTGATTAAACTGATCAATTAATTACATGGCCATCTGCAGTCATATGACCAATCAGTCCATCCAGTCAACGCTATCAATTTCAACAAAAGCTACAGATACACAATAGGTCGCGAAGCCGGGACCACACAAAAAGGCGAGATAAATGACAGCTACCCCGGTGACGTGTTATTTGTCTAAAAGTGCAGCTGTGGAACCCTATAAGACATGCCCCCACGCCGCCAGCATCCCGCTCCTACAAGCACTAGCCATTATGAGAGGAAAAAAACTTTACTCTAATAATTGTAAGTAACATCGCATGACTCAGGGTAGACCCGAGTTAGTATTCGAATGTGAATCCACCCCATAGTCCATCTGGAATGGTGACTAGAGGATTTCACATCTGGAATAGCATTCGAAAATGAATCCTCCAGTGGGAGAACTGGGTCAGGTTTGTGGTAGTCATCCACAACCCAAGCCTATACTCAGAAATACAGAAAATAGAGAAAATGCACTGTATATATATGGTAGAAGATATGGTTGTAAAAGCATGGGTGCATTCAAGTACAGTGATACACTATACCGTCCTATTAAAGTGCTGTTCTAGCTTGTACATAAGAATAATACTCATGAAGGACTTCTCCTCCATCTAACAGACATTTAGTGTACGAAACTGTGGAATTGGGATGATCATGTGTTGTCTTTAGGAGTATAAAGGGAGGTGTGATAGGCGCATCAGAATTCCTTGGTTTGTTTTCAGTATTGGATTATCTAGATAATATTGTTACAAAATGTTAGTAATATAACTTGCATCGAAGATGTTATGCTCTTTAGCAGGAGGAATTGTGCAAAAGGTTGAAATCGAGAAGTCACCATTGGTAATAGGCATGCATAGTATCTCTGTATATGTGTGTAGAGCTGTCAGTGGCAGACAGATGCAGTTCGAATGCATAACTTGCTAATAGATTGACTATAAATTACGCTGCTGGGGAGACACAATCTGTAGGTAGGGAGAACGGAAACTATTAGTGTCCAGGATGCTAAGTGCAGTCGACACACTGTTAACTAACAACTAACTTATTTCTAGGGTAAAACAATATGCCCGAAATCTACAGTTTGTAGATGTCCGACAGGATTTTGGGGACGTATCAGAGAGTTGGAAGGCATAAATAAAAGTAGCAAAGCTCATCTGGTAAGCAATAAGAGCATATAGGCCCACTTAGGGGAAAAATATCAGAGCAGCAACAGAAATCAACTCTGTACACATATCATCTCCCTGTTGCAGATCCCTACACGACAGATTGGAAGCCAAATGAACATGTAGAAATGTTTCCAGACTTTGAGTTTCCATAAAATGCATCACTACTGGAGCCTGCCGACAAGCTCTCTAATGTGTCGTAGCAGTGCATGGAATTGTTTCCAGACTTAGAGTTTCCAATGCATCCATCATCTGCACCACTCGTTGAGCCTCATCTAGGTATGAAGCGAGTGTTACTGTATGTTTCATGATCGTCCTATTCAAAATGCTGGTTAGTAGATAATCGGAAAAAGGAGAATTCTTAGGACTTTTTAGTAGGCTAGTATAAACACGCAAATATTCTCGTATAAAATCAAACAACGCATGGGTATGTCAACAATATGAAAAATGACATAAAATTGGTAAAAATCGAGGAAAACCTGATTTAATTGCGACAAATTGATGGGAACTACGTAGAATTGAGAGAAATAAGAGGAAATATTGAAAGTCGCGAAAACATTGCAAAATTATGTAAATTGACTTAGAATACATAAAAATAGAGAAAAAATACCAAGAAATTCGTGGAGTTTGTGGTTTGCGGGTACCCAGGCACTCAAGACCTAGAAAAGCTTAAAAATTATGCTCTGGTTGGATTCAGTTTTAACCTCACCCCTCCCCTCGTAAACTACGTGGGTTTTCGTCACAGATACTGTGACAAAGGCGGTATAAGTATTACAAAGAAGCGCTGTACTAAAGCAAGCAAAACATGTGTATCCCAATCCACGACAGTGTTCTCACACATGCAGTCCAATATAGATACTGCCAAATTACGGTTAGTTCTCGCAGGAAATGTCATTCCATAAGTACTAAGGAGAAAGCCCAAGGTGTTTAACACGCTTAAGCCATTCCCTAGCGTGTTCTGTTGGACAGTAGACTGATGACACATATATCTGCCTTAATAGTGTGAGGAGGGTGTAATCTAGAGACGTGGTATTAGGACGAGCTACTATCTCATGTGGACATGTATGTCTTGCATTAGAGTATTCAGAGCGTTGCATTGCGCAAGTCTAATACTTAGGAAATCATACGGCTTTAGTATTATGGCGTTTTTAGATGTAGAACCATGTATCCTTAGGAGCGTGTGTGCTTCACTCTCTCCCGTTGCAACTCCCGTTCCAACTGCTGGATTTCATCGCCAACAATTTCGCCGCGTCTTCCTTGACTACGAAAAATAACGCATGGGCGACTGTATTCTCTGTTCGTGAACTACTTGCATAGCGGGTCACCAACTGTGCAGGCAAATTACACTACACAAATATAAGATATTTCGACTTTGTTATCAACAAGAAGTCATTCCGAACAACATCACAATCAAAGAACAATTAAAGTTCACTGATCGCACATTGCAAAATTTACGAGCGCTGTTCAAAAAGTAAGATCCGATCGGTCGAGAAATGAAAACCACAGTGAAAATCATAAATTTTTTATTCGCAACAGTTAGCCACACCTCGCAGTTACCTCTCTAAATAGTCGCCGCTCCGACTTAGACATCTATCGTGCGTTGTACAAACGTTCCAGTTCCCTCGTCACAGAAAGCACCTGTCTGTGCTTTCCGCCAATTCTCTACGCTGGTCTGTCTTTCGTTGATTGTGCCAAAATGTTGTCTTCGTAGGCAGTGGTTCATGTGTGCAGAGATGAACAATGGAGGGAGCCAGTGAAGGGCTGTATTGTGGGTGATCAGACACTTCCCTTCGAAAACGCTGCAGGATCGCCTTCATTGCCCCTGAAATGTCTTGAAGAAGGAAACGCGTGACATTTATGTTATGTGGGCTGCATAACTTCAGGCGAAATCTGTCACCATAGCCAGATACTAGGCTAAAGACACTGTTGTTTTAGGCATTCCTACGTGATCACTTTGCGCTCTCAACTGAAATGAGCGACGTGAAGCAATCGACAGGCACACTAAAGTTACTGCCCAACACATCTGTCAAAAGTTCCATCGGATTTTCACAGTGGTTTCCATTTCGCGCCTAATCGGACCTTGCTTTTGGGATATGCCTCGTGTCTATCGCACTCGGGCAGACACCTATTCCCACACATGTATTGCTACTATGCACGTTATCCAGTATTTTGAGAACGATAGCGTTCAGTGGCTTGCAACAAACTTTACACATAAATTAGAACCTTTACGAAAATTTTCCTTGCTTGCAGTGCCCAAGACAATGAAAGGAGAAATGTTTATCGCTCACTACATTTTCGCTGTTCATGCAGCACAACTGTCGCATCAGCCAAAAAGTTTTATTTTATTACTTCTTTACTTCTCACTATATTCACGACACATCTGCTGACGGCGTTCACATATAGCACTGAATGTAAATGTAAAATTATATCGCTGTAGGCCACATAATTGAGGAGATATGACGTCATGAATACTGACTTTCGGTAAAACCTGCTATACCATGGATGACGTTTCAATTTATCACTCCTTTGATACTAACCCTGTCCGCAACGCACTTCGCAGACAATATCCATATTTGCTGCTGAATGTAAGTGCAAAATCATATCATTGTACGGCACAGAGAGAGGGTGAGGCGGAAGTGGACAGACAAGATGAGATGGACAGAGAATGAGGAGGTGGTGGGTGGGGAGGAGGTCTAGAGAGAGAGAAGGGAGGAGGACATTTACTAATAGAATTGAAATAACGCATACCAGGGCAATGCTTGTCATAAGTAAACTTACATATTAACATAGTATATACAGTATACGGGCAAACCATTATTGACAAACAACTGAAAATTACTACTGACAAGTAGTGCTCATATTATAGTGTGTGTTGCTATATACAAGGTGTCTGAGAATTATCCACAACCCTCTCGACTTTGTAGATCTGGGGAGATAAATAGATGTTTTGTTGGCGGCCATTCCCGAAGGAAGCACTGTAATTGAAGAACTATGGTGAGTAATGCATGACCACATTAAAAATTACTTGTTGTTGTTGTTGTGGTCTTCAGTCCTGAGACTGGTTTGATGCAGCTCTCCATGCTACTCTATCCTGTGCAAACTTCTTCATCTCCCAGTACCTACTGCAACCTACATCCTTCTGAATCTGCTTAGTGTATTGATGTCTTGGTCTCCCTCTACGAGTTTTACCCGCCACGCTACCCTCCAATGCTAAATTTGTGATCCCTTGATGCCTCAAAACATGTCCTACCAACCGATCCCTTCTTCTAGTCAAGTTGTGCCACAAACTTCTCTTCTCCTCAATCCTATTCAATACCTCCTCATTAGTTACGTGATCTACCCACCTTATCTTCAGCATTCTTCTGTAGCACCACATTTCGAAAGCTTCTATTCTCTTCGTGTCCAAACTATTTATCGTCCATGTTTCACTTCCATACATGGCTACACTCCATACAAATACTTTCAGAAACGACTTCCTGACAAATATATACTCGATGTTAACAAATTTCTCTTCTTCAGAAACGCTTTCCTTGCCATTGCCAGTCTACATTGTATATCCTCTCTACTTCGACCATCATCAGTTATTTTATTCCCTAAATAGCAAAACTCCTTTACTACTTTAAATGTCTCATTTCCTAATCTAATCCCCTCAGCATCACCCGATTTAATTTGACTACATTCCATTATCCTCGATTTGCTTTTGTTGATGTTCATCTTATATCCTCCTTTCAAGACACTGTCCATTCCATTCAACTGCTCTTCCAAGTCCTTTGCTGTCTCTGACAGAATTACAATGTCATCGGCGAACCTCAAAGTTTTTACTTCTTCTCCATGAATTTTAATACCTATCCGAATTTTTCTTTTGTTTCCTTTACTGCTTGCTCAATATACAGATTGAATAACTTTCGGGGAGAGGCTACAGCCCTGTCTCACTCCTTTCCCAACCACTGCTTCCCTTTCATGCCGCTCGACTCTTATAACTGCCATCTGGTTTCTGTACAAATTGTAAATAGCCTTTCGTTCCTTGTATTTTACCCCTGCCACCTTCAGAATTTGAAAGAGAGTATTCCAGTTAACGTTGTCAAAAGCTTTCTCTAAGTCTACAAATGCTAGAAACGTAGGTTTGCCTTTTCTTAATCTTTCTTCTAAGATAAGTCGTAAGGTTAGTATTGCCTCACGTGTTCCAACATTTCTACGGAATCCAAACTGATCTTCCCCAAGGTCCGCTTCTACCAGTTTTTCCATTCGTCTGTAAAGAATTCGCGTTAGTATTTTGCAGCTGTGACTTATTAAACTGATAGTTCGGTAATTTTCACATCTGTCAACACCTGCTTTCTTTGGGATCGGAATTATTATATTCTTCTTGAAGTCTGTGGGTATTTCGCCTGTCTCATACATCTTGCTCACCAGATGGTAGAGTTTTGTCATGACTGGCTCTCCCAAGGCCATCAGTAGTTCTAATGGAATGTTGTCTACTCCCAGGGTCTTGTTTCGACTCAGGTCTTTCAGTGCTCTGTCAAACTCTTCACGCAGTATCTTATCTCCCATTTCATCTTCATCTACATCCCCTTCCATTTCCATAATATTGTCCTCAAGTACATCACCATTGTATAAACCCTCTATATACTCCTTCCACCTTTCTGCCTTCCCTTCTTTGCTTAGAACTGGGTTGCCATCTGAGCTCTTGATATTCATACAAGTGGTTCTCTTCTCTCCAAAGGTCTCTCTAATTTTCCTGTAGGCAGTATCTATCTTACCCCTAGTGAGACAAGCCTCTATATCCTTACATTTGTCCTCTAGCCATCCCTGCTTAGCCATTTTGCACTTCCTGTCGGTCTTATTTTTGAGACGTTTGTATTCCTTTTTGCCTGCTTCATTTACTGCATTTATATATTTTCTCCTTTCATCAATTAAATTCAATATTTCTTCTGTTACCCAGGGATTTCTATTAGCCCTCATATTTTTACCTACTTGATCCTCTGCTGCCTTCACTACTTCATCCCTCAGAGCTACCCATTCTTCTTCTACTGTATTTCTCTCCGCCATTCCTGTCAATTGTTCCCTTATGCTCTCCCTGAAACTCTCTACAATCTCTGGTTCTTTCAGTTTATCCAGGTCCCATCTCCTTAAATTCCCACCTTTTTGCAGTTTCTTCAGTTTCAATCTGCAGTTCATAACCAATAGATTGTGGTCAGAATCCACATCTGCCCCTGGAAATGTCTTACAATTTAAAACCTGGTTCCTAAATCTCTGTCTTACCATTATATAATCTATCTGATACCTTTTAGTATCTCCAGGATTCTTCCAGGTATACAACCTTCTTTTATGATTCTTGAACCAAGTGTTAGCTATGATTAAGTTATGCTCTGTGCAAAATTCTACAAGGCGGCTTCCTCTTTCATTTCTTCCCCCCAATCCATATTCACCTACTATGTTTCCTTCTCTCCCTTTTCCCACTGACGAATTCCAGTCACCCATGACTATTAAATTTTCGTCTCCCTTCACTACCTGAATAATTTCTTTTATCTCGTCATACATTTCATCAATTTCTTCATCATCTGCCGAGCTAGTTGGCATATAAACTTGTACTACTGTAGTAGGCATGGGCTTTGTGTCTATCTCGGCCACAATAATGCGTTCACTATGCTGTTTGTAGTAGCTAACCCACACTTTTTTTTATTCATTATTAAACCTACTCCTGCATTACCCCTATTTGATTTTGTATTTATAACCCAGTAATTACCTGACCAAAAGTCTTGTTCCTCCTGCCACCGATCTTCACTAATTCCCACTATATCTAACTTTCACCTATCCATTTCCCTTTTTAAATTTTCTAACCTACCTGCCCGATTAAGGGATCTGACATTCCACGCTCCGATCCGTAGAATGCCAGTTTTCTTTCTCCTGATAACGACGTCCCCTTGAGTAGTCCCCGCCCGGAGATCCGAATGGGGGACTATTTTACCTCCGAACTGAAATATTTTTGACCCATCTCTGTTAATGGAATATCTGACGATATGTGGCAGGGAATTGCAGCCTGACGTATTTTGTTCACATAATTTGCAAATGCCTTGTCTCGCTCTAGACTCGAAGGTACGATACATCGCAGTTCACCAAGGGCAAATGTGCTATTCTTGGCTACGGACAGTCTCCATTATGTACAAGACTTGGAAAGTATGGGCCGCTATGTCATCACATGTTTTTTTATGAGTACGTGAATGGAAATTCTTATTTACACATTTTGCAAACGTAATTAATGCCTAAGGTTCGAAGCAAGCGTATCACGAATCATGTATGATCACAGCAGGACGAGGCTCCAGTACACTTTGTTACTAAGATACTTGAGACTCTTGACTAACATTTTCGATACCGGTGGGTTGGTTCGGTTCTGCATCTCCAGCCTCTTCGAAATATTCACTATGAAGTCTGGACCTTACCACGTGAAAAAACTGGCGCTACGGTCGTACAAGACCAAGGAACGATTGCCCCAAAGTTTTGAGCAAGCCTTCCCAAGCTTAACTCCTGAGATACTCCAGGGGAGACATGGATACATATAAACCTCTGCTATCATATTGCTTTGACCTATGAGTACGGAGACATTCGGAGCATATTATATGTGCATTGTTTAAATCACTGAACTTGCAGCTGTTCTGTGATTCTGTGCACCTCTTCTCTTAGTTTACTCATTGGCACAGCTGCGCCCAAAACTCTCGTTTCACCGGACATCTGGCTAATTTTCAAAGAAGGAGAAGTAAAAGTAGTCAGTCTTCTAGTATCGTAACTGACACTGAATGGAACGCCTTTCTTAGATTGATTGTGCGAGAGTTTTCTTGTTGGAAAGTTCATTTGCGAAAGAAATGTATAGATCACATCCACTCAACTGCAAATGGTATATGGTATCAGAACGGTAATATCTGGGCTCTACAATCCTTACTAGGCAACGCCCTATATCAGTCAGATACATGGATAATGACCGTAACTATAGGTTCTGCTCGGATGGTGTGTCATTGCAGACAGCGCTGAATTGTTCACTAGCATTTATATCATCACAATCACCTGTGTTCTGGCAGCGGCTGGAAAACTTGAAATTGTTCGCAGACTCTTGTTGCTGAATAATGTTGAAGACTAGGCTTACTCATCACTTCCTGCATTAAGAATGAAGATAGTATTATTAAATACGAGTCAGTTGTCACAAAAACCGAGAGAACAGCTATACTGAGGGGAAGCGAAATAGGCCCCCATATTGGGTGTCGTCATAGAAAGGATGAAAAAAATTGACCGAAATATCAAAAAGAAGAGACAGTATAAGAATTAACCAGAAGAGGCTGTATGATGTCTGTAAAATAAAAAAAATCTGTATTTCTTAGCAGTGGTCATTAAGTTCCACATGAAATAGCCCTGATTAAAGATGCCCTATTCACTACGTGAATAAAGCTCAACAGGATAACATAATTACCCGATCTCACTGCCCTTCAGAAATGATTCGACATAGACACACACAGGATGGTTCAAATGGCTCTGAGCACTATGGACTTAACATCTGAGGTCATCAGTCCCCTAGACTTAGAACTACTTAAACCTAACTAACCTAAGGGCATCACACACATCCATGCCCGAGGCAGGATTCGAACCTGCGACCGCAGCACAGCGCCGTTCCAGACTGAAGCACCTAGAAGGACACACACATATACACACACTGTGTATAGCAGACATTTCTTTACATCTGAAATCATTTACTGTTGCTTGAGGAAAAAATTTCTCATTGCTGAATGTATCCATTGATCTGAAAAGCAACATCTTCGTTACTTCCAGTGGGAAGGATATATGCGATGCTCGTTCCGTAAGTAATGCCTCATGCCTCCTGTTTTTATTTATGGAAACTACAGGAGATATATAAATCAGAACAGCACAGCTAAACAGAGTAATATTTCAGCTACAGACTGTAATTTTTCCACATAGTCACCACCATTCGTCACGCACTTTTCCCAACGGTGAACCAGAGCCTGTATGCCACGCTTGTAAAAATCAGAACCACTTCCTTTCCTGTTTGACACCAGGATCCGAGTCTTGTAAATGTTGGCCACGTATTCCATCTCTCAGATGCTCAAAGAGATGGAAGTCTGTTGGCGCTAAATCAGGTCTCTACGGTGGATGTGGTATGGAAGTCCAGCCGAATTTTGCAATGAGTTGCGTGGTCTTAAAACTGGCGTCGAGCCTGGCGTTATCATGTTGCAGGTGGAAGTTGGTCGTCTTCTCTGGCCTTACCCTGGAAATTCGGGCTTTCAGCTTATGCAGTGTCGTCTTGTAACGTGCTGAATTAACAGTTTCTCTAGGCTCCAGTACATACAAAAGACCCACACCCTGTCTATCCCAGAAGACTGTGCACATCATTTTGCCTGCAGGCGGCTGTGTCTTGAACTTTTCCTTTGGCGGAGAATTCGCACGTCAGCATTCGATGGACTGCCTTTTGGATTCCGGCTCGTAGTGGTGAGACCACGTCTTATCTCTGGTGACGCTGGTATTCAGGAAATTGTCACCTTCAACTTCATATTGGTCCAATAGGTCCCGACAAATTTCCATTCGCTGAGATTTTTTTCTTATGTAAGAATCCGTGGGACCCATTTCGCACAAGCTCTGCGATAACCAAGATGTTCCAACATTGTTTCCTAGGCATTACAGCCGGCATTCAGTGTTACAAACAATTTTCTGGTGGTCAGCACGGACGAGTTGATCAAGACGCTTTTCATTGCGAGGGATGACAGCTGTGCAGGGTCGACCGGGCCGTGGCTTGTCACACACACCCTTTTCACCATCTTCAAAGTGCTGTACCCATCACCTCACATTGCTCACATCTACTGTATGCCTCCATACACCATTAGCAAGCGTCGATGGATTTCAATCTGCGCAGTTTCTTCTGTAGTGAAGAATTCAGTCACACAACTCTGTTTTATACGCGCGTCCATATCACACTCGATTCTGAAACATGCCTTTGGTGGCGCCAACTATCGCAGAACAATGGAACCACTTGCAAATGAAAGAGGAAGGTTAAAGCATTAGCACTACACAAACGACATCTGTTGCGGACACCCAAAGTCACCTCAAAAAACAAAAAAAAAAAATAGAAGGCGTGACTTCCGGAAAGACCCTCGCATCATATCGTGGATTCAACTATAGCTGATAACACTTGACTGTTCGTAACTAGTAAAAGGGCGTTCTCACAACACATTGTGTTAATACAGGTAGCAACTGCTAGTCTGAAATTCGCACGGGAAACCTACTTTCTGAAATCTGAAAACAAATTGTTAACGTAATAGAACTACTTGCTAGCGGTACAGTTCGTACGATATGAGAAGTGATTATCATTGAACTTATGATTAACCTGAAGACACAAGAGTATTACTCTTATTGTTACTACGCAAAGCATTAGTGCATGGCCTCATGGCTTCTCAGTAACACCACCATGAAAAGTATACTTCATTTAATCAAAATGACGAAACGAATGAAGTATAAATAAAGATATGAGATTTTATTTTTACTCGGAATTGTATTATGATCTTCGAACAATTGTAAATATTTTACATAGGCCAATAAGATTAACTCTACATGAGTCACATGGTACACACGTCACTGCCATACCAAGACCTACTCTATCGATTAGTGGTGAAGCATAGAAATCGCAAAAGCCCTTGGATGAATGAAATACCCAGTTACGAAGAAACACAGCTTGGGAACAGAGTGGAAGTTGCCCCACCACTGTGTTATTCATTCTGCTGTGGTAACCATGGAGCATTACTTTTCCAATATGGATTCAAGCGTGCCAACCGGTATACTACAAAAACAGAAAAGTTGATGAATTTTAACTCATTCTTCACACATTCCCTTTAAATTATTGAGGTTGAAAATACTTGCAGCCATTAAGATATTCAGGTTTTGACAATGTAGCCCACGGAAGCTTGTCGACAACTGGTTTAGAGGTATGATGCTACAGGCCTATGTCAAAAAGACAAATTAACAATAAATTGGCAGTAACACTCATTCCATATACTGTGATGACACTTTTTGTATGTCATGTAGGTTGAGAATGAGTCGATGAATGATGCGTGTTGAACCTAAAAAAATGCATGAGACTGTGATCTTCTCTCCTGTCGTCCTCTACTATGGAGCGAGCTCACAAACTGCATTTGAAAGGATTCAGGAGAAAATCGAAGTCGATGAATGCAGAACATAAGCGATATTTGTTCATCCATTCCACATGATACATATATAGTAACAGTTATCGTACTTTGTATAACCATGTGCCACTAGGATACACGTTAAGTATGATCTATTACTCAATGCACATATGTGCACATTTCACATGTACGTACTGTCTTATACTCCCAGATGCTCCTGCAGCATGCTAGTACATGTCTAAACCAACTTTGTGACGAACAAAGAAAGCAATGCACTCCCACACTCATGCCACAGATTATTCACATGTGTGTTATATACATCCCTCTTATCAATGGGATTGGAAAAATTTTCCTTTTATATGTAGTTGAATGAAACTAAAACTACTAATGAAGCCTAAAGAAATAAAAAAAAATGGAAGGTGACGAATACCCACAAAAACAACAAGGGGTGCAAGCCCGCTCCGTGAAAAACACGACCACTCCATAACACCACCTCCTCCGAATTTTACTGTTGGCACTAAACACGCTGGCAGATAACGTTCACGGGGCATTCGCCATACCCACACCCTGCCATCGGATCGCCACATTGTGCCCTGTGATTCGTCACTCCACACAACGTTTCTCCACTGTTCAGTCGTCCAATGTTTACGCTACTTACACGAAACGAGGCGTCATTTTGCATTAACCGGCGTAAAGTGTGGCTTATGAACAGTCGCTCGACCATAAAATCCAGGTTTTCTCACCTCCCGCGTAACAGTCATAGTACTTGCAGTGGATCCTGATACAGTTTGGAATTCCTATGTGACGGTCTGGATAGATGTCTGCCTATTACACATTACGACCCTCTTCAACAGTCGGCGGCCTCTGTCAGTCCACAGACGAGGTCGGCCTGTACGCTTTTGTGCTGTACGCGTCCCTTCACGTTTCCACTTCACTATCACATCGGAAACAGTGGACCTAGGGGTTACGAGTGTGGAAATCTTGCGCATAGACGTACAACACAAGTGACACCCAATCTCCTGAGCACATTCGAAGTCTCTGAGTTCCGCTGAGCTCCCCGTTCTGCTCTCTCAGATGTCTGTGACTATCTGAGGTCACTGACATGGAATACCTGGTAGCAGGTGGCAGTGCAATGCACCTAATGTAAAGAACGTATGTTTTGGGGGTGTCGGAATACTTTTGATCACATAGTGTATTTGACGCTCTTGAAACGTTGCAATAATTCATCTAAGCTTTCGGATTGGTCCCTTTGCGATAAAATTGTTTTTTTGACAGCTCTTACGTCTTAGACTAATTTGGCAAGTCCATATTGTTACTCATCGACTCGTATTGGACTAGAGTAATGACCATGTGGTCTCTCAATAATATTCTGTGGCAGCAATCATTTAATTTCAAGCTTCACGCCTTACAGTTGGTGCTGGATATGTTTGCTGCGAAATGAACGTTATTTTACTTTCAGCCTTTATTTGCAATCTTTAATTAATCCTGGGCTCTTAGAAAATACCATAGGATAATAATGTACTTCGTTTAATTCTTCTTTTTTATCTTCCGCCAAATTAGACATCTCTTGAATTTTCTTACGAATTTCTCAAAGAACGACTTCTGCACTTTCTTCCCTCTGGATGCCTTCTTTTTCCCTAACATAATCAATACCATTTTATCTGAGCCGCAGATCTCTCCTTATCCATATTAACAAGACATCGTAAGTTCAAACATGCAGTGCTCATATCTACCTTACCAACACATCCACTAAATGAACTTCTTTCCTCATTATCCTCTGAATACACTCAAAGACAAAAGGATAAAAAAATCTCCACGGACTGCAAAGGAATTGTCCACATGGAAAGGAAATCGGCAGATGTGATGAACATGTACCGACAAACGAAAGAAAGATTACACAAGCTGCGACATTGCCGCAAATAAAGCAGTGACCAGTATAATCAATAAGTTTCCTTTAATTTACATCTACGGTCACAAACTTTTTGCTAAAAAAATGTTAACAAAAGGCTTGTGACCATAGACTTAAATTAAAGGACACTTATTAGAAAGATTACAATTTCAGAAAAATTGGATGATTCACTCAGGAAAAAGAGCTACTCAAGTTGAGCAAGTCAATAACGCGTTGGTCTACCTCTGTACTTTATGTAAACAGTTTTTCGGCTTGACATTGCTTGGCAGAGTTGTTGAATCTTATCCTGAGGGATATCGTGCCAATTTATGTCCAGCTGACGCGCTAGATCGTCTAAATTCTGAGCTGGTTTGGAGGGCTTTGCCCATGACGCTCCAAACTTTCTCAAATGGGGAGAGGTCCGGCAGCCTTTCTGGCAAAGGTGGGTTTTGCAAGAACCGAGACAAGCAGCAGAAACTCTCGCTGTGGGCGTATGGGCATTATTCTGCTGAAATGTAAGCCCAGGATGGCTTGCCATAAAGGGCAACAAAATGGGCGAGGATATCGCCGACGTACTGCTGAGCCGTGGATGACAGCCAGAGGCGTCCTGCTATGAGAAGAAACGGCATCCCAGACCGTGTCCTGGTTGTCGGGCTGTATGGTGAGCGACTGTGAAGACAGTATCACACTGCTGTCAGGGGTGTCTCCATCCAAGTCCTCGCTGGTCATCGAGGCTCATTTCCAAGTGAGGTTGGTGACTGAAGACAATTCTACCCCAGTCAATGAAATTCCAGGCAGGAGACATGTCTGGAGACACCCTGGGCAGCAATGAGATACCACTTATGATATATACACTACTCACAGGAAAAATTGTCCGCCCCGTTAGCTGAGATGTCAGCGCGGCGGAATGTCACGTCAAGAGGCCCGGCTTCGATTCCCGGCTGGGGCAGGAGATTTTTCTCCGCTCAGGGACTGGGTGTTGTGTTGTCCTCATCATCATTTCATCTCCATCTCCGACGCGCAAGTCACTCAATGTGGCGTCGAATGCAATAAGTACTTGCCCTCGGCAGTCGAACTTCCCTGAATGGGGGACTCCCAGCCCACAACGCCATACGCTCACTTCCATTTCCGCGGGAAAAAGTGGGATTTGTGCAACCTCACTTAACTGTAGATAAATTTTATTTGGCAGTGCACAGACCTGATTATCGCTATCGAGAAGCCTGTCAATATAAATACCTCAAAACTAATGTCAGCAATGGACATTGACGCATATTCAATAATCACTTTCGATTTTCACACGAAGTCGGCTGTTTCGTCATAATCCATGTCATATTGGATATTATTGATGGTATGAGCTGACTTATTTACCATAATTACAGTATCACACCGAGCCCAAGCCGAAACTTCATCTAGCTACACTGTGAAGGTCGGAATGGCATGCGTTCGTCATTGCTTTCGGCTGCAGCGATATGTCTTAGGTTCGTTTATCACTGTACGTAAAATAATTGTGTTTCATATTGGTTACAAGCTTCGCTAGGCTGTTTTTTCCGGGAGGAATGGTCAATATTCAGGGATATAATACAGAAAATCATTTGAGAAAAAAAACCAACTTCATATGGACATGTGGCCTAGTCCGAATAATTTCGGATATAGAACTTCTTTAACGTACATTGTTACTTACTTTCTGTATTATTCAATACACTGTCAGGCTTACGCACGTATACGTGTACAACAAAAAAATGGTTCAAATGGCTCTGAGCACTATGGGACTTAACATCTGTGGTCATCAGTCCCCTAGAACTTAGAACTACTTAAACCTAACTAACTTAAGGACATCACACACATCCATGCTCGATGCAGGATTCGAACCTGCGACCGTAGCGGTCACGCGGTTCCAGACTGAAGCGCCTAGAACCGGACGGCCACACAGGCCGGCACGTGTACAACAGTTGCTAACGATTGCAACAAGCATTTTACGACGTTTATGTCCCATCCAAATGGGCTCGTTGAGAACCTGATGGAGCACATCTGGTTCTTACCCGTTTGTAATGTTTGTCTATAATCCTGCCCTACCTACAACCACAAATGTAGGAAAAAACCCCTCAGATTAAAGCTGAATTAACTTAAATGTCTGTCGAGTGGTTTATGAATAAGTTATATTCCACTATCGATAAATCACTATGCCCTAATGACTACCAGTATCCCACTATTGCTGTTAAAGATAAGCACTTCATTGTCAACATCTTTCGAAATATCCAGTCATTTGAGCACCCTCGGATCTTCCAACTTGCTACAAACACCATATTAGGTCAGTTCTTACTAACTAAATAAAATGTACGCTTCTTAGACGTGGTAAGCGGCTAGAGCATTGTAGTAGTTGTAGAACGCTAAAGTTGACTCAATTTTCTTATTTGAGTCCATTCCAGCGTTCAAAATGTATCCGGGTTTTTTCACATCTTTCCCGCATGCGCTTGAATTTCTTACTCCAGGATTTAACAGTGGCATTTAAAAATGAGAAAACATCATTAATAGAGAAATAACTCAAAATAAATCTTGGGACAGTCTTGTTGCAGTGGAATGTAGCAGCACATTAGAAGCACTGACTACATTATAAGATAAATAACGAAGTATGAATTCACACATTAGTATTTGTTTTATTGGTAATTTGAGTTATTACGTTTTAACGTTTTGACATTAAATACATATGATTTAAGGCTTTATTGACTTAAAATGTACTGTTTGCATTTAGTAGAATGATAGATAGTTGTCTGTGTAACACCGGCTCATTTGTTCGGGTTTATGTTCTTCCATCTTACTAGCATAACTCGTTCGCCACCAGAGCAGTATCATTCTAACTTTGCACACGTCACCAGCTGCGACATAGCCGCGTATACGAACAGTGATCCAATGCTGTCAAATGCTTTTATTCCAGTTTTTGATCACAATATCAATTATTTTGACGATTACCGGTTTCAGTCCGCAATGACCATCCTCAGATCTTTTCTACACCATGTCCTAAAGTGATAAGGCCATAATGGCATCGTCAAATCATATAAATGTAATCAGCATAGCATCGTCACATAGATCTAAAGTAAGGTGTAGAATAGGCCATATCGTCCACACAGTCATCTATGTGACGATGCTGTGCTGATTATATTTATATGTTTTGACGATGCCACTATGGCCTTATCAACTTTAGGACATGGTGTAGAAAAGATCTGAGGATGCTCATTACGGACTGAAGTCGGTCATCGTCAAAAGAATTGATATTGTGACGAAAGACTGCAATAAAAAACATTTGCAGACGTGTGTTTGAAATTTCGACATATTGCGGTAGTAATTGGTTTTCCTTGGGCATGAAGCACTTCTTGTGCTTCGTGAGTAGATCCGCCACTCGCTGTTGTACTAGTCCTTTTACTCGCTTTATTTTTACTCTTTACTATAAAAATACGGTTTTGTTGTGAAAGAAACAGACTATCGTATTTTATAGGCAAGTGCAGGAAAAAGAACTCCCTCCACACAGGTTGAGGCGAGGAAAATATGAAATGCATATTTAAAAACAGTAATCGGACCGTTACAGACAGTAACAAAGGGGTAAGTATGTTGTATACTGGCTGTCAAATATATGTAAGGATGTTCATTACAAGAACCCAGAAGATAGCGCTATATTTCTTAGAAGAACGAAATGGTTTCCATAAAAGTCACTCATATGTAGACGCGGTCCTTATTATACAACAGCGGATTGAGAAAAGATGAGAATTCAATCTCGGAACGCACATTGAATTCATCGACTGCACCAACGCATTGAATATGATGAACGGCGTAGGCTGTGGGAAATGCTTGAAAGTAATAACAATGATGCAAGTTTTTAGAAGCCAATACAAACGTGTTGCTAACGTGCCTCCGTGTCGTCTTCCATCTTACTGATCTTACTGCACGATTTGGATACAGAATATGAGATCAGCACACCGTTCTTCCAGCGGATGTCAGCTTTTCAAGCCTAGAAGCCGCTACTTCTCACCCAAGCTGGTCTCACAAGGCTGAGTGCACCTCATTCCAATCCACCCAGCAAGGAAAACAGAATGGAACGTCTTCTCAGTAACAAATAAAACTAAAGAAATAGAAGAATTTGAGCAACAATGGCTCAATCTTGTCATTTAATTGAGCAATGAGCGGCCACCAAAACAAGTTACTGAACACTGGGCAGTAGCCGAAAGATGTCTGAGAAGATCAAGCAAGAGGAGAGTCGGTGATCTGGAAAATCCCTCCAGGTGTAGTCCTTGAAACAAATTATAATCAGGATCATTCTTAGTATGCAGGGTGTCCCATTTATCTTGACCACTCTACATAACTGTTTGTCCAGATGTAAATTACAAAATGCAAGTGTTCTTCAGCTGTCAGGGGGACAACAATCAGCATGACTGCCTTCGTTGTAGCTTTGTTTTTTACAAAGACATTATCAACGGTATGACTTTTGTAAATAGCACCCTGTATCTTTTATTCAGTAATTCATTTCCTTTCCTAAAGACCTATTCAGAAATGTATCACATTATACCATTCACTGAAACACAACATTATTAATTACATAACACAACATTGACGCTCCGAGTGCTTAGTGCAGGTACTCGTGGTAATGAAACATATCCACGCGCTGACGTCGACAGAGGACAAATGTAAACATAAGTAGAAATCACACCCGTCGTTCCATCAATCGTCGTCAGTTGAAGAGATGTGTGAGTAGAATGTACACCTACGAAGAGAAGGTAGAAATGCTACTGATCTATGGGGAATTTAAGTTAGCAGAACAGTAATTGCAATAATGTTTACATATGTACAGGTGCATTTAGTACAGTAGTTTAGTCCTTTTAAATATTGTTGTGTAGAGTAGGCATACGGTAAAGGCTGTCCTTCCTACAAACTGCATCGACATAACGTTTCTTTTACTGTTGTTGTTGTTGTTGAAAGTATGCGAAATGCTACGCCGGAAGCGGTACTGTACAGAGAGCGATATCCTGACAAGAACCCACCTTCCCGACGGATGTTTTCTCGTCTTGTTGCGACCCTTCGGGAAACGGGAAGTTTCAACCCACGACAACGCAATAGTCGTAGCACTCGCGGAGACGAAGCTGCCGACGTTATTGTTCTCGCTTCCGTTGCTATGAATCCACATGTGAGAACACGACAGCTTGAACTCGAGACTGGAATTCCTAAAACCAGTGTACATCGTATTCTTAGACGTCACCGGTTCCATCCTTACCATCTATACCTACATGAGGAATTGCATGGGAATGATTTCCAGAATCGTGTACAGTTCTGTCAGTGGGCACAGCAGCAAATCCTAACCAACCCGAACTTCTTCTCCAATGTTCTATTTACCGATGAATGTTCCTTCTCAAACAAAGGAAAGGTAAATACAAGGTCCAGTGACAACCCACGATGGCTTAGACAGGTGGAACATCAGCGTCAATTGGGAGTTAACGTCTGGTGTGCGATGCTTGGTATTACAATTATTGGCCCTTATTTCATCAATGATAGGCAAAACGGCACACCGTATGCCAACTTCCTCAGACGAATTCTTCCTCCTCTTCTGAATGAAGTGCCGCTAAGGACCAGAATGCTTATTTGGTATCAATACGATGGATGTCCAGCACATAATGGGTGTGCACGTCGTGTTCTGAACCGAAGGTATCCTGTCAGATGGATTGGTCGAGGAGGAACAGTTACTTGGCCTGCTAGGTCTCCTGATTTAAATCCTCGGGGCTTTTTTCTTTGGGGATGCATTAAAGACGTTGTCTATCGCGATGTTCCAACAACTATAAAGGACATGTAGCAACGTATCGTGCTTGCTTGTAATTCTCTTCAGCAGGCAACACCGGAAGCAGTAAATAATTCTTTCATTCAACGAGTGTACCAGTGTGTCGGTGTCCAGGGTCACCACTCTCAGCACCTTTGAATGTTCTACTCCTGGGCAATCGTATAGGAGAGTAAAAGTCAATTTTGTGTTATGTTTTTACTTGGCTTTCATTTGTTTTCTGACAACTCCTGCAAGTGGAAGAGTTTGTGATCCCGGGCTCATAGTCAACGTTGTGTTATGTAATTAATAACGTTGTGTTTCAGTGAATGATACACTGTGATACTTTTTGGAATAGCTCTTTAGGAGAGGAAATGAATTACCGAATAAAAAATACAGGGTGACTTTTAAAAAATGTCATATCGCTGTTCATATCTTTGTAAAAATCAAAGCTACAACGAAGGCAATTCTGCTGATTCATGTCCCCCTGAGGGTTAAAGAGCATTTGCTTGAAACATTTTGTAATTTGCAACTGGGCAAACAGTTATTTAGGATGGTGAAGATAAATGGGACAACCTGTATATACACTCCTGGAAGTGGAAAAAAGAACACATTGACACCCGAGTGTCAGACCCACCATACTTGCTCCGGACACTGCGAGAGGGCTGTACAAGCAATGATCACACGCACGGCACAGCGGACACACCAGGAACCGCGGTGTTGACGGTCGAATGGCGCTAGCTGCGCAGCATTTGTGCACCGCCGCCGTCAGTGTCAGCCAGTTTGCCGTGGCATACGGAGCTCCATCGCAGTCTTTAACACTGGTAGCATGCCGCGACAGCGTGGACGTGAACCGTATGTGCAGTTGACGGACTTTGAGCGAGGGCGTATAGTGGGCATGCGGGAGGCCGGGTGGACGTACCGCCGAATTGCTCAACACGTGGGGCTTGAGGTCTCCACAGTACATCGATGTTGTCGCCAGTGGTCGGCGGAAGGTGCACGTGCCCGTCGACCTGGGAACGGACCGCAGCGACGCACGGATGCACGCCAAGACCGTAGGATCCTACGCAGTGCCGTAGGGGACCGCACCGCCACTTCCCAGCAAATTAGGGACACTGTTGCTCCTGGGGTATCGGCGAGGACCATTCGCAACCGTCTCCATGAAGCTGGGCTACGGTCCCGCACACCGTTAGGCCGTCTTCCGCTCACGCCCCAACATCGTGCAGCCCGCCTCCAGTGGTGTCGCGACAGGCGTGAATGGAGGGACGAATGGAGACGTGTCGTCTTCATCGATGAGAGTCGCTTCTGCCTTGGTGCCAATGATGGTCGTACGCGTGTTTGGCGCCGTGCAGGTGAGCGCCACAATCAGGACTGCATACGACCGAGGCACACAGGGCCAACACCCGGCATCATGATGTGGGGAGCGATCTCCTACACTGGCCGTACACCACTGGTGATCGTCGAGGGGACACTGAATAGTGCACGGTACATCCAAACCGTCATCGAACCCATCGTTCTACCATTCCTAGACCGGCAAGGGAACTTGCTGTTCCAACAGGACAATGCACGTCCGCATGTATCCCGTGCCACCCAACGTGCTCTAGAAGGTGTAAGTCAACTACCCTGGCCAGCAAGATCTCCAGATCTGTCCCCCATTGAGCATGTTTGGGACTGGATGAAGCGTCGTCTCACGCGGTCTGCACGTCCAGCACGAACGCTGGTCCAACTGAGGCGCCAGGTGGAAATGGCATGGCAAGCCGTTCCACAGGACTACATCCAGCATCTCTACGATCGTCTCCATGGGAGAATAGCAGCCTGCATTGCTGCGAAAGGTGGATATACACTGTACTAGTGCCGACATTGTGCATGCTCTGTTGCCTGTGTCTATGTCCCTGTGGTTCTGTCAGTGTGATCATGTGATGTATCTGACCCCAGGAATGTGTCAATAAAGTTTCCCCTTCCTGGGACAATGAATTCACGGTGTTCTTATTTCAATTTCCAGGAGTGTATTTTGATGCGTTCACTATTGCTGTTGAGCTGCGTCATTATTAACGACTGCGGCAGTGTAGCGTTCTGGAAGCTAACAAGTTAATACAAGTACTAGAACTCTTATTTATTTTAATTCACAAAATAACTTGAGTTGAAGTCTGGTTCACAAGTACCCATTACGGGCGAAAACTTAGTACATAACAAGTTATCACTTCCAGTAGTAAATATAATCCAGAGACTGAGTTTGTATCTACGAAGCAACAGTACAGCAGTGATGCTCCATGTAACAAGAGTGTTCACTAATAATGCATACTGCAGTACAGTATTATTCAGTAGCCTCTTGTACTTGTCGGTAACTTCGTAACTGCGACTGCAGCTCAGACCGGAACAGAACTACCACTGCGCTTCAGCCTCTTGGCCGTAGATCATCACACCACGCGGATTACTACGTTAGATCCAAGCAACTGACTGCCGCTGTCAGAAATAATGAGCTTTTTAGCTGTTGGCTCTCCAGACCGGATGATGTAATCACAGCCTCTGGTTTAGTGTCCGCGGTGGGCGCGGCAAAGTAGTCCATCCGCTGTAACCGACCTCTGTGAGAAACTTATACGGACATGGTGTCTGTTCTTTCGCACATTTCCGAAAGAAGAGATACCATATCCATATAAGTATATAGTTCTGTCAACACCGGCCACGACCTTATGAAACGTCCCCTTTGAACAATTATACATGGCTGTGCTTAAACTGACACACAATATTTTGTTAGCGCAACGCAATCTGACTTTCAAAATTCCCTACAAAAGAATGGCCCTGACTAACATTAAACTATACCTTTCACAAATCACTTACCTCACAAAAATCTTCGCTGCTCAAGCTACTGCAATACAGCGAGCGCCACTACTGCCAGCTAAATAAAAGATTCAAACTACTGAAGGCACTAACTACTGATAGGGATAGTTAGCAAATGAAAGATATTAATAGAGAACAAACAATGTATTTACCTTGATATCATCATATATAAATATAGCAGTTCATGACAAATTTCAAAACTCCGCCATCTCTCTCCCCACATCCACCACTGCTGGCGGCTCACCTCCAACTGCGCAACGCTACGCGCTGTTAACATCCAGCTGCCCCTCTACAATGGCAGACAACAATGCAAACTAGCCAGAGACTGCACACAGCACAGCCAGTGATTTCATTTTCATACAGAGAGCGCTACGTGGTGGCGGCGTTACCAATATAAGAACCTAAACAGCCTACTTACATAGAGAAAACATAAACAGCCTACTTACATAAAGAAAACATAAACAGCCTACTTACATAGAGAAAACAAACAGCCTACTTACATAAAGAAAACATAAACAGCCTACTTACATAAAGAAAACATAAACAGCCTACTTACATAGAGAAAACATAAACAGCCTACTTACATAAAGAAAACAAAACAGCCTACTTACATAGCCCCCATGCTCCCCACAAAAAATTTTTACAAATGGTGTTGGGCAGTGGCCAATACAGATTTGAAAAAATTTTTCATAATTGCAATAACAAAGATATCAAATGCACACACTTATTGATACAATGTTGGTCAAAAGCTCAAATTTTCTCACAGTCCATAAAGGCAGTCCTGATCGGTCATCACGGTAAAATAGTAGTGTTTTTCTCAAAGTCTGAGCAGTAGAAGAAAATGCACACGGAAGTAGTGGATTTCCATGCAGTCTTGAAGAAGTAGTGTTGTCCTTCCAACGGAAAGACAGTGCTGACTCTCGACATGCAGACAAGTAATGGGTCACAACAGAGCACCCACAGCAGAGTCATTCGAAGTTTTGAAGAATATTGGTAGGTAGGTCATCACAGAGCAGACCCACTGTAGTCCTGGTAGAGATTGTGGTATTGGTGGGCCACCAGAGGTGCAGACTATAAAATTAATAAAATAAAATAAAATAAAATATTATGAAATATTAATTATTTTTATCTGTATGATTGGCTCTCCTATGAGTCGTCAGGTTTTGATTATTCGGTATCAGACGCTTGACAATGGCTTTTTCGTAAAGGCAATGTTACTCGTACTTGACCGTGAAATAAAACTGAAATAATCGGACTTCGTAATTAAATCGTTTCCAAAGACTGCTGCGGTAGGTGCGGACTCATAAACTAAATCTCAATATTACAATAATTTGCCAGCCATGCCAAAACGTCGTACAGAGGTGATTGTCTACTAAACAAAAAATTACACAGTTAGTTAAATCAGATATATTCAATGAATAAGCCTACAGTTCATAATCCTACTTACTTTTATAAATATAAATTCTTTACAGAATCGAGTGCCTAGTATGGTTGCAACTCGCAGTAATTTTCTATAACATGAAATATGGCGGTGTGCCAGACAATAAACTAAAATACGTGCTTCTCGCACCACTTCAACCAGGGCTCTTTCTTCTCTTTTTTAATCAAACATACGAGTAACATAAATGTACTTTTGTTTTATCAGCGACACAGCGCTGCAGTTGTGTGCCATAGGCTTTATTTATTTGTCACTGATTATTTATTTAATTAATATCTCGCGTTTCCGAGGAAACTCACGCTCGGCATCCAATGTGCCTTTATATTGCCCCCTGAATTGCGAGGCGAAAGGACACACCTGCAGGCGAGCAATTCACCTAAAGGCACAAGAAAATCTAAGTTATCTACAACTATTTACATGACCTACATGATACACATTATACACATTATATACACAATTTGAATGACGCGCGTGCGCCGAAAAAGTTCTTATGTTGGCAAAACAGAGTGCGCGCATGCGCAGAAGCGTCTGTGTAACTACGGCACTGCCGTTATTTCGTAAATTTAGATCACGCGGCACAGTATTGCAGTTCATATTGTTCGTGTGCGCGCGCATTTCTTAGTCGTTGCACAAAGAAAATATTCCTCCAAGATTACATATGAAGACTACATTCTATGACAGGTAACTTAGTTTTAAAATTACAATATTTGTTATAATACAATACAACTTTAGATTGTTGAATGTTCTTAGTTAGATAGCATTGCAATGAAATGCTTCAACGAAAAATGTTCTGTTGTTTCAGGTGCGTTGACCTATACACATGGTGTCGTTATCACAGTTCATATTCATCTGCTGCACAATAATTTTTTACAGGTTAGTATCGTCGTGGTAAAGTTTTTTGATCACAGTAACATCGTTGTATAACAACGTGATTAATACATAAGCGTGTCCATTTCCTATTTCCATTATAGTCGTTGTGATGCAGTTCGTTGTGACAAAAAGCATTGTTTATTACAGATCAGACGTGACCCGTCGAGTAATTGGTCCACGTGCAGTTCGTTTTTTTTTTTTACATTCCGTGGAAGCTTGGTTGCAGAACCTCGGACGGCACATTGCTGGCGTCGATCCTTGGACAGTCCAGGTAAGAGTGTCCGTCACATTTCGAGAACATTTCATTCCCTGAAGTTCCAACCAAAACTCTTCCACCCGTCGTGTTGTTTTCTGGACAGGCACTTTGTGTCCATTTAATCCAGTTAACATCTTGAAGTTGGGTACTGTAGTAATGTCACTAGACGATGCACGAATTATGGACTTCACATTTTCAGTTTTTTGCTGAATATAGCTCACCTAAACGTTCGTTAATGTCCGTGAACAGAGGTTCACTATGCAATGTCTTTTTGGCACTCGTTTTTGTTCAAATTTTTACATGATACATCAGTTAAAAAAATAAGTAATTATACATACACACGTCACATATTTTCTTAGCATAAACATAATACAGTTGCACATAAACATGTTTACATCATCATTACATAGCTATAGGTTATTACATTGTGTCACATTTGATTACATGAATTGCATCCTCTTTAGCGGTTTTGCTGGGATATTATCGATGATTTTTGTGATGTCATCTGAAATTAAGATAGGTTAGACACAACATTCATTACATCAGTAGGCAAGACCAGGCGTTTTCACTACTCAATAAATATTCAAAATAGTAAGAGAGAGAAAATGTTCGATTCCTCGCGTTTTGTGCGTGTGTGTAGAGTGTCTGTGTGGCCTTGACTACTGATAGATGCTTTTCGTGTTGAGAGATGTGCGTCTAATCTATTTCTCAAAGTAAAAGATCGCTTCACAGATGACGTCTGACAGTTCGTCAGGTGTCATACCAGGTCAGTGGTACCTACAGTCACAAATGTTCCGTGAAAAATTTATATATCATTCACTGCTACGTAATCATAAATTTTACTTTAATATTCAGTCTTCTCGTTGGAGCCGCGGCGTTGAAAGAAAAGTTCTTCTGTCTTCAACTGCGACTCTGGAACGCTGAAATGAAAATTTCTATACTACTTATTATCTGTGTTGTAGCAACAGAGTTTTTCGAGTTGCTTAGCAATATTTTGATGGGTATGACCTTGACATTATTCAGCATGAAATGCTCTAAGATCTCGGTGTGCGTATAGCCCAATAATTTTGTTAGTTCTACGATGTTGTAACAGATACGCACCAGGGTGCGGTATGTTAACAATTATATAAGGTCCTTCATATAGCAGACGCCACTTAGCGTTGCGTCGTTTGAGTGCAACAGATTTATGATGAGTACGAAGTAGTACAAGCATTCCTACCTCGAATTTTTGTTTTCTTTTTATTATGTTTCTGTGATGTTTGTTTCGTATCTGTGCGTGATGTGTCAGCGTAGTCAATACTTCTTTTATTTTCTGTTCAGGTGTGATTTCCTTGTCTGACAACTTAGGTAATGGTTCTATCCACTGATCGTTCTGTTTGCAATTGAACATGATCTCGTTAGGTGTGTAATTTGTATCGTAAATATTTAAGTTATTGTGTACGTCTTCGAAAAGACTTAGGTAGGACACCCAATTAGTATGTTTTGATGAAATATAGGTCCTCATGAATCGATTTAATTCTCGGAAAAGTCTCTCAGTCGCGTTACATTGTGGACTAAACCTCGAAATAAATATACTTTTAATGTTATTGTCCTTCAAGAAATTTCTCCATTTGTACCCAGAATAGTATGCTGCATTATCTGATAGAATTGCTTTAGGTTTTCCCACGTGCGTCAGGTAATCACATGAGAATCTTCGTATTATAGCACTTGCAGTGGCGGATTTTAAAGCATAAAGTTTTACATGTTTAGAAAATATATCGTAAAAAGCTAAGATATATTTGACGCCTCCAGAGCTTGCTGGATGCGGTCCACTAATGTCAGTACACAGAATTTCCAGGGGTTTAATAGGTAAAATAGAATGTAAATCTGTTTTTGTGGACAAATTCTGAGGTTTTGATTTTTGACATATGACACATGTTTTCAGTTCCCTGTAAATTTTTCTTCTCATATTGCTAAAATAACAGTATGTACTGAGCTTCGCTAAACACTTTTTTGTCCCATAATGACCCCATACTAAGTATGTGTGCCAAATTAAATTACGTTCAGACTCTTTGGGAATGCATACACACCAGTTAGTAGCATTTGGATGTCGGCGGTAAAATAGCACATCATTGTGTAACTTGTAATACTTAGTCAAAGGATGATTGTGTTTTTCTACCAGTAATGTTATTATTTTATACCAGTGAGGATCAGATTTTTGTAATTCAGCCATGTTTCTGCACATATCAATATAATATTGGTGATACTGCTTGTCTTGCATTAAGAGAATCCTGTAGTCATTTATATTTTCTAAGTCACTGTTGGTATCATTCATACCTTGTGGAAGTCTAGACAAAGTGTCTGCAATGGTGTTGTCCTTACCTCTTATGTACTTAATTTCAAAAGAGTAGTTCTGAAGTGTAACTGCCCATCGTGATAGTCTAGGATGTACAAGTTTACAAGTTAACAAAAATGTCAGGGCCTGGTGATCGGTGTAAATTACTGTATGTTTTCCAAATAAATAATAATTGAATTTCTTGAATGCCCATACTATGGAAAGTGTTTCTAACTCAGTAGTGGAGTATGTACGCTCACATTCAGTTAGAGTGCGACTCGCAAACCCAATAATTCTTATCTGTTCCTCCTCTTTATTCTTTACAACTTGAAATAAGCAACAGCCCAAGCCAGTACGTGAAGCGTCACAAGTCATACAAAAATCTAAATTGAAATCTGGATGGCTCAATATGTTAGCATTCACTAAAGCATGTTTAATTGTATTAAAGTCATTCTGGCACTGTTCCGACCAGATCCAAACTTGATTCCTTCTGAGTAGATTTAGCAGATGTTTACTGTTCAAAAGTGGTTGTGGCAAAAAACGTCTGAAAAATGAACATAGCCCAAGGAATGATTTTAACTGCTTTTTAGTTCGAGGGCTAGGAAAGTTTCTGATAGCATCTAATTTACTGGGATCCGGACGTATGCCCTGTGAATTAATGATATGTCCTAAATACTTTATCTCACTGCAACCAAACTTTGATTTTCTAAGATTGGCTGTGACTCCAGCTTGTGCAAATTTTTCTAAAATTCTTTGAAGTGTGTCAACGTGTTCATTCCAGGATTGTGTAGCTATCAGTATATCATCTACATAGTGTGTGACTGTCTCAACTAAATCGTCGCCAAGCACGGTATCCAGGGCTGTAATGAATACCCCAGAGCTGACATTCAGTCCGAAAGGTAGAACACAAAACTGATAGGTTCGCCCCCCGAACATAAATGCAGTTTATTTCCGAGAATCAGGAGTGATACCCACCTGCCAAAACGAATTAGCGAGATCTATTGTGGAAAAATATTTTGCATCTAGAAATTTCTGTAATTGCTCTTCTAAATTTTCAGGTTTTGTGTGAACCGGTAAAATTATTTCATTAATAGCTCGTGCGTCTAACACTAACCTAATGCTTCCATTTGATTTTTTGACAACAAGTAGAGGACTACAGTAAGGTGAGGTGGATGGTTCAATGACCTTCCAGTTTAACATTTGTTTTAATTCTTGCCACACAGCAGGTCGTTGAGATAACGGTACGTTATATATCTTATGGTAGAAGATCTTGTGAGGCTTAACTTCAATCTTGTACACATACGTGTTGATAACACCTAATCGTTTGGTAAAAACTTGTAAATATTTGGATAACACTTCCTGTAGTTTTATACGTTCATGTACACTGAGAGCTGTAGCTTCACTTATTTTATGATCAAGCAATGTTTTCAAGTCCATTAGCTCTGTGTCAGATGAGTGTGTTTGCATGTCTTGAATGTCATTGTCAAGTACTAACTGAACCTTGTACCCTGTACAGTGTTTGTCATGCTTTAGAGTTCTCCTGTCCAAATCAATAATAATTACCCTGCTTTTATAATTTAAAATACATTTACCTTTGGAGAAGTCTATAATGCAGTCCTTCTCGCTCATAATATCTATTCCTAATATGCAATTTGTCACAAGGTTTTGTACAACCAGGAATGGCCATTGTACGGTTCCATTACCTATTTTAACGTTTGCAAAAACTTGCTTCGTAACCCTACATGACTTATTACCTAGTGCAGTAGTTATTTTACAGTTTTGGGCAGGAAACTCAGGCACAGGTTCCAATTCACACATCTTTTTATAAAAATTAAAAGATAAAACGCTCACAGCTGCACCTGTATCTAGGATAATAGTAGTTAGAATCCCACCTACTACACCAGTAGTGGATGCTAAAACAATTTCATTTGTGTTTAAACGACATTGTGTACTGTCTTGTAAAAGTTCATCTGATATATTGTTATTGTGGTTGTATCTTATAAATAAAACAGGTAGTTTTTGTTTAGAATTACTCGGCATATCATTATTCTGTTGTTCAAGTGTGGTGTCAAATAACTGATTAACATTGAAGCCGCCCCCCAAGGATTCTTCAGCCACGACCTGGGGCAAAGTAGTGACTGTTTCTAGTTTGTTGGATTAGCATTTGTACTAGGTACTGACACAGATTGAGGTTGTGCATCAGGTGTCATTTCTATTATATTCACATTCGGATATTGCCTATTATGATCTCCAAACTTTTGCGGTTGTTGTTGCTGTTGCGCATTATAACTTACCTGTCGGTCGTAAGGTATGCTCCAATTTTGACCTGGTGGCTGCTGTGGTAAAGCAGAGTTTGAATGAAAGTACTGATCGTTACGAGTCCAACCTTGATGCTGTCTTGGCTCGTAGTTATTATTATTTCTATTTCTGTTTGTGTTTTGTTATTACCTTTGTATCCGTTGTTACCGTTGTAGTTATTACCGCGGTGCCTTTTGTATGGATTGCCGCATGAAATGTTATTACTGTTGTAACTATTGTTCGTATTGGAATACGCGTGTTGATTTTGATTTCCGTACTGAGACGGCATGTGAGTTTGCTGTTTTTGTTGTACCGCGTATCCAACTGTGGGCGCGCCAGAATTGTGTTGGCAAGCCTGCATGTTTTGCATGCCACTAGTGTAAACATTGTGGCTGCTGTTTTGCCGCGCGAAGCGCTGATCTTCAAGTAACATGTCAACCGAATCTAAAGCTGTTAAAAAATAATCTGAATCGTCATCCGGGATATGTAGGAGTTTTTCTTTAATGTTGAAAGGCAATTTGGCCTTCAACGCACGGAGTATATCTCGCGTTGCGACTGGTTCGTCTAAAAAGTGTCCCATGTTCAAGTATTTTTCAAAATATCTGCGTAAGTTACCATTTTTACTGTTAAAAGTTTCAGGTTCTAAAATTTGTCTTCTGAGTCGCTCCTGAACGGATTGCGACCAGAATTTGTTCAGAAAAGCACGCTCAAACTCACTGTACGTGGTACATACGTCAGCTTGACTGTATGCCCAGACAGCTGCATCGCCTTGGATGTAACCGACAATATATGAAATCTTTTTCCGGTCACTCCAAGTGCGTGGAAATGAGTTACTAAAAGATTTGAGAAAAATCACCGGATGAATGGTTCGTTTTTCTGGGATAAAAATCTGAAATTGCCTGTGTTTCATTAAGCTTTCGTCTTCCTTTGCATTATGATATGTATTTGTCCCACTGTAATTACTGCTATGTCCAGCTGGCGAGTAATTACGATAATGTTGCTGTGGTTTACCATGATAATAGCTTGTGTTTGTGTTTGCACATCGTGGTATGTGTTGTAGTTGTGGTGTGTTTTGTTCTTGTGTGTTCGTCGTGTGCGGTATGTGTGTGTCATACTCGAATGTATATTGGTTCCTGAACTGTGCATTTTGACTGATATTTTCATTACATTCAGACTGTGGTCGATCTGTGAATTGTCTCATGGGTGCAGTGACGGATTGTACTGCGTCACTGATCAGCTGTTTGTTATTAGTAATGTATTGTGCTACGGAGTCGTGCACAATTGTTGGTAAATTTTCACGTAAGCATCTATCAAAATGTTTGTCTTTATTGACTACCCAATCATGAAATTCTTCATTAATATTTTGAAAATGAGCTGTGGCATCAGATTGTAAGATGTCAGTCAGGTGTTGTTCAACATTGTCAAATTTATTCTGTACGTCAGTAATTCGTTTTTCAAGGTTGTCATGTACTGAAGAATATGTTTGAATTTGTTCAGTAAGAACTTCACACGTGACATTAAGGTTTTTTACTTGTGTCTGTAAAAGTGCTACGTCAGTTGTAGTCTTTTCTTGTCTGGTATTAAGCTGGGAAAATTTAGTACTGAGTTCAGTCATCTGTTTGGTTAGTGTGGCGTCTATAAGTTCCACACGCTTACATAAAGTGTCATTAGCTGTCTTGAGTGCTATGAGATCAGATTTGATTCCGTCATTTTGTGTCTTTAACTGTTCATTTTGTGTCTTTAAGGTTGCCATATTTTCTGCGTTTTGTTTCATTAGCATTTGTAACATGTCGGCAATGTTTACCGTTTGCAAGGTCTCTGCCCCCGCCGCGTCATTAGACGTGACGTCATGCATTAGCATGGGCTCTGATTGAGACTTTGAAATTTTTGTGGTGGAGGGCCTATTGTCAAAATTTTCGTCAACACTTGCGTCAATGTTTGATGATTCGTCACTACCGGTTGCTGTCGTAAAGTCATTTTCTAACATTTGTCTCTCGTCCGAGTCGGATTGCGTCTGAATAGTACGTCTTTGCTGTTCCATTTTTGCGTATTGTTTTCTAGTTATTACCATGCCACACGTGATATATGTTTCAAGAAAATATTTGACACTGATTTTAAAATAAAATGCAGTTGAGCATGAATCGGTCGTAGCAACAATGGCTGTCTGTTAATTTAAAAATATAAACTGAATTTGAGATTATTGGTAATGGCTGCTGGCCATGTTACATGATATCGTACATTAGTCGGCCATATTGTACACTCGTGTATTGGTATTGTTGCATACGTTATTGTTTAGGGAAAAGTACTGAGAATGAAATTTATCACTGAAACTGTTATGCGGAAAAGAAACACTACAGAATTTTACTGAAAAGCTAATACACTGAATTATACGTCTGGTCAAGCCTGCTAATGCAAAGATGCTGCGTCTTACCTTATTTTGCTGGAAGCTTCTTTGCGTCTTCCCGCAAAATTTTATAATTGGCAAATATCTTCTGATTTTTATTATTTCTCATATAGTAAAGTCCAGGTCCAGAAAGTTGATTTTTCCCATGAAACAAAGAGAACAATGTAACAAATGACAAAATAACAAGTCCGACACGCAGTCGCCAATATAAAATAAATAAAATAAAATAAAATATTATGAAATATTAATTATTTTTATCTGTATGATTGGCTCTCCTATGAGTCGTCAGGTTTTGATTATTCGGTATCAGACGCTTGACAATGGCTTTTTCGTAAAGGCAATGTTACTCGTACTTGACCGTGAAATAAAACTGAAATAATCGGACTTCGTAATTAAATCGTTTCCAAAGACTGCTGCGGTAGGTGCGGACTCATAAACTAAATCTCAATATTACAATAATTTGCCAGCCATGCCAAAACGTCGTACAGAGGTGATTGTCTACTAAACAAAAAATTACACAGTTAGTTAAATCAGATATATTCAATGAATAAGCCTACAGTTCATAATCCTACTTACTTTTATAAATATAAATTCTTTACAGAATCGAGTGCCTAGTATGGTTGCAACTCGCAGTAATTTTCTATAACATGAAATATGGCGGTGTGCCAGACAATAAACTAAAATACGTGCTTCTCGCACCACTTCAACCAGGGCTCTTTCTTCTCTTTTTTAATCAAACATACGAGTAACATAAATGTACTTTTGTTTTATCAGCGACACAGCGCTGCAGTTGTGTGCCATAGGCTTTATTTATTTGTCACTGATTATTTATTTAATTAATATCTCGCGTTTCCGAGGAAACTCACGCTCGGCATGCAAATGTGCCTTTATAAGACCCACTGCAGTCCTTGTAGAAATAATGGTATTGGTGAGTCAGCAAAGGTGTAGACCCACTGTAGTCCTTGTAGAGATAATGGTATTGGTGAGTCATCAAAGATGCAGACCCACTGTAGTTCTTGTAGAGATGGCCAGCAGCCATTTGTTGTGACTGTGCAGGTGCACAATCACCATTGAAGAGTCTTGCAGATAATATAGCAAGTCCATAACCACCACTTGTGCACTCACAAAGTTTTTGGAATTGTCCTTAGAACCAGCAATGCTGCTATCCAGTCCCTTGCTGAATTATTAACACACGTGCAAACACTAACAGTCCCAACTTCTCACATATTGTCCATATACTATGACCAACAGAAACGTGTGCAGTGAAATGTAACTTACAAGTTAATAATATGATGAACTGGTATCAATTACAATTTTATAACATAAGAATACAATAACAATGGTACAAAATACATCATTAAAAACATAATAATACAGATAACATTTGTAGTAATAGGGGCTTTACAAAAGAATAGAAATAAACATATACATCAGTGTTACAGGAATTATGACATAAGTAAATACATAAAAGATCAGAACAATTATTGAAACATTAGCTTCACACATGAGCATTAAAACAGAACAGAATTAATAATGTCTAACATCTTTACAAAGTAAATAACATATTATTAATGCAAATTATATTTGAGGATAACAGTATTCCTCATCATAGTTCATGTAGCTGAGTATGAGAAAAATTCTACAACATAAGTCTTATGAGGTAAACATATAAAGACAGGAAGAACATATATACACAAGGGTACCCAAACACATAGTGGGATAACACAAAAGGAAAGGACAGGGTTTGTTTCATTGCAGTATTTTGCAAACAAAACTTTCTTTGCTTCTTGGAGATCTCCCTTCATTCATCATTATTCCCAAAAGTCCTATCTAAGCCTGCCTTCTGTATTTTGTTCACATCCTCTGTCAAAAATAGTTTTTCTCCCTGCTTTCTGTATTCTGTTCACATCCTCTGTCAATAATAGTTTTTCTCCACTGTACAGTATCCTTTTTTATTTTGCCAGACCATTTTCTGATAGCTTCTCAATGCATTTCTTATAAATTTATAATAGTTAGTTTCTTATATAGTCTACTCCTCTTAAGCTAACTTAAATCTACTGAGCTCAGATGCTAAACTAAGGGACGAGGCAATGCAGCAGCACATAACAAATTAACACAAACAGCAATGCAAAAAAAAATGGAAAATTGCAAAGCAAGCTACAGTAAATATAAATTACCAAGCAATGCAACATTACAACTAATATGAGCCAATGTGCAGTAACAAGAAAAATAAGTCAGTAGTAAAACTAGCTTAACAGAGTAACACAATTTAAAATTCAGTAGCACTATGCCTGGCAAACAGCAGCAGCAAATATAAAAAATATAAAAAATATAAAACTTATATCTATACATGACATAGCTCAAGCAGAAAAAATAGTACACTAAAGATAACAATGCAGATAAGGGAAATGTATATTCACATCTTAATGTCTATGTAATTAAAGTGGTGTACCACAACAACTTATTGTAAAAGAAATATTACCATGTACTTGAAAAGAATATTATGTATGCAGTTACTGTTACTAGTCCCTTATTATTGTTCTTTCCTTTCCAAGTGCTCCTTTTTTGAAGAATGTGGATCACAAAATTATTATTTAACAGATCTGTTGACAGAAAGCGTTCACATTAGCAAATGCATTTAATTTTATTTTATGAAACCAATGCTGCAACACAGCTGGAAAACAGATGTCAAATGAAATAAGCAATTACGCAAACCAAAGCATAAAAACATCATTCAATAGTCATGTGGCATGTCGTAAGTCAGTAGCTCTCAACTCTCATAGAAAGACACTTGTCATTATCAGGTTTGCAGATGTAAGAATATTTCCGAGGATAATGGCCTCCCCCTTTTTTTTTCTACCTGTGCCACTGAAAGGCTAATGGCTTTTTTTTTTTTTTTTCGGGCGGCTGTCGCCCAGGTGGGTGCCCGCGACGCATTACATGCAGGTGGTCACTTAACTTTCTTACGGAAATATTTACGACAGCAGTTTCCGCTACAGTGACAGTCTCACATAAAAATATTTCACAGGTCAAGAATTAGTGTTGCAAATCTGTAGAAAGAAAATCCTATAAATATAAGTGTCCAAATAAAATATTCGTCAGCATTGTGAAAGAGTCACGCATTTACGCACATTTCATAACTCTTAAAGTACGATTCTTGGTTTCCGACATACTTCTTATTCCTCATATACGGTAGCATCATTTTATTGATCATAAACATATCTCAACAGCATAGCACACATCGTCGTCGTAATAATGACATCATAAAACCTCAGTCAAATCTCAAAAACGTCGTAGCTTTCTGCAATAATTTCAAAACCTAAAAAAAATTCTCTGCTCATTTCAGTAGTGTCATCAACCTCAAACGTACTTTAAAATCATGCTCCCTTACCAAATACATCATTCAAAGTTCTCATAGCATCACAATGATTCCGAAAAAATATGAACAGTTTACAAAGTACAGACAAAATACAATTTCGTAAGTGTGAAGTAATCCAACTCTGTAATTGCGTAAACATATGTCACTGATGTAGTAAAAAAGTTTCTTTCTCTGTTAAATGACCAGATAGCTGTGTAATTTGTGTTAGAGAAATATGGTACCGATGTGTAAAGTTGTATAAGCAAATACCATATTAGCTAGGGTTCCTTGTGGTTGCCACCCACATGGTACACAAAGTAAGCGTGTACCCCCCTGAGGATTAATGTAATTATACCCTCAGGTGTTACAGATTACAGCAATGGAATGAAATGTATCACGGAAAACTTTCTTTGTAATTCAAAAATCTTTAAAAATAAATGTTTTAAGTACAAAATTAATCACTCAAATACGTGTACTGTAGCGCTAAATGTGCGTCTTGTTGCAACATAATCTGTATGGAGGTGTCGTAGTTATCGTCCTCCGAAAGCTAATTTCTGCAGAAGTCAATGTACTTACCTCATAATACCCAAAAGTGAAATGCTTTGCGTATAAATGTCTTAGTTATTACGCTTATTGCCGTGATGAGGAAAGTACTGTGCTGTAACGTATTGTTGTGCTACGGAAAAGGCAGTCTCATTGTAGCTATACCACAAAAGTTACTACTAAAACATGTTTTTCTTTCCAAAAGAATTCAGAAAACTGTGCAGATATAAAACAGACACATCGCAAAAGCAACACTGTAAATTGTCACTTATTAGTAGCGTCGTGATAAAACCGTGTAGCTGTCACATAAACTAACCACTGTGTCCTCTGGTATCTCACAGAAAGTACTTTAAACCCAGAATGTATTTTCAAGTAAACCAAAATGTTGCATTAAAATCTCATTAGCAGTACTGGTAAATGTTCTAAGTATGTATGCCTTATAGTCGTTCCATAATCGTGCAACTAACAAGCAAGAATGTACACACACAATAACACTGTGACGTCTGTTCACTATAACAATGCATTCGTCATTTCTGTTTCAATAAGTTCTCTTGTTCTTGACTGGATATTTAACTTCAAACATTGTTGCATGTTAACAGTTTCTTAAGTCTGACAAAGCATACTAGAAATGTGAAGTGAAAAGTTTTATGGCAAAGACAAAGTTAAAAAGCAGATTATCTCTCAGTAAGCGGTTTTACATGTGAAGTGTGGTGCAATCCTTTACTCTTCCTAGTACGCAGACTTTCAACTTCAAAGCAATTATCATGTTGTTTACATCGGTAAAGAATGCTAAATCTTTTCTCAAGGCTAGCGTCTTTGTTATTTTTCGCTGAGCCAGCGGCCGCACGCAGCTGCCTGCTGTGCAAGTCATTGTCTGTCTCTTTGTTGGCGCGCGTCGTTATTGGGATTAGGAGACCTAACTTCTACAAATTCACTCTGACGAGAAGGCCCTGCTCTGTTCGAATCCCGCCAGTTCTGATGCAATTCAGATCTGTCGTTACGATCATATCGTCTGTCGTCATGTTGGTAGTTCCTGTAGTTTCTTTCTTGTCGGTCATGTGGTGGAGAATTTCTCCCGGAATCGTAACTGCGCGCTGAACTGTTGCGTCTGAAGTTATTTTGTCTCCCTTGATAATAATTGTTTTGGTTTCCATATTGTCTGTTTCTATGGTTATCTCTGTCATATTCATAATTACGGAAGTGCGATCTTTCTCTGTAACTATTACTCTGCCAGTGATTGTCATACGGGTGGTGTCTGTTTTGGTCACGATTTACGTTGTGAGAATAGCCTTGTCGCGCCCAGTTATTATTTCTTTCATCGCGGAATTGCGACGGATGTGATCTGTAGTGATTGTTTTCCTGTTTTCGCATCCCGCGACTGTCTGTGTCAATTTCTAATTCTTGTAAGAGTCCCTGGAAAGCTTCAATGTCGTCTTTGCAACGTCCTGCCAAAATAATATGTCGTAAATGTTCAGGCAGTTTGATTAAGCAAATGCGGATGAGTTCTGAGGGGCTGTATGGGTTTGAAAGATACTGATTCTTATGCAACATATCTTCAAAATATTTCATAAGACTGGAAAATTCAGATTGTTCGAAACGTTTCATCATTATGATGCTATGTTTTACTCGGTCTTGTGTGGCTTGAGACCAATATGCTGAGAGGAAGGCATGGTAAAACTCTCCTTCACTGTGGCAATCGTGAATTACCGATCGCATTCTTACAGCTGGTTCATTCTCCAAGTAGCCACACATAAATTCTAATCTGTGCTGCAATGACCAGTTGGGAGGAAAACAATGAGAGAATTGATGGAGCCACGCTTGTGGATGAATGTCGTTGCCAGAATTCTTAAATGTTTTGAATTTACGTGTAGTAATGAACAGCTTATAGTCAAAATCATCATGTCGGCGAGTCGCATATCGGTCATTGTTAGGTCGTGTCGGCTGTTCCATCTCAAAATACGGTGCACATTGCCAATTTCTTTCATAACTTCCGAAATGCCCTGTGTTATTATTTTGTGGCTGTTCCGTATTTCTGTGTCCCTCTTCCCGTATTGGAGCGCGAGTGTCCTCTGAAATATGTAATTCTTGTACTACTTGTGCCAACTGATCTTGCACTTCCCGGATTTCTCTTTTGTACTGTGTATTGATTTGATTTTGATTTTGTTTGAATTTTCTAATTTCTACATACTCTTCAGTGTCAGTGAAGGCTACAGGTGTTGTGTTATTCAGATCATCATCTACCTTTGTAGATAAGTTAGTGAACTGATCTGAAAGTTCGGCTACTTTATCCGATAGAGAAATTATTTCCTCTGTATGTTTTTCTGAACCAAGTTTCAGAGTATCTATTGTGTCCTTTAAGTTTTCCTGAGTTTTTGCAAGTTGCATAACCGAATCGGTAGATGCAACTGAGTCAATTTTAGCTTGCAGGGTGTCGTGATTTTCATGAACAATAGTTTGCAGTTCTTTTATGGCTGCTTCGTGATTCTGTAATGCATTTTCATGACTCGAAAAAATAGGTTGAAATGCTCACAAATTTGTGTTTTTACGTCATTACAGACTTTTTGACATTTCGATTCGATTTTATGTAACTCAGTAGTTAAATCTTCACGTGTTTGTTCAAGCGTGGTGTCTAACTTTTGAAGATTTTGTTCCATTGCGTCTAACTGTTGCTGTGTTTGTCTCTGGTATTGTTCCATTGTGTCTAACTTTTGAAGATTTTGTTCCATTGTGTCTAACTTTTGAAGCTTTTGCTGTGTTTGTCTCTGATTTTGTTCCATTGTGTCTAACTTTTGAAGTTTTTGTCCCATTTCTTGCATTAATTGTAATAACAATGCACTGGTGTCTGAAACATGTTCGTCAGTGCTTTTCGGCAGTGAATTTGCACCGGCAACATTCACATTTTGACAAGCGGAAAATGTGTCTTGACTCATTTGAGAAAACGGTGAGGACGCAAAACCTGAATCTACAGTATTTGCAAAATTGTGTCCTGTCATTTCGGATTCCTGAGGCGAGCTGTTGCCGACCGATCGATCGATAATGTTTCCCTCTTCACTAATTGTTTCACTGTCCACGCCATTGTTTGCCGCCCGCTCCATTTCCCTATGCACAATTACCAAATTACTACTTTGAACATCAGTTAATTCATTACTCGGTGGCGCTAACACACTGCTTTCATTTTCACTGTCATTTCTCAGTTTACTTTGGAGCCTAGTATTACGTTTTTCACACGCCATTATTGTTACAGTATTTCACACGACAACACAGAAAAACACAATTTGAAGATCAAAAATAAGAGAACACATTAACATAGCACTGAAAATAATATCTAGTTAATTGCAGCTGCGAAATACTTGGTGCAAATCTACATGCATGCCACAACTGTTTTACTGTACAACAATGAAAGACTGCAACTACAAAGGAGATTTTCTCTACAATTACGCGCTAGCAATAAACAATAGCTACACTAATTACACAAACTACAAGAAAAAAATCAGAAGATTCCAGTGAGGTATCCTCGGCTAAGGGTCGACATATGAAACGTCCCCTTTGAACAATTATACATGACTGTGCTTAAACTGACACACAATATTCTGTTAGCGCAACGCAATCTGACTTTCAAAATTCCCTACAAAAGAATGGCCCTGACTAACATTAAACTATACCTTTCACAAATCACTTACCTCACAAAAATCTTCGCTGCTCAAGCTACTGCAATACAGCGAGCGCCACTACTGCCAGCTAAATAAAAGATTCAAACTACTGAAGGCACTAACTACTGATAGGGATAGTTAGCAAATGAAAGATATTAATAGAGAACAAACAATGTATTTACCTTGATATCATCATATATAAATATAGCAGTTCATGACAAATTTCAAAACTCCGCCATCTCTCTCCCCACATCCACCACTGCTGGCGGCTCACCTCCAACTGCGCAACGCTACGCGCTGTTAACATCCAGCTGCCCCTCTACAATGGCAGACAACAATGCAAACTAGCCAGAGACTGCACACAGCACAGCCAGTGATTTCATTTTCATACAGAGAGCGCTACGTGGTGGCGGCGTTACCAATATAAGAACCTAAACAGCCTACTTACATAGAGAAAACATAAACAGCCTACTTACATAAAGAAAACATAAACAGCCTACTTACATAGAGAAAACATAAACAGCCTACTTACATAAAGAAAACATAAACAGCCTACTTACATAAAGAAAACATAAACGCCTACTTATATAGAGAAAACATAAACAGCCTACTTACATAAAGAAAACATAAACAGCCTACTTACACTTCTTCTGTGCGGATGCTCACGTATTACCCGAACTCTTACGGGACTTGGTAAGAATGTCTTCCATGAGTAATGAGTGTGTTCGGGTGGGACACTACGAATGTAGTGTGTGGACATACAAGGTGAGAATGTAGGTCTCGCGGGAGCAGTGCGCGAGATAGTCCCTGCAGTCGCGCTATCCTCTGTGCCCTCGGTGGCTCAGATGGATAGAGCATCTGCCATCTATGCAGGAGATCCCGTGTTCGAGTCCCAGTCGGGGCACACATTTTCAACTGTCCCCGTTGATATATATCACCGCCCGTTATCGGATGAAGGTATTAATATAATTCTAATTTCTATGCGAAATGGTCCAGATTTGTGCTGCTCACGACCTACTAGTGGCATATGCAGCCCGGAATACGAAGCTACTGGAAGGGATGCCTGTTCGGCAGGGGTAGCCGTAGGGCACAGCAATATACAGACTGTATCAAAAAGAATCATCCGATTTGGCACTTCTATGTTTCTGAAGCTAATAGACATATACAATGACTTTTGTTTTTTGATGAACGGGAACTCATAAAGTTATTTTTTAATACCTTTTCATAGATGCTCGATGTGCCATCATTGAGATGCACGGCATATTAAACGCGGTAATCAAATTGTTCCCAAACTGCAGTGAACATGTCTTGAGTTATAGTTTCCACAGATGTTGTTATGCGATGTCTCATGTAATTCATTGTTGTTGGGAACGGAGGAATACAAATAGAGTGTTTTATAAGTCCCTAAAAGAAATAATCATATTCGGACAGGTCCGGTGGTCTCGGAGACCAATAATGTAAGAGCCGGCCGAAGTGGCCGTGCGGTTAAAGGCGCTGCAGTCTGGAACCGCAAGACCGCTACGGTCGCAGGTTCGAATCCTGCCTCGGGCATGGATGTTTGTGATGTCCTTAGGTTAGTTAGGTTTAATTAGTTCTAAGTTCTAGGGGACTAATGACCTCAGCAGTTGAGTCCCATAGTGCTCAGAGCCATTTGAACCATTTTGAACCAATAATGTAAGACTGAATCATTTGGTCCAGTGCAACCGATCCATCGTTCAGTAATCCTTTGATTTAAAAATTTCGGCCTTTCCAGATGCCAGTGTGGTCTGTTGGTAAATGAAGTTGTTCGAATCAGTCTCCAACTGCGGGAAAAGGAAGTTCTCAAGCATATCGAGATATGTCCATCCTGTAACAGTGTTCTCGGCAAAGAAAAATGGACCGTTCACCTTTTCCTGTGAAACGACACAAAACGAATTAAATTTTGGAGAGTCTCTCTCATCTTGTACGACTTCGTGTGGTTGTTCCGTACCCCTTATAATATCAGATTATGACGGTTCACCTTTCCATTTAAATGGATTGTTGCCCCGCCACTAAACACTAAGCATGGAAGAAAACCGTCGTCCTATATCTTGCCAAGAACGAAATTTCAGAACTCCACACGTTGTTGTTTGTCACCTTCAGGAAGAGCTTGCAGTAGCTGAATTTTGTATGGTTTCGTGTGTAAACGTCGACGCAACACTCGCGAGACTAACATCGGGGGCATGTTGAGCTGTCGAGCTGTACGGCGAACGGATTTCTGCGGACTCCTTGCGAAACTGGCGGATGCGTTCGATGTTTGTGTAAGACACTCGGGGACAGCCCAGCGATTTGCCTTTACACAAACAACCTGTTTCTCGGAACTGTTTATGGCACCGTCTAACGCTCTGTGCTTTAGGTGATGCCACACCATACCTAGTAGGAAAGTGTAGCTGAACAGTTAATACTGACCCGCGCTGCGGAAACCGTAAAACACGAAACGCTGTCTTTATCCCAACACCATTTTTACTAGAACAGAAATGGAGGCACACTGCTGCTACCTACCGGGAACCATGTAAAATTCGAGAGTCTGCTCTTTCCAACAGTGCGTTGTTCACGCACATACCTCAAATAACATAATAGTTACGATTTTTTAAAACTGTGTGATTCTTTTTGATACAACTTATATTATACAGATCTGAAGGTCGCTGCACATTCACGAGCACTGGAATAAGAGACGGCTCCCTAGCAGCGGGAGGCATTCTCTTTCGCTCTGATGAGCATGGTCGCGTTTCGTGCTAAACCAACGCTACTGTTTTCCATTTCATAATGACTGACCCCTGACTTTGAGCTCGTGTGCTCGTTACAAAACATGACAAACATCGAAGTGTTATACCTTGCCGGAACCGCGGAACTTTTTTATTTTTATTTTTGTCTGTATTACATTTTAGAATGAAAAGAGTGCGACACAAACGCTAATATTTAAAAGAACGTGTACTTTTTCTAGCATTTTTTGGTGGGTGTCAAATCTGAGGAGTCATTGAAATCAGACCATAATTATAAAAAAAATTTCCTTTCCACAGTTTAAAAATAGAACAATACTCTGTTTACAGACGGATTTTCGTTGTTTTTCGGTTAGTCATTTTGTAGCAATAATGGCGGATGCAGATTGCCGCAAATCGCCTAGTGCTGATACATATGAACGAGACGAAAAGTGTAAGTGCTAGCTCTGTTACTCCATTTCACAATTGTTTTTTTTTTATGCACATAAAATCTACATAAAGCGCAAACGTAATGTGTTTAACTAATTCCCCAATCGCCAAAAATGCTAGAAAAATCGCGCTTTCTCTTAAATATCACCTTAAGTATCACCCCCTTTTCTAATTAGGAACTCATATTCATAAACCAAATAAAAGTAAACATTGTCACAATCCCGGAAAGGTACAACACGTCGATATTCGTCATGTGATGCAACCGGAATATGAGCTCAAAGTCACGGGTCAGTCATTATGAAATGGATGGTTCAAATGGCTCTGAGCACGATGGGACTTTAAGTCTGAGATCATCAGTCGCCTAGAACTTAGAACTACTTAAACCTAACTAACCTAAGGACATCACACACATCCATGCCCGAGGCAGGATTCGAACCTGCGGCCGTAGTGGTCGCGCGGTTCCAGATTGTAGCGCCTAGAACCGCTCGGCCACAATGGTTGGGGAACAATACTGATTGTTACTGCTCAAGCACCACCAGAAACTGAGGGATATTGCTCAGCCCAGGATCTATGACGTGCACAACTCCCTCGATGACGTTCGAGCTATGTGTAGTTGGAATGAGATCAGACGACATGGAGAGTACATGTAGGGAATTTTTCACATACTATTCTGAAAACATTTTCGAGCACGGATTAAGTAATACAATTCTCGTGCAGCGTCTGAAACTAAAGTCAAGTTTTGAATGAATTACGCGTGATTAGCGAGTCTGAGAGTATGTATGAACTGAAGAAGTCTTTAGGTCTTCGGCATTTTGAGGCACGTGAAAGGCAAAGGTCCCGAGTTCGAGTCTCGGTCCGGCACACAGTTTTAATCTGCCAGGAAGTTTCATGAAATTGTTTGCTTACTAGGCAGCTGCATTAACCTCTACGCCATCCGGAATACAGTATTTACCGTTAATTGGTCGGACTACCTCGGGGCGCCTCTAGTCCGACCCACACTCCCACCTAGCGCCAACTATGCGCAGTCCCTGTACATTTCCTCCAAGCTCGCGACTCAGAGATTCCCGCAGGAGGCCGGACGTATTCGTGCCTCCGCACTAGGCGAATCACTTATATGAGTGCGTAGTGTCTGTTCTTTCTGGTTGTCTGCAAGAACAGACACCCCGCATTCATATAATGGTACAACAATTGAACTATGCCCTCAACAGTGCAAGTCGTAAACTAACCTCTCGATTACCCCACTTGGTACTGCGAACGCAAGAACAGAAAACAGTTCGTAAGAACAATGTGAATACTAGTGAGACGAACAGTTTGACACAACTCGTGCAACAAATAACATAACAGTTTACAAAACAACAGGAATTTCAGGAAAGTGTAACACAACAACTCAAGGGTATGACACAGCAATTCACAATACATCCGGAAAATGTAGGACAATAGTTTACAGAGCAAAATCAGGCATTTAACGATTTCAGGAACAGTATTAGTCAACAGTTCATTGAGGTGAGCAAAACTATACGCACTGAATGAACTATCCGGGAAATTGACAGAGCTAGGTAAACAACCAAAACAAGAAATACCGCAATATATATATATACGTTGACGGGAAGAGTATCAGTCCGCAGCCCGTGGTCGTGCGGTAGCGTTCTCGCATCCCGCGCCCGGGTTCCCGGGTTCGATTCCCGGTGGGGTCAGGGATTTTCTCTGCCTCGTGATGACTGGGTGTTGTGTGATGTCCTTAGGTTAGTTAGGTTTAAGTAGTTCTAAGTTCTAGGGGACTGATGACCATAGATGTTAAGTCCCATAGTGCTCAGAGCCATTTGAACCATTTTGAAGAGTATCATCCCTAAACGATAAACAGGAACAACTTGCAGGTGAGTTACAAAACCTTAGTGAAGCATATTCTCAAATTCAGGAGACGCATTCCCAAGTGGATGCGTCAGTAAAACGTGTGAGGGACTACGTCAGCGAGCTGCAAGACGTGTGCAAAAACGCACCTACCGAAGTACAAAAGATAAGTCTAAAAGTGGACAAGTTAAGTTTAGAGACAAAATTTGCCAAAAAAACAGAGAGATAAGATTTATGCAGGTGTAAAGGAAGTAACTGATCAAGCTGAAGCCGGGATGCTGAATAAGGGCAGCATCCTTGCTGCAAAGGTAGTATTAGAGTGGAATATTTTTGTAGGTACAGTAGAAGAAGTTCTAAAAGGGAAAGAAAGTCAGTTTCTAGCTAAAATAGATTCAGGTTTAAAGGAAGCAGAGGAAAGGTTACAACGTAGTATTGCTAAAACTACTGACATTCCAAAACAACATTTGACAGAAAACAAACCCATGCTTTTAGAGAAGTTAGATACTTTCACTGGTTACCCACAATTCGTGTTTGGCCCGTCGAAGGAAAATAGCGACGGTTGCAGAATGTAACAGCACTTGCCGGCAGCTGTACCTGTCGAACAAGAGCACTTGCCATGCACTACGCAACAAACGAACATAACACACCTGTCGCTGACAGCCCGGCGTGTTTGCCAACATTACTTGTAGATTAAGGATTACTTAGGCATCGACAATTTCCGCTATTTACCTCTGAAGGGAAAAGAGCAAAACCCGTGATCTTTATCAGAGCATTTCGAAATGTTTCACCTCGTACCCGAATCGAAGTGCAGAAAATTATATTTGTTGTTGGATACACAAAGGGTGACATTCTGCTATGGGCTACGGACGTGGGGGAACGTTTCCACTACTATGAACAGTTTGAGAGAGCCTTTCTCGGTAAATATTGGACTGGGGCCATACAAGAGAGGCTCAGACGCAAAGTATTCAACCCAGCTCCATTCAATAGCAAACATGGAAGCTTAAGACACTGTTTTGAAAAATATGTGAATGAAACCAGATACTGGACGAACACGGTATCTCAAGTAGAAGCCCTGAAAATTCTAAAGAGCCATCTACCTGACCTCATTACGGAAAAACTCGTTACCATTCCGGAACACGACACCGAATACTTTCTATCTGTACTCGACTCAATAGATTTGATATACAAAGAGAGACCAGTATAACCCAAGCCTGTTGATACACAGGTTGTGCCACATGATTTACAGACCAACAAGTGAACAACGGATTCGTAGTACAACACAGATGGCAACCTTACCCCACACAGAACTATGGTAACGGTAACAGTAATCACAACGGCAAAAGCAAGAGCCATAAATTCAATGGCGGATGTAAAACAAATTGGCAAAAATTCAACGAAAACAACTAAAACGGGCGAGTAGCGTATGGGGCATAATACAACCATCATTTTCCCCTTATTGTAGTCCTATTTTGGACGTGAGTAAGCCAGATAGTAAGGTGCACTTGGTCCTCGACACACGTAACATTAATAAGATCTATCTTCTGGTAAACCTTCCGGGATGTAAGGTCGTGGTCCATGAAACTCTTCAGCTCCTAACGTTTCGTCCAGAGCTGCGCTGGACATCTTCAGAGGGGTGTTTCTCCTCCGGTGAGTCTTGCCAACTGACGGGTCAGACGTCTGAGAGAGACTTACATGGGCGTGACCAGAGTTACACGTGATATGCAGAGATAATCTTTGTCAGAGATATCACTAAGTTTCATGGTCTCTTCTTTCCGATTAAAATTATCCCTATGTTTACATATTTCAATTGCTTCTCTACAAAACCGTGGGTAATAGTTCGTCGTCGTAGATAAAATTTTTGTTTCGGAAAACTTCACTTGATGATTTCCTGGCTGAAAAGCGTGTTCTGCTACAGTCGATTTATCTGTTTTTCCTAATCGGCAAAGACTTCTGTGTTCTTTTAACCGTGTATTTACGCTTCTTTTTGTTGTTCCAACATAAACTTTACCACATGTACACGGAATTTTATATACGCCACTGGCTGATAGGGGAGCGCGTTTATCTTTTACAGACCGAAGAACATGACAAATTTTCTTCGTTGGTCTACAAACAGGTCTAATATCATGTTTACTTAAAATCTTTCCAATCTGATCCGTTACTTTCTTTATAAAAGGGAGGGAGACTGTATTCTTCCATCGTTTTTCGGGCTTGTCCTTAGGCTTTTTGTTGTTTGGGTGCAGAATTCTGCTTACTTCTTTCTTTGAGTAGCCATTTTTCTCAAAAGCGTGATTCAGATGTTTTAATTCGACGTCTAGATACTCCGGCGTGCAAATCTGTCTGGCTCTGTCAACGAGACTTGTAATCACACCTCTCTTTTGTTGTGGATGGTGGTTAGAATATTCATACTATGATCAGACAGTCTACGGGGAGCAATTCTCAAAATCAGTCAGACGCCTGGAAATTTTACGTAAGAAGAGAGCGCATTTGATTTGTACTTTAACTTTCTTGTTGCGTTGTAGGGATTCGTCTACCATACCAAATTTTCTAAAGTTGAAGAGGATGTTACAGACAGCCCGTGTTCATCGGATATTTGATTATACAGAAGCAGCACTACTTCGAGAGAGGATACATTATACAAGACGAGAGGTGGATGCTGTTGACCGTAACTTACTGCAGTTACATTTATTCCTTGCTAGTAAGATACAGATAGACCTATGGAATAAAATAGATTGCCTTACATTTCGATCTATGGAAAACATGATGGAAACGACTACTAGAAGGCATAAGAAGAAGTTCGAAAAGTTACAAACTTATGCAGAATCTACAAATAATATAGTGATGTCCGAAACTGTTATTAACAAGTCAGACAGAGTTTTATCTCAAGACGAAATTTCAGTTCTTGCAAAAGGAGGAAACTACGCTATAACACCTCCGAAAGCTCCTGTTGAAGATATTATTGCAAATGTAGAAGCAGGTATACGTACTCTCCCCAAAGAAACTGCAAATGCAATCCGGATCGAAACCACCAGAGTATTACGCCGCAGTAAACCTCTGGAAAGTAATTTAACCAATGGCGAAAGAAAGGTTCTGAGAGATTTAAATGCAGATGAAGACATAGTGATTGTTCCTGCTGATAAAGGGAATGCTACTGTCGTTTTAAATACAGAAGATTATCAAAGCAAAATTTTGAATCTTTTAACGTCAGGACAATACAAAAAACTTAAGAAAGATCCTACAGCCAGCGTACTACGGAAAACAAATAATCTGATAAAATCGGCCACTTCTATTCAAAAAGAAGAAGAAAGAGCTTTATTGAAGACTGAAGCTATGTGTCCTATACTCTATGGCCTACCCAAGGTACATAAAAAGGACCTTCCTCTGAGACCGATTGTTAGTGCTACCAATTCTCCTACGTACGAAATAGCAAGATATCTAACAACTCGTTTACAACCATATATTGGAAAAACTGACTCATATATAAAGGACTCACGTCATTTTATAGAGAAAGTTGAAGGTTTAATTCTGACTCCTGAAGATATTTTAGTAAGTTTTGATGTAGTATCTTTATTTACTGTGATTCCAGTTAATGAAGTTATGGATTTTATAACGGATATTTTTCCAGAAGATCTGACTGCTCTTTTCAGACATTGTCTTACTTCCAGTCATTTCCAGTGGAATAATGAATTTTATGAACAACTTAATGGCGTAGCAATGGGTAACCCATTGGGTCCTGCAGTAGCTAATTTCTACATGGAGAAATTCGAACAGTCAGCCTTGGAAAAAGCAGATAAGAAACCATCTCGCTGGTATCGGTATGTAGACGATACATTTGTAGTCTGGTTACATGGTAGAGAAGCCTTAGGCGAATTTTTTGATTACCTTAATAATACACTCCTGGAAATGGAAAAAAGAACACATTGACACCGGTGTGTCAGACCCACCATACTTGCTCCGGACACTGCGAGAGGGCTGTACAAGCAATGATCACACGCACGGCACAGCGGACACACCAGGAACCGAGGTGTTGGCCGTCGAATGGCGCTAGCTGCGCAGCATTTGTGCACCGCCGCCGTCAGTGTCAGCCAGTTTGCCGTGGCATACGGAGCTCCATCGCAGTCTTTAACACTGGTAGCATGCCGCGACAGCGTGGACGTGAACCGCATGTGCAGTTGACGGACTTTGAGAGAGGGCGTATAGTGGGCATGCGGGAGGCCGGGTGGACGTACCGCCGAATTGCTCAACACGTGGGGTGTGAGGTCTCCACAGTACATCGATGTTGTCGCCAGTGGTCGGCGGCAGGTGCACGTGCCCGTCGACCTGGGACCGGACCGCAGCGACGCACGGATGCACGCCAAGACCGTAGGATCCTACGCAGTGCCGTAGGGGACCGCACCGCCACTTCCCAGCAAATTAGGGACACTGTTGCTCCTGGGGTATCGGCGAGGACCATTCGCAACCGTCTCCATGAAGCTGGGCTACGGTCCCGCACACCGTTAGGCCGTCTTCCGCTCACGCCCCAACATCGTGCAGCCCGCCTCCAGTGGTGTCGCGACAGGCGTGAATGGAGGGACGAATGGAGACGTGTCGTCTTCAGCGATGAGAGTCGCTTCTGCCTTGGTGCCAATGATGGTCGTATGCGTGTTTGGCGCCGTGCAGGTGAGCGCCACAATCAGGACTGCATACGACCAAGGCACACAGGGCCAACACCCGGCATCATGGTGTGGGGAGCGATCTCCTACACTGGCCGTACACCACTGGTGATCGTCGAGGGGACACTGAATAGTGCACGGTACATCCAAACCGTCATCGAACCCATCGTTCTACCATTCCTAGACCGGCAAGGGAACTTGCTGTTCCAACAGGACAATGCATGTCCGCATGTATCCCGTGCCACCCAACGTGCTCTAGAAGGTGTAAGTCAACTACCCTGGCCAGCAAGATCTCCGGATCTGTCCCCCATTGAGCACGTTTGGGACTGGATGAAGCGTCGTCTCACGCGGTCTGCACGTCCAGCACGAACGCTGGTCCAACTGAGGCGCCAGGTGGAAATGGCATGGCAAGCCGTTCCACAGGACTACATCCAGCATCTCTACGATCGTCTCCATGGGAGAATAGCAGCCTGCATTGCTGCGAAAGGTGGATATATACTGTACTAGTGCCGACATTGTGCATGCTCTGTTGCCTGTGTCTATGTGCCTGTGGTTCTGTCAGTGTGATCATGTGATGTATCTGACCCCAGGAATGTGTCAATAAAGTTTCCCCTTCCTGGGACAATGAATTCACGGTGTTCTTATTTCAATTTCCAGGAGTGTATAAATCCAAGAATCCAGTTTACCATGGGGAGAGAAAATGATAACAAAATACCGTTTTTGGATGTTTTAGTTATGAGACAGACGGATGGAAGATTGAAACAACAGATTTTTAGAAAAATAACGCACACAGACAGATACTTACATAAAAATTCTAACCACCATCCACAACAAACGAGAGGTGTGATTACAATTCTCGTTGACAGAGCCAGACGGATTTGCACGCCGGAGTATCTAGACGTCGAATTAAAACATCTGAATCACGCTTTTGAGAAAAATGGCTACTCAAAGAAAGAAGTAAGCAGAATTCTGCACCCAAACAACAAAAAGTCTGACAAGCCCGAAAAACGATGGAAGAATACAGTCTCCCTCCCTTTTATAAAGAAAGTAACGGATCAGATTGGAAAGATTTTAAGTAAACATGATATTAGACCTGTTTTTAGACCAACGAAGAAAATTTGTCATGTTCTTCGGTCTGTGAAAGATAAACGCGCTCCTCTATCAGCCAGTGGCGTATATAAAATTCCGTGTACATGTGGTAAAGTTTATGTTGGAACAACAAAAAGAAGCGTAAATACACGGTTAAAAGAACACAGAAGTCTTTGCCGATTAGGAAAAACAGATAAATCGGCTGTAGCAGAACACGCTTTTCAGCCAGGAAATCATCGAGTGAAGTTTTCCGAAACAAAAATTTTATCTACGACGACGAACTATTACCCACGGCTTTGTAGAGAAGCAATTGAAATATATAAACATAGGGATAATTTTAATCGGAAAGAAGAGACCATGAAACTTAGTGATATTTGGACAGTAGCACTACAGAATTGCTAGACAGTTTTATCCGTGACCAGATTACGATCGATAGTTAAGTTCTATCTCTGACAGATTATCTCTGCATATCACGTGTAACTCTGGCCACGCCCACTTTCTACGATATATAAGTCGCTCTCAGACGTCCGACCCGTCAGTCGGCAAGACTCACCGGAGGGGAAACACTCCTCTGAAGATCTCCAGCGCAACTCTGGACGAAACGTTAGGAGCTGAAGAGTTTCATGGACCACGACCTTACATCCCGGAAGGTTTACCAGAAGATATGTCATCCAGTCGTGAAAGCTTTCATACTATGATTAATAATACAAACACGTCTAGACAATTCAGAGGAACAGTTTATGAAATTTCGTGCTGCAATCGATCTCCAGGCTCTTACTGGCAAATAAAACTACATGAAGAAAGTCGGAAGTATACCGCCTTCGTATGTGGGGCAGGAGCTTCGAATTTCAGGTATTACCAATTGGACTGAATGTAAGGGCAGATGTATTTATACCTACTCTGGACAAAGTACTAGGACCCAAACTTTTCAGTAAGGTAACAGTATACGTGGACGACCTTTTATTCGCTACACCCACTTCGGTAGGACACTTAAGATTAATTGAACAAATACTGAGTTACAGCAGATCTCAAGAAATCTAATTTTGGACAAGAGAAGGTAAAATTTTTAGGAAACATAATCTCTTCAGAAGGCATAATGCCAGATGCCATTCAGAACTGTCCTGTTCCTCAAAACAAGAGGTAATTGAAGGCATACTTAGGCGTAGTCTCATTTTTCAGGATATTCATCCCTAATCAACTTATGAGCTGTGATGCTTTACTCAATCTTCTCCAGAAAAACAGACCTTGGTTATGGGGCAAGCAAAGTCAAACCGATTTTGTGGTAAGTTCCTACAGGACCAAACTGCTGAGGTCATCGGTCCCTAGGCTTACACATTACTTAATCTAAGTTAAACTAACTTACGCCAAGGACAACACACACACGCCCATGGCCGAGGGAGGACTCGGACCTCCGTCGGGGGCAGCCGCGCAAACCGTGGCAAGCCGCCAAAGACCGCGTGGCTACCCCGCGTGGCTGTCAAACGATTTCGAGAACATCAAGGAAACATTATTAACTGCTACTATTTTATCTCAACTAGACATGAATAAGAATTTTTACTTATGCATCGACGCGTCTTCACAAGATTTGGGTGCATGCCTTTTTCGAATGGTAGAAGAGGAGGGAAAGCTTGTAACAGCATAATCGATAGTGAGTAGTTTATTGTGTGAAGTATAAAGTGTTTATTCTTTTCTGCTTAATGTCCTTGCATTACTGCAAGGAAGTGAAGTTTAGCAAAATATGTTTCGTGGAATTACAACTGTGTGTTCAAATAATGAAACTTTATTAAATATGTTTTTTTATGTGTGAGAAACTGTAATGTAAAAACTGGTTCATATTTAGGGATTTTGTATTGTATAAAACAAAAGACATAGTGATTCCTCTCCACTACGGAAGTGGTTTGGCGAGCAAAGAAAAGGTGGAAGCGGCGAGCAGGCTGAAATGGAAGCAAGAGAGCAGAGTAGGTAGTTTTATAGTCAACAGTGCAGGTGCCAGTAACCAATTTGAGATGGAATGGCCTCGGGTGTGATTGTGACTGTAAAGTGGTGCTCTCACATTGTAAATGGCTCTAAAAATAATACTCACATCGCCAAGAAGAGCTAAATAGAGCATATTACTGCCAAAGGAGAGACCAGGTAGCCGTCACGTGCTGGCCACCACTATTGCGCCACAACTTTACCAGATTCAAGAGGGAGGAAACTTGACTTAATAGAGGAATTCAAGATAGCTATCCATGAAAAGAAACAAAGCAATATTCTAAATGCACAAGATAATTTTAAAAAAATGAGATTTTTTAGCGGGTTTTTAGAATTATTTTAGGGTAGGTATGCGACTTTAAGTTGGTAGCATGTCACTGACGGAGTTGCTAGAGGCTAACGATGGCAGACCAAGGAAATAAGGCGCCCAATAGGATAGCGTTACTGTCAAGCACACGGCTGTAACCACGCCACAACACCTAGGCACGTCAGTCCACAACAGCTCCCGAGCCGGCACAGTGCGACAGCATACTTGGTAGCTATGGGACGGCCATCTACTTGTGTCAACAACTACAATGTAAGACGAGGACCCACAGTCCAATATACTTTTAATTCTGTTTTACTCTATGGACTTCCCAACTGTTTGTCATGGTATTTTGTCTCTTTAGTCCGTTTAATTTCATGATATAGACTTTACAACCTGATGATGAGAGCATTGTCTCTTGAAACGCGTTGTTAAAATATATGTATAAGAATCGCGGTTGAATGCTAACAGTGATAACCAGTAACACAGTGGTTAGTTTATGTGACAGCTACACGATTTTATCACGACGCTACTAATGAGTGACAATTTACAGTGTTGCTTTTGCGGTGTTTCTGTTTTAGATCTGCACAGTTTTTCTATATTATTCTGGAAAGTAAAACATGTTTTAGTAGTAACTTTTGTGGTATAGCTACAATGAGACAGCCTTTTCCGTAGCACAACAATACGTTACAGCACAGTACTTTCTTCATTACGGCAATAAGCGTAATAACTAAGATATCTATACGCAAAGCATTTCACTTTTGTTTATCATGAGGTAAGTACATTGACTTTAGCGGAACTTAGCTTTCGGAGGACGATAACTACGACACTTCCACAGAGATTATCTTATAACAAGACGCACAGTTTAGCGCTACAGTACACGTATTTGAATGATTAATTTTGTACTTAAAACATTAATTTTTAAAGATATTTGAATTACAATGATACAAAGGTTTTCCGTGATACATTTCATTCCATTGCTGTAATCTGCAACACCTGAGGGTATAATTACATTAATCCTCAGGGGGTACACGCCTACTTTGTGTACCATGTGTTTGGCAAGCACAAGGAGCCCTAGCTAATATGGTATTTGCTTATACAACTTTACACATCGGTACCATATTTCTCTAACACACAAATTACACAGCTATCTGATCATTTAACTGATAGATAAACATTTTTTTTTTACTACATCAGTGACACATGTTTACGCAATTACACAGTTGGGTAACTTCACACTTATGAAATTGTATTTTGTCTGTACTTTGTGAACTGTTCATATTTTTTCGGAACCATTGTGATATTATGGGAGCTTTGGATGATATATTTGGTATGGGATCATGATTTTAAAGTACGTTTGAGGTAGATGACACTATTGAAATGAGCAGAGAATTTTCTTTAGGTTCTGAAATTACTGCAGAAAGCTACGACGTTTTTGAGATTAGACTGAGATGTTATGATATTATTACAATGACGATGTGTATTATGCTTTTGAGGTATGTTTATGATCAATGAGATGATGCTATATGAGGAATCTAATTATGCTGTGTATTTATTATGATGAATATTGAAGACGTGTTGATGAATATGAATATGTACATGTGTAATAAGGTAAGGAATAAGGAGTAGTGGTTAGGGACTCTGATTTATGAAAAGGATGTTGGAAACCAAGAATCATACTTTAAGAGTTATGAAATGTGTGTATAAGCGTGAATGTATCATAATGCCGGCGAAAATTTTTTGGACACTGTTATATTTACAGGATTTTGTTTCTACACATTTGTAAAGCAAATTTTCGACCTGTGAAATTTTTATATGAGACTGTCACTGTAGCGGAAACTGATGTCGTAAATATTTCAGTAAGAAAGGTAAGTGACCTTGACGTAATGCGTTTTGGGCGCCCAGCTGAGAGATAGTCGTATGACAAAAGAAAACCATTAGGTGGAGAGAAAAAAAAGGGGCCATTATCCTCGCTATTGACATTCCTTTGTAGAAAGCATCGCAAATACGACACGCTCAAACTTGAAAACATATGATAACGTTGTGGAGCTCTTAATTTATGATATTTACTGAAATGCCTAATGAAATGACGTGAAATATTTTTATGTCTATACACCTGATTATGACTACTGTCTTTCTAGTTGAGAGATTTTTTTTACTACCTTATGAAATGCCATATGGCCTGCTTTATGTATTTATTTACTCATTTTGTTTAATATCTAGTTTGTAGCTGCACTGCAGCATTGGTTATTATAAAATTTAATAGATGTACTAATATCACTATTTTATGTCTACAGACCCAGGAAAGAATACATTTATGATGTACTTTCTTAGAAAAAAGAGCACAAATAGACATTTCCCTTCACAGGAACTGCATAAATAATTTTTTAAACGATTTGGTAACTTTTCTGCTACAGTAACTTATCGTGATGCATCACTCTAATATTAAGATGTGACATAGGTATTAGACATGGCCATCTTTAGTGTAATATTTTTTTCTGATTGAGCTTTGTCATGTTTAGATATAAGTTATTGCATTTGCTGCTGCGGTTTGCCAGGCATAGTGCTACTAAATTTCGCTTTGTATTACTCTGTTAAGCTAGTTTTACTACTGATTTATTTTTCTTGTTGCTGCACATTGGCTCATATTAGTTGTAATGTTGCATTGCTTGGTAATTTAGATTTACTGCAGCTTGCTTTGACAATTTCCATTTTTTTCATTGCTGTTTGTATTAATTGTTTTATGCTGCTGCATTGCCTTGTCCCTTAGTTTAGCATCTGAGCTCGGTAGATTTAAGTTAGCTTAATAGGGGGTAGACTATATAAGAGAATGAGTTGCGATGAATTGGAAGAAATGCATTGAGAAGTTTTACGAAAAAAGTACAGAAAGCAGGTATAGATAGCACTTTTTGAAATAATGAAGACAAAGGGAGATCTCCAAGAAGTAAAGAAAGTTTTGTTTGCAAGATACTGCAGTAAAACAAACCCTGTCCTTTCCCTTTCTGTTATCCCGCTATGTGTTTGTGTACTCTTGTATATTTGTGTTCTTCCTGTCTTTATGTGTTTATCTGATGAGAGTTACATTGTAGAATTTTTCTGATAATATGTTATTTACTTTGAAAAGATGTTTAGACATTATTTATTCTGTTTTGTTGCACATATGTGAAGGTGATGTTTCAAAAGTTATTCTGATCTTTATGTATTTACTTATTTCATAATTCCTGTAACACTGATGTATATGTTTATTTCTATTCTTTTGTAAAGTCTGTGTTACTACAAATGTTATCTGTACTGTTATGTTCTTTAATTATGTATTTTGTACCTTTGTAATTGTATTCTTATGTTGTAATTGTATAGACACCAGTTCTTCAAATTAAGTTACATTTCACTGCACACGTTTCTGTTGGTCATATTAATGCACAATATGTGAGAAGTAGGGACTGTTAGTGTTTGCACATGTGTTACTAATTCAGCAAGGGACTGGATAACAGCATTGCTGGTTCCAAGGACAATTCCAAAAACTTTGTGAGTGCACAAGTGGTGGTTATGGACTTGCTATATTATCCGCAAGTCTCTTCAATGGTGATTGTGCACCTGCACAGTCACAACAGATGGTTGCTGGCCATCTCTACAAGGACTACAGTGGGTCTGCATCTTTGATGACCCACTAATACCATTATTTCTAGAAGGACTACAATTGGTCTACACCTTTGCTGACTCACCAGTACCACAATCTCTAACAGGACTACAGTGGGTCTGCACCTCTGGTGGCCCACCAATACCATAATATCTACCAGGACTACAGTGGGTCTGCTCTGTGATGACCTACCTACCAATAGTCTTCAAAACTTCGAATGACTCTGTTGTGGGTTTGCTCTGTTGTGGCCCATTACCTGCCAGCATGTCAAAAGTCAGCACTGTCTTTTCGTTGGAAGGACAACACTACTTCTTCAAGACTGCATGGAAATCCACTACTTCCATGTGCATTTTCTTCTACTGCTCAGACTTTGAGAAAAACACTGCTATTTTACTGTGATGAACGATCAGGACTGTCTTTATGGACTGTGAGAAAATTTTAGCTTTTGACCAACATTGTATCAATAAGTGTGTGCATTTGATATCTTTGTTATTGTAATTATGAAAAATTTTATCAAATCGTTATTGGCCACTGCCCAAAACAATTTGTAAATTTTTTTGTGGGGAGCATGGGGGCTATGTAAGTAGGCTGTTTATGTTTTCTTATTGGTAACGCCACGTAGCGCTCTGTATGAAAATCACTGGCTGTGCTGTGTGCAGTCTGTGGCTAATTTGCATTGTTGTCTGCCATTGTAGTGTTGGGCAGCTGGATGTGAACAGCGCGTAGCGTTGCGCAGTTGGAGGTGAGCCGCCAGTAGTGGTGGATGTGGGGAGAGAAATGGCGGAGTTTTGAAATTTCTAGGACTGGATGTCATGAACTGCTATGTATATTATGATTTTTCAACACTATTAAGGTAAATACATTGTTTGTTCTCTATTAAAATCTTTCATTTGCTAAGTATGCCTATCAGTAGTTAGTGGCTTCCATAGTTTGAATCATTTATTTAGCTGGCAGTAGTGGCGCTCGCTGTATTGCAGTAGTTCGAGTAACGAAGATTTTTGTGAGGTAAGTGATTTGTGAAAGGTATAGGTTAATGTTAGTCAGGGCCATTCTTTTGTAGGGATTTTTGAAAGTCAGATTGCGTTGCGCTAGAAATGTTGTGTGTCAGTTTAGGCACAGTCATGTTTAATTTTTCTAAGGGGACGTTTCACCTTGTATAAGGAACTGGGCATTGTCAGATTTATTTACATGTGCCTAAAAGTCAATTGTAAAGTACTAATATGTTGCTAATTAAATTAATTGTTTCATAGACTAAGAGGGGCACTTAATGTCAAATTCATAAGAGGTTCCAATTTACTTTGGTTTGATTCTATTTTACAAGTGTCATTGCTTTAATGTTCAGGAGCATAAAGGTGGTCTGTGAAAACTATTTTCTTCACAAGTAGTAAATAGGACACATCATAAAACTGATAAAAAGTATTGATTTGCTATTACTAGCTACAGTTGGATTGTGCCAAATGTATAGAACTGATGAACAAAATTGCTTCACAAGAGCTGTTATAAAGCACATAGTTTCGATGTCTAATTACAGTTTGACTTTAACTTGAAATCATTTTTGAAGTTTGTGAAAAATATTGTCAGTGTAAATTGTTTTAAGGTATTACATGATAAATGATCTTAAACGGGGAAGTAATTCAGCTATTATTATCATGAAAATAGTTAATGAAAAGTATGTATAGTCTGCTCATAAAAGTAGCGACAGTTAGTCCCCCCCCCCCCCCATTTCAATCTTTGCCGTTAGGAAAAAGCCAAACTGGAAAGAGTTTTTTCTAGCTAAAGAAATCTGAAGTGTCTATTTTAAAAGAGATTATTTAAAAGGGATGTGTATTGTGTTATTTCATCATATTTGTGCTGTGTAAATGTGTGTTGTCCAAATTTGAAATCTGGTCAGGTGTTATTTAGTCCCATGTTGTTTTGAGAACATCCTCTGTGATAAATAAGTAAATGGCTGAAGTAATGATTGTAGTTAACAGAGATAAAAATCTTTTCCATTTCGCTGATTGCTAAACATGCTGTCCATAATTACTGCTACTCACTGAGCAGTTCGTCTAGTTGTAATAGATGTTCATTACACTTTACAAAGAAAGTGTTTATGTAAGTCTCCTTTTGCAAGAGTAAATAAAAATCTATTGAGGATAATGTTTTCACATTATTATACCTAATTAGGCTGGCGACCGTATTTTGTTTCATTTACAAAAATTATGTTACTGTATTTCTTCCAAAATTTTAGTCTTTCTGTTATCTACCAGCTACTACCATTAAGAAATTCCTATTCGATTCCCTCTGTCTATTAGATAACGTACAGTCAGATTCAAAATTCCTCCCAAAGGGGAACACTATACGGTGCGTTTTAAACCATAATTGGTATTTATTAGCCTGTAGTTGTGTTATACTTGGCTTCCTTGTGACAGGTCATAAGTTCTTTTATTGGGAAACAGTGTAGTACACGCATGCGAACGCTAGTATTAGAGTTACACACCTTATCCGAAGCTGAACGTTCATATTCAGTTATGGAGTTGAAGGGTTTGGCTGTAATTTGGTCCTTTAAAAAGTTTGAAATTTTTCTTTAGGGTAAACACACAAACGTATATTGTGAACCTGAGTCCCTGTCGTTTTTGTTAGCTTGTAAATTGCTACACCGTCGGATAGCCAGGTGGTGTATGTATCTTCAAGTATTCGATTTTGAAATAGTGTACATGAAAGGAAATAAGAACATAATAGCTGATGCTCTTTCTCGATTACCACAAGGCTTAGAGGAATTTAACGATCTTTTAGAGCAGGAAGGTGAAATAAGAGCTTTGTTGATGGAAGACAAAACACTCTGACCGTACTATGTCCACATGCGCAAACACATTGAGCAATTACATCAGGAAGACACACGCTGGAGTAAGGTAAGAGCGAAAATTATGCAAAACGGTGATGAAAAGTTACAAAGGTTTTTCACTATCCACAAAGCTGTTCTGTTCCATAGGAATCATCCCGAACAAGAACAATGCATGCGGATTTGCCAGATGAATATGTGGATGATTTTATCTTGTACACCCATTATACTTGGGGAGATTATGGTACTGCAAAACGCGCTGACAAAATAGGTAAGTACTGTTATTCCCAAACTTTAGACAAAGAGTATTACAGGTGGCAAGAAAGTGAATTGTCTGCCAGAAAACAATACTTTATAACATCTCCAAACAGACTGAAGTACATCCCATTGTGGATAAAAAATCTCTTGAAAAGATATATTTGGGTGTCGCTGGACCCTATCCCAGAGAGACAGATGGCGTAAAGCATATAGTAGGTCTGAATGATATTTTCATCAAATACGCAAAATTGTGTGCTGTACAGAACATCATAGCCAGTTCAGTTATCAGACGAATCAAAGAGGATTATTTTGTAAGAGTAGCAAAAGCTAGAAGTCATATTGACAGATATTGCCTCATATTTTGTTCGATGTAAATGGAAAGAGTTTGTAGATTCTAACCAAATCAAATACATTTTAGTACCCAAATTTCATCCCAAGGCATTTCGCATAGAAAGGGTGCATAAGGAATTCAACAGGTTTGTGAGAACCAATGTACCACGTTAACATACCGAGTGGATTGAATATGTCACTGCCTTCTTACAAGTTGTTAACAAAGTTCCCCATACATCAATTGGATTTAAGCTAATTTTGTTTAAATGGTCAACTGAAATCAAGTAGACGAGGGGGAAAAACCTTTGCCCAAGATACCGGTAGAGAAATTATTACTGGATGATAAAATATAACAAGCAGTAGTCAACTTTGAAACCTGCGCAAAATACAGGAAAGGAATTTATGACATAAGCTGAAAAGTACAAAACAATTTAATACAGGACAAAAGATGTTACTTAGAACACATCGCAAATTCACAAAAATTGGAAAACTGTACCGTAAGTGGCAACTAGTATACACCAGACCATACATAATTACTAAAATCCCCTACCCGGGAGCATAGAGATTAATATACGCAAACATGTGTAAGGACTTGAGAACATTTATACATTGAAGAACGGCTGTATGCCCTCTAAGTTGTACATATGTATAATAATATTGGATTTAGGCTGCTGGAAAGACACATTCCAGAATTTATTTTGTTGGTTGTTAAGGAAACTTTTTGTTTGTATTTTTTCTTATACGCCAAAAGTGTAAACGATAAGATGAGTGGTTGTAACAAGGACGAATTTTATTTTTATACGTGTAGAGACGACGATTCTCTAAATACAACGCTTCGCCTTGCGCGTAGCCAGTCGTAAACAAATAAATGAACTTGTGAAACACATGGCAAGGTGCAATGATACAACTACGACTATCTACACAATACAGACACACCCACATCCACCCACACACACACACACACAAAGATAAGCTAGGGTATTATACACACAGGAAAGAGATGCTAAACTACGATACTGAATTAAGGTTGAGAACTACTGAATAATCAATGGATCGAAACCTAATTACCGTGAGCGTAGACTACCTATGAAAGCATCAAACACCTGAGTTACATTGAAATTTTTATGCATGTTTGTTACTTATGTAAACATTGTTTTATGCTCATTATACGTAGCATATCGTATTGATGAATACAACTCTGTAAACCTCATCACATGAAATGGTCATCCCACATACAATGACATAACAAGTAAATATTGAGCTGCACTTTTAAGCACTGAATAAGTGTTTGATAAGATTGTTAACATCAGATTTGAATTGTGCTTAGAAACAACAAAATATTTTGTTCTCGGATTTACGGTTAAGTCTATTAACGAGACGTAACTGAGCACATCAATCATTTCCGTGGAATTTCCACAACCCTGTAGTGTGTAGATCCTTCATGGAGAACGCTAGAGAGGGGAGGCCATATGTAGTTATCTGAGCGGCGCGTAGTATCTATTGTAGCGACTATTGCTTACTTCTTTGATTCTTTTTGAATTGATAAATACAGGGCGATTATAATTAAAGTTAAACTTTCAAACCGCTGTAGAAATAACACCACTGGTAAGAATGACGTCAAATTGCAACGAAATATTATTGCAAAAGACGGAAAACTTACGACAGAAGGAAAATAAATAGTTTCAAAATGTAGCAACAGATGGCGCTGTAAGCATCATAATTTATAAATGACAAATGAATCATACAACAATGCCTAAGGTGTACGTCTGACGTTAAACAAACTGTACTACTCAGTGTGCATAGGTGTACAGCTGAGATACTGTTAGTTACGTAAGCCCATCCACGAGGGCAAAGACATATCACATCGGATGGGAAAAATCGGTTTTTAATTGTCCTGAGGCCAAAAGCCGCATAAAAAGCGTAAATCAAAATCAAATCGGATTATTAATTACCCTCTGACTGGCGCAAAACATGTTCAATATGCTATCCGCCGTTTTCTGCAACAAGTTGAAATCGAGAAACAGCACAGCATGTTCCACAACTGATCGAAGTGTTTCCGAGGTCACGTTCAGAATGTGTTGCGCAATGGGTACCTTCAATGCAGCTAAGTTTGCAATTGGTACACTGAACGCAATATATTTCAGGCAGCTCCATAGCCAGGAGTCACATGGTTTACGATCAGGTGATCTGGACGACCAGGCTGTAGGGAAATGGCAGCTGATAATTCTAGCATTTCCGAAATGGTGCTTCAGCTGCTGCTTGACAGGATTTGCAATGTGCGGAGGTGCACCATGTTGCTAAAACTGACCCCATACACACATCCACGCTTTTGGAGAGCTGGAATGACGTGGCTGCGCAAAAGACACTCATAGTGCTTACCAGTGACGGTTCAGGTAACAGGACCGGAAGCACCTGTTTCTTCGAAAAGATATGGCCCTATGGTAAATGATGCCGTAAACCCGAACCACACATGAATTAGAGTTCTAAAAATGTTGACCCAAATCAATCTGCGGAAACAATTAATATTTGGGTCAACATTTGTAAAATTCTAATTCCTCTCTCTCAAACCCAATCCTATGAGGAGAGAGGGAGAGCTTTAGCGAATCATAATTTACGAAGTAAATAAGTATTTTGTATTTATCCGTAACCATTTTCCACGCAAAAATGAGAACATGGATTTTCTTGAATTACAGCGCCAACTACCAAGAATCAAAACAAATGTTTGAGACAAAATGTACGTAGTTTTTTATGTAGAATCTGATTCTGCAATAAAAATAGGGGTTCCCATTTGAAATTTTAAAGTTGCCTCCCACCCCACCCTCAGGGGGCTGGGGTGGCGGGTTAATTTTAGCACCAACAGATGTCCCCCTCGAAAACAATCAACTTTGGATTCTACACTTTTTCTCTTGTGAAGCTTATTTTTGGAGTTATTCTGGTTTATCAACTTAAAATTTACAGGAAAATAAGCACAGCTTATTCTCCTGCTGATTTGTTTCTCTGAAGACTTATATATATATATTACTACACCATGAAGATGTGCTACAGACACGAAATTTAACCGACAGGAAGAAGATGTTGTAATATGCAGATGATTAGCTTTTCAGAGCATTCACACAAGGTTGGTGCCAGTGGCGACACCTACAACGTGCTGACATGAGGAAAGTTTCCAACCGATTTCTCATACACAAGCAGCTGCTGACCGGCGTTGCCTGGTGAAAAATTGTTGCGATGCCTCGTGTAAGGAGGAGAAATGCGTACCATCACGTTTCCGACTTTGATAAAGGTCGGATTGTAGCCTATCGCGATTGCCTTTTATCGTATCGCGACATTGCTGCTCGCGTTGGTCGAGATCCAATGAATGTTAGCAGAATATAGAATCCGTGGCTTCAGGAGGGTAATACGGAACGCCGTGCTGGATCCCAACAGCCTCGTATCACTAGCAGTCGAAATGACAGACATCTTATCCGCATGGCTGTAACAGATCGTGCAGCCACGTCTCGAGCCCTGAGTCATCAGATGAGGACGTTTGCAAGACAACAACCGTCTGCACGAACAGTTCGACGACGTTTGCAGCAGCATGGACTATCAGCTCGGAGACCATGGCTGCGGTTACCGTTGACGCTGCATCTCAGACAGGAGCGCCTGCGATGGTGTACTCAACAACGAACCTGGGTGCACGAATGGCAAAACGTCATTTTTTCGGAAGGTCCAGTTTACAGCATCATGATGGCCGCATCCGTGTTTTGGCGACATCGCGGTGAACGCACATGGGAAGCGTGTATTCGTCATCGCCATACTGGCGTATCACCCGGCGTGATGGTATAGGGTGCCATTGGTTACACGTCTCGGTCGCCTCTTATTCGCATTGGCGGCACTTTGAACAGCGGACGTTACATTTCAGATGTGTTATGACCCGTGGCTCTACCCTTCATTCGATCCATGCGAAACCCTAAATTTCAGCAGGATAATACACGACCGCATGTTGCAGGTCGTGTACGGGCCTTTCTGGATACAGAAAATGTTCGACTGCTGCCCTGGCCAGCACATTCTCCAGATCTCTCCCCAACTGAAAACGTCTGGCCCTGAACGGGTTCGTCACAATACGCCAGTCACTACTCTTGATGAACTGTGGTATCGTGTTGAAGCTGCTTGGGCAGCTGTACCTGTACACGCCATCCAAGCTCTGTTTGACTCAATCCCCGGGCGTATCGAGGCTGTTATTACAGTCACAGGTGGTTGTTCTGGGTACTGATTTCTCAGGATCTATGCCCCAAATTGCGTGAAAATGTAATCACATGTCAGTTCTAGTATAATATATTTGTCCAATGAATATCCGTTTATGATCTGCATTTCTTCTTGGTGTAGCTATTTTAATGGCCAGAAGTGTATATAGCGACTTGTAGCGAAAGGGCAGCTTGTTGTCTTGCTGATTTGTTTCTCTGAAGAGTTGTAGCGACACGAAATAAGAAAGTCTCTGAACTGACTCGTGCTGGCCAAGCTACCTGCCCTACGCCTTGTATGCGCTCCACTGCATGCCCCACCGATGGTCGTTATCCTTACCCTCTACGGGGAATCAGCGAACGTTTTACATAGTGAGAAGGAGATTAATCCGGAGCGCTTTCTTACGAGTATATGAGGATGAAATTGGAACTATTCAATTACACTTCAAAGACAGCTGGATAACGATTTATGAAAACTTCCTGCAATTTTCGTAGACAGCCTAAGCCACTACAAGAAAGACTTGTGATCACGACAAGGAAAGTGGAATTACTACTAAGGTAATTGGTTAGTATTTCTGCTTCACATGTGCTTTTTTCCTTATAATGTGTTAAAGATGAACAAAGTTCTGAATAAAATATAAAAAAATAACCAGATAACCAAAAAAATATGGACATGTTATCAAATTGTAACTGATAGTTACTTTTGTTAGTCATCGTTATGAGTAGTCACTAATAATTAATTTCGTTAATCAACGTCACCAGTGGTCATTTGCCATCCACTACTCGACAGACACCGTCTCTAGACTTTTCACTGAGCGAGGCTGCGCAGTGGTTAGTACACTTGACTCGCATACGATTCAAATCCGTGTCCGGCCATGTAGACTTAGTTTACCGTGAATTCCCTTAATCGCTCCAAGCAAATGCCGGGATGCTTCCTTTGAAAGGGCAGGGGCGATTTCCTTCCCCTTCCTTGAAACATCCCTAGCTTGTGCTCCGTCTCTAACGACCTTGATGTCGATAGGACTTTACCCTAATCTTCTTTTCTTCTAGACTTATCCATTCATTATGGATGGCCTTCAGCTATCAGTAATGCTCCTATCTGTATTCTAATGTCCTCTACAAGCCTTTGAATGTGTTGCATGTCAACCTGCTACGAGGCAACAAACAGTCAAAATTTTCTAAGTCCCAGAACGAAGCTATCTCGCTTACATTACGGGGGTGTCGGGTGCGATGATAACATTTCACCGCCGAGAGTGGCTCGGGGCAAACAAAACGTCGGCGCTTCTGGCGACCCAGACAGCGGACTGTAGCATAAATGAAGTAACCAGCTCTCACAACCAGTTCTGTGCTATAAGAAGCTCGCTAAGCAAGGACGGCAGAGTGACAACCGCTCGCACCTTCGTAGAGGCGAGACCTGTGTGGTCATGACAAGCGCCGTCGGGTAGATATTAGCCATTACTTCACTCCTTAAATACCACAGCATCTTAGCTCGTAAGGCAGTCGGTGAGACCGACCGATGACGTGCGTAACGTTCGCACTCGATTCCCTGATTATAAACTCATGCTCATAAATTAAGGGTAATTGCAGAATGTGGTGCCACACAACGTACCACTACAGAATACTGGCGCCAGTAGCATAAGAACATAGCGAACACACATGACACAGATCAGTAGGTCCACGGTATTGGTGATAAGTTGAGAAAACCGTCCCGAAACACATATGCTACGAAACGCCACTGTTTCCTGCAGATGTAGCCTGACATCAATATGGGATATGATCACCATGCATACGTACACAGGCCGCACAACCGGTCGGCATACTCTGGATTAGGTGGTCGAGCAGCTGCTGGGATACAGCCGCCAATTCTTGCACCAGTACCTGTCGGAGCCCCTGAAGTGTCCTAGGGGTTTGAAGACTTGCAGTGGTACGTCAACCGAGACCATCCCAAACGTGCTCGATGGGTTTTAGGTCAGGAGAACTGGCAGGCCACTCCATTCACCTGATATCTTCTGTTTCAAGGTACTCCTCCACGATTGCAGCTCGGTGGGGCCGTGCGTTATCATCCATCAGGAGGAAGGTAGGACCCACTGCACCCCTGAAAAGGCGGACATACTGGTGCAAAATGACGTCCCGATACACCTGACCCTTTACAGTTCCTCTGTCAAAGACATGCAGGGGTGTACGTGCACTAATCATAATCGCATCCCACATCATCTAACCACGACCTCCATACAGGTCGCTTTCAAGGACTTTAAGGGATAGGTATCTGGTTCCTGGTTCAGGTTAGACGAAAACCCGGCGAGAATCACTGTTCCGACTATACCTGGACTCGTCCGTGAACATAACCTGGGACCTCTGCTCCAATAACCATGTAGTGTGTTCTTGACACAAGGCTTTACAGGCTCTGCTGTGACCAGGGGTCAGTGGAATGCACCTTGCAGGTCTCCGTGAGAATAAACCATGTCTGTTCAGTTGTCTGTAGGCTGTGTGTCTGGAGACAACTGTTCCAGTGGCTGCAGTAAGGTCCCGAGCAAGGCTACCTGCAGTACTCCGTGGCCGTCGGCGGGCACTGATGGTGAGATATCGGTCTCCTTGTGGTGTTGTACACTGTGGACGGCCCATACTGTAGCGCCTGGACACGTTTCCTGTCTGCTGGAATCGTTGCCATAATCTTGAGATCACACTTTGTGTCACACGGAGGGCCCGTGCTACGACCTGCTGTGTTTGACCAGTCTCCAGTCGCCCTAGTGTTCTACCCCTCATAACGTCATCAACATGTGTTCTTTGAGCCATTTTCAACACACAGTGACCATTAGCACGTCTGTAAAAGTCTGCGCACTTGCTGCACCGTACTCTGACATGCACCAACACACCTCTGCGTATGTGGACTGCTGCCAGCGCCACCGTGCGACGACCGCAGTCAGATGCACGGCATGGTCATACCCCGAGGTGATTCAAACCCGCAAATCACCCACCAGAGCGTTGTTTCACCATGTATCAGCATTATCCTTAATTTATGAAGACGAGTGTAGTAAAGTGACGTCTGGCACAGGTCTGTTCTACATTTCCTGCACGCTGCTGAGCAACATCAGTCGCTAGACGGCTGCCTCGTCGTAGCCACCAGTCGCAGAGTTCGCTACCAAAGTCTACTGCTGTTGCAGATGGGTGGATCCGGGGTCTTCCGTATCATCTTGATACTTCGGCGGACGGGTCAGGGCCTACCTAGTCGGTAAACAAGGATCATAGCAGTATTCGGATACACGACAGCCGCTATCGAGGCTCAACAGACTAAGAAGAACGGCGGTGAGCTGGAGGGGACGGAGCACCTCCCAAAACGACACGTGTCAGACCAACACACACGCCGCCTCCACTCACGGCCGCGGTACTATGGTACTGTGAGTGGCGAGGCCACAGCGAGCAACAACCGTCATACCGGCAGCAGGCGAGGAACGGGCGTACAGCGCCAGTTACCTTGAACGGAGCGAAGGCCGCTTACAGCGCAATTCCTCGACGGACATCGACAGTCGATGTTAACTGCGAGCCAAGACAATGCTTATAACTTATGGAAATAAATAAATAAATAAATAAGTAATTCTGAATCTTCTTTCCCTGCGTTCATCACTCTCCTCCCGAGGAAAACTGTTAACGAGCGAAGAACTATAATACCGCCTCCTAACAGCCACCTCGTGCCACTGATTCTTTATCACACGCTATTGTTATCTCTTAGCAGCCAATAATCATTTTCCTCGATTGATCGGTCATCCGATTAAGTCTTCCGCTCCAGTCTGTTCTTTCTCTCAATAGCCCTCAGTTTTGAATAGTTCCCGCTTTAAAAGTCCTTCTCTCAGTGCTGGAAATCAAAACTAGAAACACACACTCGTTGCAATCATCGTGACGCATCGGAAGCTTAGCTTTGGAAACCCTAACTACACTCATGATCATAAATTAAGGATAATGTTGATTCATGGTGAAACAACGCTCTGGTAGGCAGTTTGCGGGTTTAAATCACGTTGGGGTATGACCATGAGGTGCATTTAACCTGCAATCGTCGCACGGTGGCTCTGGCAGCAGTCCACATACGCGGAGGTGTTTTGGTGCATGTCAGAGTACAGTGTAGCGAGTAAGTGCGCAGACGTTTTCAGACGTGCTAATGGTGACTGTGTGTTGAATATGGCTCAAAGAACACATATTGATGACGTTATGAGGGGTAGAATACTAGGGCGACCGGAGGTTGGTGAAACACAGCAGGTTGTAGCACGGGCCCTCCATGCGCTACAAAGTGTGATCTCAAGATTATGGCAACGGTTCTAGCAGACACAAAACGTGTCTAGGCGCTACAGTACGGGACGTCAATAGTGTACAATACCACAAGGAGACCGATATCTCATCATCAGTGCCCGCCGACGGCCACGGAGTACTGCAGGTAGCCTTGCTCGGGACCTGACCGCAGCCACTGGAACAGTTGTCGCCAGACACTCAATCTACAGACGACTGAACAGACATGGTTTATTCGCCTGGAGACCTGCAAGGTGCATTCCACTGACCCCTAGTCACAGCAGAGCCCGTAAAGCCTGGTGCCAAGAACACAGTACATGGTCATTGGACAGTGGTAGCAAGTTACGTTCACGGACGAGTCCAGGTACAGTATTAACAGTGATTCTCGCCGGGTTTTCATCTGGTGTGAACCAGGAACCAGATACCAACCCCTTAATGTCCTTGAAAGAGATCTGTGTGGAGGTCATGGTTTGATGGTGTGGGGTGGGGTTATGATTGGTGAACGTACACCCCTGCATGTCTTTGACAGAGGAAGTGTAAAAGGTCAGGTGTATCGGGACGTCATTTTGCACCAGTATGTCCGCCTTTTCAGGGGTGCAGTGGGTTCCACCTTCCTCCTGATGGACGATAACGTACCGCCCCACCGAGCTGCCATCGTGGAGCAGTACCTTGAAACAGAAGATATGAGGCGAATGAAGTGGCCTGCCAGTTCTCCGGACCTAAATCCCATCGAGCACGTCTGGGATGCACGTTTTCACACGCCTAGGACACTCCAGAAACTCCGACAGGATCTGTTGCAAGAATGGGAGGCTATACCCCAGCACCTGCTCGACCACCTAATCTAGAGTATGCCAACCCATTGTGCGGCCTGTGTACGTGTGCATAGTGATCAGATCGCATATCGATGTCGGTGTACATGCGAAGGGAACAGTGACGTTTTGTAGCACATGTGTTTCGGGACGGTTTTCTCAACTTATCACCAATACCGTGAACTTACAGATCTGTGTCGTGTGTGTTCCCTATGTGCCTATGCAATTAGCGCCAATTTTGTGTAGTTCCACCTTGTGTGGCACCACATTCCGCAATTATCCTTAATTTATGAGCATGAGTATAGTTTACAGAAAGCTCTAGAAGTCATTTCTATTCTTTGTTTATTTCTGTTCCTTTCAATCTAGTCGTTGCCCTCAGTTGTCCTACACTCATCCACTGACACTGTGACTTGAAAACAAAGGGAGTTCAGATACTTTCTATTAACACGAGTTTCTTCTACTTTCCCACGGTTTAAGGATTTGAAATCTGTATCTGGGCTTGCTGAGAATTGGTTTAGTGGTACGAAATATCCTCGACACTCTGCTCTTTCAGTATTCTACTTTCGCTCTGTGCTGATAAAGTCTAATCGAATCTACAGCAAAGATGAGCATCGTCTCCAGTATACTAACCTAGGCTGAATCACTGATTTGTTTCCAAAGGGCTGCTAGTACGCACTTTTTTGACACTGTATCAGAAGCTGTTCCAAAAACTATGAATCCCAGACTATATATTAAGTCAAGCTTTTATAATCATTATTTCCTTGGAAGTATGGCTTAAACAACGCGTTCAGTCACAACTTTTTCGCCTTTTATTAACTACACGATGCATTTCGGACCTTGTGCGTCCATCGTCAGGTGTAATTTGTCTTAATACATGTTTTATTTCTTCTCCTGAATGAGGTGAAATGCATATTCCTGTCACGAAAAGGTTTAATATTAGGTTATGAACTTCGTAGGTCGAACACGGATAATGTGTGCAAAATAGTGGAAAATGAACAGTATAAACTTACCACATAAACTGGTGATCCCTTGATGCCTCAGAACATGTCCTACCAACCGATCCCTTCTTCTAGTCAAATTGTGCCACAAACTTCTCTTCTCCCCAATACATGTTTTATTTCTTCTCCTGAATGAGGTGAAATGCATATTCCTGTCACGAAAAGGTTTAATGTTAGGTTATCAATTTCGTAGGTCGAACGCGGATAATGTGCGCAAAATAGTGGAAAATGAACAGTATAAACTTACCACATAATCCAAGAAAGCATTTTTAATGTTTTAGTACCGGCAAAAATTCTTTTCTCTGTCGTTTAAGAACACGTCACTGCATTCAGGATGTACTAAAACGACAGAGTACAGAATGTTTGCCGGCAGCTCATTCAGGAGGAGAAATAAAACATGTATTAAGACAAATTACATCTGACGATGGGCCCACAGGGTCCGAAATGCATCGTGTAGTCAATAAAACACGAAAAAGTTGCGACTGAAGGCGTTTTTTAATTCATCCCTCCAATGTTTTCAATACAGTCACGTTTTAAGCTGCAAAATCAGGATAAAATTAAATTAAAAAAAACATTATTTTCTTATATTGAGGAGTTTGGACAGAAGAACACAACCCCATAACTTCGGTTGTTGGTTCAATCAAGGAACTACCTCTATTTGCTTCCTACTGAATAGTTTGTTCGTTTTTGGAATTTGTTTTACGAAATTGGAAAACCTTTAAAAAAGCTTATCATGGTTGTCGTCCGAACGTAGAATTTTCATTGTCATCGCCATCGTCATTAAGGATTAGACCTTTTGGCCTGTACCACCTCGGAATTGTTCACGCCATTTCTTTAAGCGACATAGTCCGGTGCGAAGTATTCCTCGGATATTTAGGAATTCGGAAGTTCCCTGGCGACGTCCCAAACATTGCCAGGGTAAGAAAAGTGGCGAGGCTGCCGCCTTTAAGCTTCCGTCTCAGCTGATACTTAGTAACGAATCTTTATTATCAGAATTTTCTTGGAACAGTAACATGTAGTTTTTTTTATGTTGCTTTTCCAGAAAATGTAAAATGTATTGCGTATCTTCTGATAATAATCATTCATTACTGTCCTCCTCTCCTGCGATAATTCCTTTTTCCTTGTTTACACCCATCAGAAGACTGAAGGCGATAGCAGTACCTACGAATTATACATGTTTGTCCCTTAAGTCTTCTGAGAAATGTCACCTACGCTTTGCGATGGGGAAACCAACACGCTCTGCTTATACGGTGGTTTTGTTCTTTTTCCGACATCAATCCCAAGACCGGCTTGGTACAGCTCTCATGCTACTCTGTCGTGTGCAACGCTTTTTGTCTTTGCATTACTGCTGCAACCTACAATGACGGAAAAAAATCGCAAAACCAAGAAGTATTTGTGCGACTAAACGAATGTTGGTAGACATGTTTCTAAAACTATTAAAATTTGAAGCTGTTATCAATACCTCACTGACTCGAACGAGTTCGTGTAATACAGCTACGAGAAACCGGATGTTCCTTCTGCGATAATGCAAAAGGATTTGACAGGAATATAGCTACTTCACGTCGTAACAACAATGACTCTGTACTATTGTACATATAAGTAGTTCTTTTCATCTGATTTTACGATAAAATTGTGTAATTGATGTTCTGATTTCATTTCTTTTTGTTTCATGCCATTATGTTAAGAAAACTGTAAAGAAGTTTCAATGTGAATATTAATGTTTATGTCAAAAGTAAAGTAATATTTTAATAGAATTGTTGTTGTTGTTGTGGTCTTCAGTCCTGAGACTGGTTTGATGCAGCTCTCCAAGCTACTCTATCCTGTGCAAGCTTCTTCATCTCCCAGTACCTACTGCAACCTACATCCTTCTGAATCTGCTTAGTGTATTCATCTCTTGGTCTCCCTATACGATTTTTACCCTCCACGCTGCCCTCCAATACTAAACTAGTGATCCCTTGATGCCTCAGAACATGTCCTACCAACCTATCCCTTCTTCTAGTCAAGTTGTGCCACAAACTTCTCTTCTCCCGAATCCTATTCGATATTTCCTCATTATTTATGTGATATACCCATCTAATCTTCAGCATTCTTCTGTAGCACCACATTTAGAAAGTTTCTATTCTCTTCTTGTCCAAACTATTTATCGTCCATGCTTCATTTCCATACATGGCTACACTCCATACAAATACTTTCAGAAACGACTTCCTGACACTTAAATCTATACTCGATCTTAACAAATTTCTCTTCTTCAGAAACGCTTTCCTTGCCATTGCCAGTCTACATTTTATATCCTCTCTACATCGACCATCATCAGTTATTTTGCTCCCCAAATATCAAAACTCCTTTACTACTTTAAGTGTCTCATTTCCTAATCTAATTCGCTCAGCATCACCCGACTTAATTCGACTACATTCCATTATCCACGTTTTGCTTTTGTTGATGTTCATCTTGTATCCTCCTTTCAAGACACTATCCATTTCGTTCAACTGCTTTTCCAAGTCCTTTGCTGTCTCTGACAGAATTACAATGACATCGGCGAACCTCAAAGTTTTTATTTCTTCTCCATGGATTTTAATACCTACTCCGAATTTTTCTTTTGATTCCTTCACTGCTTGCTCAATATAGAGATTGAATAACATCGGGGAGAGGCTACAACCCTGTCTCACTCCCTTCCCAACCACTGCTTCCCTTTCATGTCCCTCGACTCTTTATAACTGCCATCTGGTTTCTGTACAAATTGTAAATAGCTTTTCGCTCCCTGTATTTTACCCCTGCCACCTTCAGAATTTGAAAGAGAGTATTCCAATCAACATTGCCAAAGCTTTCTCTAAGTCTAAAAATGCTAGAAAAGTAGATTTGCCTTTCCTCATTCTAGCTTCTAAGATAAGTCGTAGGGTCAGTATTGCCTCACGTGTTCCCATATTTCTACGGAATCCCCTCTTCAGGAACACACGTTTGTCTGGCCTCTCAACAGATACCCCTCCGTTGTGGTTGCACCTACGGTACGGCTATCTGTATCGCTGAGGCACGCAAGCCTCCTCACCAACGGCAAGGTCCATGGTTCATGGGGGGGGGGGGGGGGGGGGGGGTAATAGAATTGAAATGTAACAAATGTTGAAACTTTTGTGAGACGTTTAAAATTGTAACTGTGCGTCTGATCCATACGTAGGCAATGTGCTAGGATATGTAGAATGCAAAACCTCGGGTCAATACCCGGTCTGTCAGGGAGCGGTGAAAAGTGTATGGCGGGCGAGCGCGGGAAAATGCGCACGGCACAACGGGCACAGTAGTAGTTGGAGTTTGGCACTGGGTTGAGGAACACCTTCTGGAGCGAGGAGGCTCTCCTGGAAGACATAGCTTCACTGGGCCTCGAGTATGCCGTTCCAACGGCCAAACAGCATGGCAAAATTCCATAGGCACTAAATGGAAAAGTATTGCGACGCTAAGAAGAATTAAAGTGCCGATACGTCAAGAGCTATAGCTGTGGTTGTATGTGTACTCTGTGCCTCGCCATCTTGCCGCCCGCCAACCGCCGCATCGATACTATCAGGTTGAAACTTTTAGTACTGTATTCGTATGGATCAGAGAGTGAATTTTTTTTTGGGGGGGGGGAATAATAACCTAAATTTTACCAGAACTTTTCCATCATTCAACTATCCTCACAACTAACCTAGACAGGGTCCTTTCCAAACGTCGTGCAATCCGAGTGTCCCGAAATGAAAATTAAAAATTGTGTTAATAATAATTATTTGCAGAACTAGCTATATTAGAACGGTGGTTAAAGAAATGTTTTGTCAATGAACCAGTAAATGAATAGCGAAGGTCTAACGAAGTCGAAAGATAACTTTAGCATTGATATAGTAATGAAGTTTATTATTTCGAGACAGATTTAAAGGCATTTAAATGAGCAGTAAATAAGATGAAAAGAGTAGTAACTTATATACTGGAAATCTTGAATGAATAATAAATTCAGTAATAATTTTTTTTTTAAATACAGCGATCGTAACAGCTTCAGGGTCGCCCCTCGTTCATTTCAATTCTGAAGTGTTTTAAATTGGTTTGAGGTAGCAAAAGTTAAAGTCAATATAAAAGTCAAAATTTATCAGTGTTTTATCTTTATCATAACTGAGATTTTGTGTGTGGGATGAAAGTACAATTTCTAGGGTAACCTATGCCCGATTTTAACCTGATTAATTGACAGTATAAAGTTTTGTAGTAAACATTATAGTGTAGTGTTATGTATTCATGATTTTCCATATCAGTACAGAATGTGAAACTATCAGTTCAATAGATTTTCTGCTTCTAAAATTCTACTATATTATGCAGTGTTACAACTTGTTGTTTTGCATGAATATATACCAACTTGTACAGGGAAGAAACTCAGTTGATGCCTAATTAGTCTGGCGACCGTATTATTGCCACATTGGTAGCATCTTCTGGTTTGCTTTTGATCCATCCTGACGTATGATTGCATTTCGAACTTACTTGACGTATCATTGTTATTACAGAGTGGATGTAAGTCTTATTTGTCACCATTCAGGTACACGCGGTCGATATCTATACGAAAATCCTTTCTCATAAGGTGAATCCCGCTCACTTTACCATAGCACAGGCTTTAACGAGTACTGTGTCAGGGATTACAGCGGGACTGCTGGAAGCATTGGTCACTGGAAGGTACGGTCACACGATGAGCGGGCTCCAGACGGCCACGTGGCGCTACCGAAAAGGAAGACCATCGTGTTCGGCGTGTGGTTCAGGCGCATCGTACTGCATCTGCAGCAGTAATTCGAGCAGCAGCTGGCACCACAGTGACACAACTAACTGATAACAAATGCGTTACTTCAAGGACAGCTCCCAGCCAGACGTCCTGTAGAGTGAATTTCTCTAACCCAAAACCACTGCCGTTTTTGACTTCAGTGTTGTCGATCGAGTTCTCATTGGATGGCGAAGTGGAGGTCTGTTATGTTTTCTGACGAAAGCCGGTTCTGCCTCGATGTCAGTCATGGCCGTGTAACCTCCCCCTCACTTATCGACCTTAATGACAGTGAAAAATTAAACCGCGTGTACCTAATGGAAATTTGGGAAAAGCAATCGTCACCGAAGTTAATCTGTCGGTAAAGAGGGAGGAAAGGGTTACATCTAAATGAAAAGGAAAAATGCAAATGAAACTAGTGGAAATTAAGTTTGAAAAGGGGTAAAGTAAATAAAGAAAGTAAATGTGGGGCCGTTACGTTAACAATTAACTAGCGCTAATTAGATATTTGAGATTTTGGGGAAATTACGGTCGCCAGTCCTAAGGACAATTACTATAATAACTGAAAAAGAAAGGTTATTAAACATATAATTAGCACTAGAAGCGTGGCAACTGAAGGTTGACACGTGTAGTGTGAAAACTGAAAGTTTGTCAGAAGTAATAAATTTCGCTACACTCTGACTTAATTTAGCAAAAGAATTAATAAAACCGGAAAATTGAAAGTTAATTTAGTGACTGAGATTAATAGTGAACTTTGTTTCTGAAGCATATCGAAATTCAGTAAAATACAGTTAGTCTTGGGCTACCTCAACAACCATTTCAAAAGCTACTTGAATCTACGCAATCCCAAAGAAAGCAGGTGTTGACAGATGTGAAAATTACCGAACTATCAGTTTAATAAGTCACAGCTGCAAAATACTAACGGGAATTCTTCACAGACGAATGGAAAAACTGGTAGAAGCCGACCACGGCGAAGGTCAGTTTGGGTTCCGCAGAAATGTTGGAACACGTGAGGCAATACTGACCCTACGACTTATCTTAGAAAATAGATTAAGGAAAGGCAAACCTACGTTTCTAGCATTTTTAGACTTAGAGAAAGCTTTTGACAATGTTGACTGGAATACTCTCTTTCAAATTCTAAAGGTGGCAGGGGTAAAATACAGGGAGCGAAAAGCTATTTACAATTTGTACAGAAACCAGATGGCAGTTATAAAGAGTCGAGGGGCATGAAAGGGAAGCGCCGGTTAAGAAGGGAGTGAGACAGGGTTGTAGCCTATCCCCGATGTTGTTCAATCTGTATATTGAGCAAGCAGTAAAGGAAACAAAAGAAAAATTCGGAGTAGGTATTAAAATCCATGGGGAAGAAATAAAAACTTTGAGGTTCGCCGATGACATTGTAATTCTGTCAGAGACAGCAAAGGACTTGGAAGAGCAGTTGAACGGAATGGACAGTGTCTTGAAAGGAGGATATAAGATGAACATCAACAAAAGCAAAACGAGGATAATGGAATGTAGTCGAACTAAGTCGGGTGATGCTGAGCGAATTAGATTAGGAAATGAGACACTTAAAGTAGTAAAGGAGTTTTGCTATTTGGGGAGCAAAATAACTGATGATGGTCGAAGTAGAGAGGATATAAAATGTAGACTGGCAATGGCAATGAAAGCGTTTCTGAAGAAGAGAAATTTGTTAATATCGGGTATAGATTTAAATGTCAGGAAGTCGCTTCTGAAAGTATTTGTATGGAGTGTAGCCATATATGGAAGTGAAACATGGACGATAAATAGTTTCGACAAGAACAGAATAGAAGCTTTAGAAATGTGGTGCTACAGAAGAATACTGAAGATTAGATGGGTAGATCACATAACCAATGAGGAGGTATTGAATAGAATTGGGGAGAAGAGGAGTTTGTGGTCCAACTTGACTAGAAGAAGGGATCGGTTGGTAGGACATGTTCTGAGGCATCAAGGGATCACCAACTTAGTATTGGAGGGGAGCGTGGAGGGTAAAAATCGTATAGGGAGACCAAGAGATGAGTACGTTAAGCAGATTCAGAAGGATATAGGTTGCAGTGAGTACTGGGCGATGAAGAAGCTTGCACAGGATAGAGTAGCATGGAGAGCTGCATCAAACCAGTCTCAGGACTGAAGACAACAACAACAAACAACAAGTCTAGGTGACTGATGACCTCAGATGTTAAGTCCCATAGTACGTAGAGCCATTTGAACCATTTTGGTCGACATGTTGCCTTGGGCAGCTCGATCAGATCTGTCTTCAATCGATCACATAAGGGATATCATCGGACGACAATTCCAGCGTCATCCACAAATAACATTAACCGTCTCTGTATTGACTGACAATGCGCATAAAACATGACACTCCATCCCACAAATTGAAATCCGGCACCTGTGCAACACAGTTCATGCACGTTTGCTTGCTTGCATTCAACATTCTGGCGGTTACATCGGTTATTAATGTGCCAGCATTCCACATTTGCAATGGATTATCTGGCGCTTACATTAACCTGTGATGTTGCAATGTTAATCACTTTAATTTGTATTCCCGACAAATGTATTCCCTAAGTTTCATTATTCTACATTAATTGCTTTTTGGTATTGCGATTTTTTCCCGTCAGTGTACATCCGTTTGAAACTGCTTACTGTAGTGAAGTCTTGGTCCCCTTCCACAATCTCTACCCCCCCTCCCACTCTCCCTCCACAAACACACACTTCCCCCCGTTGCCAAAATGATGATTCCTTGACGCCTTAAGATGTGTAGTATTAACTGAACAGTATTTTTAGTCATTTTTTTCAGTAATACAGAAAGTGATTACAAAACCAATTTAATCTTAATTCAATCTCTCCATTAATTTTCATAAATTCGTTGTACAATATGTTACAGTATATTTATCAGTATGTAATAAATAGGTAATTAACATTTTAGTTAACTATGACAACATATCGTATGAAACATTACTGGTATAGTCCTGCAGTCACTTTAATTTTAAACGACAGTACACGTTTCGATGGCGTACTATCGTTTTCAGGTTGATAACAGTATTTTTACGCGGTTGAATTTGTTTCTGACACACATGTGCTGTGTATTTGGCAGAAATCGCTGTGACAGAGACGTTACGCGTCGTCTTGCATGAATGTCTGAGCCCATATGATTGCTGTATGCTGACGTAGCGAACCTGATGTGTTTGTCACTACAGACTTTCCAATGTTACGATATTACGTTATGAGATAAAAGTAAAGGTAACTAAAGTAGTAGTATGTCACATCAACCATACTGCTTTATTGAAAAACTAGAGTTCACGTCATTATTCATTCTTACTCACGCACAGTTAGAATCTGGAATAAGATTAAACGAAGTTAAAGTGCTGCTGAAGCACTGGATGAGTTTCGTAAGATGTAAAATTTATTTTATTGTGTCAATAGTTCAAGACAGTGGTGTTCAACCTGTGCGCCGCAGCACCCTGATGCGCCATGAATGACAGTCTGGGGCGCAGTCGTTTGTTTCGTGGTTAGTGGCAAAGACGACAGTCGTGGGAAAATTCATTTCTCGTCTCAACCTGTGTAGCCTAGGAGGAATTCCACTTAAGTCGTTGGCTTGTCTGTGTAAGCTCGTCACGCTTGTCGCCAGCAGTGATTGTTTTTGATATATTGTGACTTTGTTACAATTTTGATAAAGGCAGTAAACTATGCAAAAATTCTTAAATTTGTCAAGTGGGTGTAAAAGGTGAGAACTTGCTGAGAACAAGAAGGAACGTGGTAATGAAGACGGGAAACACAAGTATAGAAAATACGATGATACCTGCTTAGATTTTGGTTTCACGTACACTGTTGTGAAGAACGAAGAGCGTCCACAGTTTTCTGAGTTTGAAAGTACTTTTTCTTAAAATGTCATTAGGAAGTGTCCATGGGAATGACGCAATCAAATCAAAAGAATAATTTTTTAGAAAATTGAGTGAAATGGAAGAACAAAAATCATTTTCTTAGGGGGCGAAAATCTCGAATAAACCACTTCTAGCGTCCTACAACGTAGATTACAGAGTAGCAAAATGTAAGAAAGCGCATAGTTTTGCAGTATAACTAACTGTGTCGTGTGCTATTGACTTGGAGTCCATAACGCTTGGAGAGTCTATGGAAAAACAACTTTTGGACATTCCTTTGTCTGACACTATAACTGGTTGTCGAATTCAGGAATTAGGAGCATACCCTCATGAGAAAATAAAAAAAAAATAGAGGGAGGGATTTTGGTTTGCAGCTTGATGAGGCCATTCATAGCAACAGAGATGCTAATTTAATTTTCTACTTGCGATTTGTTGAGGAAATAAGTAACGAAATGATGATAAATGTTTTTATAAGGAAATAAACTCAGATACGACAGGAAAATATTTGTTCGAAATAATGGAAAACTTCGTGACAAAAAATCAGAAAGCACTTATTCGCGGCAAAGCTCCTGATATTACGTAGGTCCATTGCATTATCCATAAAGGAGCCCTTCCTTCGGAACATTTGAGTGTTGACCTTAATCAAGTACCGCAAACTTTCAAAAATATGGTGAACGTTATTAAATCTCCTACTCAGAAATCTAAATATTTCGGATGAGTATGTGACGATATGGTGACTGAACAAACATTTCTCTCATTTTGTTGCTGCTGTCTTTCTAGGTGAAAAGTGCTATCACGCATTGTTTGATCTTAAACGAGAAGTCTGAAGAATAAAATCGTATCAGCGCTGTTTTCTAGACACTAAGTTTCCATTAAAGGTCACATACTTCTCTTTTATATAATCGAGAAGTTAAACTCACTGAATAAGTATCTGAAAGGAAGTGAAACTCGTTTCATTCATCTTATTGACGGAGTTTAGCCTCTCAAAAAAAGCTTCTTCTTTACAAGAGAAATATTAACGGCGGAGGAGAAATGGACTACTTTCTATGTTTGTGGCATTTTATAAGCGACTATGACATGGCCTTACTGCAGACATTTTTTCTATAATTGCAGGACATTTATTTGAACTACATGTTCATTTACAAAAATGCTCTCCTGAAAAATGTTGTAGGTTTCAGTCGGTTCAGAATCTCTTCACTACTGATTCTCCTTTTGAGTTCAATACTTAAGACGAGGAAGCATTGATAGAACTTTCATCAGACAATTCACTAAGAGTGAAGTTTTCATCAATGACATTGCCAAAATTTTGGTATTCAGTAAGAAAAGAGTTTCCAGATTTGAGCAAAGAAGCACTAAATGTAGGAATTCCTTTTACAAGCTCTTTTCTCTGCGAGAGTAGGTTTTCAGCAGTGGCTGCCATTAAAACCAAGTACAGGTCAATACTTTGTGTGGGTAAGGAAATGAATGCAGCTATATCTCATTTGGTGCCAAGTTGTGTAACAAGAGGAAAGTCAGTCTCCTATTAAGGTGAGTAGTATTTTATTCGTAACGTTTTTATTAATTATTTCAGTTTTTACAAGGTATCCTATAGAAGAGCCACGGAAACAACGTAGTTGTTAAAGGCAGCCACTGAAAGATGGCTACACTGAGTCACAGCGCCAGAGATTGCGCCAAAGAGTATTATTCAGCCGCCTCCACTGGCAGTGCTTGTCGAGAAGTCGTAGTGGAGAGTGCTTATTGAGAAGTGGGCAGTAGGAGTTCTGATGTAGCCGTGACTAATCTTTTATTTTTTTATTTCAAATGTGCTAAATAACAATGCCTCTTGGTCACAGGTTCAGTCAACAAAGCATCTGGCTTGTGTTCATGTATTAGACTGTAATTCGGGTTTCTATGTGCAATTGTAGTATTTCAGTTTTATTTAATTAATTCAGTGTAAATGGTATTTAAAATACCTTGTCTCATTGAGGAAGAACCGTGCCAGATGTGTACGTTGAATCACACTTCCATACACAGATCAGTTACATTTGTGTTTTGTTGTTTCGTAGGTTTTATAGTTGCTGGGGACTTAATTAATTGTGTTAACGGAAGTTTTCTTTCATTCTTTGTTATTATTCTATGCAGTCAGACTGCGGAGTAATACTAGTCAGGGCCAACCGGTTACGAGACTGCGTAACCGGACAGACAGCAAAAAAAAAAAAAAAAAAAAAAAAAAAAAAAAAAAAAAAAAAAAAAAAAAAAAAAAAAAAAATTAAATTATTTGCATTCTTTTTAATTAAGCCCCCATGCACGTGGCGACCGCTGCTTCGGATCGTCCCTTGGAATCTTCTGATAGTAAAAATAGCAGACAGTAGTATTGTTGTAGTAATTTGTAGTAATAGAATATTGCATGTGTAGATTTGGTAATTGAACATTTGTATTTGTCTTGTTATTCTTTTAATGGTATTTTGGCAGAATTTAATTTTTGATGTCTTGTATACGGGTTTGACAATTTTGTGCAATTATGAAGATTTCAATTGTTCGTTAATAGTGTTTGTCGGGAAGCATTTCGTGTGAATGGTATTGTTGGAGATAAAGTGTCATTGTGTGTAATTTTCGTATAGTGACGAGTTTTGTATGTTTTGTAAATGATTACGCAATCGATGAAAAAGGCAAAAATGATGAATAGTGAGAATGACGAAATTGTTAACATGGCGAACTCGCCAACACAGGAGAATAGTATGATGAATAATGAAGTAGAAAGCAATTTAATAAGCAGGGAAAATAGTCCAGAACCAGTTCAAAACTTTTCACAATCAAAAAATTTTCAGAATCCGAGATTAACGACAGAAGATTCTGGAATAGTATCGAACACAGATAGCTTTACAGCTATGACGAAGGAAGCTGGTTTTGCGGGAAATGTTAGGGGCGAAAAGAATTTCGAACCAGTTAATATGGAGCAGTTGATGGGTGCTATATTAAATTTGGGATCACGGATGGGAACAATGGAAACACGGTTAGACTCACTGGGATCGCAGTTAGGATCTGAATTAAAAACAGAGATGGGAACTTTGGCAACACGTTTAGAAACTAATATGGGAACAATGGCAACACGGTTAGACTCACAAATAGGAACAATTAAAACAGATATGGGAACAATGGAAACACGGTTAGACTCACGAATAGCGACATGTTTTAAAAACATGAAAGATGAATTAAAGAAAGAAATTAGAGAAGAAGTACAACCGATTTTGAATGCTCACAATAATAGTTTAATTTCAATAGAAATCAGACAAAAGGAACAGGATAGAGAACAGGAAGAAAAAGATCGCGTGATAGTACAAAAATTTTCAGAGTTAAATTTAGAACGTGCACACGATAAGGAAGAAATATTTGAAAGAATCGAGGAATCCGTGCCAAATGACAGAATAAATAACCTAACACAACACTATGAACAGTTAACTACTAAATGTGTCAATACTGAAACCCGAGTCGCGACACTTACGGAAGACGTATATAAACAGAAAGAACAAAGAGGTGACTTATCGGAAAGAGTTGAGGAGATTGCAGATAAATTGACAAGTCTTAGTTTAAATGGGGACAGAGATTCAGATGATACAGCTCCATTGCCATTTTCAGAAACCGAAGAGTACCAGAACATAAATAAGCATGTTGAAAATCAGGGAAAATTTAATGATCGCGTTAAAAGGGAATTTGAGGCATTACGAAAGCAAGCAAACGAAGGTGAAATCGTAGGAAAAGACAGCAGAAGAAATTTAGAATCACAGATAGCAGAAGGGTTTGAAGAAAGTAATTTATTTCATTTACGAGAAGCAACAAGAGAGCGCCAGGCGCGCGAACTTGACAATAATCGACATTGGGACTGGGACAGACGCGGTAGGTCTTTGTCGCCACGAGGCGAAAACTTTGACTATAAACACTTCTTAACTGTTCGGAAATTTAAGATCTTTCGCAATTCTAAGAACGACATACATCCATGTTCATGGTTAGATCAATTTATGTACGCACTTCCACCAAATTGACCACTAAGTCACAAACTGGAGTTTATGTGTGGATATTTAGAAAACGAACCGGCGACGCGCATGCGTGCACTTATTAGAGATTGTAGTAATCTAAATGATTTTTATCATGCGTTTCTATCGGCATATTGGTCCGAAAACACACAAGACAGAGTCAAACATAGTCTTATTATGCAGCGTAATTTTGAACAGTCTGAGTTCCGCACGCCGGCAGAATACTTTGAAGACATGATTCGAAAGAATCAATTTCTGTCCAACCCTTATAGCCCGACTGAATTAATTCGCATTTGTTTAACTAAGCTGCCACAATCCATAAGACAAATTGCTTTAGCCGGAAGATGTAAAGACGACATTGAGACTTTTAAGACGTTGCTACAAGAACTTGAGTATGACAACGACGACGAGACTTCTTGTAATTTTTTCAGTAACAGTTATCACAATAGATTTTCAGAGAGAAGGGATAATGATCGGAACGGACGTTATAGCGGTAATTTTGAAAATGACAGACGTAACAGACAGGACAATAGATAACAGCCTTATGATAATAACAGACGGTCTAACAGAAATTACACAGACAATTATAATAACGGAAATTCCTACCGGAATGATCAATCATACGGAAACAGTAATCGGTATCATCAAGACAGAAATTATTCATACAATAATAGAAATTCTTACTACAGAAATAATCAGGGTAGTAGATATAACAATAATTTCAGAAGTGACAGTCGAAATTACACGAGAAGTAGTCATGCAGATAGCCAGGAAAATAGAAATTTTAATAACAGACGCAACCAAGAAATTACATGTAACAGACAGGAGGGACCTAATTGGCATCCTCCACGTGACAGAAATTCAGAGAGACAAGTGCAAATCGTAGAAATTGATCCGCGAAATGACGGGAATAATCAAAGACGTGACGCGAACAATCGACAATGACTTGTAGCTTCGGCTTCTGGCAGCAATATAGACGGTTCAGAAAGTAATGACACTACGACTTTACACTACGTACGCCTGGAAGACATGAGAGACATTTTGCTAGACGAAAAGGAAAATAATGTAGACGCATTTTTACATCCTGTTATTGAAGTATGTGTGGGTAAGAATAAGTTCACTGCAGTTTTAGATTCTGGGAGCCCATTGAATGTCATTAGTGAATCAGTTTTTCTTATATGTGTAAGAACTATTGCTTGTCCTGTGTTACCTGTTTCTAAAACTACAATTCGAGGCGCTATTTCTGGAAAAAGTGTGGAAGTCAAATAACAGACCAACTTAAATTTCATTTGTCAAGGATACGAATTTTCTGCTAATTTTATTATTGTTCCATTACTCAGGACACAAATTATATTAGGTATGGAGTTTCTTAACGCACATAAGGCAATTTTAAACTTTAAAGAAGGAAGTGTGAATTTGACTGTTGCCGAAATGACGAAAAGTTTGAAATTTTTCGAGTGTTTAACAAAATCTGAATCAGACACAAAATATTTAAGGTTTCTTACTTCTGATGTTTTCGTTGAGCATTATGACGACAATGTGTTCATTCATGACAACGACAATAGATAAAGAGACGCGATGGATGATATAATTAACAGCGAAGAATTAATTAATGAAAAGGTTAAGAAAGCTGAAGTGCCAGATGACGTTGCGAGAGAAGAACTGCACCAAATTTTGACTTCACATGCTACAGTATTTAGTCATCGCACAGGAACTATACAAGGCTTACAATATTTATTTGAAGTAAAAGAACACACACCATTTCGGGGGAAAACGTACACTATTCCTTTGGCTTACAGAGACAAGGTTAAGGGTGAATTTCAATACATGTTAGATCAAGGCATTATTGAGCCAGCAGTCAGTCCTTATACCAGCCCATTACACGTCGTTCTTAAAAAGGATGGGTCAATTCGTTTGGTTCTGGATTCCAGACAGATAAATAATATCATCATTCCTGAAACTGACCGTCCACAAAATTTAGATGAACTTCTTCAACATTTCCATGGAATTAAAGTTTTATCCACGATTGATATGCGCGCAAGTTTTTGGCAAATAGAACTCCACCCTGATTGTAGAAAATACACTGCCTTTTTAGCCTTTGGTAACTGTTACCAATTTCGGAAATTACCGTTTGGACTTACTGTATCTTCAGCAGCATTCATTCGTAGTTTAAACGAAATTTTACCTGTTTATCTTCCTGACAATATTACTTCATATGTTGACAATATTCTTATTGCTAAACGTTCTTGGAGTGGGCATAACAAAATTTTGGATTCATTATTACGTATTTTTGCAAGAGTTGGCATTACAGTGAACTTGGAAAAATCTGAATTTGATCGTTCTCAGGTGAAATTTCTTGGTCATATTATTTCTACAGAAGGTATTCTTCCTGATCCAGAGAAACTAGACGCTATTCGTAATTATGCTGTTCCTACCACAAAACGTGATGTTCGTAGTTTCCTTGGTGTCTGTAATTTTCTTAGACGCTTTGTTAGAGTGGACGATTTGGCCACACCTCGTTTATGTGAACTATCTGGAAAGAATTCTAATTGGTGTTGAGATGAGGAAGCTCAGTCAGAATTTGAACAACTTCGTGATGCTTTAGTTGCTGCTCCACTTCTTTCACATTCGGATTTATCTAAAGATATTTGTTTGGAGACGGACTCATCATACAAAGGCCTAGGTGCACATTTATTTCAAGAGATAGAAGAAAACGGCGTTGTAGTACAGAAAACTATTGCATTTGGAAGTCGTGTTCTCTCTAAATCAGAAAAGAATTATTCGATTACGGAACTTGAAGCTTTGGCTGTTGTATGGGCTTTCACAAAATTTCGCATATTTTTGTATGGCAGGCATACTATGGTTTACACCGATCATCGAGCTCTGGAATTTCTTGTCAACAAAATTAACTCATGGAAGATTGTCACGATGGGCACTGTATCTACAGGAATTTGACTTTAGTATTGTTTATATACAGGGTTCTTCAAATATTATTGCTGATGCTTTATCACGTGCACCTATGGGTTTGAAACAAAGTGCTGAAGAGGACTACAAAGAAAACAATTATTGTTTGATGTATATTCAAGGTGTTGCGTTTGAGAATTTTATTTCGTCTTCGCTCCAGGACATCGCTAAGGAGCAAAACAAGGATCCAATCTGGAAGGACATTAAGGAGAAGTGGAGGAGAAAGGAAAGCATAGCGATTAGACAATATTATTTAGTTCGTAATGATATTCTTTTTAGACGAAAATCGGTCGACAACTCTGTTTGGTTAGTTTGCATTCCTGATGAGTGGGTTAATAAATTGATTTGGTACACACATTTCAGTTATGCACACTTTGGTCCCAGAAAATGCTTTCATAAATTACGAGAAAATTGCTACTTCAGTAATATGGAAAAACGTATTCGATCTGTTCTTGCCAAATGCAAATTTTGGCAAAAGGCTAAGCCGCCAACTATTTCTCACAGACCACCGTTGTTTCCTATCATTCCAGCGAAATTAAAGGACATGGCTGCAGTCGATTTGTTCGGTCCAGTGGTTCGTTCTACTAATGGTTTTGCGTACATTTTGGTAGCAGTGGAATTGACATCAAAATATGTGTGTTTTACACCTTTACACAAAGCAACAGCTCGTTTAGTATCTAATGCCTTCATCAAACATTTTCTTAAAGAAGTGGGTCATCTTGATAAGGTTATATCAGATAACGGATCACAGTTTCGTTCTAAAATTTGGCTTTGTACTCTACGGCGTCGTAAGATTAAACCAATTTTCATTTCACTTTTTCACCCTCAATCTAACGCTTCAGAGAGATGGATGAAGGAAATCAATAAATTGTGTCGACTTTATTGTCATCAGAATCACAGAACATGGGATCAGTATCTTCATATTTTTCAAAACATTCTGAATGAACTCCCTAATGATTCAACTTCTTTACCGCCTATACTGATATTAAAAAATAAAGCACCGACAAATCGCATTTCTGAAATCGTTCCTTTTCCGCCTACATGGAAACTGCGGCATTCTGAAGTTGTGAATCTGGCTCTGCAAAATATTGCATCTGCGGCTGGTAGAAGAGAGAAATCAGCTAAACGTCCTGGTCGTTTAAAAACCTTGTCAGTTGGTCAAAAGGTGTTAATTAAGTCTCACCGTTTGTCTCACAAAGGAAAGGGCTTGTGTCGCAAATTTTTTCTGCTTTATAACGGTCCATATAGGATTTGCAAAATTATTCATGATAACACTGTTGAAGTAGAAACTCTTAAATCTCGGCGCTCTAAGGGATTACATCATATTTCGAAAGTTAAAATTTTTGTGGAATGACATACTTTAGAGAAACTAACAGTTATACGTAAACACACGGAGAGTACAAGGATACCGCGCCGTGTTCCAGCGGCGGCACATACTCAACGCAACAGTCAAGTCTGCGCGCCACACAAGGTAGTCGTTGACCGTAAACAATTACTTCCTACGTCACGCGTACCTACAGCTGATCGAGCGCTCAGTGCGAATGCACTGACAGCCGTAAAAAAATACACAGTCTAATTTCTCTGAATAAATTCTGTATAAAGCTATAGTGACTTGATAAATTATGATATTAACGTACAGTATTTTTCAGGATACAGTTGTATAAAATATTTAAGAACTTCAGGTAAATTCTGTGTGTGTCCGACGTTAAGAGGACTTGCTATCGAGAAAATTTCAGGAAGAATGTAATTTCGAAGAAGAAAGTAATAAACTAAAAAGGTAACTATTAATTGAGTTTATTTTTCAGGTAACATATTTCCCCTTAGGTACGTACTTTAGACGTAATTTGCTCATCGCGATTACGTGATTCATACTTTGTGTTAACTGATTTTGACAATGATTGATTAATGAACAGGGTTGTTACTTATGTATATTATGCATCGCTTGGCTGCACTGCTTTTTCACTGATGTCATATTTTTCTATTATGTGCCTGCTGTGCTTATTTATTTAAATTATAATTGTCACCTGATTAATTGTGCTGATATGGTTATGTATGTGAGTTATACTTTGTGATTTATCTGCTTGCACCTTCATGTTTACTTATTAAGATTACATATGAACATTTATTTGCTTATGCTGAAATGATGCTAATGACCTGTTTATTATGTAAGATACATATTTGCTGCTTTGCGTATGGATTGCATATTTACACATATCTGTTTGTTGTCATAACTACTCTTTAATTTGGTATATAGAAATGCTGATATGCGGTGTACGAACATGGAGTTTAGGTCACACTATGGTATTAATTATAGATTGTTCGCTTGGCAGAGCCTCGTTGTAGGGATTGTGCTGCATCCACTTGTTGACACTGTTCTCTACTGGTATATTTACTCGCTATTGCATGTTTTGCTTACGCTCAGTGCCTTATATTTTAAGATAAGAAAATGAACTGCTATAATTCTACGAACGACGTTGGTACAAGAAACTTCATTGAAGTCACATGAGCTGGAGGTTTTATGGAAGCTGTATAAATTTATGCTAATAGGAAGGAAGCTAACGACATGACATACCAACACTAGGTTTAGACCATTGACAGTTATTACACTGCATTCTTCGTGAGCAATTGAAATAGCAAGTGACACTTGACACAAGAAATACTCCACATGTTTGCTTCTGTTTTGCCATGATTTTTGAAGTGGTGTACACACTGTGAAATATTACGATTTATTCATTCAAAGTCTTATGTGATCTTTCGTACTACGTACTCGCACCTACTTACTGAAAGTTATTCAAACTGAAGGCTGTTAGAGGTCATGTATGCATTTCTTTTATTTTATGATGGACAAGGTAACCAAAATGTATTTTATAATTCATAATGAGTAGAAGATTTGGCTCAGGTGGACTACACAGAGGTTGTGTGTGGACATTGTGTCTTCAGATTGCATGGGATGATGAATTGAAGTTTGCACTAGGATTTTATCTGTACTTGTTCGAGGAGACTGACTAGAGGAAAGAGGTGTTATGGAAGGGAAATGATATTGGTAATAAGGTTTATATGTATCGACATATTGAAGAGGTATTATTGAGGTATTGAGATTGTGTGAAGTTGATGATTATTGCAGTTTTGGTGGACAAGAGGTAAGGTAAATGATATTGACAATAAGGTTTATATGTATCGACGGAAGAGGTATTACTGAAGTACTAAGATTATGTGATGATAATGATTATTGGAGTTTTGGTGGATAAGAGGTGAAGTAAGTAGGAGCATTTTTTGTTTGTTTGTTTGTTGGTCTATATGGAACAAGGAGGATGAAGATGGCAGACTAGAACACTCAAGTGGAAAGAAGATTGTCTACACACACACTTTGTTAAATCACTAAGCAGTATATATATATTTTTTTTTTTGGAGAGAGGAAGTATTTGCATATCTTGGCACACTGACAGTTGTTCAGCAACCGTACATTTGATTTGGCTTGGCAAACATTGGTCTTGACATGATGACTACGACGTTGACTAACTTTTATTGACTGTTATACATTGCTGCCACTACTACTTGATACACAAGTTGAACATAAAATTTTGGATAGAATTGCATTTACACAGTTAACACTATTCAATTACACAGTAGTACTTAATGTGGATGAAAGATGAGTGAGTGTGTTTTGTGTGTTTTCCTTTCCTAATCCCAAATAATTGGTACCAACCTATCTCCTAAATATTATTTTACTTGTTTGTTGTGGCTTGCACTGACACCCATAAATATTATAGGTTTACTGATATTTGTGTATTTGTAATATTTAATATGACAATTATCTGATATCATTTGTGTGTTTATTATAATTTGTATGTTTAGTGTAAGAGCATTGATAATAATTTTGTAAAAGCAATTGTGTGTGCCTTCAAACTGTTGTTCGTGCTTGGACCTATTCAACATTGCTGGGTGCCACTTGGAAATGTTTAATTTCTGCTGATAAACTCTGATGAACTGTCTAATTAGTGATAGTGAATATTATGGACTGTTACCTGCACTTGTTCAACATGATGAGTGCCACTAGGAGATGTTTAATTTCTGCTGATGAACTCTGATTAACTGTCTGATTAGTGATAGTGAATATTATGGACTGTTACTTGCATCTGCTCAACATTACTGGGTGCCACTGATGGACTGCTTCTACTGAAATGATGTCACTTGTTGGTGTCTGCACCTGCTCAACATTACTGGGTGCTACTGATGGAACTACTTCTACTGAAATGATGTCACTTGTTGCTGTTTGCACCTGCTCATCATTGCTGGGTGCGACTGTTGGAAATGCTCAACCAGTGATGAGATGTTACTTGTTGCTGTCTGCACCTGCTCAACATCGCTGGGTGTCACTGATGGACTGCTTTTACTGAAATGATGTCATTTGTTGGTGTCTGCACCTGTTCAACATTGCTGGGTGCCACTAATGGAACTGCTTCTACTGAAATGATGTCACTTGTTGCTGTCTGCACCTGTTCAACATTGCTGGGTGCCACTGATGGACTGTTTCTACTGAAATAATGTCACTTGTTGGTGTCTGCACCTGTTCAACAATGCTGGGTGCCACTGATGGAACTGCTTCTACTGAAATGTCACTTGTTGGTGTCTGCACCTGTTCAACAATGCTGGGAGCTACTGATGGAACTACTTCTACTGAAATAATATCACTTGTTGCTCTTTGCACCTGCTCAACATTACTGGGTGCCACTGATGGACTGCTTCTACTGAAATAATGTCACTTATTGGTGTCTGCACCTGCTCAACATTGCTGGGTGCCACTGGTGGAACTGTTTCTACTGATATAATGTCACTTGTTGCTGTCTGCACCTGTTCAACATTACTGGGTGCCACTAATGGACTGCTTCTACTGAGATAATGTCACTTGTTGGTGTCTGCGCCTGCTCGCCATTTTTGGGTGCCACTGTTGAAGCTGTTTAAATACTGCTGATGAAATGTTATGAGACTGCTATTTGCACCTGTTGATCATTGCTGGGTGCTACTGTAGGAACTGTCAACTACTCTCAGGAGTTCTACTTGTTTATTGAACTATTGAAAGGATTTTATGTGCATATTTGTATAAACTGATTTTTTGTGTGTTTACTGTTTGTGAGATGTTATGAGACTCTTACCTGCACCAATTCGTCATTGCTGACGCTATTGATTGAATTGTTCAACCACATGATACCTGTGTAAACTATTTTGTAAAATCATATGTACGCAAGCATCTGTATTCCTTATTGTATTTTATATGTTAGGTTATTGAAGGGTCAGTGCAAAGCCAAAATTTATTTAGTTATGTGATATTTACTTATTAATATTACTTTTTAATTTTTGTCTGTATTTTTTGGACGAATTTGGTGGTATTTTCACCACCAATGCTGGCAAAAATACCATCAAATTCTAGCCCGTGGAGGAGGGGCATATGAAAGGTGGCTACACTGGGTCACAGCGCCAGAGATTGCGCCAAAGAGTATTATTCAGCCGCCTCCACTGGCAGTGCTTGTCGAGAAGTCGACGTGGAGAGTGCTTGTTGAGATGTGGTAGTGGTGAGTGCTTGTCGAGAAGTCGTCGTGGAGAGTGCATATTGAGAAGTGGGCAGTAGGAGTTCTGATGTAGGCGTGACTAGTTGTGAGCATGTTGTATGCAGTTGTTTTGATGGGCTAGACAGCCGATGCTGTTCGACTGCGGATGTTGTAATGATCAGAGTGTATGTTTCGTCAATATATATGAAGGTAAAGAAAATCTTTTATTTTTTTATTTCAAATGTGCTAAATAACAATGCCTCTTTGTCACAGGTTCACTCTGGCTTGTGTTCATGTATTAGACTGTGATTCGGGTTTCTATGTGCAGTTGTAGTATTTCAGTTTTATTTAATTAATTCAGTGTAAAAGGTATTTAAAATACCTTGTCTTATTGAGGAAGAACCGTGCCAGATGTGTACTTTGAATCACACTTCCACACACAGAACAGTTACATTTGTGTTTTGTTGTTTCGTAGGTTTTATAGTTGCTGGGGACTTAATTAATTAATTGTGTTAACGGAAGTTTTCTTTCATTCTTTGTTGTTATTCTATGAAGTCAGATTGCGGAGTAATACTAGTCAGGGCCAACCGGTTACGAGACTGCGTAACCGGACAGACAGCAAAAAAAAAAAATTTAATTATTTGCATTCTTTTTAATTAAGCCCCCATGCACCACCAACTCGTAAGGGTTGAAAACCATGGGTGCAAGATATATAAAGGAGATTTTCGTCGAACGATAATACGAAGAGGGGACGTAATTTCATTGTTAGTTAATCCTTGTAGTTATAGTATCAACAAAGATATTGAATGTAACGGAATGGAATTATGTACTTTCCTTCTACAGCTTTCGAAAGCTCTCGATAAGGTGAGTCAGTGAAATAAGGTTTGTCAATTTTCGCAGTACAACCTGAAAGGAAAAGTAGCCAGAGCCTGATAATGTGGTGTAAACATCGCCAGGGGTGGCGGGCTGTCACGCCGGGTCAATAGCTACGAGCTGCGAGAAGGTCAGAGGTGTTTATATCGTGGAAGCGGATTCGGGCTTTCTTGCCTATGAAGTTCAGTTCATTTCTCACATTATTCTGTCGTCGACAGACAAAACATGAAGGAGGGAGAGTGATGTCTGAGACTAACAGAAGAAGCGGACTATAATGAAGTTGCGGCGTGGGATTAGCAGAGCAGTCTAAGGCGCTGCAGTCGTGGACTGTGCGGCTGGTCCCGGCGGAGGTTCGAGTTTTCCCTCGGGCATGGGTATGTGTGTTTGTCCTTAGGATAATTTAGGTTAAGTAGTGTGTAAGCTTAGGGACTGATGACCTAGCAGTTAAGTCCCATAAGATTTCACACAAATTTGAACATTTTTATAATGAAGTTGTTGGATTAGGCAGATATTTGACCCACCATGTGAGTGATCCATTAACAAGTCATTAATACAGTCTGAGATGGTAAATGGAAGAATGGAAATTTTTAGTAGGCTAACAGTTGTACAAGAAAGCGGTTACAGAATATAGAAGTTACAAATATCGGCCAACTTCTGTAAAAATGGCATTTAATAGGATACCCACAATAAATTAAAGCAAACGTGGAGGCATAAGTCTCTGCGTAGTGAGTAACCAATCCTTCCGGAGATCTGAAAGACTGCAAAGATCAGACACACATGTGGCTTAAAAGAGGAAGAACGAGTGCAGAGACCAAGGACCATGTAATATCAGGCTGCTCTATGTTGGCGAAGAATGTGTCCTGTAATTGAAACACTGTCACAATATTCCCCCTTTGGCAAAAGATTCCAGATTAGTCTCCCGTTCGGATCTCCGGGAGGGGATTGCCAAGGGGAAGATGACTATGAGAAAAATATGGAATAACCAACGACAGGATAACATTCTACCAGTCGTAACACGGACATGAATAGTTCAGGTACGCATGCCATCGTCTCAAGCAGCAGATGGAGAGAAAGAGTAGGTACATGAGAATACTGGACGGGTAATTCCGTATGTATATGGAGATGAAAATCTAATAGTCATCACGGACAAGATGGAAGAAAGGGTTACGGATGAATACGGGCTTGTAAGTAGGAATGAGAGAGGAGAAGAACTGATTGAGTTCTGCAATAAATTTCAGATCGTTATACCAAATATTCTGTTCAAGAATCACAAGAGGAGGAGGTGTACTTGAAAAGACCTGGAGACAAAGAAAGGTTCCGGCTAGATTACTTCATGGTCGGACAGAGATTCTGCAATCAGATTTTGAATTGTAGCGCGTAGCCAAGTGCAGATATGGACTCAGATCACAATTTAGTAATGATGAAAAGCAGACTGAAGTTTAAGAGGCTCGTTCGGAAGAATCAGTGTGGAAGGACGTGTGATACTCAAGACTGAGGAATGATGAGTTGCGTCTGAAGTTTTCTAAGGATGTGGATAGTGCGCTAAGGTATACCAGAATAAGCAGTCTTGTTGAAGAGGAGTAGATATCTCTGAAAAGGGCAGATGTGCGACAGTCAAATGCAGGTAGAAGAAAGGTGGCCGCAAAGAAACCTTGGGCAACACACGAAATACTTCAACTGATCGATGAAAGAAGGAAATACAAAAATATTCATGGAAAGACAGGATGCAGTAATATAAATCCCGTAGAAATGAATAGGAAGTGCAGGGCAGCCAAGGTGAAATGGCTGCAGGAAAGATGCGAAAAAATCGAAAAAGAAATGATCGTCACGGGCACTGACTCAGCATATAGATAAGTCATAAGAAACTTTGGTAAAATTAAAAGCAAGGGTGGTGGCGTTAAGAGCGCAATGCCAGTTCTTCTGTTAGACGGTCAAGAGAGAACAGATAGGTGAAAACAGAACAATGAAAGACTGAATGACATGACAGAAGAAGAAATTGGAGTCGATATGGAAGACATAAGGGCATCTGATAACAGGGTCATAATTGAAAAGAACTCAACAAGATTTGAGGTTAAATAAGGTAGAAGGGATAGATAAAATTCCATCAGAATTTCTAAAATCGTTGGGAGACTCAGCAACCAACCGACCATTGAAATTGAATGTATGAACATGACAACTTACTATCATACTTTCTGAAAAATATCATCCACACAATTCCGAAGATAGTGAAAACTATGGCACAATCAGCTTAACAGCTTATGCATCCAAGTTACTAACATTAATGATGGAAAAGAAAATTGTGAATCGATTAGATTACGGTCAGTTTGGTTTTAGCAAAGTTGAAGGCACCAGAGAGGCAGTTCTGATTTTGCACTTGATAATGGAAGCAAGGTTGACGAAAATCAAGGCACGCTCATAGGAGTTGTTGACAAAGGAAAAGCGTTCGACAGTGTAAAATTATGAAAGCTTTTCGAAATTCTGAGAAAAGTAGTAGTAGAGCCTACGCTATAGGAAAGACGGGTAATATACAGTATGTACAAGAACCAACAAAAAACAATCAGATTGGTAGGCAGAAACAAAGTACTCGGATTGAAGAGGGTATAAGTCAGGGATGCCGTCTTTCGCCTCTGTAGGAAGAAGTAATGGCAGAAATAAAAGAAACTTTCAAGAGTGTGACTAAAATTCAGAGTGAAAGGATTTCAGTGATAAGATTCGCTGGTTACATTGACATTGCTATTCTCAGTGAAAGTGAAGAAGAATTACAGGATCTGGGGGATGGAATGAACAGCATAGTGAGTACAGAATATGGATTGAGCTAACCTGGCAAAATACAAAGGTGATAGGATGTGGCAGAAACTTGAATAGCAAGCAACATACCGTGAAAATTGGTGATCCCAAAGTAGATGAAGATAAGGAAATCTGAAACTTTGGAAGGAAAATAACCAGTGATAGACAAGGCAAGCAGGACATGAAAAGCAGACTAGCATGGGCAAAGAGCTCATTTCTGGCCAAGGGGAGTCTACTGGCATCAAACATACGCCTTAATTTGAGAAATAAATTTATGAGAATATACGTTTGAAGCACATCACTGTGTGGGAATGAATCATGGTCACTGCAAAAATTGGAGTAGAAGACAATCGAAGCGTCTGAAATACCGGGTGATCAAAAGCCAGTATAAATTTGAAAACTTAATAAGCCACGGAATAATGTAGATAGAGGGGTAAAAATTGACACACATGCTTGGAATGACATGGGGTTTTATTAGAACAAAAAAAATACAAAAGTTCACAAAATGTCCGACGGATGGCGCTGGACAGCAAGACGTCAGTGACTTCGCATGACAATCATGTGTAAAAGGAGCTGTAATGAGAGAAAGAATCAGATGCGCCAGCAGTCGCAGCATGTTGACGTTACCTGAAAAGGCGCTTTTAATGAAGCTGTATTATCAGAATGGGGAATGTGCTAGTTCAGCGTCACGATCATATCGCCATAGGAAGGGGATACGAACGGGTAAAGGTCCGTTTACAAATGCAGCTGTGGCGAGAATGATTTCGAAGTTCGAAGCCACGGGTTGTTTAGACGCTAGCCCCGTAGTGGCTGACTGAGCACAAGGCGTAATGCTGCTGAGACAGTTCAGGAAGAAATGGAGACTGTAGCGGGTTCGTCTATCCACGGGGAAGTCAGCGCTCGTGCAGTTGCACGTCGCACAGGCATTCCATACACTACTGTTTGGTTGGCACTTAGGCGCACGCTCCGATACTATCCGTACAAAATCCATTGGCATCAAGAACTGTTACCTGCCGATTTAGTGATGCGGAGGGCATTTGTGGTGTGGGAGTTTCAAAAGATGGCGGAAGATGACAATTGGTTGAGTAACGTGTTGTGGACCGACGAAGATCATTTCACGCTCCTAGGGTCTGTCAACGCCCACAACTGCAGAATTTGGGCTACCGAAAATCCTAAACTGTTGTGGAAACTCCATTGCACGACGAGAAACTCACGGTATGGGTTGGATTTACCACATCTACCGTTATCGGGCCTTTTTCCTTCGAGGAAATGCGTGATTCTGGTTTTGTAACTGATACCGTGACGAGTGAGAGGTACGCTGATATGTTACAGAATCGCATCATCCCCAGCCTTGCTGATAAACACCTGCTGGAACGTACGATGTTTATGCACCACCCCATATTGCTAGACGCGTGAAAGATCTCTTGCGCGCGTCGTTTGGTGATGATCGTGTGCTCAGCCGCCACTTTCGTCATGCTTGGCGTCTCAGGTCTCCAGACCTCAGTCCGTGCGATTATTGGCTTTGGGGTTACCTGAAGTCGCAAGTGTATCGTGATCGACCGACATCTCTAGGAATGCTGAAAGACAACATCCGACGCCAATGCCTCACCATAACTCCGGACATGCTTTACAGTGCTGTTCACAACATTATTCCTCGACTACAGCTATTGTTGAGGAATGATGGTGGACATATTGAGCATTTCCTGTAAAGAACATCATCTTTGCTTTGTCTTCCTTTGTTATTCTAATTATTGCTGTTCTGATCAGATGAACCGCCATCTGTCGGACATTTTTTGATCTTTTGTATTTTAGTGGTTCTAATAAAACCCCATGTTATTCCAAGCATGTGTGTCAATTTGTACCTCTCTATCTACATTATTCCGTGATTTATTCAGTTTTCAAATTTATACTGACTTTTTGATCACCCGGTATAGTGCTACAGAAGAACGTTGAAATTTAGGTGGACTGATAAGGAAAGGAATGAGGAGGTTCTCCACAGAACAGAATCGGAAAAGAAAGGAGCATATCAAAGACATTGATAAGAAGAAGGGGTAGGACGATGGAGCATGTGTTATGACATCAGGGACTAACCTCCATAGTAGTAGAGGAAGCTGTAGAGGGTAAGAGCCGCAGGGGAAGTCAAAGATTGCAATACATCCAGCAATAGCTGTGGACATTGGGTGGAAGTACTACTCTGAGATGGAGACGTTAGTGCAGTAGAGGAATTTGTGGTGGGCCACATCAAAGCAGCCACGAGACTGATGACTCAAAAAAATTGCTCCATCTTCTGAAGAGCTTTGGAAAGGCACTTTTTAGTCGACAAAGAAGAAACATACCTGTTTCAAGATCTCTGTTAACATACTAGCTACGAGGGTTAGCATAGTGCGTCGTTATCGATGAACATTTCAAGTTATACACTCACACTGTTGACTATAGTTGGACATTGTCTCAGCTTTGTTGCTGACTGATTCTGTGTACTATAACTTGCTGTAATAGTGGATTCGATATTGAGAAGAATTCATAAATTAAAAGTGTTACGTCTTTCACGATTCCTCATGACGATGTGAGAATTTTAGGCCACACGTGTCCTGCCACGAAGAAGCTACCGCTACGTTATCCCGCAGAACACAAGAGACTCGATAGCCGGTGAGTGGGTGTGCTGTGACGGACAAAGGAATCTGCTCCAGCTGCTGCCTGGTGGAGCTGGGTCGGATGCGGAACCTGCGCAGCACTGCAGCCAGCGCAACCCGCATCTCCAGGTCGGCGAAGCGCGCGCCCACGCACTTGCGAGGTCCTGTGCCAAACGGCAGGTAGCTGCCCGGCTGCCTGCTGGTGGCGCTGCCTCCGGGCAGGAAGCGGCCGGGGTCGAACAGGTCGGGCTCAGGGAACAGGTCTGGCCGGCGGTGCATCAGCAGGAACGACACAAGCACGCAGCAGCCGCGCGGTGCCACGTGCCGGCCTTCGCACAGCGGCGTGTCCTCAGTTACCAGGTGTGACATGTTGGGGATCGTCGGGAACAGCCGCAGCGACTCCTGCAACAGTCATACCTATCAAGCTCTAGGCTGTTCAGAATGAAGGGGACATTTAGCACCCGTAGCCCTTTTTCGCCCCAAAAACGTAGAAGTACCATATGTCGAAAATTGTCGTGGTTTTGCAGAGGGAACAAGAAAGAGTACGAGATTTCCTAGCCAGAAATTCATTGAAAATAAACATTCAAATGAATGGATTTTGCCGAATGTGGGAAACACAGCATAGTGGATGCGTGGGCTCTGAAACAAAAACATCGACACAGAAATGAGGCCTGGTAGATACCCCTGAACATACACGAGTCATCGGATGCCTCCCAATATCCTGTTGAACCTCCGTTTCCTCTGTGTAGTGCAATGACTCAACGGGCCAAGGACACAGGTCGTTGGAAGTCCCCTGCAGAAATGCTGAGCCATGCTGGCTCTATATCCATCTACAATTGCGGACGTGTTGCTGGTATAGGATTTTCTGCACGAACTGACCTGTCGGTTGAATCCTATAAATGTTCGACAAGATTCACGTTGAGCGATCTGGGTGCTCAAATCATTCTTTGGAACTGTCCAGAATGTTCTTCAAACTAATCACAAACGGTTGTGGTCCAGTGACATGCTCCATTGTCATCCACAAAAACTTCATTGTTGTTTGGACACAGAAGGCCTCCAAGTAAGAGAACATAACTATTTCCGCGTAACGATCGGTTCACTTGCACCAGAGGACCCAATACATTCCATGTGAAAACGTCTCACACCATTGTGGAGTCACTTCCAGCTTGCACGCTGCATTGCTGACAACTTGGTTCCATGACTTCATGGGGTACGCCCCGCACTCGAACCCTACCGTCAGCTCTTACCAACTGAAATCGGGACTCATCTGATCTGGCCAGGTTTTTCCAGTCGTCTAGGGTAAACTGATATTGTCACAACCCCAGGACAGGCACTACAGGTGATATTGTGCTGCTAGCAAAGGTACTAGCATCGGTCGTCTGATGGCATAGCCCATTAACACCAAATTTCACCACACTGCCAAAACGGATACATTCGTCGTATGTCTCAATTATTGCACATAGTGTTGCTTGTCTATCAGCACTGACAACTCTATGCAAGCGCCGTCACAGCATTGTCTGTCGTGAGAGGTAATGCCTAAATGTGGTGTTCTCGCCACGCTCTTTACACTGTGGATCCCGGAATATTGAATTCGCTAACTATTCCCCAAATGGAATGTCTCATACTTCTACCTCCAGCTATCATTCCACGTTAAAAATCTGTTAATTCCCGTCCTGCGGCCAGAATCACGTCGGAAACCTTTACACATGAATCATCTGAGTACGAATGAGAGCTATGCAACGTACTGTCCTTTAATACTTTGTGAATGCGATACTACCTTCGTCTGTGTATGTGTGTATCACTATCCCATGCCCTTTGTCACCTCACTGTACTATGTTTCAATGTGATCAATGCTCAGTTTAGAGAGGCAGCTCATATTCCATATTCCGCAATCAGGAAATGTAGCATGTGGTTGACACTCCAAGAAATAATATATCTAAAGCTAATCTAAATTAATATTAAAATACAAGAAATATGGGGTAGAAATTGAAGTGTGAAGTACACTGGCTATATCATTAGGGGTTACAGATCAGCAAGTATTAAGGACCGCTGCAGATGGAGAAACATCGTTAGGAGCTATGACCGGATCAAGATCACGACGTGACCTCTCGTCCAGATTGAGTAACAGCCAGGTTCTTTCCAGAGGATGCTCATACAACAGCTCCCGATTTAGCAATTATATTCAACGGCACGCTCACAGAAAGATCCACACCTAAAGACTGGAAAATTGCTCAAGTCACACCAATACCGAAAAAGAGAAATAGGAGTATCCCGCGGAATTACAGGCCCATATCACTAACGTTTAACTGTATTAGGGATTTAGAACATATACTGTGTTCGAATGTTATGAATTACCTCGAAGAAAACGATTTATCGACGCATAGTCTCCGCGATATCCTTTATTCCAGCAGTGCTAGTACTGCAAGGTTCGCAGCAGAACTTCTGTGAAGCTTGGAAGGGACGAGACGAGGTACTGGCGGAAGTAAAATTGTGAGGACGGGTCGCGAGTCGTGCTTGGGTAGCTTAGTTGGTAGAGCACATGCCCGCGAAAGGCAAAGGTCCCGAGTTCGAGTCTCGGTCTGGCACACAGTTTTAATCTTCCAGGAAATTTCACTCTAGGGGGTGTCTTCCAACAGTATAACGATCGCCACATACCGCTGTTGTAACCCAACATACTCTATAGAGTGTCAAAATATGTCAATAGGCTTCTCGGTGTATACTGCTGATGGAATCTTCTCGGGCTTCCATCCGGGTAGTTGCGTCGAAAATCCGCGACGTTTCGATGAGTGTCATTTTCATCATCTTCTGGCGAAGATGATGAGAATGACTCTCATCGAAACGTCGCGGATTTTCGACGCAGCTATCCGGATGGAAGCCTGAGGCGTGTCAAAATGTTGTCTCCTCCAGCTCGATCACGAGATACGTCTCCAGTCGAGCACACACACTACTGGCCATTAAAATTGCTACACCAAGAAGAAATGCAGATGATAAACGGGTATTCATTGGACAAATATATTATACTAGAACTGACATGTGATTACGTTTTCACGCAATTTGGGTGCATAGATCCTGAGAAATCAGTACCCAGGACAACTACCCCTGGCCATAATAACGGCCTTGATACGCCTGAGCATTGAGTCAAGCAGAGCTTGGATAGCGTGTACAGGTACAGCTGCCCTTGCAGCTTCAACACGATACCACAGTTCATGAAGAGTAGTGACTGGCGTATTGGTGCTCTGCCACCATTGACCAGACGTTTTCAGTTGGTGAGAGATCTGGAGAATGTGCTGGCCAGGGCAGTAGTCGAACATTTTCTGTATCCAGAAAGGCCCGTACACGACCTGCAACATGCGGTCGTGCATTATCCTGTTTTGCAGGGATCGAACGAACGGTAGAGCCACGGGTCGTAACACATCTGAAATGTAACGTCCACTGTTCAAAGTGCCGTCAATGCGAACAAGAGGTGACCAAGACGTGTCACCAATGGCACACCATACCATCAAGCCGGGTGATATGCCAATATGTCGATGACGAATACACGCTTCCAATGTGCGTTCACCGCGATGTCGCCAAACACGGATGCGACCATCATGATGCTGTAAACAGAACCGGGATTCATCCGAAAAACTGACGTTTTGCCATTCGTGCACCCACGTTCGTCGTTGAGTACACCATCACAGGCGCTCCAGTCTGTGATGCAGCGTCAAGGGTGACCGCAGCCGTACTTTCCGAGCTGATAGTCCATGCTGCTGCAAACGTCATCGAACTGTTCGTGCAGATGGTTGTTGTCTTGCAAACTTCCCCATCTGTTGAATCAGGGATCGAGACGTGGCTGCACGATCCGTTAAAGCCATGCGTATAAGATGTCTGTCATTTCGACTGCTAGTGATAAGAGCCCTTGGGATCCAGCACGGCGTTCCGTATTGCACTTCTGAACCCACCGATTCCATATTCTGCCAACAGTCACTGGATCTCGACCAACGTGAGCAGCAATGTCGCGATACGATAAACCGCAATCGCGATAGGCTACAATCCGACCTTTACCAAAGTCGGAAACGTGATGGTACGCATTTCTCCTCCTTATAAGAGGCATCACAACATTTCACCAGGCAACGCCGGTCAACTGCTGTTTGTGTATGAGAAATCGGTTGGAAACTTTCCTCACGTGAGCACGTTGTAGGTGTCGCCACTGGCGCCAACCTTGTGTGAATGCTCTGAAAAGCTAATAATTTGCATATCACAGCATCTTCTTCCTGTCGGTTAAATTTCGGGTGTGTAGCACGTCATCTTCGTGGTGTAGCAATTTTAATGGCCAGTAGTGTAGTAGACATCATCAAACAACAACTTCAGTGTCATCCATAACCAGTATTGACCGACCAAGTGCAACAAGCCTGAAACTCCATACCGTAAACTGACATCCGGCACCTGTGCGACATAATTCATGCACGTTTCCACGCTTGCATTCAACATTCTGGCGTTGCACTGATTATTAATGCACCAAAATTTCACATCGGCTTATCTGGCGCCTACCTTAACCTGTGCTCTTGCAATGGTAATCTCTTAAATATGTTACCCAGACCAATATATTCTCGAAAGTCATTACGCTGTATTAATTATTTTTTCCCATTAACGTATGTGCATCTCTATTGTCACCTAATGCCCTTGTTATCTAGCACAGAGTGAAATAAAATATCTAAGGTGTTCATGAGCAGGTGGATCTATGTGCATTTCGACTGTCGACTAATGCCCTTATTATCTAGTGCAAAGTGATATGAAATATCTAAAGGGTAGTGTTACAGGCCGTCTGCTGTTCCTTATCTACATAAACGATTTAGGAGACAATCTGAGCGGCCGTCTTACGTTGTTTGCAGATGATGCTATCGTTTATCGTCTAGTAAAATCAGAACATCAAAACAAATTGCAAAGCGATTTTGAAAAGATATCTGTAGGGTGCGAAAATTGGCAATTGACTCTAAATAATGAAAAGTGTGGGGTCATCCACAAGAGTGCTAAAACGAATACTTTAAACATCGGGTACAAGAAAAATCATTCAAATCTAAAGGCCGTAAATTCAACTAAATATTTAGGAATTACAATTAAGAACAACTTAAAATGGAAGGAACACATAGGAAATGTTTTGAGGAAGACAAACGAATGACTGCGTTTTACTAGCAGAATACTTAGAAGATGCAACAGATCTGCTAAAGAGACTGTCTACAATGCGCTTGCCCGTTATCTTTTGGAATATTGGTGTGCGGTGTGTGGTACTTACCAGATAGGATTAATGGAGTACATTCAGAAAGTACAAGAACGTTTTGCATTATCGAGAAATAGGGGAGATGGTGTAACTGACATGACACAGGATTTGGGATGGACATAATTGAAACGAAGGCATTTTTAGTTGCGGCAGAATCTTCTCACGAAATTTCAATCGTCTACTTTCACCTCCGAACGCGAAAATATTTTGTAGACACCGACCTACATAGGGAGAAACGATCGTCAGAATAAAATATGGGGAATCAGAGTTCGCACGGAAAAATTTTGGTGTTCGTTTTTTCCACTCGCTGTTCGAGATTGGAATAACAGAGAATTATTGTGAAGGTGGTTCGCTGAAAACCCTCTTGCAGCCTCTTAAGTGTGATTTGCAGAGTATACATGTAGAAGTAGATGAAAAGGGTTCATCAGCAGCTAGCTACACACATGTCTGAACTTTAAATGAAATACCGAACAGTTTTGATCTGCATGTGGATTCAAACCCAGTACCTACTGCCAATGGTAACGAAGCAAATCCTTCGTGGCTGACCGAGAGTCTCAATCGGTACCGATCACCTTTGCTGACTAAGCATAAAGAGACGTAGGGAATCTCACTAACAGGTCTCAAATTGAAACTAAATGACGAAATCCTTGTACTGGACTTGAACTCTCATTCAACTACTACAGTCCTTATTCATTAACTACGAAAGATATTAAATATAGCTTCATTCACAAGCGACAAGGTGTGCACTTGTTTAAAACTTGAAATGATGTGACGGAAACTTTTGTGTTGGACTGGAAATCGAGCCCAGCACCTAATCGGATTGTTACTAAAGGACAGTCAGATGTTAGATATGGAACTTTTTCATCAGAGTCCCAGTAGGTTGAGACGTGAGCAAGTATTCTTGCTTGTTCAAACAAAATCTACTTATTTAACAGGTTGTGGTCTGCCACCTCTGATTTATCCATATTACTGTATTTAAGCTATTGGCACTCTGTGATGAGGGAAGCAGTTGAAGGTAGTCTTTGTGAAAATGACATCAATAGAGACTCCGGCTATGCACTTGGCAATGCATGGAAGCGTGTTTTTGATGAATATGAAGCAGAGAGGAAGACTTCTCGCAGTTTATCGCCTGGCGTGAGAGATGGCGCTGTAGGCAACGCTGGAAACCGAGCGGAAACAAAATCTATGGACGTGGAGGACCATTCCGCTGTAGACAGCGTGATGTAATACAGCTAATGAGATGCTTTGCTGTGGGTACAAAAGAAGAAGCGTCACCAGTTCACGGCAGTCACTTTTAGCCCTTGACGACGATGATGGAGCTAATCATCGAAAATTTGGAATTTTATTCGAATTTGACGCAGGGAGCAAACAGAGAACGTTTTACGCAAGGACTCCATAGTGAGCAACATCGTAGGCAGAAAGTTATTCTTGGCTGAAAATTTACCTCATTCTATCCTTGCACGCATCGAAAGTGATATGGATATGGAAGATTTTCTGGCCGTCACGTGAACAAGGCCTTCCCTTCTAGAAGTTCTCCTAGTACTAGCTGACGGAATTTCATCCACAGTATGAGGAACCCCTTCTTGAAGCTCCAGCGCTTGTACGTTGTGTAGACTCTGTAACGACACCAGTATACGTCACACAGGGTAGGAATTCTTCAATTTCATTGCGTAGAAGTTATTTCGCTATTCTCTGTCATAACTTAGGAAAAATACGAGCAATAGCAGAGCAGTTGTAAAAACCTGTACAATGCAAGCAGTGAGATGATAGAGCCCTGAGGACGTGTATGCCATCCAACGGCAGCAGGGTAAAGTATGGCAGCTCGCCGCTGTAAGGTGCTGCCACCAGGCTGCGAAGTACGCAACCAATAATCTGTAACTGTCTCCAAAATGTATAGCTGTAAATAATGGTTTTTCCTATTAATCTCTATATATTGTTAAGTAAATGTTAGTTTCAAAAGTATTATGAACCTTTTTAATTAAAGCTGCAACGAGTAAAGGCTTAAGTTTCAATCTAAAGGGACTTATCCGTGGAAGAGTAAGGGGAGGAATGTTGCGACAGAAAGTTCCAGAACAGTTCTCTTTGTGAGTCGGAAGGGTTGTGAAGTAGCATGTGTGATGCCCACGTACTGAATTGTGTGGTGATTAAAAGGAGCACAATCATTGTCAAATGGCTGAGATGGACCAGAAATTATTGCTAGACATAATTCTACAGTGTGAAGCAGCTGTTTGTCAACCAAGCAGAAGTGGGAATGTTATTACGAGGGCCAGTGGGAAGACGTTGTTTGCTGTGAAGGAGGCAGACATTACGTTGCAGCATTACACACTGTACTGGCCAAATATTACAATGGGAATTACGACTTGGAAGCCACTGTGTAAAAGCTGCTGAATGGAGGAGGAGTTGCCAAATTTATTAAAAACTGCCATAAATTCAAGAACATTGACATCAATAAATTCTGTTTAGAGCAGCATCTAGAAGCATGTGCAACAGAAGTGAGTTCCATAACAGATCCTATATAATAGTAACTATCAACCGAGCACCTGCAAGAAATTATAATCTATTCATAAATCATCTAGAAGCTCTTATGGGTTATTTAACGGGAAGAAACAAAGAAATTTTGATTGCTGGTGACTCTAATACAGATTTTCAATGCAATCTTCCAGTAAAAATTTACTGCAGTTAGTAATGTTGTCTTTCAATCTAACTCATACTGTAAACTTTCCAACTAGGAACACTAAATCCTCAAGGACAGCCACTGATAACATTTTTATAGACAAATCAAAGGAACAAAATCATATCATAAAACCTGTAATAAATGGACTATCAGATCATGACATGCAACTCCTTGTTTTAGATGTAAATTCTAAGCAGATTATCAAGACTGCTAAATCTGAGTACAGGAGAGCAGTCAATCAACCAAAAATTGAGTGTTTTAGAAAACTGCTCAAAGTTATGAAGTGGAAAGGTGTTTATAGTGCTCCTGACATGAATGAAAAATATAACACATTCATGAACAATGTCAGTACCATGTTTGAAAACTATTTTCCCCTAAAAGTTACTCAAATTAAACAGAAGTCTATTATAAAACCATGGATTACTCAAGGAATAAAGATTTCCTGTAAGACAAGAAGGAAAATGTATCTGTCGACCAAGAATAGCTACAATGCTGATGATTTAGCTAAATACAAGGAATACTGTAAAATATTACAAAAAGTAATTCAGACATCTAGGCAAACGCACTATGAAAAGAAGACAGCAATGTCAGGGAACAAAATGAAAACAATATGGGATATAGTGAAAGAGGAGACTGGTAGAACCAGAAAGGAACAGGAGCAAATAGTTGGCTCTGAGCACTATGCGACTTAACTTCTGAGGCCATCAGTCGCCTAGAACTTAGAACTAATTAAACCTAACTAACCTAAGGGCATCGCACACATTCATGCCCGATGCAGGATTCGAACCTGCGACCGTAGCGGTCGCTTCAATCCAGACTGTAGCTCCTAGAATCGCACGGCCACTCTGGCCGGCAGGAGCAAATAGCATTAAGGGTAGATGACACATTAGTAACCGATGGACATAGTGTGGCAAATCTATTTAACATGTACTTTATATCCATTACTTATAGAATGGGATTGTCAGGATCAGTAAATAATGCCCTTGAATATCTGAAACTAGCCTTTACAAATAGCTTCATGTACATAAATATGTCACTCACTTCATCAAAAGAAATAACTTTCATAATAAAATCTTTAAAGACAAAGCATTCTAGTGGTTGTGATGAAATATCAACCAAGTTAATTAAGGCATGTTCTTGTGAGTTTACTACAATTCTAAGTAACTTGTGTAACCAATCAATTACAACTGGGACATTTCCTGACTGGCTAAAATATGCAAATGTTAAGCCTCTATTCAAGAAAGGGGATAAAGAGATACCATGAAACTACAGACCGATTTCACTTTTCCCAGCATTCTCAAAAATTTTAGAAAAAGTAATGTACAGGCAGGTTCTCAACCATCTGACCACAAATAACATATTACCGAGAACACAGTTTGGATTTCTGAAGGGTTCTGATATTGAGAAGGCTATTTACACCTACAGTGAAAATGTACTTAATTCATTAAATAACACACTACAAGCAGCAGGTATTTTCTGTGATTTGTCAAAGGCATTTGATTGTGTGAACCACAACATCCTTTTAAATAAATTAGAATTCTATGGTGTCATGGGCAGCGCTGCAAAATGGTTCAAGTCATGCCTTGCTAACAGGAAACAAAGGGTGTCAGTGCAAGGGACTCGTGAATTAAGTCATCAGTTATCATCAGAATGGGAAGAAATTACATGTGGTGTCCCACAAAGATCCATTTTAGGGCCATTGCTTTTTCTTGTGTACATTAATGATCTCTCATCAGTTACACTGCCAGAAGCAGAGTTCGTTTTGTTTGCAGATGACACAAGTATTGCAACAAATAGTTTGTCGAGTGTAGTTCTAGAAAGATCTGCTAATGATATTTTCATGGATATTAATAAATGGTTTAAAGCCAACTCACTGACATTAAACTTCAAAAACACTCACTATATGCAATTCAGAACCTATAAGAGGTCTCCATCCAGCATATGCATAAAGTATCAAGAAGAGCAGATAGAAGAGGTTGACAGTCTTAAATGCCTGGGATTACAACTTGATAATAAATTCAGTTGGGAGGAGCACACCACAGAACTGCAGGAACACCTTAACAAATCTGTATTTGCAATTCGAGTGTTAGTAGACATAGGCGACATAAAAATGAAAAAGCTTGCATACTTTGCCTACTTTCATTCCATAATATCATATAGTATAATATTTTGGGGTAACTCTTCAAGTCAAACAAAAGTTTTCAGAGTCCAAAAGTGTGTAATATGTATTATTTGTGGAGTAAATTCACGGACGTCCTGTAGAAACGTCTTCAAAGAACTGGGTATACTAACTACTGCCTCTCAGTATATTTACTCCTTAATGAAATTTGTCCTAAATAATATATCTGTTTTTCCAACAAACAGCTCAGTTCATACATACAATACCAGGAACAAAAATGATCTGCACAAGGACTTAAAAGCACTTACTTTAGTTCAAAAAGGGGTTCACTTCCCAGGAACAATCATCTTCAATAATTTGCCAGCAAACATAAAAAATTTAGTTACAAATAAAGATCAGTTTAAAAGAAGCCTGAAAGACTTACTAGTGGCCAACTCCTTCTACTCCATCGACGAATTTTTTAAATAGAAACAAATGCTGTATTGTATATACTCATACTATTAGTACTGTTATTTCAGCTTTAAAAAAAGTGACATGTTCCACATCCACGATGATCTCCTCAGCACGGATCTATGGAACAAAAAACTAATCTAATCTAATCTCATCAATCGGTAGCAAAATCTCGTCAGAGGCTGCAATACGCGGCTCAACTCAACAAAGCGACTGAAGTAATTATTTCTGTGGTAAAGTTCAGTAAATTCTATTTTTCCTAGTGGCGGACATATTATAAAAATCATGATTCGCCGACCTCTTGTGCAAGTTAAGTAATAAAAATTAAGTGTTTAAAAAAAACGACTTTATTACAGTGTTGTTATTTCAGTACACACTTAGTGTGTCCTTTCCACATACCGTGACATTTAATCAGAAACATTTTCATATTATAAGCTGGTAATACAGAGGTCTATATAAAGTGCTTCAAATTATTAGTGCAATATTAAGCAAAGCATCAGATTGTGTACAAAGTACCAGCTATTTTATTACATTGGGAAGCATAATAAAAGCAGTTGCAGAAGAAGACAACAAAAGGTATTGTGTACATTTTCATTACTACAAAAAGGATTATTACCACGATGTTCAGAACATACGATTTTACTGATTCATGGCATGTGACAAACTAAATTTATGTATCAACAAAAGTCCAGGAAAGTGTTTTTGCTAAGTTGCACTGAAGTATTATCCGTTCAAAAATTCTTCATGTTGAAAATGATCAGGAACAACAATGTAATAACACATTTTTAGTAAGTGGTCAATTCTGTGTAAAGATAATACTAAAGAAAGATGTTTATTAGTTACAAGAAGTACACATAACACCACCACAATAGCTATGCATCTTCAATTCTCAGCAGGATCTTTTCACTCAACAACTCTGTATTGCTTTACATAGAAGTATCTCGATTTTCAAACGATTTATTCCGTACTGATGGAAGTGTCAGTGGCTGCGGTAACGACAGTAATAAATGTGTAGGATCCATATTGTCAATATGCAGCATATGTCGGTGTTTCAAAGTGGTTATGACTTATATTGTGTGCTCTCCTCCTCCACAATTGTTTGTCAATTTACTACACTACTGGCCATTAAAATTGCTACACCACGAAGATGACGTGCTACAGACGCGAAATTTAACCGACAGGAAGAAGATGCTGTGATATGCAAATTATTAGCTTTTCAGGGCATTCACACAAGGTTGGCGCCGGTGGCGAAACCTACTACGTGCTGAAATGAGGAAAGTTTCTAACTGATTTCTCATACGCAAACAGCCGTTGACCGGCGTTGCCTGGTAAAACGTTGTTGGAATACCTCGTGTAAGGAGGAGAAATGCGTACCATCACGTTTCCGACTTTGATAAAGGTCGGATTGTAGCCTATAGCGATTGCAGTTTGTCGTATCGCGATATTGCTGCTCGCGTTGGACGAGATCCAATCACTGTTAGCAGAATATGGAATCGGTGGATTCAAGAGTGTAATACGGAACGCCGTGCTGGATCCCAACGGCCTCGTATCACTAGCAGTCGCGATGACAGGCATCTTATCCGCATGGCTGTAACGGATCGTGCAGCCACGTCTCGATCCCTGAGTCAATAGATGGGGTCGTCTGCGAGACAACAACCATTTGCACGAACAGTTCGATGACGTTTGCAGCAGCATGGCCTATCAGTTCGGAGACCATGGCTGTGGTTACCCTCGACACTGCATCACAGACAGGAGTGCCTGTGATGGTGTACTCAACGACGAACCTGGGTGCACGAATGTCAAAAAGCCATTATTACGGATGAATCCAGGTTCTGTTTACAGCATCATGAGGGTCGCATCCATGTTTGGCGACATCGCGTTGAAAGCACATTGTAAGCATGTATTCGTTATCGCCATACTGGCGTATCATCCGACGTGATGGTATGGAGTGCCATTGGTTACACGTCTCGGTCACCTCATGTTCGCATTGACGGCACTTTGAATGTTGGACGTTACTTTTCAGATGTATTACGACCCGTGGCTCTACCGTTCATTCTATCCCTGCGAAACCCTACATTTCAGCAGGATAATGCACTACCGCATGTTGTATGTCCTGTACGGGCCCTTCTAGGCACAGAAAATGTTCGACTCCTGCCCTGGCCAGCACATCCTCCAGATCTCTCACCAATTGAAAACGTCTGGTCAATAGTGGCCGAGCAACTGGCTCCTCACAATACGCCAGTCACTAGTCGTGATGAACTGTAGCATTGCGTTGAAGCTGCATGGGCAGATGTACCTGTACACACCATCCAAGTTCTGTTTGACTCAATGCCCAGGCGTATCAAGGCAGTTATTACGGCCAGAGGTGGTTGTTCTGGGTACTGATTTCTCAGGATCCATGCACCCAAATTACATTACCAAGGTTCTAGCAACGGGTAACTGCTTCTCAGCACAAAGTTAGCATGTTGCGTCCTCATTTGCATCTGCTGATCTGTACATGTAGTGCATGCCCATCATTTCAGACACTGAATACAGCGTTGTGAAATGTCATGATGGAACTTATTCTTAAGAGAACAAACTACGATGAGACAAAACAAAACAAATACCATGACAACTGTAAACAAGAAAGTGAGAAAAACAACGCATTTGAGGTAAATTGCACACCAGGAGTCAACGAAGGGAATTCCTTTCACACCTCCCTAAGGAAAAGGATTTTTCGACCAATAATCATATGAATTTTTTGTATTGTTTTGAATTCAAGAATCAATCCCTAAAGTTTCGGATACGTATTTTATACACCCTGTAGAGCATTTAGCTTCAAATGATAATTGTACACGAGTATCTAAAGACTGCTGCTAGTCTGGTGGAAGAACAGTTTGGATTTCGTGAATAATTTCAGAACAAACGAGACTATATCGGCCTTACAAGTCGTCGTACTAGATATGTCGAAGAAAAACACATTCCCATATTTATGGTACATCATTTGTTCATTTTGAAACACATTCTAAACAAAAAGGAGAGCAGAAGGTTATCAATAACTTGGACATAAAACGGCAGTCATAGCAGGTGAAGGACGTGGCAGTGGATCAGTAACAGAGAATGGAGTAAGACACGACTTTCGACCAGATGGCTGGACTTGGTGCATCTAATGAAAAGAAAATAAAGGGTTTGTACAACATCTATAACTGTAAGTTACGCTGATAAGTCATTCTAGTGCATACCTTAACAATGGCATCTATGACCGTGAGCTGGGAGAGGTCAGACACAGTGGCTGGCCTGAGGTAGTCGCCTCCAGACCCGAACACGTCGTCCAGCTGCCTCTGTGCCGCGTCCTGCCACTCTGGGTGCAGCCCGAGCAGCGCCAGCGTGAAACCCATGGAGGCTGCGGTCGTCTCCACAGCGCTCAGGGCGAGAGTGCGTATCTGAAGCAACAAGCCGCAACACAGCTGGTGCAAATTCTAAAATATTAGAATGTCTAGAGAATGTGCAACACAGGATTGGCTACTGTGAATGACACGAAAACACTTTCATTAAGAGAGGACTCCGTAAAGAGGTTGTGGGGATCAGTTCTGGAATGACAAAACACTTAACACATTTTCTGGCCGCCTTTCAAGATAAAGGTTAAGATGTGGCTAGTAGAAGATACTCTTTCAAACATCTACATATACAACTATGCTCTGCAAACCACCGTGAGGTGCATAGCTGAGCGTGTGTTCCATTGTACCAGTTTTAAGGTTTCTTCTGTACCATCCACGTATGGAGTACAGGAAGAATGATTGTTTCGATGCCTCTGTGCATGCATTAATTAATCTTATCTTCGTGATCCCCATGTGAGTGATACGTACGTGGTTGTATTATAGTCCTAGAGTAACCATTTAAAACCGGTTCTTGAAAGTTTGTTAATAGACTTTCTCGGGATAATTCACGTATATCTTCAAGAATCTTCCTGTTCAGTTCATTCACAATCTCTGTGACACTCTCTCGTGGGTTAAACAAACATGTGACCATTCGTGCTGCTCTTCTCTGTATATGTTCAATATCCCTCTCAGTCGTACCTGGTACAGATCCCACACACTTGAGCAATATTCTAGAAATGGTCACAGGTGTGATTTACGAGCAATCTCCTCTGTAGAGTGCTTGCACTTTCTCAGTATTCTAAAAATAAATGGGTTATGCAGCATTCTTTGTGAGTGTGGGTACTTTTGTACTGGTCAGTTGCAACATAACATTGCTGGCCACACCACAGGACTTTGACAGTTCCAGGGTGGGAGTTTTTTCTAGCATCTACCTGGGGACTTAGTGTTCCCCTAAAATGTCTAAAGTGGTCTGTGTCAGGAACCTACTTCTCTCACGTAGAGACAGGCGTACTCCAGTTCCCACTGGAAATTAGTTGGGTCAAATGGCTCTGAGCACTATGGGGCTCAACTTCTGAGGTCATCAGTCCCCAAGAACTTAGAACTACTTAAACCTAACTAACCTAAGGACATCACACACATCCATGCCCGCGGCAGGATTCGAACCTGCGACGTAGCGATCGCGCAGCTCCAGACTGTAGCGCCTAGAACCGCTCGGCCACTCCGGCTGGCTGGAAATTAGTGTGTGAAAAGTCCTAGTAGCGAGCAGCAGCTGTTATTGGGAGTACGGGAGCAGGAAATGAGCAGTGGAAATGTGTGAACTCCACTCCTGCGGCTAAGTGCCTGAAAGCCCTGAGTGTTATAACAATTTCCGTGCAGCTTCTTACAGGCCATGAAGTAAATAAGTCAGCTAGCGTAGGAGGCCCGCCGTGGGTGCTATGGTGAGAAGACGGTGTTTAGACGTCTTCAGCATTTGCAAAGTCCATAATTAGTGAACTTTAATGATCAACAAAGTTGTTTTCCTAGTACATAAAGCATACAAGAATATAAACAATCATTTCTATGTGTGGCATTCTCTAGAGTTCTAGGTGAGTGTCAGACTTTAGTGGGTGTGCACGAGCTTGGCAGGTAGCGTCCATATATCTGACCACGGAGCCATTACGTGGCTGGCATTGGTGTTTAATGGAGGTTGTGGGGTGTAACTATTGGTCGAGTCTTCAGACCAAACTCCCGTTTGGTGCAGCTCTCCATGTTACTCTATCCTGTGCAAGCCTCTCCATTTCCAAATAAATACTGCAACCTCTCTGAATCTGTTTACTGTATCCAACTCTTGGCCTCCATCTACGATTTTTACCCCCTCACACTAAATTGGTGATCCCCTGATGTCTCAGAATGCGTACTATGAACCAATCCCTTCTTCTCGTCAGGTTGTGCCACAAATTTCTTTTCTCCCCAATTCCATTCAGTACTTTCTCGTTAGTTACGTGATCTACCCATCTAATCTTCAGCATTCTTCTACAGCACCAAATTTCAAAATCTTTTGTTCTCTTTTTCTCTACACTGTTTATTGTCCGTGTTTCACTTCCATACATGGCACACCCTATCCAAGTACTTTCAGAAAGAATTCCTGACCGTTAAATCTACATTCAATGTTAACAAGTATCTCTTCTTCAGAAACGCTTTTCTTGCTATTGCTAGGCTACATTTTATACACTAAAGAGCCATAGAAACTGGTATAGGCTGAATTATTCAAATAAAGACTTATGTAAAGAATACGGCGCTGCGGTCGGCAACCCCTACGTAAGACAACAAATTGTTTGATCACTTACTACTGCTGCAATGGTAGATCATCAAGATTTAAGTCAGTTTGAACCTGGTCTTACAGTCGGCGCACGAGCGATGGGACACAACATGTCGGAGGTAGCGATAAACTGGGGATTTTCGTGTACGATCATTTGACGAGTGTACCATGAAAATAAGGAATCCGCTAACACATCAAATCTCTGACATTTCCGCGTCCAGAAAAAGATCCTGCAAGAACGGGACCAACGACGACTGAAGAGAATCGTTTAACGTAACAGAAGTGCAGCCCTTCCGCAAACTGCTCCAGATTTCAGCGCTGGACCATCAACAAGTGTCAGCGTGCGAACCATTCAATGAGACATCATCGGTATGGGCTTTTGGAGCCGAAGACCCACTCGTTTATCTTTGATGGCTGCAAGACACAAATTTTTATGCCTCGCCTCGAACTGTGAACACCGACATTGGACTGTTGATAACTGGAAACATGTTGCCTGGTCAGACGAGTCTCATTTCAAATTGTATCGCGCGGATGGACGTGTACGAGTATGGAGACAGTCTCACAAATCCATGGACCTGCATGTCAGCAAGGGCTGTTCAAGCTGGTGGAGGCACTGTAATGGTGTGGGGCGTGTGCAGTTGGAGTGATATGGGACTTCTGATATGTCTAGATAACACTGTGACTGGTGACGCGTACGTAAGCATCCTGTCTGGTCACCTGCATCCATTCATGTCCATTGTAAATTTCTAAGGACTTAGGCAATTCCAGCAGACAATGCAATACTCCACACTTCCAGAATTGCTAGACTGGCTCCAGCAACACTCTTCTGAGTTTAAACACTTCCGCTGGCGACCAAACACCCCACATATGAACATTATTGAGCATATCTGGGATGCCTTGCAACGTGCCGTTCAGAAGAGACAGTGCTAAAGAGCCAAAGAAACTAGTACAGCTGCCTAATATTGTGTAGGGCCCCCTAGAGCACACAGAAGTGCCCCAACACGATGTGGTATGGACTAGACTTGTCTGAAGTAGTGTTGGAGGGAACTGACGCCATGAATCCTGCAGGGCTGCCCATAAACCCTCAAGAGTACGAGGGGCAGATATATCTACTGAAAAGCACGTTGCATGGCATCCCAGATATGCTCAATAATGTTCATGTCTGGTGAGTTTGGTGGCCAGCGGAATTGTTTAAACATAGAAGATCGTTCCTGGAGCCACTCTGTAGCAATTCTGCACGTGTGGGGTGTCGCATTGTCCTGCTGGAATTGTCCAAGTCCGTCGAGTATGCACAATGGAAGTGAATGGATGCAGGTGACCAGACAGGATGCTTTTGTGCTTGTCGTCTGTCAAAGACGTATCTAGACGTATCAGTGGTCCCATACTACTCCAACTGCACATGCCCCACAGCAAAACAGAGCCTGCATAAGGTCGAACAGTACCCTCCTGACATGCACGGTCCTTGAATTCATGTGGTTGTCTCCATACTCATACATCTCCATCCACCTCACACAATTTGAAACGACACTAGTCCGACCAGGTAACATGTTTCCAGTCATCAACAGTCTATTGTCAGTGTTGAATGCACGAGGCGAGACGAAAAGCTTTGCGTTGTGCAGTCATCAGGGGTAAATGAGTCGGCCTTTAGCTTCGAAAGCCCATATTGATGTTGTTTCATTGAATGATTCGCACACTGACAGTTGCTGATGATCCAGCACTGAAATCTGCAGCAATCTGCGGAAGGGTAGCACGACTGTCATGTTAAACGATTCTCTTCATACGTGTTGGTCCCGTTCTTTTTCCGGCCACAGCAATGTCGGAGATTTGATGTTCTACCGGATTCCCGATATTCACGGTACACTCACGCAGATGCTTTGTCTCATCGATCGTGTGGCGACTGTAGCACCAAGTTCAAACTGATTTAAATCTTGATAACCTGCCACTGTAGCAGCAGTAAGCGATCTAACAACTGTGGCAAACACTGGTTGCCTTATACACTGGGCTCTCGCTAATGTGACCCTCAGTGGTCCGGCCTCTCAGTAATTCGGCTCACATTCAGCCTCTAGTCGCTCAAGCAGAAATGATGACGCATACAGTAATGAGTTCTCGTGTGTAGCAAAGTTGTTAGTTTAATACAATGTTAAATAATACTACACATGTTTGAATTTGTTACTTTTTTACTGTTCAGTATCAAGGCTTCCAAAAGGAAGCACCGTATGTTAGATGTCAAATAGAAACTCGAAATTAGAGATAAGGTGAACTGTGCTTCTTCACAGAAAGCCATTGCTGCCGGGTAAAATGTTGTAGGAGAAACTATTTACGACCAAACTTTAAAAGACGAAAAGATAATCAAAATTGCGCAGAAAAGTTATGATAAAAGTGATGAAGAAGAGGACATAGGGGGAAATAACGTAAAGATACGTCACACTGCTGGTACTGAAGCTGCAGACATCTAGGTGGAGTGCATTATGCAAATACAACACCGATTTAATGCTTGTAAAGTCGTTGTGTGATAAAGCATACAGCTGACGTGTATCATCAATGTGACAACTAAAAATGTGAGACATGTTTCATATGGATACTACTGTATAAGTATACGCTCAAGAACTTAGTTTTCTATGAAAATGAATGTCCCTTTGGATATAATAAAGTATTACGCCTATTTTACACTAAATTTAAGACACTCTCAACAATCCGTCACTTCCGCTAATTGGTGACCCATATGTGCAAAGAATGGCTAGATTAGCAAGAGTCCAGTGTATAGGCGTTGCCGAGCGCAATATTCTGCCTGTTTACTTATATCTGTATTTGAATACGATATCCAGGGTGTTTGAAAAAGAATTTCCTAATTTTAATGTATCCTCGAATCTGTATAAAGTGACATACAATATTCTAGTTCGTCGTGTTTGATTCATCAACTCTCCACATTTGGCTCCCCTGCAGTTGGCGTGCCTGCTTGACCTTGAGACGGCACGGCACGAGTGCTGTTTTTTTTTTCCTCTACGCCCTCAGTTCAGTCCAGGGGTGCATGTAGCGCAGTGCAGAGCAACTCAGCAACAGTGTGTACTCCACACCTGGATGTGCAGTGTGTTCTTTCACTTTCTTTTGGGGCCACATAAAAAATGTTGTGTACAGTGAAAAGACCAGAGACATCAATCATTTATGGGAAAGAATCGTCGCCGTGGTTGGGACGTTACACCTGAAATGTTGGAGAATATGTGGCAAGAAGTGGAATATCATCTTGACCTGTGCAGGGCAACAAATGGATACCATGATGACATCCGCTAACGTAACAAAACTTGAAGGAATCCTCATTGACGTAATTTTTCATTAATTTCCTCATTAAATTTATACTTAAAACTAGGGTGTTCTTTTTCAAACACCCTTTATATATATATATATATATATATATATATATATATATATATATATATATATATATATAACAAAATTTGAAAAACAGCTATGTGCTGTTTTGATTTCTTCCTCGGAGTCATATTTAACAGTGAATAGGAAAGTCGTAATTGTGGCTTAAGGTCGTATGATTAGATTGCCTCTACGGAATCTGAATCGCCACAACTTAGTATTAATACACGTGTGCAGATTAAAATGAGCTAATTACTGTCTGTGAAGCTGCTGTCCTCACAGACCCAGCAGCAGGAGAGCTCTCACACCTCAGATACCAATGATACCAACCAATTTACCCATTTATTTTAAGTGACTTCAACTCTCATCCAGAGTTCGTTGGCAGTAACAATAAACAAGGCTTAATGTAAGAGAGGGGGGAACTATATACGCAGATGGAAGGGGGGGGGGGAGGAAATGGACGCAGAGAGGGGAAGGAGAAGACGAACCAACAGAGAGCGGTGGAGGAGATGGAGGTGGAGAGAAATAGGGAGAGGAGGGGACGGTCAGAGAGATGGGGAAGGAGGTAATGGACAAAGAGAGGGGAAGGAGTAGGAGACGGACAGAGAGAGTGGGGAAACGGGAGTAGGACGTATATCGAATTCGCATACGTAATTAGCAATTGCAAAGCTTTTCCGTGTTTGCTATTGCAATTATGATATGAGAAAAAGGGACCCAACACATCGTGCTGAAAATCGTTTGGGGTGCCGTATTTGTTTACATTTTCGCCATATATACGGCGAAAATGTAAGCAAATACGGCACCCCAAACGATTTTCGGCACGATGTGTTGTCCAATAGATACGTGACATTCGTGTTGCGGCTCTTCCGCGCGCTCGAGGGGGCTCTACACGAAATTAGTCAGGTGCACCAGTATCTTTGGCTCTTCAGTGTATCAACGTAGCTCTTCTTTTCGTGAATTTGTGTAATTTTCCCAGAAAATTTCACGTCCCTTGGGACTGGTGATGAGCGCCTGTGTCCGATAGATCTGTGACATTCGACTTTTTGATCATGTTTCACCGCGTAGAGCACAGCTGTTCTGGACATGTGCAGAGAGCGCAGAGATCTTCACTGGCACTCATTTACATTCAATTCATATACTCTTGTGGATTAATTCAATAACCTATAAGAAAAAAAAACCTTCATCCCACCATGGAGGAATTATTCGAATTGGATGGAAATCAGTAGATGTGATGTACCTTTGTACACAAACGATTACAGTTTGGGAAAAATTAGATCGTTTATTTAAAATAAAGAGATTCATGAATTGAGCAAATCAAGAATGCGTTGGTTCTCCTTTGGTCATTAGGCAAGCAGTTTTTTGGTACGGCAGTGATTGATAAAGTTGTAGGATATCTTCCTGAGGGATAGCGACCCAAATTCTGTTCGACTGGAGCGTTAGCTCGTCAAAATCTGGAGATGGTTGGAGGGTCTCGCCCATAATGCTACTAATTTTCTGGATTGGGAGAGATGCAGTGACCTTGCTGACCGCAGTGGAGATTGGCTAGCGCAAAGATAAGCAGTAAAATCTGTCGTCGTGTACGATCGGGCGTTATCTTGCTGAAATGCAAGCCCAGGACTGTTTGCCATGGACGGCAACAAAACTCGATGTACAGTATCGTCGACGTACCGCTGTGCTGTAAGGGTTCCGCGGATGACAACCAAAAGACTTCTGTTATGAAAGGAAATGGCGCTCCACTTCTGGTTGCCTGATCTTATTGCGGGCGACAGGTTAGTATCCCCCGACGTCCAGAGCGTGTCCAGACACGTCTTTGCTGGCCATCGGGGACAGTTCGAATGGGGATTCATCACTGAAGACAACTCTACTCCAGTCAATGAAATTTCAGACCGAAGACGCGTCTGGAGGCTCGCCAGACACTGGTAGGATACTAACCTGTCTGTTTCCCGCCATACGGCCCGGTATCCAGGAGTGGTGGTCTGCAGTGTCATTTCCTTTCACAGCGGGACCCCATTGGTTGTCGTCCATGGCAGCCTTCCAGTGCAGCTGTATTTCGATGATATTCTACGCCTCGTTTCGTTGCCCTTCATGGCAAGCCATCCTGGGCTCACATTTCAGCAAGATAATGCCCACCCGCAGACGGCGGGAGTTTCTACAGCTTGTCTTCTTGCTTGCCAAACCCTGTCTTGGCTAGGCGGTGCCCTCCAACCATTTCGGGATTTTGACGATCTAACTCGCCAGTTGGACAGAATTTGGCACGATATCCCTCAGGAGGGCCGGCCGCTGTGGCCGAGCGGTTCTAGGCGCTTCAGTCCGCAACCGCGCTGTTGCTACGGTCGCAGGTTCGAATCCTGCCTTGGGCATGGATGTGTATGATGTCCTTAGGTTAGTCAGGTTTAAGTAGTTCTAAGTCGAAGGGACTGATGACCTCAGATGTTACATCACACAGCGCTTAGAGCCATTTGAACCATTTGAACCTCAGGAGGAAATCCAGCTGTTCTATAAGTCAGTGCAAAGAAGCCGAATAACTGCTTGCATAAGGGCCAGAGATTGAACAACACGTTATTAACTTGCTCGATTTGTGAAGCTCCTCCTCTTGAATAAATCATCAAATCATTCTGAAAGTGTAATGTACATCGCATCTACCAATTTCTGTCTCATTTGGTTAATTCCTTCGTGATGCGTCGTTCTTTCGTGATAGACTGTATCTGCAGCAGTGGCACCAGAGTTGCAATACTCGTATTGCAGTGGAATAATAAAATATATACTGAAGAAGCGGGACAAATGTTTGTCAATTACACCACCATGATGGGAAATAGTAAGTTGGTCCTCGCATATTATTCTCTGCCAGCTCACTAACATACAACATGAACATCTAGGATCCCTTAAATGTTCCTTGGTACACCTGAAGTTTCTTGTACATCTGTAGAGGTAAATTGTGTTTATGCTGACACAAGATATATACGGCGTGTTCGGAGAATGGACAGATGCACATGTACAGACAAGAGGAAACATAGTAATTTGTAGAGATATGAATGTAGAGTTCTTAAAAGATTCTGACAGAAAAAAATTAACTCGAGTCATTATTTCGCTGTTTCAATCTGATTTCAGTAATGAATGTTCCAACTAGCGTGCAGAAAGCTAGCATGGCTCTAACCGGTATCATCTTTATAGTCACTGCTCAAATTGAAAAAAAAAATTGTATTCAACAGTTAATGGACTGTCTGCTCATGATGCACAGTTAACAGAAAAAAACAATGTAGCACCTTACAGATGTGAGGTGTGTTCATACAAAGCTATAAGGTTTATTAATCAGATCACGTTAAAATGCTTTAACAGAAAGGAACTGATATGGGATGGAGTATGTATAGCAAAACATGCTGATGAGAAATTCAATAAAATTCATAGTAAATTTATGTCGAGTAGTAGCTGACGACATATAGCCAAAAGAGTAGTAGAAAAATTTAATTATTTCGTTCCAGTGAAATTCATGTCAATTGCAGTTATCTGTAGATGGAAATATTGATGAAAGTTATCAAAAACGAATACTCACCTCATTGTATATTTCTTCCTCAGTCATATGCTGCCCATGCTTCTGCTCTGAGAGGAAGTGGACCAACGGAGTTACGCCGTCAGCCTTCATGTTTTCTCTTGCAATGGCGAGGCCACCCTTCACGAGGCTTCTGAACTCTGCGATGTTCTTCTTCACTGCCCGGCCTTCTGCACTCAGCCACATGGCGCCAGTAATCGTCTTCCAGGGTCGGACAATTATTGCCTAAGGAATACACACCATCTGCTGTAAGAGCAGAGTGTCTATGTCTTATGTATAAAAGACGTTTTTAATCAAACTAACAGTTACATTACGGCCTTTTACACGTCTTCCGATTTGTGCCACGGGACTCGCATTCGGGAGGACGACGGTTCAATCCCGCGTCCGGCCATCCTGATTTAGGTTTTCCGTGATTTCCCTAAATCACTACAGGCAAATGCCGGGATGGTTCCTTTGAAAGTGCACCGCCGACTTCCTTTCCTATCCTTCCCTAATCCGATGAGACCGATGACCTCGCAGTTTGGTCTCTTCCCCCAAACAACCCAACCCAACCGATTTGTGCATTCTTTCCACGAGAAATCTTTGTTAGCTTGCAGTAACAACCCTTTTTAGTATGTAATATTTAATGCATTAGACTGTAAAGAAATGTCCATTCCTTTCAGTTGTGAAACTGTGTAACTGGCTTAAGAAGAGAATGTTGTTGGTTTATTGTAGTTCTCAGTACAAAGGCAGGTTTGCCGCAGCTCTCGACGCTGATCCGACCTGAGCAAGTCTTTCCGTCACTACGTACGTACTGCACGCTACATCCATTTGAATCTGTATACTGTATTCAAACCTGCGACACTACCAACAATTTTTACTTCACTCCAACCCTCCTCCTCATACACATACTTTCCCTACCTATTAGGTAATTATGTATTTCATAGTGCCTTCTACACTGAAGGGCCAAAGAAACTGGTGTAGGCATACGTATTCAAATACAGACATATGTAAACAGGAGCCGCGCGAAGTGGCCACGCGGTTCGAGGCGCCATGTCACTAATCGTGCGGCCTCTCCCGCCGGAGGTTCGAGTCCTCCCTCGGGCATGGGTATGAGTGTTGTTCTTAGCGTTAAGTTAGTTTAAGTAGTGTGTTAGTTTAGGGGCCGATGACCTCAGCAGTTTGGTCCCTTAGGAATTCACACGCATTTGAATATTTGTTAGCAGAAAGAATACGGCGCTGCGGTATACAACGCCTATATAAGGCAACAAGTGTCTGGTGGTGCAATTGTTAGATCGCTTACTGCTGCTACAATGACAAGTTATCAACATTTAAGTGAGTTTGAAAGTGGTGTTATAGTCGGCGCACGAGCAATGGGACATAGCATCTCCGAGGTAGCAATGAAGTGAGGATTTTCCAGTATGACCATTTCATGAGTGTACCGTGAATCGGGTAAAACATCAAATCTCCGACATCACTGCTGTCGGAAAAAAGGTCCTGCAAGAACGGGACCAACGACGACTGAAGATAATCGTTCAAAGTGACCGAAGTGAAACCCATCATCGATATCGGCTTCCGGATCCGAAGGCCGACTTCTGTACCCTAGATGACAGCACGACACAATGCTTTACGCCTTGCCTCGTGCCGTCAGCACCGACATTGGACTGTTTATGACTGGAAAAATATTGTCTGGTCGGACGAGTCTCGTTTCAAATTCTATCGAGTGGATGGACGTGTACGGGTATGGAGACAACCTCATGAATCCATGGACCCTGCGTGTTAGCAGGGCAATGTTCGAGCAAGTGGAAGCTCTGTAATGGTGTGGGGTGTGTGCAGTTGGAGTGATATGCGACCCCGATACGTCTAGATACCTCTCTGACGAGTAACATGTATGTAAGGATCCTGTCTGATCACCTGTATCCATTCATTTTCACTGTGCATTCCGACATACTTGGGCAATTACAGCAGGACAACGCGACACCCCACACGTTCAGAATTGCTACAGAGTGGCTCTGGGAACACTCTTCTGAGTTTAAACACTTCCGCTCCTCACCAAACCACCCAGACATGAACATTGTTGACTGTATCTGGGATACCTTGTAATGTGCTGTTCAGAAGAGATCTCCACCCCGTCGTACTGTTACGGATGTATTGACGCCCCTGCGGGATTCCTGATGTCAGTTCCCTCCATCACTACTTCAGACATTAGTGTAGTGCTTCCTACATAGTGTTGCGGCTATCTGCGCGTTCGCGGGGGCTCTACACGATAACAGGCAGGTGCACCAGTACCTTTGGCTCTTCAGTGTAGCAACGTAACTCTTCTTTTCGTGAATTTGTGTAACTTTCCCAGAAAATTTCACGTCCCTTGGGACTGGTGATGAGCGCCTGTGTCCGATAGATCTGTGACGTTCGACTTTTTGATCTTATTTACCGCCCAGAGCACAGCTGTTCTGGGCATGTGCAGAGAGCGCAGAGATCTTCACTGACACTCATGAATATATATTGCTGCTTATCTCCCTCCTCAACCTGAACTCTCTTTTCTGAGCAAGACAGCAGAAACACTCGTTCCCATTAGAACAAAATCCTTTCCAACCCACTCGGATTCTTACTCCAAGTCGTTCCCAATAGCAGGAACCCGAATCTAAAATGATTTCCCTCGCGCCATTAGTAACAGTCTTCAGGTTCAGAAGACAGTTAATGACTTGTCTACTAATAGAATAATAATATCTGACTGTCTTGCAACCACCCCTTACCCCATTACAGTTAAGTACCTTTCTTGACAACCACGCCATTCTGAATTCCAGAAGCGCATAACTGGTGCAGTCGACCATTAACTTGTCCTACTTAGAATTCGCTACGTACAGTTATAAACATATTTTGTATCTGCCGCTATCACTGTTATTATTGTTATTATGATTATTATTATTAGTAGCAGCAGTAGTAGTTGTGGTACAGATAGTATTGAAAATATTACACTATCTGATCAAAGATATGCGGAACTGACCACCAAATTTCGCGAGACGCTGTCGCTCCGGCATAAAAGGAGGCGTGGACTTCTATGTTGCCAGCAGAGAAGCAGTAAGAGCAGTATTGGTCGGTCAGGAGAAATCAGCGACCTCGAACTGCATATCAATTGAGTACCAGATGTATCATGAACACTTCAAACTTTCTAAAGCTGCTCAAGTCCACTGTTGCTGATGTGACTGTGAACTGGAAATGTGAAGGAACAGTTGCAGCTGATGGATAGGGACCGTCGAGTATTGTGGAAGGAATCACTCGTGAGTTCCAAAGTGCCTCCAGCAGTCCAGTTAGCACAAATATGGGCAAGGACTTAAAAATAATAATGTGATACAAAGTTCAGGCAGCTCCTCATCAACCCCATATTCCTATAGTCAGTGCAAAGTGGCGCTGGAGGTGGTGTAAAGAGTGGAGCCACAGGACAGTGGATGTCGGGAAACGAGTGATTTGGAGTGATGAACCACGCTGTACCCTGTGGCAGTCCGATGGAACGGTTTTAGTTTGACGAATTTCTGGAGATCTTCACCTTCCATCATGGGCATTGTCAACAGCGAAGGTGGTGTTAAGGTTGAGGATGTTCCATCGTGGGTATTCCCAAGGTGGTGTTAAGGTATGAGGATGTTCTTCGGGCTTAGTGTGTGGTCTCTTTATAATGCTTGAGATGTTCCGTCATGGATATTCCCAACAATGAAGGTGGTGTTAAGGTATGAGGATGTTCTTCAGGGTTAGTGTGTGGTCTCTTTATAACGCTTGAGATGTTCTGTCATGGATATTCCCAACAATGAAGGTGGTGTTAAGGTATGAGGATGTTCTTCAGGGTTAGTGTGTGGTCTCTTTATAATGCTTGAGATGTTCTGTCATGGATATTCCCAACAATGAAGGTGGTGTTAAGGTATGAGGATGTTCTTCAGGGTTAGTGTGTGGTCTCTTTATAATGCTTGAGATGTTCCGTCATGGATATTCCCAACAATGAAGGTGGTGTTAAGGTATGAGGATGTTCTTCAGGGTTAGTGTGTGGTCTCTTTATAATGCTTGATGATGTTGTGTCATGGGTATTCCCAACATTGAAGGTAGTGTTAAGGTATGAGGATGTTCTTTGGGGTTACTGTGTGGTCCCTTCATAATCCTTGAGGATGTTACGTCATGGGTATTTCCAAGAATGAAGGTGGTGTTAAGGTATGAGGATGTTCTTTGGGGTTACTGTGTGGTCCTTTTATAATGCTTGAGGATGTTCTGTCATGCGTATTACCAACAATGAAGGTGGTGTTAAGATATGAGGAAGTTCTTCGGGATTAGTGTGTGGTCCCTTTAATGCTTGAGAAAATGCTACGTGTAGAATGATATGAACACATTTTACAGCATTATGTACTTGGTACAGACGAGGAACAGCTGGTAAACGATGATTACATCAGCATGACAGTACACCCTGCCATACAACAGCTGTGAGGCCATATTTATGGACAATAACCTTCCTGACAAATCCTAGCCTGCCCACAGTGCGGACCTGGACATAATAGAACACCTTTGAATTGACTTAGAACGCCGTTTTCGCTGTAGTCTCCAGTGTCCAAGATCTCTACATTTTCTGGTTTCAGATCTTGAGGGAGAGCGGGTTGCCATTCCTCCGTACATATTCAGACAGCTCACAGAATGTTCCCCAGCAGAGCTGAAGTCGGTACAAAGGCAAAGGCAGACACAAGCTGTATTAATGTTCAGTAATAAGCGCCGGGATACTTTTGGTTAGACAGCATAGTTCTAAGTCAGACTGTTATTTACAATTCTTATTAGAAGCATTCAAATTTTCTTTTAAACGATTATTAATTATTGTAATATCCTATCACTACCGTTGCCAACGGCCTTGCCGCAGTGGTAACACCGGTTCCCATCAGATCACCGAAGTTAAGTGCTGTTGGGCTGGGCTAGCCCTTGGATGGGTGACCATCCGGTCTGCCGAGTGCTGTTGGCAAGCGGGGCGCACTCAGCCCCTTGTGAGGCAAATTGAAGAGCTACTTGACTGAGGAGTAGTGGTTCCCGTTTCGCTGACCACATGCCCCACCATATCCGCATCAGTGACGCCTGTGGGCTGAGGATGACACGGCGGCCGGTCGGTCCCGTTGGGCCTTCCAAGGCCTGTTCGGACGGAATTTAGTTTAGTTTCATTACCATTTATGATATTAAAATTATTGTAATTACATAAGTAACTAAAATATAAGAACTTCTGTTAAAATCCAAGTCCGAATAATATACTGTCGGTTGTGCACTATCGTGGTTATGAGGTAGTAGCTGTAGTGGTTGTGGAGAAATGACTTTTTGTGGAGTTCGCCATCACATCTTGGTGTTCGCAACAACATCTGAAGTCTCTTTCGCATCGATGTATTTTTCGAAGGAAAAAAAAAGTCGAGATTGTTGTGATATGTTCTCGGGCGTCTAAGAATATTCTTGAATGTTAACGAACGGTCTAGAACGTTCTAAAATGTTCACGAATGTTCTAAAATACTATCTGCAAACAGCAGATATAACATTTATAAACACACTGGCAAAATCGTCTTAATCGATGAGTTGTGTAATGTAGTAAATACAGAGGAACAACTCGTCGAAAAAGTGAATCCCCTTGTACAGAGAAACTACACTACGTAAACCAAGAGTGGTTGTGATTGCGAAAAATTTTAGCTGTTAAAATGACGTACCTAACACACAAAGCAGCGATGATAGAAGCGGAAATATTAACTGGGAAAGGAAAAAAGGCGAGTCAATGTTCGTACTTCCGGGATTCGGGGAACCAAGACACATAGGGGTGCGTAAATTCCGTCCCGGTGGGAGCTGGAGCTGGAAGGGGGGGGTGGGGTGTGCGGGGGGGGGGGAGGTGAAGGGCAGGGGTGCTGACCGGAAGGAGCATCCGCCCACCCTCTACTACTAACACTCATTGCCAAATACAGTAATTAACAAGCCGACACCGAGAAGACACGGGGTGAACGGCAGGGAAATAAGGAGAAATCCTATTAGGAATGGGCTCTGCACGCTTCAGCAATACTCTAGGACGGGCCGAAAGAATATTTTGTATGAAATGCACTTCTTGGAAGGACCGCAAGAATTTTTGTATGATATACCCTTTTTAGACTGAACGTATTTTCATAGTGTGCTACCAGTAAACTGAAGTCTGCCACCTGCTTTATCCACTACTCAGTCTACGTAATAATTCCATTTCATATCCGACAAATTACGCTGTAGTAATTGCGTAAGTAGGCTGGCTATATTTGTGACTTACTGATATTTCGTCATAGGGGATACTGCATTATTTTTTCGTGTAGTTTCTTTCTGACAATACTTCATCAGCTACAAAAATCCCGTGGTCGATATTCATATTCCCTGTCAGCACACTAACATACAACATGAACATATGGGGTGCCTTAAACGTTCCTTGGTACACCTAAAGTTTCTTGTACATCTGTAGAGGTATATTGTGTTTATGATGACACAAGACACATGCGGCGTATTTATGCGAATGAACAGATGCACATGTTCAGACAAGAGGAAACAGACAGTAATTTGTAGAGATATGAACGTAGGCTTCTGAAAAGATTGTGACAGAAAAAATTAAGTCGGGTCATTATTTCGCTGTTTCAATCTGATTTCAGTAATGAATTTTCCAACTAGCGTGCAGAAAGATAACATGGCTCTAACTGGTATCATTTTTGTAGTCGCTGCTCAATCTGAAAAAAAACAATCCGTATTGAACAGTTAATGGACCGTCTGCTCATGCTGCGCAGTTAACAGAAATAAACAATGTAGCACCTTCCAGATGTGAGGTGTGTTTATACAAAGCTATAAGGTTTATTAATCAGATCAGGATAAAAGGCTTTAACAAAAAGAAATTAATATGGGATGGAGTATGTATAGCAAAACATGCTGATGTGAAATTCAATAAAATTCGTAGTCAATTTGTGTCAATTAGTAGATTTCCTAAAAAGTTACCCAGAAAGGTAATTAAAAAAACAGAAAAGCCACAGGAAACGAAACAGATTATATTCTCTTGTAAGAGGAAAAGATAACTTTATGTAAAGACTAGAGCATGTCAAGATCCAACGTTACTTGCATTCTGCAAAAAACACTGTGAAATTTTGACGAAAATTATTAAAATGTTAAGATATATGCGTGTTCTGACATAAATTAATAATGCAGATAACGAGATTGAAACTACAATACATCTATATCTAATAGATTAAAGCTATACAGGGTATTGGGAAAAAGGAAGGAGGGCAACCACACAGTGCACAAGATACCATTACAATTAAATTATAAGACAATGTTGTTACTCTCAGTCAGCATAGTTCTCACACTCCTCTTCGACCGTCCGCTGTGACCGGGCGGTTCTAGGCGTTTCAGTCCGGAACCACGCGGCTGCTACAGTCGCAGGTTCGAATCCTGCCTCGGGCATGGATGTGTGTGATGTCCTTAGGTTAGTTAGGTTTGAGTAGTTCTAAATCTAGGGGACTGACGACCTCCGATGTTAAGTCCCATAGTGCTTAGAGCCATTCGAACCATTTTTGAACTCCTCTTCGAAAGTAAAGTTTCTTCCCTTGTAAACATCTACACATATGAACTGGCTAGAAAGAATTGTTACAATTGGCTGTGTCGGCAAGCTGGATGTGATTTCCCCACTGCTTTGTACCAAACTATACAGTACCTTACTAGTCGTGATGAACTTTCTCCATTCTTCGAGAACCTCATGATGGGATTTATTGCGCCAGTTTCCTGCGAAGTGGGGTGAACAGAGATTCATTTTGGTGCCGGTGGCTTCTCTACCCCTTGCAGTGGTCATGATTCGGGGGGTGTGGCTATTTACTGATTGTCTCTGTTTAACATTTAGACAGACAGTGGGTTACTGCATGCTAGCGCTTCTACCTGCTGTCACATTCCCCGATAGTCGATAAAGGTCGCCTGCCATCAATGCATTGTTATCATCTGTGGCGGCATTTTCCCCCAAGGCCACTTCTCACGGCTCACTTTTGACATGGTGGCATTTTATTGACTAGTGCTTCCTAGATCCTGGAGATGTGAAGACTGTCAACTGTCGAGCTCTATCGGTCTGGCCATAATGAAATGCATTGACATGGGAAGTGTCTCCCATCCCATGCTTCATTGTCATCTCATACTCGTAGGTCAGTACGGTATTTACCAACCGGTATCCCTGTCACGGTTCCGTTCTCATCGACTGCCTGAGCAACAAAGTAGCCACTGGCAGTGCTTCTTTCATGATTATTCAGATTTCAGAGATAGAGGAGAAGTGGCAGTCTATCACTTGAAGATTGAAACTGCCGGTCTGAGAACGACTGACAAGGTAAGCACCCCACATTCAACGGCTAAAAGCGAATAAAAAAAATGTTATAGAGATTGTCAGTTCTACCACTAATTCAGGTTATTTTCTGTAAAATTTTGCAGTTGTTAGCGAACATGGAGGGCACAACAAAGAACGCCACTAAAGAAATGGCAATGTGCAATAGACAGTTATAACCAGCACAGTCACAAGATCTATAAATGAGACATTATTTAGCGAAAAGCTAACATTTTTTTTGGAACAAAATACGGTAACAAATGCAGTAGTTACTGTGTCGTATTTGCCAAAAGAGAAGTTGCTGTGCCGTCTTATGTTCTTCCCGTATTTCACACTGAACTGCAAATGTGGAATCTCAGCAGTATTGAAACTTATCTGAGTGGAAGAATATGCATACGAGACGAGGAAAACTAGTGGACATTTTCGGTGTATCTGCACTGTAAAAGTGCAGTATTAAAAGGTAGGGTGGCATCTGCTGTACCGAGGCTTTTAACGCCTGGAGTGTCAGCAACCAACGTCACATCGATGCTTCAAAGATGCTTAACACACAGGGGACAATTTTCCTGAAGACAGCCAGGAAGCAACGCAAATGCCACCAGAGGCCACAGGTTACACGAACCTATTCTCTTTTGCACGAACGTGATCGAAAATAGGCCCACCTACATCCTAGCGCAGAGAAATATTTAGTGCAGTGCTCTGTCGATAACAGACATGCTTGCTCTAAGTAAGTGTTTCTGCGCCAGGCGCTGATTCTGAAAGGATTTCATGTAACAGGGGTCTTACCGGATAGTCGACTCCACGACGTCACTGCCATTGGCGTCTGAGCTTGGGACTTTAGGAGCAGCCAGCTGTGGAGTTGAGCGTGTTTTTCACCTGTTCACCTGTTCGTGGCAGACTTGTCGGCTTATAAATATATTCCTGTTCATCGTTCAAATGGCTACATGCCAGGCTTAGACAATGTTGCTCCCTACGTGACTTAAGCTTTGTTCATGCTGTTTGCACTTTAACGATAAGCATCCTGCGGAACTAACATTTTTATAAGGGGTGTGTTTAATGAACTTAGTTACAATCTAACCGACCTACAGTTGCTGTAAGTATTATTTTTCTGTTACAAAAAGTTACTTACAATATGCTTTGTTTAAATCTACATCAGGGTGGATGTGCTATAAACCTTTGATAAATGAACATGTTTATCCATTCCTACCTAGAAAATTTTTATGCCAATGGTGGACGTATCAATATCATTAACCAGATCTTTTCCATAAGCTGTCCCATTCCCCTGTCTTAATCATTTCATTGAGGCACATGGCTTTTATGATGTCTTCTGACGATTGAAAAATTGTAGGAAATGGTCAGTGACCCACGATATGACTTCCTCAAAACGGAAAGGAAATATGTACTCCACTTAAACTAATGCTAATGAGTATTCTGTTACATTTATGTCTAAACAGCGAGGACCGTAAGAGAAAAACGAACACTGAAGGAAAATTCTACCATCTGAAAGAAGCAATACAGTTTGTTTGGTGGGTTAGGGATGTAGGAAATGTCAAATTGTGATCAGGGTATTTGAAACAGCGCTACAGGTGACTCGTACCTAATATTATCATCTACTTAAAATGATAATTATTGCCGTTTTAAGTGACTAAATTGCATTGTCATTACTTCCCTTTTCACATTTAAGAGCAGAAAAACCATAACACTACGTGTGGGAAAAGTATCTTTACGCAAAACAGTGCTTAAATGGGGTCAGGGTAAAGAAACGTAACGTGACTGAACCATGGACAATAATTTTGAGTTAGACAAGTGGAAAGATAGATGAAACAGTCAAAAACTATATGAGCAGTCACAAATGGTACGCGAAAGAGAAACATTGTTCTATAGCCACCTAAAAAGTAATCCCAGTACAATGAATAAATATGCATCAAACAGATGGCCTAGAATTATGTTAAGATCATTCAAAGAAACTAAGGTAGACATGTAGACGCTGAACATATACCTATGCAGGCTCCTCCACTCGTAAATACGAGAAAATGTATAGTTGTGTTGTTTGGGGGAGGAGATCAGGCAGCGAGGCCATAGGTCTAAACGGATTAGGGAAGGGCGGGGAAGGAAGTCGGTCGTGACCTTTCAAAGGAACCATCCCGGCATTTGCCTAGAGCGATTTAGGGAAATCACGGCAAACCTAAATGAGGATGGCCGGACGCGGGATTGAACCGTCGTCCTCCCGAATGCGAGTCCATTGTGCGCCACCTCGCTCGGTAAAATCGTATAGATTTAAATTATTTGTTCGTTGCTATATAAAGAAAACCGTTCCTAAAGCCATGACTTTTACAGATAAGGTAACAAGGGTGCAGTAAAAGTAAAAGAGTTTGAGCGGTTTAGTGGACTCACCGACATTTTTCTGATGGCCGCTATACGGGAATGCTTGCGCCGATCCGGCTCCAGGCGGTCCAGCTCGACGCCAAACATTGCCTTCATGATGGTGCGCAGCGCACACACCATCAGCATGGGGTAAACGTCGACCGTGGCCCCCGCAGTCTCTGCCAGCTTCTCACACAGGGAGAGCCCGCTCTCGTTGAACGTTCCCATCAACTTCATGAGCACCTGCGACATGGCAGTAGCACACCTGATATATAGCACATGTCTTCTTTAGGAATTAAGATGCATTATTAAGTGTTTGCCTATACCCTTGTCATACTACTTTTCATTACACATAGTACTATGACAAAAGCTTCTCGAAAGTAGAATAGTAGCAAATGAAGTGATCACAGAATCGAAAAGGAACAATAATTCGGAAGGCTTCTGTACCTGATGGAGTCTCCTTTGTATTCTACATGTTGTGAGGTATCACCTGTAGTTATGTGATGGGAATAGAAGAAGTAGTCTAGTCCACTAACAGTTAGTGCTAGTGACTACCTCCCTACGCACTTCCCTCTCCAGCAATTAACAGCACGGTAAGACAATGAAAAGTTAGTCGCAATGCAGTATTTTAACTGGCAGTGAAAAAGTAACAGAGAATCACAAAGTATCCCTAAAGCAGTCACCGAAACATTATAAAAACGCCATGATAAAATATTAACTTTATCTTGCAATACAGAAGTTTGTCATCTCCTGGTGATAATTTCAACCATTACATTAATCCTCATGCCTTATCACGCAGCATAAAACATTTGTCATTTTCTGCTGGTAATGCTAATTGTGCTGTCACACAGAGGTAACTACGTTACGCTTTGCTGAAATAGCGTACTGAACAGTAGCATTATACATTCATATAGGTATGAAACGAGGGTTCCTATGCTTTCAAGGTCACTCAAATATTAAAGAGACTGCATGCTAGGCGTATTAATTATATCTTGCAGCACAAGGCGTTTGGAATCTTATGCTGGCAATGCTAAGCAGGCAAGAAAGTGAGAGTTGTCGCAAGCAAATAGGTATTTGGAACTGTAGTATTTTAACAGCAGTAGCTGACTGTGTAGGTGGCATTACCTGAAAGCAAGTTGCGAATAGTTCTGAGTAGTTTCGATTAGTTGCGAGAGTTCACATTTTCATGTTACAATAACATTGTGTAAAGCAATGGTAGTCAGCTGAGGTAGTAACCGTCATTACCCAGCATGTTATTTATCTCAACTCAGCGAGATATGCTTCAAGGTAGTGTCAACGCACATGCGTAGATTTCAGTAACTCTAATCATAATGCTGAGTAAGCAAACGGAGACTTGTTCCACAATTTTGTTACTTTTTTCAACAAGCAAAAGCAAATACTCAGCAAGTTGAGACTTATCGAGTCAAGACTTGTTCCCTTGGTACTGTGGTTGTCAGCTGCTTTGGGGTGCCAGCTATTGAGGATATCTGTTACTGAGGTATCAGCTATTAGTGGAGGGAGGGGGGATGTCAGGTTCTGGGGTTCTCAGCCACTGTACAAAATTGAAACAGGATCGGGGTGAACCGATCCTCCGGAGAATAGGGGGCGGACTATAGGCTGATAATCTATACCCGAAAAAAGTCTTGTTACGAAAGCTCAAGGAAATGTAACTGGAATAATGCTGTTAAGAACGAAATTCTGGTTTGTGCTTGGTGGGAATGCTTCAATCCAGTCACAAAACTGATCTGAAAGCTCACATTTTCTTCATTAAGCAACAGTGCGGTTCTGGTGTGAACTTTGGCGTCCGTATCTACAACCTTTCGGGTACGATGGACAAACAGACGTAGCTGCACGATCATTGTTTGCAAAAGAAATGTTTGTTCTGACACAGGAGCTTTTTGGTTTTCAGAACGGTCAGAATACGCGAGCACACTGTGTGTTCCTAAATTCATATTAATTAATATGAATAATAATTAATATTCATTGATATGGATGTTCAGGTGTATGCGCCTGTACGTGAAAGAGCACACTTTTCGCGAGGAAGTAGCATCGAACTTCCTTTTTCCTCGCACAGACGTCTCCTTCAGATACAACGCCCAAAGGTCAGCTGTAGTTGCACAGATGATTGCAACTAATATAACGCTTATAATAACACGTTTGTGAAATTAGGTCGCCGTGGATGATGGCACGATCCTCGTATCTTTCCACTGTCAGTGTGATGATAACGCCAGTTTCATGAAATTGTTCTTTGTTTATGAATTAATTGAAAAGGATGACTGAGGGGGAAATAGTGCTTGCTGATTGGCCGATTTTATGCGCCTTTCTGGCATCCAGAGCGGAAGGCTTTTAGATTTGGTATTTCCGTCAGCTGGTTGCCGTATTTCGGAGGGTAAATATGTATTCTCAATACAGTCCGATGCTGTGAACACTTGGTTGTGTGCATAGGACACATTTAGAATTTTAAAATAAGTGACTTTGGTTCCAAACAGTAACATATAGTTGTTAGTAATACGATTATTAGTGCTACGACTTTTCATAATTTTGCATTTAAATAACATGCAAAAATGATGGCCTAGGCCTAATTTTACATATTTGCATCAGCTTGATCATTGAATGCGGGTTTTTTGCCACTCAGGCTATTACTTATTTAAATTTTTCTTTGTGTATATGTTTTCTCATTTTCCATTTACGAGCACAAACCGTCAAAACATTAAGAACAGCTAAAGTTTTGTAAATTAAAACGAAGGAAACACAAAATGTGAAGACACTGCTATTTAAGACATGGCAACTTTTATAGACAATAATTGAAAAATGACTTAAAAAGCCGATATCGGGTTTGAAAAGAAAGAGAAGTTTAAATAAATAAAATGAAGGTTGGGATAATGTGCTTCTGTCATTCAATAAATATATGGCTGTGGTTCCTTCAATAGAGATAAAGATAAGCTTGTCTTAATTCTGGATATGTTCCAATGACAATCTTATGTTTTAATGATCATTGATCTTACGGAATAGCATATCTCCGATCCTCTCCAATAGCAGACATTATGACGAACACCAACAGCGAAAATAATGCCAGTAATGTATCATGCAAAAGATGTGAACCATCCTCTAGTAGCACTGGCTGGGAAAAACGAATATGTGTTCCTAATTTTTAGTAAAGATCGGAACAAGATGTACGGATCTTCAAAGTCGGAACACTAACTTTAATTCGAAGTAGAAAATGTAAGTTAGTTATAAAAGGACCCCATAAATGACGTCAGTAAGTCTATGTAATTGTTCTTCAACGACGCAGTTATACGTATATGGGTTGATCACAGCAATAGAGGAATGTTGTGCGGCTATTGAAAACCTGCAAAAATCAGTACTTGATGGGAAGACTGGCAGGTGACACTCGATGTATCTAAACGATGAAATCATGGGCATCAATAGGAGAAAAAAGGACCACTGTTGTTGGAGAACAGGATGACCCAGTAATTACTGAAATACCTTTTGATACAGATGCAGGCTTTTTAAGGTGGGTCGACCATAGAACTTCAGAATAGAGAGAGCTTAGTGCTATATGAAAGCCGTTTAGAAGAGTCTTAAGGGAATCCAATTCATATACACTGGAGTTAGATTGAAAAACACTCGTCCGGCAAAAATTTCATAACTGCTCGTCAGTTTGCGATCCCTACCAAGCAGGGAGTGTAGAACAGTCACAGAAGACTTGAAGAGCTGCAAGGTTAGTCATGTCTTTGTTAAGTCGCCGTTAGAGTATCACATAAACGCCCAACAAACTACTAAGAGAGTTGCCTCAGGGAACGCATGCGTCATATACTTACTGTTTGCTTAACACTGTGTGAGCCATGGTTTTGTTACGTTGACTAACCCTGCTATGGCTGACCCACCTCAGACGTTACACAGAAATTATTTAATTGATAATATCTAATTAATATTCTTAAATAACCTATTAAGAACCGCGCTGCTGCTACTGTCGCAGGTTCGAATCCTGCCTCGGGCATGGATGTGTGTGATGTCCTTAGGTTAGTTAGGTTTAAGTAGTTCTAAGTCTAGGGGATTGATGGCCTCAGATGTTAAGTCCCATAGTGCTCAGAGCCATTTGAACAATTTTTTAACCTATTAAGAATCACTGGGGTTAATACCCATCCTAGTTAAAAAAGAATAAGAGGATGTTATCACGGTATTTATTACAAAAAATCAAAGAAATTGCGAAACTGGATCTGTACAATTACAACATTCAGTTGATCCTACTGGTTACAGTAAGTTTAAGATTGGCATGATGCCTATATTTTATGGAAAAATCGCGTCCCCCCACCTCCATTTTCATGACAGGAACACATAAGTGGTTGATACTGTCTAGCCTCTTGTAAAAACGTCCATACTCACGGGCGCTGACAACAGAGAGCTCAGAGAACAATCTAGTGGAATAGAACACATTTATCGTTACAATTCCCTATTTCTCAAGCCGTGGCATGTATATCACCATAAATCGTCAAGTGGAGAGCATGTCTGCCATGTCCATTTGTGGAAGGTTGCGGACAGTGTGGAGACGAAGTATGACGTGCAGATGTGATTTTAACCACGCAGCGGATGTGTGGTTGCATCAGCAAACTCCTATGTTTATAGTTAGTCAAATACAGAGTCCATTTATGAGTCAATACAATCTGTTTACATACTTGCGGGGAGCAGACACTTGACTCAAGTGTGCGGTCGTAAGTGAGCACTTTTGAATGCCTAAAGCTGCACGGAGAAGCGCAGATTTGTCCCTCTGCTCACAGAGAAACAAAATGATTCTGCTTCAAGTGACACATCGGCACTTCATCAGAGTAAGTTTAAGAGTGAGCACTGGACACTTTGCTACCACTGTCTCAAACAAATAATATGGTCTCCCCCGACGTGTGTCGGCTGGACACTGACCAGAGAGTCCTCAACATTTCCTACCTCGATATTAGCAAACAATGGTTCAATCAATGACGGCCTTCTTTACAACCTGATTTCCTCCCGTACTTTCTAGACATGAAACCACTGTATAACATAGAGCAGTTCATACAAAAATTCTCTTGAAGCTTCTCAAACAAGTTAAAGCAACATCCAACTGAGGTGCCTAGCCATCACAGGGCTTCCTGAAAACAGCGGTGGGAAATTGCTTCGTATTGTGCATGGGAAGAATTCTTAACCGTTTACTCCTGGACACCAACGTGGCTACAGGAGATGCATTCTGATGAGGCAGAAAAAACCTGCAGCTGGCTTTTGTTTGATGGTTCTTTACTGCCTTTTTTCAGCTTTTCCTGCACCCCTGATAAAGGGAGGCAGCGCTCGCTGAACCGCTCCACAGGACGGCTTTATGGCAGGCTGTAAAAATTCTGCCCTTCGGTTGGTGAGAAAAAAAGCTCCCAGCTCACCTCTGACCTGCCCGAAGTTTCTTGCTTCCTCTTCCTCACTCGTTTTCCTAGCCACCACAAAAATTACTTTTGTTAAGCATGCAGTACTATAGTTATTAATGTGAAGATGTCCAATATGAACCAGTACGATAAATAAACTAATAACCCCACCTAACATTCGATCCCAAATGATATAAATATGTTAATCTAATCGAACAAATTAATTTATCATGCAAGCAGGTAAAACACCACTGCACTTCAGTACGTTATACGACGAATGAAGAACCCGAGACAGACCTCACCCCTCCAGTCTGACAGACACGAAACTGCTAAACTATGTTTGCGCGTTGGAAGATCTGTAAATGAAATGACAGATTTATGGATTCTGTTCTGTGACAGTACTACACAGATGTACTCCGAGCTGTGCCCACGGACTTTCGATGGATTTGTACAGTTCCCTGTAAGACTACACCCGACTTAGCAGTCGCTATGTATGGAGTAACAGGACAATCAAGATTGTCTGCAGTAAGAAACCGGACACAAGGAAAAATTCATCAATGTAATGGATCAGACCAGCATGGATTTAAGAAAGGCCCTAGAATGAGAGGCGCAATTTAGCCATATGGATACTGCTAGAAGAAGACTAGAAATGAGTATAGGCATATTATTTCAGCTTCAGTTATTTGGAAAAGGCTTTAGAATATAGGGACTTGTAAATGATTTTCACAAATATGAAAAAAAGTTGGGCTGGACTACAAGGGTAGAATAATAATTTATAAATTATAAAAAACTTCAGGATACCAAAATTATAACAAGCGAAACTGAACAGGAGATTTAAACCAAGAAATTAATGAGGCAGGTTTGTCCTTTGCATCCATATTTTGTGTTTAATACATCATGGAAGAAACTATAGAAACTCTGAAGAGAGAACGGTAAAGAAGGACTTGTGTCATCGTCCTACCGACAAAGTCGTCGCGGGCGAAGCACAAACTCTGAATGGGGAAGGCTGGAGAGTGAAATCGGTTGTGCCTTTTCCAAGGAACCATCCCAGCATTTGCCTCTCGCATTTTAGGGAAACCACATAAAATCTAAATCCCAACGGATGAAGGGTATGTAATCCGCTGGCTTCCTGGATCTTATCTCTGTGCCCCCTATCTTAATATGAAGACAGAAACAAAAAGAGAATTACAGTCGATGGTGAAACAAGCTGCTGCATCAGACTTGGTGACAACACAGCAACATTTGAAGTTCCATAGAAAGAAATGAAACGTAGCAAATTTGATCAAAGATCTGAAAAAAAGAAAGCTGAAGGCAAATAAATTGAAAAAAGAAATACCGTAACTTAGGAACAGCCAGAAACAGATAAACATAGGGATAAGGACCGACAGTACTGAAATCAACCAAGTGAAGTAGTTTCTCTTCAGTGCAATTGTAGTACATAATTGATGTATAAGAGAAGTGAAGAATAGCACTAGCAAAATTTTGTGAACTAAACAATAGGTACACTACTGATACCACGAGAGGCGGCCACTACTCAGGCACAACCATTCGCCTGGTGGCCCTCTGTTCCTTACAGCAGCCTCCAGATGGCCCCCCAAACCTGGACCTCTTCCTGCCTCTGTGCCGCTTCTGGAATGTGTTATGTACATCCACTGATTGCGTGGAAAGACGCCACAACGGATGCTTGCACTGGGGGGACGCGGAAATAGCTTCTGCTAAGGGGCACCAAAACATGATGCACCATTGAAACTCAGACAGTTGTAAGCCAGCAGTCAGACAGATCAGTTCAGTGCCTGCAGCCAGCTCTAAACAGTTCTCTATAAGGCTACATTCTAACAAAGTAGTCGCTATTTACAGAACAGCAAGACAACCAAGAGTGTCTGCAAATCATATCAGTTATGAGCCGTACCCAGCCATGCTTAAGTGTGGCTCAGTCTGCTTGAACGGAAAATAATCAAAAACGAAAGCTAACGTTCCTGATGTGTATGGGAATTGGATACACATCGTAATCCTCTTCTCTGTCCATCTCCTCCTCACTCTATCTTTGTCCATCTCCTCCACCTCCTCCCCCTCTCTCTGTCCACCTCCTCCTCCCCCCCTTCTGTCTTTCCATCTCTCCCTCCATCTCCTCTTACCCCTTCTCTCTCTCCTCTCTCAGTCTGTCCCCTCCTCCCCCTTTCTCTGTCCATCTTCTCCTCCACTTCTGTCTCTCCACTTCCTCCAGCTCCTCATCCTTCCCATTTTCTGTGTGCATTTTCTCCCACCCCAATGTCCATTGTTCTTGCACCCTCTCTCTCACATTGAGCATTGTTTATTGTTACTGCAAATTCAGATTCTGTAGTAGTATTCTAATTATAAACCAATAACCTATAAATACAACTTTTCTGATTGCAAACAAAGTTTCATATATATATATATATATATATATATATATATATATATATATATATATATATATATATACAAGGCTATTACAAATGATTGAAGCGATTTCATAAATTCACTGTAGCTCCATTCATTGACATGTGGTCACGACACACTGCAGATACGTAGAAAAACTCATAAAGTTTTGTTCGGCTGAAGCCGCACTTCAGGTTTCTGCCGCCAGAGCGCTCGAGAGCGCAGTGAGACAAAATGGCGACAGGAGCCGAGAAAGCGTATGTCGTGCTTGAAATGCACTCACACCAGTCAGTCATAACAGTGCAACGACACTTGAGGACGAAGTTCAACAAAGATCCACCAACTGCTAACTCCATTCGGCGATGGTATGCGCAGTTTAAAGTTTCTGGATGCCTCTGTAAGGGGAAATCAACGGATCAGCCTGCAGTGAGCGAAGAAACGGTTGAACGCGTGCGGGCAAGTTTCACGCGTAGCCCGCGGAAGTCGACGAATAAAGCAAGCAGGGAGCTAAACGTACCACAGCCGACGGTTTGGAAAATCTTACAGAAAAGGCTAAAGCAGAAGCCTTACCGTTTACAATTGCTACAAGCCCTGACACCCGATGACAAAGTCAAACGCTTTGAATTTTCGGCGCGGTTACAACAGCTCATGGAAGAGGATGCGTTCAGTGCGAAACTTGTTTTCAGTGATGAAGCAACATTTTTTCTTAATGGTGAAGTGAACAGACACAATGTGCGAATCTGGGCGGTAGAGAATCCTCATGCATTCGTGCAGAAAATTCGCAATTCACCAAAAGTTAACGTGTTTTGTGCAATCTCACGGTTTAAAGTTTACGGCCCCTTTTTCTTCTGCGAAAAAAACGTTACAGGACACGTGTATCTGGACATGCTGGAAAATTGGCTCATGCCACAAATGGAGAGTGACAGCGCCGACTTCATCTTTCAACAGGATGGTGCTCCACCGCACTTCCATCATGATGTTCGGCATTTCTTAAACAGGAGATTGGAAAACCGATGGATCGGTCGTGGTGGAGATCACGATCAGCAATTCATGTCATGGCCTCCACGCTCTCCCGACTTAACCCCATGCGATTTATTTCTGTGGGGTTATGTGAAAGATTCAGTGTTTAAACCTCCTCTACCAAGAAACGTGCCACAACTGCGAGCTCGCATCAACAATGCTTTCCAACTCATTGATGGGGACATGCCGCGCCGAGTGTGGGAGAAACTTGATTATCGGCTTGATGTCTGCCGAATCACTAAAGGGGCACATATCGAACATTTGTGAATGCCTAAAAAAAACTTTTTGAGTTTTTGTATGTGTGTGCAAAGCATTGTGAAAATATCTCAAATAATAAAGTTATTGTAGAGCTGTGAAATCGCTTCAATCATTTGTAATATATATATATATATATATATATATATATATATATATATATATATATATATACAGGGTTATTACAAATGATTGAAGCGATATATATATATATATATATATATATATATATATATATATATATATATATATATACAGGGTTATTACAAATGATTGAAGCGATTTCACAGCTCTACAATAACTTTATTATTTGAGATATTTTCACAATGCTTTGCACACACATATAAAAACTCAAAAATATATATATATAACTTCAAGTGGACATATGCCCTATTGCAAAGGGTTTCTGAGATAGAACACGTTTAATACCACTGTTGTACGTTTTCCTTTAATAACTCGAAAACCGCACATTCCAACGTAAACGTGTGTCAGTCTACATTTCAACTAAACTAAACCTGCTACAAAAAAGGTCCTATTTATTTTTTGTCTAGAACTAACAGTTTGCCTGGACAGATCGCGAGAATACTGAAAATCTCGCACGACGCGCGTGCGCTGTAGCTTAAGTGTTTTTTGTGGCCCCGTTTGAGGTAGTTTCCCAACTTGATATACCACAAGCGTCCTGTATCTAAACGTTCGTCTCAACTTCCTGTATATTAATGTAGTACGTTGTAAAAGATGACAATGAATGACACAGAAAATTAATAGAAATGTACATTAAAACTGTCCTATCTCGGAAACCATTCGGAATAGGGCATATATCCACGTCTAGTTTTTTGTTCAGAATCACTAATGCTATTACCAGTCAAAACACGTACCTTTCCTCCTGACTTACCCTGTATATACAGGGTGGTCCATCTGAAGTTTCAGATGAAATTATCTCGAAGACTATACATCGGGTAAAAATAGTGGGTAAGATAGGTTCGTAAGCTCAGAGGGGGACATCAAATGATACGACACGTGACCCCAGCCCCCGCTCCCTTGGGGGCAACTTTTAAATCTTAAATGGAAACCCCCATTTTTTATTGCAGATTCGGATTCTCCATAAAAAAGTAATCAAGTTTAGTCTCAAACATTTTTTAACCCATTGACAACTGGCGCTGAAATCGAGAAAAAAGTAAAATTGGGGAATAACTGTGATTTATTTAGAATGATCCGAGAAAGGTGCTTTAAATCATTAAAAAATGTGCAACAATTCTTTCGTTTATCCAAATTAAGCTATTTTTGTACAGAATGTACTGTATCCGACTTTTAGCGTTACCCAGGAACAACCACATAGACGTAGTAGAGTGATGTTCCCATGGGGTGCTACATTAGTGTGAGTCCCCTTGCTTCTCACATGTTGGGATGCTTCATTAGTGTGAGTCCCCTTGCCTCTCACTATTTGGGGTGCTTAATTAATGAAATTAGCCACGAATAAATTGTTCAAAACTATCCCCATTTGCTTCAATGCATGAAGTCAATCGTCTGCGAGAGTTGTCCACAGTTTTGAACAGCACATCCCGTGGTATGCCTCCACATGCTCTTCGAATGCGTTGCACCATATCGTTTCGGCTTGTGGGCTGTCTTTCACAATTGATTTTTTTAAATAACCCTACAAGAAAAAATCAGATGTTAGGTCTGGTGAACGTGGAGGCCACTGAATTGGTCCGCCGCGTCCTATCCACCGACCAGGGTACCGTAAATTTAAAATGTTCCGCACATTTTTAGCATAATGGGGAACTGCTCCGTCCTGTTGCAACCACATTCGTTGCCTAGTTTCTAAATCAACATCTTCCATTAGCTCCAACAAATCATCGCGGAGAACTTTTAAATAAGATTCCCCAGTAACATTTCGGTCAAAAAAATACGGCCCTATCAAGTAACCGTTTAAAATTCCACACTAGGCCATTAACGACCAGCTGTGTTGATTGTCAACGGGTCTGTGGCAGTGTGGATTGATAGGGGACCAATAATCGATGAAAACAACGCATCTAAAAAAACTCATTGTCCTCTCTTATCATTTCCAAGGCCCATCGGCAGAAAAGCAAGCCTATTTGCATATCTTTCGGCGTTAATGCCTGTGTCAGTGTGATACGACACGCATGATATTTGTGTGCCTTCAAAACCTCAAAACAGTTGATTTCGGTATTCCAGTTTGTCTCTGAATCGCACGACTACTCATTTCGTGATACAGCTGAACACAGGCGAGAACGGTAAGGGTATAGGCGTCATTTTCATTGTATTCGCGATGACAAGGTGGACGGTGCATGTATCCATTTCGAGTTCAATGAGTGCAATGTCGAATAATATTTTCGGTTCGATGTTGTCTGTTTGGGAAACGATCCGCATACAATTGCGCAGCTGCAGCGTAATTATTATGGCCTTCACATAAAATTAACATAATATCAACAGTCTCTGTAGGAGGATAGTGCCGGCCGCGGTGGCCATGCGGTTCTAGGCGCTGTAGTCCGGAACCGCGCGACTGCTACGGTCGCAGGTTCGAATCCTGCCTCGGACATGGATGTGTGTGATGTCCTTAGTTCTAAGTTCTAAGGGACTGATGACCTCATTTCGCCAGTTGATATTTACGGTTCACAAACTGAAGTGAAGTGACGTCAGATCGCATTGCACCGACATTTATACTGTGCCATAGTTCGCAGTTGGCCACGGCAGCACCACAGTCGAGTGAGTAACGCAATTGTGAAGAGTTCCCTAACGGGATTTTAATACCATTCCGCCTCCCTCCATCAAAAACTTTGGCGGGTAGGATACGTTTTGTAATAAAATAGCTTAATTTGGTGTAATGAAAGAATTGGTGCACATTTTGTATCGATTTGATGCGTTCTTCTCGGATCATTCTGAATAAATCGGAGTTCTTACACAATTTTAATTTTTCTCGATTTCAGCGCCATCTGTCAATGGTTTAAAAAAATGTTTCAGACAAAACTTGATTACTGTTTTATGGAGAATCCGAATCTGCAATAAAAAATGGGGGTTTCCATTTAAGATTTAAAAGTTGGCCCCAAAGGGGGCAGGGGCTGGGGTCACGTGTAGTATCATTTGATGTCTCTCTTTGAGCTTACAAACTGGTCTTACCCACTATTTTTACCCAATGTATAGTTTTCCAGATAATCTCATCCGAAATATTCAGATGGACCACCCTATATATATATATATATATATATATATATATATATATATATATATATATATATATCAGTGAGAGTGTGTGTGTGTGTGTGTGTGTGTGTGTGTGTGTGTGTGTGTGTGTGTGTGTGTATTAAAAATATACATAAATGTGTAATATGTGGGTATTCGAATGCAATGTTATGTCCAAATTTCAAAGCAATCTGTGAATAACTTTTGGAGATTAGACGTTTTGAGGAAAGAAACATGTATGTTTGTACTCATACTGAAACTGTAAATGTTGCTAATCGTAAATCTCGCAAAATTTTTGACCGAATGCTTTGGAATTTTGACACAACATTGCATTCGAATACATGTATGTGTTTTTGTATACCTATTTTGGAATACACTTAATACATAATTTTTATTAATAAACATTTAGATTTTTATTCGTATAGGTTTGTGAAGTATAGAGTGCCAAGATTTCATTACATTAGATATAGGATATCAAATACTATGGATCAAAATGTATCAAAGTTAGCATATGGTTACGTACCATTTATTGTAACATACTATTAGTTGTTTCTTGTTGTGTTGCCACATCTCTGTTATAGCACCGTCTTGTCCAACAAGTATTTAATTAGTAAGCGTGCAATCAGCGCCTATAAACAACTGTTGGAGTAATTCATTTTTCTGCTAGAGTGCGTATTTAACTTGAATTAATAGTGCATTCAGTTAAAACACTGACAATATTTTGGTGGCGATGTAAAATTTTGTAGTACGTTCACGTTTTTTCGCCAAGTTTCAACATTTTGATGATGAGGAACAGCTTTAAAGATGTTGACAATTTTTCACGACTACTCAACATTTTAACAATGAGAAAAACTGGAAATTGTTGACAACGAATTTCATCAGTGCAAACCCACAGCATTATCGTCGACATTGGGGCGACAAATAGACGAGTAAAGAGAAAAGTTACTAAGCTGGACAATTTATTATTTTCATTTGTTCCTTAGAGTGCATGATTAAAAATGTGTGAAATCTTATGGGGCTTAACTGCTAAGGTCATCAGTCCCTAGAGTGCGTGATTAATTTCATTGATTTCTGTGATAACAGTAGGTGGCTTTATTCTGTGATAGTTACATCCCAGGGTTGCTAATCCATTTCCTTTCCAGGAAAATTTTTGTGAATTTTGTAAACTGTTATGAGCATAGTTTTTAGACATGATCCAATCGGAATTCGTCGTTCAGCCCATACTAAGGGAGCTTATAGTGGAATGCTTCGCCCGACTTGAAGACAGCGAGAACGACGGCCAACAGCAACAATCACTTAATTTAAAAATACTGCCGCTACTTTTTCCGGCATTCAGTAGGAAAGTTGAGTCCTGGAACAATTACATCCAGTGAGTGGAGCAGGACTACATCATTCATGAGATCCCACGTGAACAAGGCCTTGTATCTACAGAGGCAACGCATTGTGGAGACGCTGACGTGTTTACCACAAGTAAAACATCCAGCAAGGCCAAGCGACTAGCGAGCCAGATCCAGGAAAAACAATGCACGCTTACTACCCGATGCAAGTAGTCAGTAAACAAGTTAAGAAATACTAAGTTACGATCATGTTCACTCAGTGTCGTAAACCACCCAAGAGACTATTCTTTTTGTCAGAGAGGCCTTATGTTGTTTTTGTGGTATTCAGTCTAAAGACGGGTGAGATGCAGCTCTCTATCCTACTACATCCTGTACAAGCCTCTTCATTTCCGAACAGCTACTGCAAACTTACATTCTTCTGAATCTCCTTACTGTAGGCTCTCCATCTCTTGGCCTCCCTCTACAACTTTTGACCCCCACACTTCCCTCCAGTGTTAAATCTGTGATCACTTGACGTCTCAGAATGTGTCCTGTCAACCGATCCCTTCTTCTAGTCGGGTTGCGGCACAAAATCCTTTCTCCCCAATTCCATTCACTAACTCCTCGTTGTTTACGAGATATACCCATCTAATCTTCAGCATTTATCTGTATTTATAAAGCTTCAGTTGCCTTCTTGTCCAAACTGTTTATCTTCCATGTTTCACTTTCCATATATGGCTACACACTAGACAAGAACTAAATGAATTTTATCCATAGTGGATGCTGTTGAACTCCGTCACTGTTCCTTTATAGGGTGTAGAAAAATTTCCACTACCAGCCACAATAAAAGGTTATTTATTTGTCACACGACCGGTTTCGGGCTTGTGCCCATCCTCAGGTGTTTATACATTCTCCAGCAACATAAACATGTACATGAATGTGTAAACACCTGAGGAAACCGGTCGTGTGACAAATAAATTACCTTTTATTGTGCCTGGTAGCGGAAATTTTTCTACGCCCTATAGACAAGTACTTTCAGAAAAGACTTCCTAACACTTAGACCCGTATTCGATGCTAACAAATTTCTCTTCTTCAGAAACGCTTTTTTGGTCACGGACAGTCTACATTCTACATCCTCTCTACTAGGGGAGTGCCTCAAGGAAGCCCGCTGTCAATTACTTTGTTTGTGTTGTCTCTGGAGCCCCTACTTTGGATGCTAGAATCCCAGTTGATAGGTTGGACGCTTTCCGGCGGGACTACAATTGTTCGTGTATACGAGGATGACGTGATGGTTCTACTTCGCAATCCTGCTGAGATACCTCGACTGAAGGCTGTAATCGATTATTGGTGCAAAACTTAATGAGGGTAAATGCAAGTTTCTTCCCTTGCGAGGTTTTGATGAAGCGTTTGTTCCATGGGCTACTGCGGTGCATCGGTATACGTCTTTCGGTATCATCATTGATCGTTGCCCACCTAAAATAGCGACGCTAAACTGGAAGTCCGTTACGGCAAAAATTCAGGGAGCGATACTACAGCATTAAAGGCGTTCTCTTACTCTGTTCCAGAAAGTCCGAATACTGGATACATATGTATTACGCAAAGCTTATTCCGTGGCCCAAGTTAATCCGCTTCCCTCGATGATGGCGAAGAAATTGTCTGGTCGTTTCTTATGGAAGAGACATTTATTTCGCTTACGGTATGATGTGGTCACGAAGCCTCGTTCCTTTGAGGGGCTGGGCTTGACTGATACACGAAGGAACACATTCACGTCTCATTTATTTCTCTGTGTCCTTCCTGCTAGTCTTGAACCCCCTATTGATGTTGGTCCAATAAATTATAAGTTAAAACACATTTGTGAGTTCTATTTCGCGGTGAGCTGTTTATTGGCTGAAATCTTATGGAGACCTGTCCTCACCATGAAATTCCTAAAGACTCGTTGGGAAGCAGTCCCTTGCCCGAACCTCATTGAAAGAGAATCACCTCATACAATTTGGACAATAGTTTGGTTCAATAGCAATCTTCTCATTTTGTCGATGCACGTGGCGTCCTCGTGGTATAAGGTATTAAATAACTTGGTTCCAAAGAACCAACGACTTTTCCGTATTGGGCTTAGTGCAACGGATTTATGTAGTCGCTGTACGTCTCCCAATACGATACGGCATCGCTCTACTTGTGGAGGTCATGTGGCACACTGGTCTTGGATCAGGACCCAATTGGCCTTCCTTACTCGATCTTCTGAGGCTGCATACACTACGGACATTATATTGTGCCCAGATTCTTCTTTCCTCCTACGGTCGAAAACCCATACAGTTATGTGGTTGCTGGGACACTTCGACCATTATGTTGTACAAGGCGAGGTGGAATGCCACATGAACTTCATGCAGTACACGATCACTGCCTATTGGACATGTTTGCGAACGCTTGGATATCGAGACCTCTTCGGCCACATGTTGAATCTTGCTTTTCATCAGCAAGGTGTTGGTTAATTTAATTTTTCTGATAAGTGTTTTTTCTTTGTTATGTATGTTCCCATCTGATTTGCAGCGGCTTGTCCTCTCTGGTTTACCTGTTTCGTTTTGTTTCGTGTGTTGACTCAGCATCGCTCCAGTTCTATTGTAAAATGTGCGTAGAAGAAGTGTAGATAGACATGAGCGTCTACAATCCTTGCAATCAAACTGGATGTTTCTTAGTTTGCTATTTCGAATGTAATCTGATTTCGTTTAACTTCTACTTTAAGATTCTATTATAAACTATATATATATTCTATTACAAACTATATATATATATATATATATATATATATATATATATATATATATATATATATATACAGGGTGTTACAAAAAGGTACGGCCAAACTTTCAGGAAACATTCCTCACACACAAATAAAGAAAATATGTTACGTGGACATGTGTAGGGAAACGCTTAATTTCCATGTTAGAGCTTATTTTGGTTTCGTCATTATGTACTCCAACGTGATCAAATTGTAAATTTTCACAATCAACATGTGTAGGCTGACGAGAATCCGCACGCAATTGTGCAATCACGTCATCAACACAGATTTTCTGTGAACGTTTGGGCAGGCATTGTTGGTGATGTCTTGATTGGGCCCCATGTTCTTCCACCTACGCTCAATGGAGCACGTTATCATGATATCATACGGGATACTCTACCTGTGCTGTTAGAACATGTGCCTTTACAAGTACGACGCAACGTGTGGTTCATTTACGATGGAGCTCCTGCACATTTCAGTCGAAGTGTTCGTACGCTTCTCAACAACAGATTCAGTGACCGATGGATTGGTAGAGGCGGACCAATTCCATGGCCTCCACACTCTCTTGACCTCAACCCTCTTGACTTTCATTTATGGGGGCATTTGAAAGCTCTTGTCTACGCAACCCCGGTACCAAATTTAGAGACTCTTCGTGCTCGTATTGTGGACGGCTGTGATACAATACGCCACTCTCCAGGAGTGCATCAGCGCACCAGGGATTCCATGCGACGGAGGGTGGATGCATGTATCCTCGCTAACGGAGGACATTTTGAACATTTCCTGTAACAAAGTGTTTGAAGTCACGCTGGTACGTTCTGTCGCTGTGTGTTTCCATTCCATGATTAATGTGATTTGAAGAGAAGTAATAAAATGAGCTCTAACATGGAAAGTAAGCGTTTCCGGACACATGTCCACGTAACATATTTTCTTTCTTTGTGTGTGAGGAATGTTCAAATGGTTCAAATGGCTCTGAGCACTATGGGACTTAACATCTGTGGTCATCAGTCCCCTAGAACTTAGAACTACTTAAACCTAACTAACCTAAGGATATCACACACATTCATGCCTGAGGCAGGATTCGAACCTGCGACCGTAGCAGGCGCGCGGTTCCGGACTGAGCGCTTAGAACCGCTATATACATGGTGTTACAAAAAGGTACGGCCAATCTTTCAGAAAACATTCCTCAGCCGGCCGCGGTGGTCTAGCGGTTCTAGGCGCTCAGTCCGGAACCGCGCGCCTGCTACGGTCGCAGGTTCGAATCCTGCCTCAGGCTTGGTGGTGGTATGTCGGTTACGTTTTCGTTTTTTGTTATCATAATTAATTTTTTCTCCCATTTGCAGGTGATATTACATGATGATTTGACTATGGTCTTCTGAAGTGTCATGATAGTACCAAGTCATTCTGATAATACAAAAAAAAGATGGCGCAGTGTTTACGCATTTGCCTAGGAAGCAGGAGATCCCGAGTTCGAATCCCAGTCCGGTACACATTTCCACTCCTCGCCACTGATCCCGTGTAATGTTCCAATGCAGCGGACAGCAATGATCCCCTCCACGTTCAATTTACATATAACAGTTCGTATATTGTTGCAAAGCGAATAATCAAAAAGTTCTGGTCTGTTAAACGAACAGCCTTCAAATTTGAGAAAACATTTTCATGAAACATTTGAGCATATATGGTTCATATGTCTCAATTTTCCTGTCACAGATGCATGTTATAAAGTTGACATTATGAGGAAGTCGTTCTGTACAAAGTGGCAGCCAGTCGAGGAATATTTTAGGGAACGGGTTTAAAAAAATTATTTCAAAGGCCCTGTGAAATTTTTATACAAATCTACTCCCAGAGCAACTTACGCTGTGCCCACGTGACACAAATTGCCTGCCTTTCAGAACCGAGGCAGTTCTGTCCAGTCAAAGCTGTTGGCAAGAGACGCCCTCAGTCCTCTGCTGAAACTACTAACGAATTCACTCCATTGCTTTCAGCCAATAGCGAGGGTGGGATACAGCTCACATGTGTGCCTCTCTCTCTTGTGAGCCATACCTCGAGCAGAACAGATGTCTTTTTGGAAGGCAGAGCCTCTGGCTCTACATTGCATGTCCGGCCACCAACATCAATTAACATGAACTGCCGTCCCTTCCTGAGCCATACATGGCTCATGTTTCTGCCATCATGTATTTTACACCCTGTTTTTAACGTACTTCCACCTCACTACGTTAGTTTAAATTACTACTGTCATTGAGTTGCTGCTTTGTCTGATCCTGAGCTACACTAGCAGTGCTTATCGATATATCCCCTCTCGTAGTATCTTTGCTGGACTGCTATTACTCCCCAGTCGTTGTCTGTCATAGGGGAGTTTGCGTCGCGACTTCGGGTTGTGAGTTCAGGTCTGCCAGTCGGTTGAAACGTGTCTCGATGCAGTCCGGACCTGCCAGTCGGTAGTTGCAATGCGGCACTAGTGCAGTCGGGTTGGAGCAGTGAGGTTTGCGTCGACATGGCTCGCCCAACCATTGCCGCCACGCATCACTTGAGCCGGGCCACAGTCTTGGTGGACCGGCGGTCGGTCGTCCTACCGGACGACGCGTTTTGGCTCGCCGATCGTTAATGAGTTGGCTGTGTGTGTGTGCATCAACTTCCGATCTTTCGTGTGTCCTTAGTTACTGTTGAGTATCGTTCAGGTCTTCGTGCAGTGTTTGTCAGGTTGTGTGCGTAGTTGGTATGTTTGTGATTGACAAGTTATTTTAAATGTTTTCGGCGCTTTGGCTCTAAGAGGTGGGTCGTGTCATCGGGCGACGTGTAACTGGTTCTCTGAGCGCTACTGGGCCCCTTCAGTTACCATCTTGTGGAACTTGGGTGCAGGGAACCTGGTGCAGGGATGTCGCTTAGCCAGTGGGCGTGTTTCCTCTCCATCGTTGGGTCAGAGCCATATTTCCACCGTCGTGTGTCTGGAAGTGAGCGGGAGACGCACCGGCAATGCAGTCGCGACGGAGCAATAGGCGGTCGGTCGGTTGTTGCCGACGAGGGAAGTCTTCGCCACGCGGTGCAGCCGGCTGGGGCCGCTGGCAGCCCCTGTGCACTGTCGAAGCGTGTGTGGAGCTGTCCGATTGCTAAGAGCTTTGTGGTTCACCGACCCAGGACGTCAAAGTTGAGTAGTGGTTTCAACTAGCCAAGCCACGTCCATTCATGTTGTGGTGGTTAGTTTCAGTGGTTTGCTGTTGGGGAGGTTTTCCTGTGAGCAACACCAAGTGTTTCTACTGCTGAAATTTAGCCGCCATGCGGTGCAATTAACTATTTTGGTCGACTACAATTTGAATGCACCAGTGGAATTTTCTGTCTTGTTGCCGTTAGTGTTCTGGTTACCTGCCCTGGGCACTGAAGTTAGTTCAGGCAGTGTTCTTTTGAGTGAAGTTAACTGCATTGCCGTGTTTCAGATTCAAGTGTACCAGCAGAGTTTTGTGCCTAGTGGCCGTTAGTGGTCCAGTTACCAGCCCTGGCCACTAACGTAATTTCAGGCAGCGTCCTTTCCTCACCTGTTGTCGCTGTCCAACATGGTTTAATTTTGACAGCTAAAACAAAAATGTTTTAAATGGCTGTGAACACTATGGGACTTGACTTCTGAGGTCATCAGTCCCCTAGAACTTAGAACTACTTAAACCTAACTAACCTAAGGACATCACAGACACACATGCCCGAGGCAGGATTCAAGCCTGCGACCATAGCGGTCGCGCGGTTCCAGACTGTAGCGCCTAGAACCGCTCGGCCACCCCGGCAGGCAGGCTAATCCACACTCCATTGTGGATTATCACGTTGGTAACCTTTCCGGTTTGAGTTCTCATGTACTGATTGATGGGAGGAAGTCGTTGTGTCGGTCGGTCCGTGGCTGTCCCGTGGTTGAGTTCCGACGGATCAAGTATGGTTGGGTTCACCACCTGTCTCTCGCCTAAGTGAACGAGGGCAGACCGACCTCCTTGGAGGCTTCTGAGTGCCACCGGTGTTCAATTATCTGCGGTCAGCTACTTTAAATTCAAGGCTTATGGTTATTTTTTTATCTTCTTAAAAATTTGGCAAATTTTTTTTTTAAATTTATCTTTCAAGCTTAAACACTGCGGCCTTCTACCTTAAAAAGATTATGGCAATGTATTTTAAAATTTTGAAACGTAATTGAGGCCTTCAGCCATTGGTATTGCACCTTGCATATTTATGTTCTACCTGCTTAGCCTTAAGGCTTTCCACGTAGCCATGATACGTTTCTTTATTTATTTGATTTGCCTCTTTAATTGAATTTTAATCTAGTTGATTTTTAAGATTTCTTGTTGTTAAACATTCTAGCCTTCTGCCTTTAAAAGTCTGTGGTAATATATTCTAAAATTTTGAAATTTAATTGTGACCCTCAGCCATTTGTATTGCACTTTGCACATGTTTTTTTTAATTATTTTATTGCTACCTTAAATGGATTTTTGTCTTGTTGATTTGTTAAGATTTCTTGTTTGGAGGCCTTCAGCCGTGAAAGAGTTGCATTCGATAAAGTTCCGCTTTGGTTGTAAAGGTTATTGAACTACAATAAATGACAATTAGAAAGAGAAACTGACCTCAATCTGTGGCCCTTTCCACAATCCTATTACCTGTTCTGCCCAGTGGGTTTAGCGGGCGTATCACTTCCGTTGCTCAATAAATATTAAGTAGCGTAAACCTGGGAACTTCCGTCCCTAGGCGCGCCCTTTGTATACCGTACAGTGAAATATATTCTCTTTATTTTACCTAATTTTCTTTTCGGTCATTTTACGGCATCCCTGGATGCCCATTCACAAGTCCTGAACGCCCGAAATCCTGGACATTGTCATCGTAAGCAAAATCTAACCACCTTTTCCTCGCTTTCCCTGCCCATGTAAATTGGTGCCAGAAGTGGCATTCGTTCTCACCCTTCGATCCGCAGGGCGGCCGTTTACTTTTGGTTCCTGTTTGATGTCGTGTGGTCGATCAGTATTCGCCGCTCTTAACTCCGCTACGAGCCGAGCCTGGATGCTGAAGCGCGTCGGCTACGATGCCGCGCCAGATGCTGCGTCCGCACATACCAGCGCTCAGGGCAAAGACTTCCTGCCTCTCGCAGCGCGCCGCACCAACACGTGCTCGCTGAGTGCAGTGATCTGCGACTCACAGCCTGTGTGCGTACTGCCTGCGCTCTGGCCCCATTTGACGGTCACAGCTGGCCCAACTTCTCAGTCGCAGCCCGCTACCTCCAAGCCGGGCGATTTGCAGCTTGCAAAACGTGTTTGGCAACAACAGAGTCTCCCAGCCGTTCATGACATTTCCTTCCATTTCGTTTTCGTGTCCTGATCCGTCCTGCTTTCTTTCATATTTCCTATGAGCATCATTTCTGCGCCCTCTGATGAAAGTACGAGGGTCACTCCAAAAGAAACGCACACTATTTGTTTAAAATCCATCTTTTATTTTACATGTTTGAAAGTTTTACAGTGTGTAGATACATCCTTTAGGAACAATATTTTCATCTCTCCACATAATTTGCATTCCTCTCAACTGCCTTACGCCATCTTGGAACCGGCGCCTGTATACTCGCACGGTAAAATTCTGACCAACCTGTTGGAGCCACTGTTTGGCAGCGTGCACAAGGGAGTCATCATCTTCAAACCTTGTTCCACGAAGAGAGTCTTTCAGTTTACCAAAGAGATGATAGTCACATGGAGCCTGGTCACGACTGTAAGGCGGGTGTTTCAGTGTTGTCCATCCGAGTTTTGTGATCGCTTCCATGATTTTTTGACTGACATGTGGCCGTGCATTGTGGTGCAACAGCAAAACATCCTGTTTTTGCCGATGTGGTCGAACACGACTCAGTCGAGCTTGAAGTTTCTTCAGTGTCGTCACATATGCATCAGAATTTATGGTGGTTCCACTTGGCACGATGTCCACCAGCAAGAGTCTTTCGGAATCGAAAAAGACGGTAGCCGTAACTTTTCCAGCAGAAGGTGTGGTTTTGATTTTTTTTTCTTGGGTGAATTTGCATGATGCCACTCCATTTATTGCCTCTTCGTCTCTGGTGAAAAATGAGGGAGCCATGTTTCATCATCTGTCACAATTACTCAAAGAAATTCATCTCCACCATTCTCGTACTGTTCCCAAAGTTTGCTGCATACCGTTTTTCTTGTTTCTTTGTGAGCCACTGTCAACATCCTGGGAACCCACCTGGCACAAACCTTTTTAACGCCAACACTTTCAGTATTCTGCAAACACTTCCTTCCCCTATCCCAACGTAGCGTAACAATTCGTTCACTGTGATGCGTCTGTCAGCAGTCACCAATTCGTTAACTCTCTGCACTTGAGTGTGTGCAGTACGAGGCCTGCCGCTGCGAGGACAATCCTCAACATTGCCGTGCCCGCTTTCATCACGTAATCTGCTTGTCCACCGACTAACTGTAATGCGATCGACAGCAGCACCTCCACACATCTTTTTCAACCTCTTGTGGATGTTTCCCACTGTCTCGTTTTCACAGCACAGGAATTCTGTGACAGCACGTTGCTTCTGACACACGTCAAGTGTAGCAGCCATCTTGAAGACATGCTGTGAGGGCACCACTCACGGGAACAAGTTGAATCACGTTTGAAGACAAGCGGGAAGGATGTATCTACACACTGTAAAACTTTCACACATGTAAAATGAAAACTGTATTTTTACAAAAATAGTGTGTATTTCTTTTGGAGTGACCCTCGTAGATTCCTACCGCTTGCTCCACAGACGTGAACGCTTTAACGGCTCTGTAGCCCCCTATATCTCCATACCGCGTCTGCAAAGTTGCCAAAACCTTTGGCACACTAAATCACTTTACACTGATGCGAGTTAGTATCTATTGCAAGACCAGGCACAGACTCGAAATCAGCGTTTAGGCCTTGTAAGAAAAGCGACAAACTATTGGATTCTGACGAGTAAGGTAATGTTCATAGTTTATTACTGGTACTAGGCGACTTTAGGTTCCAAGCGCATAAACATAGTTCCACGATTAGCACTTCTGTTGCCGAAACCGATAGGACGGTGTGTGAAATGTCGGATTGTGGAACGAAAGGACCGAACTTTTTCTTCCTTCTCTTTCCTTTCTTTCTGCGTCTCTCTACACACTCTTTCCCGACCTTCTATTCTTATTCAGCCCATACCTTCTGTTCTTCGTAACTGGTAGTTGCTTAACTGGTTAGCTCAATGCACAAAGTTACGATGTGTTCTGTTATTTACCGTAATAAGAGTTGTAACGAAAGATGAAAGAAACTGATCTGTTGTACCCCTGTAAGTTGTTAATTGAGGATATGATGGCTTTCGGCTGTTATCCCCCAGAGGGTAGCGAAGTCTTTTTGATTTGAAGATATATACGACAATGTTTTATTGAAGTTATTTGTAAGCAGGCAATAGGTCCCGTCATTCATGTGGTTGAAGGTAATTATGCGCAGGAAAGTGTTCTTGTGTCAATTGTTTTAATTGATGTTATTTCTGTTGTACACATAATGTTTTGTTGTGGAAGCTGAGGAGGATACAATGAATGCTAATTATTTTGCTAATTGTATGACGATGTAGCCAGCCCTGGTGGCCGAGAGGTTCTAGGTGCTACAGTCTGGAACCGCACGACCGCTACGCCTCGGGCATGGATGTGTGTGATGTCCTCAGGTTAGTTAGGTTTAAGTAGTTCTAAGTTCTAGAGGACTGATGACCTCAGAAGGTAAGTCCCATAACGCTCAGAGCCAATTGAACCACTAATTGTATGAGAGAAGATGATTCAGTGATGTTAAATGGTATGTTTTATGCTGTCGGCCCAGCGGTCAGAGCAGAACCGTTAACCATGATTCATTTTACCATGCAGCGAGTTTCGAATTGAGACAACGTTTTTGCAGTCGTTTAAAATGCAGACTATGTTACAAGTGAACACTTATTAAAGCAGAGACCGCATGGTGTAGACACGTGGACAGGCACAACTGTCGCCTTGTGATAAGCCAGCCACGCCCCAACACGCTGCTACTTCTCTCCCTATTCTTAGTCTGGTCTGTCATAAATTACTTCATGATTTATGTCATCTATTGCATGAGTTTTGAATGACGATGTACTGACAGTATTATATAGAGTATAAATATTAAGTAATTGTAAGTAATCGTTAACATTTTTGTGAGAATGATGGCCTAGGTGCACTCCTATTTGTATTACGTAGAATTTTTACGTATTTTGTGGTGTTTAAAGGTACCCTCTCTCATATACTGTAGAGGTCTTTGTCAAGTGATGCATTTAGCTACCTGCATTATTCAGCTTTGTTACAAAATGTTACTGTTCTTCTGTATTTCACTTGTAGCTCACTTTCATTGACGGGGTTTTGTTTTGTCTTTCGAAACAATGCATCACGTTTATGTCACTAAATTTTTTCTACAATGCTACCTCTTACAAGTCTGCTTCGTTGAATATTTTGTTTTGTTGTCAAACCTAGAATGTGGAGCCGCTCTTTGCGGTATCTATTCTATCTGTCTTTTATTGACAATAGATTGCGATACTTCGAATGTTCATCTAATTTTTGCAACTGATGTTTCACTGCTTTGTGGATGAGCTAAGTCCACTGTCGGTTTAGAAGCATTTATTTCCCTTTTTTTTTAAGCTGTCGCTAAGATTTAGAAATGATAGCACGTTTTTAGTTCTCATGTCCGCCGAACTGAAAAAATAGAGTAGATGAGCTGCTAGTGTGTTTAAATGATCTCAAAAATAAGAATGAGTTTGAACACTCACTGTCTGAACACCATGTACCTGTGTGATTGGAAAGTGTCAATGTAAATCGGTATAATGTAGCATCTCACACTTGCAGATCTAGCATGAATAAAGGAGGAGTTGCCATTTACACAAAACAAGGGTATCAGTACAAAACAGTAAAAGTAAGCAAACTTTGTGTTGATCAGCACTTTGAAATTTATGCATGTGAACTACAGCTAGAAATTTAGTGTTGATATTAGCAACAGTGTACAGGTTCCCATTAGGAGATTGGGAGCTATACATAAAAATGTTTGATTCCCTGTTATGCTGCTCATCAGACAAAAAGAAGAAGTCATTAATCTGTGATGATTTCAATGTAAACTTCCTAGGCAAGTCTGATAGGAAAAGTGAACTGCAAGTGTTATTAATGACATATAACTTAGAGTCAGTGATCAACTTCCCTACACACATAACTCAACACAGTAGCACTGCAATAGATAATTTCTTTCTACGGCAAGAGGATGTGAAACTAACGCATGCTTTCTCTGTGATAAAGGGATTATCAGACCAAGATGCACAATTGATTAACTAACAAAACCTAGCTCGCTGAGCCCAGGCTCCTTGCCGCTAACGAAGTGATTGCTTTTGGTGACATCATTTGCAATAGCGACTGCGCGAATTGACGGTACCTCTTACGGAAAGAAAGAGTAGCTGATGCTACTGAAGACTCGGCCGCGAGCATTTTCGACGCCTTCTTGGGCTCTTATTCGTGATGGCATTCAGACAGGCACGGGTGCTGTCGATTGTTGCGTACGAATGCGAAATAGCTGCACAAAGTGATTTTTACGCCAAAATTGCGATCGTCCTACAAGTTGCGTCAGATGTGCAGCACAGAGCGTAGCAGTTGCCGTGGTGTAGCGGTTATCACGTCTGCCTAACACGCAGAAGGTCCCCCGTTCGATTCCGGGCGGAAACACTTATTCGTCACACTCAACGAGACACTTGCTTCAGAAACCATTAAGTAAAAGTGAAAGGCTGGTCAACCCAATATCTATAGATCACTTCAGAGAAAGTTTAAGTAACCTTTATTGGGGAGAAGTATATAATGAGGCCAAATGCTAATGATAAATGCTACATATTTCTTGATAAATTTATATCCCTTTTTGAACAGCGTTGCCCCAAAAAATTATTAAATGTAACACCAAACAGTTTTCAAAGGACCTTGGATTACTATAGGCATTAAATTGTATATAGAAAGAAAAAGAAAATTGTATGAGACAGCAAGAATTAGTAAAGAACCAGCAGTAATTTTACACTATATATATATATATATATATATATATATATATATATATATATATATATATATATACACTCCTGGAAATTGAAATAAGAACACCGTGAATTCATTGTCCCAGGAAGGGGAAACTTTATTGACACATTCCTGGGGTCAGATACATCACATGATAACACTGACAGAACCACAGGCACATAGGCACAGGCAACAGAGCATGCACAATGTCGGCACTAGTACAGTGTATATCCACCTTTCGCAGCAATGCAGGCTGCTATTCTCCCATGGAGACGATCGTAGAGATGCTGGATGTAGTCCTGTGGAATGGCTTGCCATGCCATTTCCACCTGGCGCCTCAGTTGGACCAGCGTTCGTGCTGGACGTGCAGACCGCGTGAGACGACGCTTCATCCAGTCCCAAACATGCTCAATGGGGGACAGATCCGGAGATCTTGCTGGCCAGGGTAGTTGACTTACACCTTCTAGAGCACGTTGGGTGGCACGGGATACATGCGGACATGCATTGTCCTGTTGGAACAGCAAGTTCCCTTGCCGGTCTAGGAATGGTAGAACGATGGGTTCGATGACGGTTTGGATGTACCGTGCACTATTCAGTGTCCCCTCGACGATCACCAGTGGTGTACGGCCAGTGTAGGAGATCGCTCCCCACACCATGATGCCGGGTGTTGGCCCTGTGTGCCTCGGTCGTATGCAGTCCTGATTGTGGCGCTCACCTGCACGGCGCCAAACACGCATACGACCATCATTGGCACCAAGGCAGAAGCGACTCTCATCGCTGAAGACGACGCGTCTCCATTCGTCCCTCCATTCACGCCTGTCGCGACACCACTGGAGGCGGGCTGCACGATGTTGGGGCGTGAGCGGAAGACGGCCTAACGGTGTGCGGGACCGTAGCCCAGCTTCATGGAGACGGTTGCGAATGGTCCTCGCCGATACCCCAGGAGCAACAGTGTCCCTAATTTGCTGGGAAGTGGCGGTGCGGTCCCCTACGGCATTGCGTAGGATCCTACGGTCTTGGCGTGCATCCGTGCGTCGCTGCGGTCCGGTCCCAGGTCGACGGGCACGTGCACCTTCCGCCGACCACTGGCGACAACATCGATGTACTGTGGAGACCTCACGCCCCACGTGTTGAGGAATTCGGCGGTACGTCCACCCGGCCTCCCGCATGCCCACTATACGCCCTCGCTCAAAGTCCGTCAACTGCACATACGGTTCACGTCCACGCTGTCGCGGCATGCTACCAGTGTTAAAGACTGCGATGGAGCTCCGTATGCCACGGCAAACTGGCTGACACTGACGGCGGCGGTGCACAAATGCTGTGCAGCTAGCGCCATTCGACGGCCAACACCGCGGTTCCTGGTGTGTCCGCTGTGCCGTGCGTGTGATCATTGCTTGTACAGCCCTCTCGCAGTGTCCGGAGCAAGTATGGTGGGTCTGACACACCGGTGTCAATGTGTCCTTTTTTCCATTTCCAGGAGTGTATATATATTAGAGATGAAATTAACAACTCGGGCAATAAAATCAAATCAATATGGAATGTTGTTAGAAGAGACACAGGGAAAGTAGCCACTATTACTATTAAAAAAATAAGACCTCCTTAACCAACAGTATACAAGTAGCTAATGTATTCAACAACCATTTCTTAAGTGTAGGTGAAAAAATTGGTGAGAATAGTTCAAAAGAAAAAGCCCAGCAGTACATGGAAAAGTCAGTTTTGAGAAATCCTTGTCAGATTAATCTTCATCTAACAACCTCTTCTGAAATAAAGGAAATCATTTAATTTTTGAAAAATAAATGTTTAGTTGGAGTAGATGACATCTCTAACAAGATATTAACACAGTGTGGAGCAGGTGCAGCTGATGTTCTGAGTAACATTTGTAATGCATCACTAATTCAAGGTATTTTCCGAGACAGGTTAAAATATGCCATTTGCAATCCTCTCTACAAAAAAGCAGTCACCACACATGTAAATAATTACTGGTTAGTAATTTTGCTTACAGCATTTTAAAAATCGTCAAGAAAGTAATATACTCAATAGTGGTTAGCCTTCTCCACAGTAATGGGATACTTAGTAAATCACAATTAGGATTTCAAAAGCGCTGCTCTACTGAAACAGCAATATACAATACCACTGCGAACGTAATGTATTGTTTAAATAGTAAAATGTCACTAATAGGAATTTTCTGTGGCTTATCCAAAGCATCTGATTGTGTGAGCTGTGGAATTATGTTACAGAAATTACAATTCTACAGTATAAATGGAATGGCATATGAGTGGTTTGTCATATGTGCAGAACAGGAAGCAAAAAGTTTCTTTATATGGTTTAAATGATTTAAGGAAGTTATCCACTTCATCTAACTGGGGTGAAATTGTATTAAGTATTCCACAGGCTTTGATCATGTGTCCCTTGCTGTTCTTGATATATGTGAATAACCTTACTTTTTATTTGAAACAACAAGCTAAACCTGCACTGTTTGCTGATGATACAAGCATAATTATTAATACAGGAAAAGAAACCCGAATAGAAAATGACACAAAGAATGTCTTTGGAAAAGTTATTGATTGGTTTTCTGTGGATGGGCTTGCTTTGAACTTTGGAAAAACATAGGACATCCAATTTTCTACTGCAAGAAGTACTGTTCCAATATAACACATAAACAGAAGTTAGTAGCCAGGGTATAGCATATTAAGTTTTTGGGTGTACATATAGCTGAGAATTTTAATTGGGAAATTCATATTTTGGATCTCCTAAAGCGACTAGGTTCAGCAACTTTCGCAATCAGAATAATTGCTAATTTTGAGGATGTAGAAATAAGCAAGCTAACATACTTTGCATACTTTCACTCTATCATGTCATAGAGAATAATATTTTAGATAACTCAACACTTAGGCAAAAAGTCTTCAATGTTCAAAAGAAAGGGGTTAGAATAATGTGTGAGGCTCATAGTAGCACGTCTTGTGGGCATCTGTTTAAAAGGTTAGCAATTCTTACAACAGCCTCACAGTACATTTATTCAGTAATGAAATTTTTTCTCAACAACATGGACCACTTTAAAAACAACAGTGACATTCATGATTGTAATACCAGAAGAAAGAAAGACTTACACTATCCTCTACTTAACCTGTCTTTGGCAGAGGAAGGAGTGAAATATGCTGCTGTAAAACTTTTCGATAAATTACCAGATGAAACAAAATATCTGACAGACAGCAGTAATAGTTTCAAAAATAAACGTCCTTTACAACTTCTTCTATACCATGGATGAATTCTTGAATTGGAATAAATATATCAATAGGTATAATATTGCATTTTGTGCCATTTAAGGGAATGAGGTTGGTAATAAATAAAAATTGTGACCTTAAAAAAATAACAACCTAGATTAATGTGTGCATTTCAGGAACTCAGCTGATTTTTTACGTCGTTTGGAGCGACTGCGGTTGAATGACTATGATATTTTAGTGAGTTTAGATGTGGTCTCTCTCTTCACTCGTGTTCCTCTGTCTGATTCGTTGCGGTTAATTGAGGCTAGGTTTGGTGCTGAATTAACTAATCTCTTTCGGCATGTGTTGACATCCACTTACTTTTTATTCAATGACCAGTATTATGAGCAGACAGATGGAATTGCGATGGGTAGTCCGTTGTCTCCTGTGATCGCAAATTTGTTTATGAAGGACATGGAGGAACGTGCATTGGAGTCGGTGCCTTTGAAACCCGCCTGTTTCTTTAGATATGTTGACGATACCTTCGTTGTTTGGCCGCATGGTAGGAAGAATTTGGATGCCTTTCTAGAACGTCTGAACTCGATCCACCTGAACATTCGTTTTACGATGGAGGTGGAAGAGGATGGTTGCCTTCCCTTTCTTGACGTGTTGGTTAGGACGAAGGATGATGGATCATTGGGACATGCAGTCTACAGGAAACCGACCTGTACTTACAGGCTAATAGTTGCCACCATCCGGCTCAGCGTGAAGGTGTACTTCGTACCCTGGTACACAGGGCACATATCGTTTCCGAAAATGAGGCTTCATCAGCTGAGCTGTCCCATCTTGAAGTTACGTTTCGTCAAAATGGTTATAATGATAGAGAGATAGAACGTGCGTTGCGCTATCGACCAACTGTACATCGGGTGATTGATGATAATTCTGAGTCGAGACCTAAGTCTACTGCCTTTTTGCCTTACGTAGGAAACACTTACAACAAGATCGGTCGTATTTTACGGTAATACGGTGTGAAATGTGTTTTCCGACCTCCATCTAAAATTAGAGTGCTTTTGAGTTCCGTTAAGGATGATCTTGGTCTGCGTAAGGCGGGTGTATCTCGCATTCCTTGTAGCTGCGGCATGGCATATGTTGGTCAAACTATCAGGACCGTGGAGGACCGATGTACTGAGCATAAACGGCACACACGACTACAGCAGCCAAGTAGATCTGCTATTGCCGATTGCTTGGATACTGGTCATCCCATGTTATATAATAACACCGAGATATTGGCATGCACGTCCAGCTATTGGGACAGTGTTATTAAGGAGGCAGTTGAGATTAAATTAGCGAGCAACCTCGTTAACAGGGATGGAGGTTTTTGTTTACACTCTGTTTGGAATCCGGCTCTCTCCCTTGTCAAAAACCAGAGGGACAGAGTCAATGCTACCTCACCCGCGAGTTCGCAGTCTCACTATCGATAGCTATGACTGGTCATCTAGTTGTTCAGTGTGTGTGTTATCTTTCTTGCATCAGTCCGAGAGCCCAGGTTTTAAATTTTCATGTACGTCGCCTGCCGTTGCAGTTTGCCTTGAAAATGGCGGGGTGTTCTCCCGCTGAAATATCAGCAGTCGCTGAAAGTGTTACCTGACTGAATTCCCGGAAGTTATTTGAAAGTTGTATACGCCAGGAGAAACTCAGGTTTGACAGTTCCCATCTGTTCACATGTCGCAAACATCACAATCATTTTACATTCGGCAACAAGATGCTATAATTCAAGAGTACGTTATTGTTTTACACATTTCAGTGCAATGGTATATTTTGCTGGCCTTTACGAAACATAAAAACCGAATCGTGGGCGTAGGCCTTGTAATAGAACCTTCTAACATCATGCAGAAGAGGACCCTATTTCTCTGATACATCGAAAACAAATACCATCTGCGTGCTGACATATGACACTTTTGTTCTATAACTCGCCTCTACCGACCTGTGTATAAAGTTTCTTTCACCCATACTTGTAGAAGAAGTCGACATCCAGCAGACTATCATTTGCAATAGCAGCAGATTTCTTTGTTGTACTTTCGTAAGCAATTTGGTTATCACAGAGGAGCCTGTTTCAAGCAATTTACTCAAATGTTGGGAAAAACACTATCATCTTTAGGTTCCACTATGAGATATATTTCAATTGGTGTCTATAATTAGAGGTTATGATATATGAAATAATACAGGACTTGCGTTAGCACATATTTTTAAACACACACTTACGAGGTTAATAATAAAAACATTCATGATTTCACGGGAAAATATACAGTTGATTTCTATTAGTTGTATGAACAAATCGGTGTAATGTGAGAGCATCTCACATAGGGGGGAGGATTAAAACTGAATGCTGACACAGCATAATTTTTAAGCTTTTCTTGGTCTTAAGAGTCTGGATACCCCAAAATCACCTCAATTAACCGCATTTCATGGTATCTTTTCTCTAATTTTATGTAGTCTGTCAGTTTATGTAATTTTGTTAATTTTTCGAGGTTTTAAATATTTCGTCGTATTCCCTCAGTTTTACGAATTTACCATCAATTTTTGTAATTATGTGAAGTTTTATTCGTTTTTTTATCGATTTCATGTCTTTTTAATATTTTTTTCCATATGTATATGGTCATATTGTTGACATACCCATGCGTTGTTTGAATTTAAATGAGGATATTTGCGTGTCTTGTACTACAAAATTCTAAGAATCCCTTTCTTCCCGATGATCTTGGTAAGACGATCATGAAAAGCATCCACTTCGTACCTAGGTGAGGCTCAACGAAAGGTGCAGGTGATGGGCACATTGAAAACTCGATGCCTGGAAACAATTCCATGTACTGCTATGACACATCAGAGAGCTTATCTGCGGACTTATTTAGTGATTTACTTCATGGAAACTCAAAGTCTGGAAACACTTCTACATGTGCATTTGACCTACACTCTATCGTGTAGGAGTCTGCAACAGTGAGTTGACTTATGTACATAGTTGATTTCTGTTGCTGCTCGGATGTTTTCCCCATAAATATACGTTGTTATAACTTGCCAGATGAGCTTTTATTTATACCCTCCAACTCTGATACTTTTCCACAACCCTGTCGGACATATAAAAACTAAATTGTTTTTTACCCTAGTAATAAGTTATTCGTTAGCTGACAGTGTGTCAATTGCACTTAGCACCCTTGACCATAAGGGTTTTCGTTTTCCTTACCTACAGAGTGTATCTCCCAAGCAGCGTAATTTGTAGACAAACAGTTATGCATTCGAACTGCAACCGTCGCCGCTGACAGCTCTACACACATTCATATAGAGACGCTAAAAGCATATTACCAATCGCAAGGTCTCAATTTCAACCACTTGTACGTTATTTTCAACAGTGCTACAGCCCTGCATATAGCGAAACGGTTCTGTAGGGGATGTAAGCACATTTAAGTTCGTCCTGCTAAAGAACATAACATCTTTCATGCAGTTTATATTAGCAGTATTTTGTAACAAGATTGTCTAGATTAACCAGTAGTAGCAACAAACCAAGGTATCTTGCTGCGGCTGGCACCCCTTCTTCTATATTCCTAGAGATCCATGATGACTGGCATATGTACATCCCAGTTCCGCTATTTTCTGTGCTAGATGTCTGTTGGATGGAGGGAGACAGTCTTTTGTGAGTATTATTCTTATGTACGAGATAGAACAGAACAGTAGTTAGTCGGTATATAACACTGTACTCGAATGCACTCAGTCACTTACAATCACATATTCTACTGATGTAGCGCATTCCTGGAGGTAAGACTGGTTCTAAGCTGGGTAGTTCATGAGTGCACATCGAGATCGAGAAGAATGCGTGTTCATCTGCCTCCCCTCTCATCTGGTGCTATCTTTTGGTGTCACTCTTTGCAGCAATTGTGTTATTACAATGATTTTTTCCAATTCCCAGTACATGTGTTGGATTATGACCTGTTATTTACGAGTGCTGGCTTTCTCACGACAATTTCTATATCTAATCAGAATAGTGAAGCATTTTAGCAGGTGTGGTAACGTGTATAAGCCTTCCTGAATTTCGAGCGCTAGAGGTACAGGGTGTTTGTCGAGCAATGCAGCAGGAGGCATCTGTGGCAAACTCGGATGTCAAACAGTGATAAACACAGAGCTCACTTGTATGCTTTCAGATAATACACTTATTAAGCTCTTCTCTGTCCAACACCAACATCTCATCAGTTAAATACAATTCCCACCAAAACTAAATTTATACCTATCACTCCAGGCTTTTCCCCACCAGCTTGTAGGTGAAGGGATCCTATGTACATTTTGAGTATATCTGCCGCTGGTTTCGAGTGGTGTTATGAATTTGTTTTCCCCAGCAGGATAACACCAGTTGTGTGACATCATCAATTTTTGAGTTGTTTTGCGATTTTAGGCGCTCTATGTGTAGCCCTTTGTATATTGACGTGTAATTAAGCCAAATCTTTATGATTAATTACATAATAAGGACTGGTCTTTACTTCAGTTTCCCATCAAAAATAAATAAAGCACAGTAACCTAACCTTGCTATCCTGCATCTGGACAGATTCCCTCTGTAGGAGGGTATTTGGGCTTTCTGTCCAGGAGGATTGGGATTAAAGTCCCAGAAAGGGCATCCACCATTTTGAATTCCCCACCAATTCCCACCAATAGGGCAGTTGAGGTAAGGGGAGGGACAGGGAGGAGAGGGGATGCAGAGGAGGCAGGGTTCCAAATGCCAGCTGGGGAAAACCCATGACATCAGTGGGGGAGGGAGTGGGGATGGGGTAATTAACTGATCAATTTAATTAATTCTGATATCAATTTGATATCAAAGGTACCCAGAGCCCCATTACCCCACTACTCCCACTACTTCCTTTCACCTATTAGATTTTCCTTCTTTTAATACTTGCAAAACGACCGGACATAAGGCTGGGGTGTGTAAAACGAAACATAACCGATAGAAACAGCAAACACAAAAGCATACTAAAATGATTAAAAATAATAAAAAGGTAAGTAATGTTCTTAATGAACAGGTACAAATTCAAAAACTTCCATGTATGAGTCGTCATGCAAATGCTATCTTTTCTGACAATAACAAGTCATTATATCAGTCTTCGAGTTAACGAAGTGGAGAGCAGTTTTCAAACTGAGACAGGGTCATCAATTTTAATCGTTAATCTGCAAGTGTACTGAAAGTTAGAAATTTCAAAGTTAACTGACTTTCGTAGTTCGCTGTTTGGTTACAGTCATCGCGAGGACCCAGTAAAAGGACAACATTTTCAACGGATGTGACATATAAACAATTCGCTAAACAGGCTACATTCGTGGTTATAAATTCAGATGAGGCAGTTTTGCTTGGACTGGATCTCTTCAAAGCTTTGGTCATCCACAGTCATATAGGACTGAATTGAAAGTTAAACCAGCTGTTGCTGAAATATGACGATATTTTTGCCGAAGCTACAAGGAATATAAAAGACTGAAGCCTAATGTGGTCTCAGAATTCTGCAAACAATGCAACATTTCTTTTGCATTAAAAGATAAGATATACCAGGAACTCGACCACCTTGAACAGAATGAGGATATCGAAGCCATAAACAGTAGCCAATGAGCAACAACAGTCGTAGCTGTACAGAAACCGAACAACTGTCTTTGCATCTTTGGAGATTTCAAAGCTGCTGTTAATTCTCAATATATTATTTATTCTAATCCTATTGCAAAGCCAGAAGAACTGATGAAAAATTACTTTGGCAAGCTGGACGTCAAAGAAACATATTTGCAAATCCTTCTGGACGAAAACCGATACTCCATTTGTTGTCTGCCATTACAACAGGCTACCCTTCGGAATAGCCACCTCATCGTCTTTATTCCATTGATATTGAGAACAATTAATTCGGAAAGCTTCGAACATTGTGAACTACTTTGACGACATAATGAGCTCTGGCACAACGCAACAGGAACACTTACAAAATATGAAAACTGTTTCCAAAATTCTACAAGTGGCAAATCAGAAATGCCACAGGGACAAATGCATCTTCTTTCATCGTGAAGAGCAGTGCTTGAATTACATACTGGCTGCAAACGACATCAAGTCGATGCCGCACCGTGCTATTTCAGGACATACATATTATTACCAAAAGTTTCTGCCGTATCCAGATTCGGTCTCTGAACCACTTCACAATATGAAACTTAAGGGTACCAAATGGAACTGGAACCATGAATGCAAGCATGCTTTTAACAAAATAAAACATTGTTAACTTGAAACCAAACGTCTTACAACATATGTTCCAAGCAAAATACTCACATTTGCTGCGAATGTTTCACATTGTGTCATAGGCACCATTCTCTCGAATCGGCATCGTGGTTCCTAACGACTTCGTTTCATAGATTCTGACAGTGGCACATTGAAATTACAGTCAGGCCAGGAAGGAGGCTCTCGCAGTTATATTTGCAGTCAAGAAATTGGAAATTTCAGAATTACATCTACAGACATAAATACACCGTCCTCACAAACTGTAAACCTTAAGTGGCTATCTTTGGAATGAACAATACTGCCCCTACATGGACAGATCGACGTTTGCAGTGCAGAAAGCCGCTTCTGTCGAATTAAGACTAAGAAATTACGATGTCTTGCTGAAAAATTGTTCCTCCGAATTATGTATGTGAAAAGTCTTTAAGCTTTTTCAATAAAATAAACGTTATCATCATTCTACATATTTATTCTTCAAGTCTAAATAATTGTGCTGGTGACTAACAAATTTCTCCCAACGAGAGCCCAGTTTGTTGATACCATTACTGTAGAAAGTTTGACTTTATTGAAGGAGGCGGAACTTCAGGTCTGCTCCATCACTATCAAAGTGAAGTCGTCGAAGGTGTAAGGTGCCCAGATTTTACGGACCTTACATGAAGTTGATTCAGAACGACAGGACGATACAGTATGAGATCCTCAGAAAATGATAATTATGTTACACGTTTCTTGTAGTGGCCATTTTCGCAGCAGCTGTATATAAATTGCAGTTGTTTCAAAGAAAATGCCTTTTTTGCATGCTGCACATTGAAATTCATATTTTTATTTATGCACCCAGACGCGTTTCGCCTTTTTTACAAGGCATTTTCAGTGGGTGTCCTGAAATGTTACACAATTTGTCCATTTTTACACTTAGGTTATGTTTTCACATCTAGGTTATAGATTTAAAAACATTTCCTTAATGTATTTTTATGAAATGGAAAGGTACTTACAGGTAACTTCTAATTCATTGCATTGAAGCAAACAGCTTTTTCTCATCTGGTAACCAGGTGGACATCTTACAGTTCACTTTCAGCTCACTATTTACGTTACACATCACTGTAACTGACATCTTTTTCATACAGTGTTTCATTTCTTTTTCTATGTGTTACCAACATTCTCAGTTTTCTGCATTCAACTGTTTTGTGAATATGTGTGTGTGTGTGTGTGTGTGTGTGTGTGTGTGTGTGTGTGTGTGTGTGTGTATTAGAGAGGGGGAGAGAGATTTCTTTTATAAAATAAAACTATTTATTTTATTTTTATTACTATTTTTTATTCTTTTATTTATTCTTAAAAATAATACAAATTATTATTATTATTATTATTATTTCCTATATAAATTTATAAGAGGAATCAGATAGGTAATCATTTGTCAGGATTTCTGTCTGTCATATGATCAATCAGTGTAAACAGTGAGTTGTTAGTCATATTTACTTGCTCATTTAGTAGTTGTTTCTTTTCAGCCTTTGTTGTGTATTTATGATAATTTTCCTGTAATGTTAGGAGATGTCATTTATTATTTATTATAATAATTTTCATGTCATTTTCTCTTGTAGTAGGTTTGTGATTGTTTTCTCTCAAATTAGAATAAATAATGAAATACATCTCCTAAGATTACAGGAAAATTATGATATATACAAAACAAAGGCTGAAAAGAAACTACTGAATGACCAAGTAAATATGACTAACAACTCACTGTTTAAACTGATTGATCATATAAGAGACAGAAATCCCAACAAAGGATTACATATCTGATTCCTCTCATAAGTATACACAGGAAATAATAATAATAATAATAATAATAATAATAATTACTATTGTTTTTAAGAATAGATAAATGATTAAATAATAGTAATAAAAATAAAATAAATAATTTTCATTTTATAAAAAAATCTCTTTCCCTCTCTAATAAACACACACACACACACACACACACACACACACACACACACACACATACATACATACACACATTCACAAAACAGTTGAATTTAGAAAACTGAGAATGTTGGTAACACTTAGAAAAACAAATGAAATTCCGTATTAAAATGATGGCAGTTACAGTGATAAAAAAGCGTGAAGGAAATGTTTTTAAATTTATAACCTAGATGTGAATCCATAACCTATGTGTAAAAATGGACAAATCATGTAATGTTTCAAGACATCCACTAAAAATGCCTTGTAAAAAAGGCGAAACGCGTATGGGTGCATAAATAAAAATAAAAATTTCGATGTGCAACATGCAAAAAAGGAATTTTCTTTGAAACAACTACAATTGATAATTATGTTGTATCAACAAAAGGCAATAGCAGTTAATCTCATGTACTGAAAACTATCAAACAATATCTACCAATATATGGACTGGTATGGACAAACAAGTTAACATGATACGCATTTTGGAGACAAACCGAGCAGGTGGTTAATGATATCATATAACTCCCACTTAGCAAGAGAACGGTGAGCTTCAGCACAGAAAAGGATAAGGCCAGAACAATACACTATTCCTATTAACGTAAATAAGGTCGGGACCAAGGGGAAGTGGCTGCACGTCATTAACAGGGCTAGGCTGCGACCCAGCAAGGAAAAAAAATGTTTATTCACCTCTTGCGAGATGGTGATTGGCTGAAGCCACACTCAGCGATGCGGACACAACACAGTGGGGAGATCCCCATTATATAAACACATTCTGAGACCTAAAATTAAGGCTCTATCTCTCTCTCATCTTGCGGCGAACCGCACAATGTGTGGAAACAAGCGAGGGCGTTGAGAACTGATTTCTGTGAAGTGCGAGAATTTTTGTGGGCAAAACCCACAGCGAATGTGCAATGGCCATTATTTCTACTAGGAAAAGATTAACGTTCTATGGAACGCAGGAAAGTTGCAAGTGAGTGAATTCAGTCAAAGTCAGACTAGGGAATTAGCGATTCAGCTCCAGCACAGAGACAACGCTGTTGCAGATGCTGCTTGGTAAAGTACCATCGCGCATTAGGCTATGGTAAATGTTGAGTCTAGATTTTACTCACTCCAACATGCGTATGCTTTGACCATTGAATATCAAAAGCAAGGATACTAACCTACCCTCACATTGAGTACATGAGAGTTTTTTTCATTGGTTCAAAAAGCAAATTTGTTCTCCACCAACTCAGTGCATTGACCAGCTACGAGAATGTAGATTTAAATGAGCTGATGAGGATTTTTAAGAATCATTCTTTCCTCGTGATTAAAAAGTTTTCATGTGTAGAGATAACGATATTAATAATCGTCATTTCAATGTCCAAGAATTAAATATTTTGTTATTGAGTGTCAAAAGTAATTGAACATGATTGTTGTTTATCACTTGACCCCTGAAAGCAACAATTGATAAATTGTATGTAGAAAGAAAGGGGAATAGCTGTGTTGTCTTTCTAGAATAGACCCTAAACTTCCACATTTATCAATGCATGCATTATAGGTATGTGACAGCAGCATTTGCAATGATTTTGTTACGATCCACACCTGATATTAGCTGCCTTACAGGGCCAGGGTCATACTCATTTAGAAATTCTGTTTGACATCCTGGGCTTGAGAAGACAGTTCAGATGGTTCAAATGGCTCTGAGCACTATGGGACTTAACTGCTGTGGTCATCTGTCCCCTAGAACTTAGAACTACTTAAACCTAACTAACCTAAGGACATCACACACATCCATGCCCGAGGCAGGATTCGAACCTGCGACTGTAGCGGTCGTGCGGTTGCAGAGTGTAACGCCTAGAACCGCTCGGCCACTTCGACGGGCGACAGTTCGGATGTTTTGTTCATTTGCCCAGTATGTGGTAAGCTAAGTTTGCACACATTAGTACACTCACTGTGCAGATACAAAGGTTGTATGTACGACAAAGGTATTCTTGAAGTTTTGGAATCAGATGAAAATCTGATGGGGCCTAGTCGGGACTGTATGGATGATGAGCAGTGACAGTGACCGCAAGGCGTCGGATTGTTGGAGACATTGCAGCGCTGGTGTGTGGTCTGGCGCTGTCGTGCTGAATGAGAGGGTGGCCCATGTGTGGACGAACTCCGCGAACTCTAAACTCGGTTACAGAGCGCTGTTTTTCATGCACCGACATAGTTGCAATGCACACCGTCATGTTACACACTATAATTCGGAGCCCTCTTGTCACAGAGCACTGCAAATATGTAGACATGAAGAATAAAGACCTAGAGTGTTATTAATATTTATTTTGGTTATCACTGTTAGCATTCAACCGCGATTCTTATACATATATTTTAACAACGCGTTTCAAGAGACAATGCTCTTATTTTCAGGTTGTAAAGTCTATGTCATGAAATTAAACGGAGTAAATTTCATGACACAGACTTTACAACTAAATTTCATGACATAGACTTTACAACCTGAAGATGAGAGCATTGTCTATTGAAACGCGTTGTTAAAATATATGTATAAGAATCGCGGTTGAATGCTAACAGTGATAACCAGTATAACGACAACTGCTACCTCGACTCCATAATGGATTATATTAAATATTTATTTTATTGAAAAAACTTCAAAAGTTTTCACATAAAATATTAAAGGCATTATTTTTCAGCACGCCCTCCTATATCGAGGTCCACAGCACACAACGCGAATGCAGATTTACATTCATGTTTGCCAGTAGGGCAGGACATAAAGCTTAACTCATCAGCTGGTTTTTGTTTCCTAACAGATATCAGTAGTCAAGACACTATGGAGAATTCCAAGTACACACTAATTTAAGTGCCAAATTGGAGTCAGAGGTCCTATTTTGTCTAAGATCAAACAGTGTATTGAAACGGAGTGGCTTAACGATAAATAGTAACGTAATCAGCCAGAGATTAAATCCTACTGGAGTATGAAGAATTCACCTAAGTAGACGAAGATGTTATTTTGGTACATTCAGAATCAAGCAAGGCATGAGTGGTTATCCCCACCTTAAATCTAAGGTACCACAGATGCTACATCAAAGGCAATGGAATATAGTTTGTACCAAACACAATGCCAGAGAGCGCTGATACTAGAAAAATATTGACAAAGACATTGAACTGATGTGGGACTAATGCCGCTTGTGTCAAAAAATACCAGTCAGCTCCGTCTCGACAATATTTCCCGTGGCCACAGGCATGATAACCCCCGTCACATCTGCATATCGATTTTGGGGGACCATTTATCGGACGCTACTGGCTTATCTTATTGATACTTTCCGCAAATTTAGATCCGTGATAGAGATGTCATCGATTTTTTAAATAAAGACTATTCAAGCTTTGTCGAAAACCATATCAATTGAAGGGATGCCGAAATCTATTGTCACTGACAATGGCACACAATTTTTTCCCAGGAATTTAAACTACAGGATTTTTCAAAAAGAATACCTGATTTTAGATGGTAATAATTACGAAACATGAGACGTGCCAGCTAGGAAATGTGTGTTTTTTCCATACACATGGACTAGAGTTTCAGAAAATCACCATTAGATGTCAGCCAATGTGTCTTGTCCGTTCGCAGCCAGTCAGGAGTAAGATGGCGTCTACTCACCAGAAGGCATTTTGTGTGCTACACTTTGCTAGGAGTGGGTCAATGACTTCGGTCCAGCGTATTTTTTATTGGCGTTCTGGCATTGATCCGTCTGCACACAAAAACATTCGTCACTGATATCGCCAATCTGCAGAGACAATATGCTTTTGCAAAGGTAAGAGTCAAGCTCAATCTTGGATTCAGTTAGAAGCTGGTGAGCCTCAAGCAGCTACAGGTGTAGACAGGGCACAACAGACTTTCACCAGCAAATTGAAAAGTAAGAATGTAGGGAAATCAGCAAAGAGAAAGAAAGTGTTGTTGTTAGGTAGTTCCCATGGAAGAGGTGTTGGCCAACTGTCGCAGGATGAACTAGGGTCAAAATACCACGTCACCAATTTTTTTAAACCTGGTGCTGGTCTGGAGCAGGTGACAGAGGATTTAGGATCACTTTGCAAAGATTTCAGGACATTGTGGTTATAGTGGGTGGGGCAGGTAATAGTATTGACAGAGATCCTAGGTACAGCATAGAGTGTGACCTGGCAAAGATTGCATCAGCATTGAAGCATACTAGTGTTGAGTTTGTATCTGTTCTTGGGCGCCATGACCGACCTCATTGGAACTCTTCTGTCAAGAGAGTTAATTTGGAGTTGGAACGGCTGCTTATGTTGGGTGCAGGGTCACACATTGGTGTGGTTCCTGTTGAGTCTCTCAATAGGTGGTATTATACTAGCCATGGCCTTCACCTCAACAGGAAGGGGAAGGGTAAACTGGCTGGGGAAATAGCAGGAAAGTTAAAGGGGGGAGGCACTGTCATAGTGATAAAATACCAGTGGTTATAGGGTTCAGAAAAGACCCTTTTTTAGGGTAGTGAGGACAGAAAGAAACCAAAATTTAAGAGAGGTTAGGACTGAGACAAACCTTCAGTTTGAGAAAGAAACCAGAAAAACATAATTCTAGCTTATTACATCAGCATAAACAGCTATTGGTTAAGAATTTTCAACAGTCAGCAGATATTTTAACTCTACCCAATGTTAACTCAGTCGATGTGAAATGTCAGCTATCTTTATTGCATCAAAATATTCGATGACTGAGAAATAAAATTAATGAATTAATTATCTGCATAGATGAATTAGAGACTTCAAACCCAGCTGACATAATCTGCCTCTCTGAATATCATGTGACCACTGGAATAGAACTTTTAAGTGTTACAGGGTTTAGGTTAGCATCTCACTTTTGTAGATCAGAAATGGGGAAAGGAGGAGTCGCCACATTCATCAGGAACTGTCATAAATTTACGAACATAGACATTCATAATTTTTGCCTAGAACAGCATATGGAAGCATGTGCAACGGAAGTAGAATTTCACAAAAAATCCTTCATAATATTAAATGTATATTGACCACCTGCAGGTAACTTCAATCTGTTCGTAAACCACATTGAAGCTGTACTGGCCCATTTAACAACCAAAAGCAAAGAAATAGTAGTAGCTGGTGATTTCAATGTAGATTTCCTTAAAGACTCTCCCAATAAGAACCTATTTGACTTAGTAACACTATAATTCAACTTAATTCCCACTGTAAAGTTCCCCACTAGGGTAGCCAATTGCTCACAAAAAGCCATTGATAATATCTTTATAGTAAAGTCCAATGAACAAAATTATATTACAAAACCAATAGTCAATGGCCTCTCAGACCATGATATGCAGTTCCTTCTGTTAAAAGTTAATACTGAACAGGATATAAAATCTGTTAAATCTGAGTTCCAGAGGGTAATCAATAAGCCAAAAATTGATTATTTTAGGACACTCCTCAGAGACATTCACTGGACTGATGTTTACAGTGCTCATGGCATGAATGAAAAATATAACACTTTTGCTAATAAAGTGCTTACCTTATTCAAACACTATTTTCCCCCAAAACTTGCCAAGGTTAGAGCAAAGTCAACAAAGAGGCCGTGGATTACTCAAGGAATAGGGATACCTTGTAAAACAAAAAGAAAACTGTATCTGTCAATCCGAAACAGTTCCGATGTTGATGCTATAGCACATTACAAGAAATACTGCAAAATATTAAAGACTGTAATATGGACATCAAAGCAAATATATTACAAGGAAAAGATAGTCATATCAGATAACAAAATAAAGACTATATAGGATATAGTGAAGGAGGAGACCGGTAGAACCAGACATGAAGAGGGACAAATAGCATTAAGAGTAAATAATACATTTGTGACAGATGTGTATGGTGTTGCAGAACTTTTTAACAAACATTTTATAACTGTTACTGACAAGATGGAGTTGTCAGGTTCCTTAGATGCTGCTATGGAATACCTCAGACCAGACATTTCAAGTAACTTCCATAATATGCATTTGATCCTCACTAGCCCAGCAGAAATAATATCCATCATAAAATCTTTAAAATCAAAAACATCTAGTGGGTATGATGAAATATCAACAAAGTTAATTAAATAATGTGATTCTGAGTTAAGTAACATAATAAGCTACCTGTGTAACCAGTCATTTTATTTCCTGAATGGTTGAAATATTCTGAAGTTAAGCCACTGTTTAAGGAGGGAGATAAAGAAATAGCATCAAATTTCTGTCCAGTTTCACTTTTGCCAGCATTCTTAAAAATTTTGGAAAAAGTAATGTACAATAGGCTTTATAACCATCTTATCTCAAATAACATATTGTCAAAGTCACAGTTCGGATTTCTAAAGGGTTCTGATATTGAGAAGGCTATCTACACTTACAGTGAAAATGTGCTTAATTCATTAGACAAAATATTGCAGGCAACTGGTATATTTTGTGATCTTTCAAAGGCATTTGACTGTGTAACTCACAATATCCTTTTAAGTAAATTGGAATATTATAGTGTAACAGGAAATTCTGCAGAATGGTTCAAATCTTATATCTCTGGCAGGAAACAAAGGGTGTTATTAGGAAAGAGACATGTATCAAGCTATCAGGCATCATCCAACTGGTAACTAATTACATGTTGGGTCCCACAAGGTTCCATTTTAGGCCCCTTACTTTTTTCTTGTGTATATCAATCACCTTTCATCAGTAACATTACCAGAAGCCAAGTTTGTTTTGTTAGCCAATGATACAAACATTGCAATAAATAGCAAATCAAGTGTAGTCTTAGAAAGGTCAGCTAATAAAATATTTGTGGACGTTAATCACTGGTTCCTAGCCAATTCTTTGTTACTAAACTTTGAAAAAAACACACTACATGCAGTTCAGAACTTGTAAGCGGTGTCCACAAGTATATGCCTAACATACAATGACAGGCAGGCAGAAGAAGTGGACAGTGTTAAATTCTTGGGATTACAGCTTGATAATAAATTCAACTGGGAGGAGCACAACACAGAACTGCTGAAGTGTCTTAACAAATCTCTATTTGCAATGCAAATTGTGTCAGACATAGGGGATGTAAAAATAATGTCATATGGGATTATTTTTTGGGGCAATTCATCAAGCCAATCTAAAGTTTTCTGGGCACATAACGTGCAGTAAGAGTTATATGTGGTGTGAACTCAAGAAACCCTGCAGAAGCCTGTTTAGGGAACTAGGGATACTAACTACTGCTTCCCATTATATTTATTCCTTAATGAAATTTGTCATTAAAATATATCACTTTTTCAAACCAACATCTCAGTTCATGGAATCAGTACTAGAAATAAGAATAATCTTCACAAGGATTTAAAGTCACTTGGTCTTGTACAAAAAGGTGTGCATTATTCAGGAACACACATTTTCAACAACTTGCCAGCAGCCATAGAAAGCTTAACAACCAATGAAATTCAGTTTAAGAGAAGCCTAAAGGATTTATTGGTGGCCAACTCCATTGATGAATTTCTCAGTAGAACCAACTGATTTATATATAAGTACAATATAACTTCGGCACACTTTCAATGCAGTAATGTGTTCATTGTAAATAAGTGTGTGTGTGTGTGTGTGTGTGTGTGTGTGTGTGTGTGTGTGTGTGCACAATCTAACTTCTGCACCAGTTCAGTGCAGTAATGTGTTCATTGTAAATAAGTATTTAGTAGTTGTATTACATGTTTATTACCTTGTAAATAAATAAATAACTTTTTTATTTTAAATTCAGTGAATTAGTATTTGTAAAATGATTCTTTCATATAGCGTTCATTAAAAAATGACAACGAAGCCACGTGGAACCTGTGGAATGGTAAATTAGCTTATTTATTTGAGTTGTAAATATTTGTCATGTATTGTTGTTTTTCTGACATGTTCTACATCCTGGAGGACCTCCTCATTACGGATCAATGAGGATGGAGCTCCAACACACTGCCACAACACCGTAAATCGGTTTGTCAAAGACACTCTCCCCCAACGTTGGATAGGGAACACGGGGCCTCGAGATACAGACCTGCATTCTTGGCCTCCAAGATCGCCAGACATGACCCCATGTAACTTTTTTCTTATGGAGGTACGTAAAGGAAAGTATGTTCATTTTCCCTTTATCTCATGACAAAGACGTGAAGAACAGAATAACAGCCGCCTTAATGTCTGTAAAAGCAGATAAATGACGAATTTTGCTATCATCTAGATGTTGTTCGTGCTGCTGCTGGTGGACATATAGAGCAATTGTAATACCACAGCTAAAACTTTAAGACTTTATGAGTATTTTGCAATGTCTCGCTTGTTTGTAGCATGTTTCTGCAATACATGTGCCGGCCGGAGTGGCCGAGCGGTTAAAGGCACTACAGTCTGGAACCGCACGACCGCTACGGTCGCAGGTTCGAATCCTGCCTCGGGCATGGATGTGTGTGATGTCCTTAGGTTAGTTAGGTTTAAGTAGTTCTAAGTTCTAGGGGACTTATGACCACAGCAGTTGAGTCCCATAGTGCTCAGAACCATTTGAACCATTTTTTTTTGCAATACATGTGGAGTTTTGAAATTATATCATTCTTTTTGAAACACCTTGTGTTTTATGAAAACAACATCATTTCACAACTCAGAACTGCACCGTTTCATCCTGAAGCTAATTTGGAAGTCATGCATGACGAAGCTTGTCCAATACTACAATGACGACAACGCTTAATTGATCTTCCTCTCTCAATACGGCCACTGCATACGATGCATATTCTGCAGCAGTGAAACTACATGAAAGACCGCATCAGGCGTTAATGCCAGTTTTAAAGTCATTCGTGCCGGCCGTTGTGTCTCAGCGGTTCTAGGCGCTTCAGTCCGGAACCACGCGGCCGCTACGATCGCAGGTTCGAATCCTGCTCGGGCATGGCTGTGTGTGATGTCGTTAGGTTAGTTAGGTTTGAGTAGTTCTACGTTCTAGGGTAAGATGTTAAGTCTGATAGTGCTTAGAGCCATTTGAATCATTTCTGAAAGTCATTCGTGCATCCATATCCCAATAGTCAACAACGATCGAAACAAAAAGTTTTTTGAACTAAATGATCCAGCACTCATTTCAATGTGCAAGAATGGGATGAAGATATGGGTACCAGGCTAAGTCACAGTACAGCTCGGCAAAGTCACGCATAAAATTAATTTTTCATATGGAGCCGCAACGTACCATAAAATCAAATTCTAATAGGCAGAACTCCAAGGCTGTTTCCTTTCATAGAATCATAACACCTAAATGCAGCCTCACATCTCAGACCATGCTACAGACGTCGGAGTGGCGAATGCTTGACTGACCATCCTCTCATCTTGGTTTTTCGTTGGTTTCCCTCAGTGCAGCGACCAAATGCCGGGGGAGGGGGGGAGGGGGGGGGGAAGAAGGGGCAACATATGTACACCCACCAAATGTGCACCCTGGCAAGCAAGGAAGCTGGACACCAATGAAGTGAGCCAGCTTCATCAGTCCCCTCTCCTTTTCCAGGGGAGGGATGTTGTGTACCAATCAAGAGCTACGCAGCAAGTGCCACGAGAGACCGTCACCACACAGCCACAGACACTCACCTGGCGCCCCTCATTTCTGTGCAGTTGCCCCCAGATAGCGCTCACAAATTGTAAACACATTGCTTTTCCCGAAAGTCGATATTTTTTTTCTTTTATGCATTACTTTGTCACAGTACGTATGTATCATTTATTTCAACTATTCTTTGTTTGTTAATACGTCACATTGTTTCTTCATTCATGTTACTGCTGTTTTATATTTTACATTGTACGAATATGAATGTTCTGGTTTTATATGCTTTGTAAATCTTTGGTTAGGCTATGAGAAGTACTGTGTCAGAGAGAGAGCGAATGACTATCGATAGAGAGCGTGGCCGGTTCGCGGGTGGAGAGACGTTGCAAAGTTCGGCCTGAAAGACGGTGATACGCGGAGGAACAATTAATTACAGTGCATCCGCTGTGTTAATAGGAGGTCGTGCATTATTACGTGAACAGTGAAACCTGAAAAGTATATCTAGTGTTTGCCGTGACGATTTTACATACTGTGTGAACTTGTGACAATTAGCCGTGAACCAGACACCATTGTCGTGTGGAGACAGTTATGTTAAAATTGCGTGAAAGTGGAACAAACCAAAATGATAAGTAAAAGAACAGTGCTGTGATTTGATCAAGAAACATTTACTACATCATCCAAACTGTCTTAAACACGACGACGTACATTGAACTGATGTTTAACGGGCTGTTATAGTGATACACAGATGCACAGATGTGACCGTTTTCCTGTGGCAACACGGTGAAAGAACTGTGCGAAGTATTGGCATTAACTGGCTGTATATCGTAAATACTAAAGACACTGCATAATTTCGACCTACCCGCACCGCGTGATTAATAAACTTTTAATAATAAAACGTCGCGCGTAACGACAACGCACACACTGGAACTATTATTATCGCGCCAGTGCTGCCAGCTGATTCGACTACAACGGAGACGTGGATCACCGCCGTAACTGGAATATTAATGAAACAGGAGGATCCAGCATTATCTTCACGCCACGAACCAGGATTCACTTCATACATCGTCCGCGCGGACCACCGCTGACGTCATCGCACTGCCTGCAGCAACAGTTAAGAATTAAAAGAAAATTATTACGCTCTCTCTCTTTTCAAAATTAAAGACAATTGCAGTTAAATTATCTATTTTAAAAATACTGTCACAATATCAAGGTTCAATTTTGTTTGGTTCCAATAAATATTCTTTTCATTATTTCGTCTTGTTGACAGTGTTGAAAACCCGCTAAATTAACGTTCAATTAATAATTTTCTTTCAAAATTCTTCTTAAACATTTTGCTGCTCATCATAATTTTATTTTAATGTTCATGTGTAACTTCTTTTGGAGGGAGTACATATTTTATTTTTGTGCAGTAAAGTTAGCTACCATAAAATTACGTATATTACCAGCTGACGCTGTCCGCCATTACTGCTGGAAAACTGACCAATAGTATTTTTGCACCGGTTTTCTCATTCGCTGTCAGCTTCAAAACAAAATTATGTATTTCGTGTCATCTAGCAGATGCGCGATGACTATGTAGGCCGCTACAATACTTTTTTTTTTTTTTTTGACTTTTGCAGGTTTACTGGAATTATAGCCTATTGACCTTAATTGTTCATTTGGCCCCCGTTAAAGTTATTTATGGCATCTATATAATAATTGTACTGAATTACCTAATTTATTTTTTTATTATATAAACATTGGCATACCATATTTAGATTAAAATTGACGTCTTATTGGCCCCACATAAGATTCTGCATGTTCTGACAAACACTATGCCAATTTCTTTTTCTTCCATGACTAACAGGGGTAGTCAGATTCCTTGTACAGTTCATGTTTTATTATTTAAAAGTTTTTTTTTAGTGAGTAGAGAACCAGTTTCTTTACAAAATCCAGACCTCTTTCTGCTTCTGCACCACTTCCTTCAGCGTATCGAGCATCGGCATATAGTGTGGACAGCTGTCACAAAACGTGCTACCGATCGTACACTGCATGGCCTTGTGGGGCCAGACATGGAAATCCGTTAACTGACAGGCACAGCTGTGGACATTCAGGCACTGATGTACCAGTAGTTACACTCAGCGCTGCCCAGCGTCTTTATATTTAACTGATACTTAACGTGGAGTAGGAGCGGCTGCCCTCGCAATCATTATTTTTGTATTACTATTACTACCTACTACTACATTCATGCTCATAAATTAAGGATAATTGCAGAATGTGGTGCCACACAACGTGGCACTACACAAAACGGGCGCTAATGGCATAGGAACACACACAACACAGATCTGTAAGTCCGTAGTATTGGTGATAAATTGAGAAAACCGTCCCGAAAAACATGTGATACAAACCGCCACTGTTTCCTGCGCATGTACCCCGACATCGATATGGGATATGATCACCATGCACACGTACACAAGCCGCACAATGGGTTGGTATACTCTGGATCAGGTGGTCGAGCAGCTGCTGTGGTATAGCCTCCCATTATTGCACCAGTGCCTGTCTGAGCTCCTGAAGTGTCGTAGGGGTTTGAAGACGTGCAGCAAAACGTCGACTGAGAGCATCCCAGACGTGCTCGATGGGGTTTAGGTCTGGAAGCAGACAGGCCACTCCATTCGCCTGATATCTTCTGTTTCAAGGTACTCCTCCACGATCGCAGCTCCGCGGGGCTGTGCATTATCATCCATCAGGAGGATGGTGGGACCCACTGCACGCCAGAAAAGGCGGACATTCTGGTGCAAAATGATGTCCCGATACATGTGATCTGTTACAGTTCCTCTGTCAAAGACATGCTGGGGTGTACGTGCACCAATCATAATCCCACCCCACGCCATCAAACCACGACCTCCATACAGGCCTCTTTGAAGGACATTAGGGGGTTGGTGTCTGGTTACTGGTTCACGCCAGATGAAAACCCGGCAAGAATCACTGTTCAGACTATACCTGGACTTGTCTGTGAACATAACCTGAAAACACTGTTCCAATGACCATGCACTGTATTCTTGACACTAGGCTTTACGGGCTCTCCTGTGACCAGGGGTCAGAGGAATGCACCATGCAGGTCTCCAGGCGAATTAATCATGTCTGTTTAGTCGTCTGTAGACTGTGTGTCTGGAGACATCTGTTCCAGTGACTGCGGTAAGGTCCCGAGCAAGGCTACCTGCAGTACTCCGTGGCGGTCTGCGGACACTGATGGTGAGATATCGGTCTTCTTGTGGTGTTGTACACTGTGGATGTCCCGTACTGTAGTGCCTGGACATGTTTCCTGTCTGCTGGAAATCGTTGCCATAATCTTGAGATCACACTTTGTGTCACACGGAGGGCCCGTGCTACGACCTGCTGTGTTTGACCAGCCTCCAGTCGCCCTAGTATTCTACCCCTTATAACGTCACCAATATGTGTTCTTTGAGCCATTTTCAACACACAGTCACCATTAGCAGGTCTGAAAACGTCTGCATACTGACTCACTACACCGTACTCTGACATGCATCAACACACCTCTGAGTATGTGGTTTGATGTCAGAGCCACAATGCGACGACCGCAGGTCAAATGCACCATATGGTCATACCCCGAAGTGATTTAAACCCGCAAACCGCCGACCAGATCGTTGTTTCAAAATGTATCAGCATTATCCTTAATTTATGAGCATGAGTGTACAAATGTGTAATGCTGTAAAGTGTTTCAAGGAACTATAATTATAATTGCTTAGTTTTTCAACTTACATAATTAATTAGGAGTCTGACACTGCATGTTCGCTGTAAGTTCAGAAAAATTTGGTGTATAGCTTGAACACGCTATTGTTAATGCATCATCTAAACGTGAGTCTGTCGGGCTGGACTGGTATTTATTATTGATGTTCATAGATGAAAATGCAATCTCCCAAAGATATGTCGAGCCAAATCAAGAATAAGTTTTCAAAGCAACACTAGCGATCAAAGGATATTTGTTGCTATCCAGCAGAGTCCAGAAATTGTCTGAAGTTGCAAAACATAGTTTCAAAGACGTATTTTCATGAAAGTCTAAAACTTCCATTTCTAATTCTTCAAGATTACAAATTCCGAAGATCTCACACATCTTGTCTCCAAGTTCAGCAATGTCAACTGGTAAAAACAGATTACTGACAAATTAAATCACTAAATCAAATGCTGAAAACAGGCTAAACCTATTTATAAATTGTGTCTAGGATTCCAAGACGTTTGGCATAGATAAATAATCACATAAACCGACATTTGCGGTTCCATAATTGAAGTCGAAGCTAGAAAGTGTTACGGGGAATTTCTTTTTAAATGTGCAATCTATAATTGTAGTTTTCTCTGAACGCATTTACTGTACGTAGCACAGCTGAAACATTTCAATTTTCTCCCTTGCAACTGTAGGTTTAGCTCAGTTAAATTTTAGGTGATATATGAAAAGAAAACTAACTCCAATGGCCATGATCTCTTGTCAAGTTTTTGACGACGTTATCCACAAGATGATTTCAAAAAATCTCTTATCTCATCCAGAAAATGGTTATTAAGCTACCTGACATCTGCATGAAAAATTGTATCACCTTGCTCAGAATCTGATAGATTTAAAAGATTTCTGAACAATCGGTTTCGTGTAGAGGATGGTCAGATGCAATTTGCTACACGAGTTACAATTTTCATGACTTTGTTAACCCCAGCAATACCTAGGCATTTTCCATAACACGCAGTACCAAGGAGGATTGCTTTATGGCCACACAAAAAATAAAAAAAAAAACAAAATTCCCTAATTGTTGTTGAGTTATATTAACAATTTTTAAAGAGGTACTGATGTGTAATTAGGGTTCAAAACATGAAAATATCTTTTAGCACTCACTTACCAGTATTAATGCGCTTTCAGTATCGTGTGCTACCGACTTTGATAACCATAAAAATTAAAAAACGCACATTTCGTTTATTGTTGTTGACCTTTAATCTCAAAATACTTTTTAAAGATATATTCTCGTGTATATTAGGTCCTGAGCCTGGACATACCAAGTTCACTGTGGGAAGTGACATCTGCCACTGAGATTTAAATTTTTTGGTTACGTTTAACGAAAATTTTGAAACAGACGTGGAATCCGCTGGAATAATTAATTAAAAACGATAAATATTTTTTCAAAATTTTGAAATAAAAAGTAACCGACAGAATTAAAAATTATAGGGAGATGAGCTTAAGCTACCCTCCCCCCCCCCCCCCCCCCTGGGGCATGGTGTTGCAAGGGTTTAACTTCAGAATTTTTGCACGTAAAAGCTTCCTGGTGCATAATACAGTGAGAAGAAAGAAATTTTGATAATGAGTCATCTTTAGCACAAAGAGCGAGAATTTTGGTCACTGAAGGCATCTCACCAGTTGTTACAGCAAGTGGCATCAAATAAAAGCACTTGAACTGCGTGGCAGAACAATCCGAGATGGGGTCTTCCTGCCAAAAATACCATACGACCTAAAAGTTTGGTACAGTCGCAGGTTCGAATCTTGCCTCTGGCATGGATGTGTGAGATGTCCTTAGGTTAGGTTTAAGTATTTCTCTAAGTCTAGGGGACTGATGACCTCAGATATTAAGTCCCACACTGCTTAGAGCCATTTGAACCTAAAAGTTTTTGTTTTCCTCTACTTTTTGTAGTACTTATAAATTTATTTTTCCTTTCATCGGACTTGTTCTGAAGATTCGGTGACACATCCACACCTCTATTCCCTCCACATAGATTCTATCGCGTTTCCTCATGCTCCACTTTTGTATAACCGAAGTTCACTCCCTACAGTTGATTTTACAAATAATTTCCGTATGTCTACTTTGATCTTCGTACTCGAAGAAATGTTTCTCTTGGCCCTATTGCTTGTTTTGTGTTGTGGATGCATACTGACTACTACTATTAATCGAGACCAAACTTTCACAACCAGTAGCATGAAAGGGTATTACTGCTACTTTTCTTTAAATGTGGCTAATTACACACTTAATAATTAAACACATGTTGGATGGGGTGGCACTGTAACAGGAATATGGCAAAGAAATAAAACATAAACAATAACATTGATTAAGAGTATGTTACCAAATGGTACTTAACTTTGGTACACTTTGATGCCTGGGACTTGATGTCCTACACATAATACAATGAAATCTAAATAACTTTGCTGTCTCTTGGCAGTTTATGATATTATATCTATAACAGTTATGTTTTAGGCACTCTTGGTTGTCCTTTTAATCCTTAAATAGTTTCTGCTAAGTGGGAAGGTAGTCTTGTGTTGGTCTGGCTTCAGGCACTCATCTGAACTGTAAAATAGCGCCGTTCAACAGGTTCGAATCTTGCCTCGGGCATGGATGTGTGTGATGTCCTTAGGTTAGTTAGGTTTAAGTAGTTCTCTAAGTCTAGGGCACCCCGGGTGCCATGATGTCCATGGTATATTCTCCTGGCGCCCTTCGCAAGCAAATTTCTTATCCGACTATTTCTGATATTAAATCAAATATCAGGAAAAGTCTGGTTTTTTAAAGCAGTACTCATTACTTTTCTTAGAGTTTTTTTTTTTACACTCAAAGCAGTACTAATTATCCCCCTACACAAATATTACACCTCAGTTGCTGGGAACTGGAGGTTACAAGCTTAATCCCAACAAAACTTTGCCACAAACAACAACTCCGCTCTTTTCAAACATTGTTGTTTGTAGCGATAGCTTCTTCCTGTGCAATATTTTTGGCGCTATCCAGTGTAACTTGGGGGGGGGGGGATGGGTAGGGGGGGGGGGGGAGGAGTTGTGTGTGGACTATTATTCTTAATACAATACGACTAACAGAGAAAGAGTATACAGTTTTGATAGTGATTGGGAGAAGCACTATTGTTTGGTCGAATTCGGAGGAAAATCTGTGTGTTTATTGCTTAACAGTAGTGCGTAGGTACTCAAGGAAAGTAATGTAGGACGTCAGTTTTCGACAAATCACACAAAGTTTAACAGTGAGTTTCCTGTTAATTCTGAACTACGAAAACAAAGGTACAGCCTTAAAATCTAAGTTAACGTAACAGGAAAGAGTGTTTAAAAAGCCAGCTCAGCAAAATATTAATGCGTTAACAGCCTCTTATAAAGTATATTATGCTTTAGCGAAAAGGAAGAAAAACTTCTCAGTGATGGATAAGTAGTTAAAGAAGCAATGATCAGTGCCATTTGCTCGTCGATGATGATGAAATGAAGATGAGCGCAGTACAGTACCCAGGCCCCAGGCGGATCATAGTGCTGACCTGGCCTTAGACGAGATGTAGCCCCAAACGACAATACCAAAGCGCTCAGTGATCGTTCCTTTTACCACACAGTTTGAGTGAAACGCTTTTTCCCATGGGCGGTAAGCCTAGTAACATCGAAACATATGTTCTGTTAAAGCAAGTGTTCGTAATTCCATTTGCTTAACAGATGGAGGATAAAAACAATGTAAGTGTACTGGAAAGGAAATATAAACCTACAAAATACGAAATAATTTTGTAATTCAAATGGATTTAAACAAATTTGTATGATCATTTCCTTCTTGTCTCTCCTGGGATGTTTTAAGCGTTAGAAGACACTAGTTCATTCGCCAAGATGAATCGTCCAGTCAGAATCTTTCTTTCTTTCTTTTCCCTTTTTTTTTTTTTTAAGACATGTTTTCGATCTTTAGATGTGCAATCAAAGGGTTTTTGGATCTCGGACAATATAGTCTCTTCCTGCAGTTCAGTTCATGTACTATACATAACCGCTCCCAGAGGATAGCAGTCGAGGAAAGCATTCGCTTTTAAGTTTATCTGAGAGACATTGTCCATCTCTTTCACTAGACAAACAGGATCGAACGCTTTCACCATTTCCCTCGATAAACCCATTTCTCAAGTAACATTTCGACCTATGTCTAGCTGTGTGCATCGGTCCCTTGTCCTTTGGAAGAACGGCATTTCTCACTGTCGATCAGCATGATTTTTCAAGTTTTTCTCGACTGGCTCTACTGCGAATGCATTATCAGTTGTCACCTATCTTGTGTGAATCGCCATTTATACAGAAATTCGTCTACTATTAAAAGGAAGAACACGAGAATAATAAAAGGAAGACAAAGAGCCTACGGATTATGTAAAAAAACGTCCAACCAAAAAATGCGTGAGGGACCTCCATCTGTAACTTTCCACTACTTTTCAGCTACAGCTGTTCCTCTTATTTACACTTGTCCGCAATTTAGCCTTTAAATCGGAAAGGTGGCAAGAACAATTGTAAAATAAAGTACTTGCATTTACTTGTCATCTTTATCTGCAACTTTGTAATCTTTTCCGATAACGTTTTCAACTCGTTTCCGGGTGTTAATAACGTTTCAGGTAAATTTAGGCAGTACACTTAAATATAGTATAGAAAACGTTCGAATTTTATGCATCCTCTGTTTATTAAATTAGTCAGCCCAACGGCCTCTGTTTACACAAAAGTTTTTAATTCATACAGCTTTTTACTTATATTATCAACTATCATTATTCAGTGAGGCATTACTAAACATTCTGCTCCATGACCTTTTCCATTGAATTTCCGACGAGCCGCCCATCACTTTGTTGTACAAAGATGCAACAGCAATGACTGCTCAAAAATGAAGGAAAGTAATACAAAACAACACTTAATATTTGAATTGTGTAGGCTTTTAAGATTTTTTGTAATCCAACTTTTCAAACATGTTTATAACAATTTTACTTTTGATGATAGGATTCTAAAAAGCTTCTAATAAATTTTAAAGTCCGAAATTTCACCTTTACTGACAACATCTCACAATTCTATGTCAATTAAAAATTTCTAAGTAAATAATTTGGATAATGAATGCTGGAAAGGATTACTACACAAAATGTCCTAAATTGAAACACCTATCTCACAAACATAAAAAAAATGATTATCCTTCACAGAAGTCTGCCAGCTCATATACCTGCTGAAGAGTAATGAACTGTGACAACACTGAATTAGATTAATAGAACCACATCTTGCCGATCTATACTCAACCGTCTGATATTCCTGATAACATCACACACAACAAAGACAAAACAGTTTTAATTGATATTTGAGGAAGTAGTACAGTAATTGTTATTAATTACAAAATCGTCCGCCCCCGGTAGCTGAGTGCTCAGCGCGACAGACTGTCAATCCTAAGGGCCCAGGTTCGATTCCCGGCTGGGTCGGAGGTTTTCTCCGCTCAGGGACTGGGTGTTGTGTTGTCCTAATCATCATCATTTCATCCCCATCAACGCGCACGTCGCCGAAGTGGCGTCAAATCGAAAGACTTGCACCAGGCGAGCGGTCTACCCGACGGGAGGCCCTCGTCACACGATTGCATGCATTACAAAATCAGTTTTGATACAGACTCGTGTATGGCTTACTTGTTTAAACAGATGTTTGGCTTATTATGTGAGTAATACATTAAGCATACACATTTTGACACTGCTACTTTGTAAAATTGACGCACTAGACGGCGTGAAAAGTTATTGTGGTGTTACGTTGACTATACGAGGAAGTCCAGGGCAGCCATGTCTCTGAAAGAATTGTTCAGTCAGTTGCTCAGCTGAACATTATTCCTCTGTTCAGAGACCCAGTCCCTGCTCGCAAGTGAATTAAGCGTTTCGTAGTAAGAACATTTGTGGATCCAATACTACACTCCTGGAAATGGAAAAAAGAACACATTGACACCGGTGTGTCAGACCCACCATACTTGCTCCGGACACTGCGAGAGGGCTGTACAAGCAATGATCACACGCACGGCACAGCGGACACACCAGGAACCGCGGTGTTGGCCGTCGAATGGCGCTAGCTGCGCAGCATTTGTGCACCGCCGCCGTCAGTGTCAGCCAGTTTGCCGTGGCATACGGAGCTCCATCGCAGTCTTTAACACTGGTAGCATGCCGCGACAGCGTGGACGTGAACCGTATGTGCAGTTGACGGACTTTGAGCGAGGGCGTATAGTGGGCATGCGGGAGGCCGGGTGGACGTACCGCCGAATTCCTCAACACGTGGGGCGTGAGGTCTCCACAGTACATCGATGTTGTCGCCAGTGGTCGGCGGAAGGTGCACGTGCCCGTCGACCTGGGACCGGACCGCAGCGACGCACGGATGCACGCCAAGACCGTAGGATCCTACGCGGTGCCGTAGGGGACCGCACCGCCACTTCCCAGCAAATTAGGGACACTGTTGCTCCTGGGGTATCGGCGAGGACCATTCGCAACCGTCTCCATGAAGCTGGGCTACGGTCCCGCACACCGTTAGGCCGTCTTCCGCTCACGCCCCAACATCGTGCAGCCCGCCTCCAGTAGTGTCGCGGCAGGCGTGAATGGAGGGACGAATGGAGACGTGTCGTCTTCAGCGATGAGAGTCGCTTCTGCCTTGGTGCCAATGATGGTCGTATGCGTGTTTGGCGCCGTGCAGGTGAGCGCCACAATCAGGACTGCATACGACCGAGGCACACAGGGCCAACACCCGGCATCATGGTGTGGGGAGCGATCTCCTACACTGGCCGTACACCACTGGTGATCGTCGAGGGGACACTGAATAGTGCACGGTACATCCAAACCGTCATCGAACCCATCGTTCTACCATTCCTAGACCGGCAAGGGAACTTGCTGTTCCAACAGGTCAATGCACGTCCGCATGTATCCCGTGCCACCCAACGTGCTCTAGAAGGTGTAAGTCAACTACCCTGGCCAGCAAGATCTCCGGATCTGTCCCCCATTGAGCATGTTTGGGACTGGATGAAGCGTCGTCTCACGCGGTCTGCACGTCCAGCACGAACGCTGGTCCAACTGAGGCGCCAGGTGGAAATGGCATGCCCAGCCGTTCCACAGGACTACATCCAGCATCTCTACGATCGTCTCCATGGGAGAATAGCAGCCTGCATTGCTGCGAAAGGTGAATATACACTGTACTAGTGCCGACATTGTGCATGCTCTGTTGCCTGTGTCTATGTGCCTGTGGTTCTGTCAGTGTGATCATGTGATGTATCTGACCCCAGGAATGTGTCAATAAAGTTTCCCCTTCCTGGGACAATGAATTCACGGTGTTCTTATTTCAATTTCCAGGAGTGTATAAATTCGTCCCAAGAAACACGGTAGTTTTTCAAAATGTCATATGATACGGCAACAATATTGTCCTACCTCGTAGTGGAAAGCTGGTTCGATGGCCTTCCGGTGCCTCCTCCAGGTGTCACCCGTACAGGTGATGAGCCCGTCGCTTATGAGAGTCCGGAGCACGTGCATGAAGTAGGGGTCCCGCTCGCACGTCTTGGTCGACGCCAGGACCTTCCGCACGTCTTCTGGTCGCGATATCACAATGAACAGCTTGGGACCCACGTAGTACCTGCAACACAGTGTCTTGAAACTGTACAAGTGCAGTGCGTTTCCATGAAACTTTGATAAAGCACTTACAGTATTGCAATCAGGCTCAAGCAAACGACGTAACAAAGTTAACACTTCTGCTAACTATCCTTGAAACAAATAACGCTTTCGAAAGCATCGGCCCTTCGAAATTCTAGAATTTTGGAGTCACGTGCTGCCACAAGCTATACGCCAAATAAGAAACCGTATTGAAAGCCGACAAAATGGACTGAAAAGAACAGACCCATTCTCTAATGAAATCGAGGTACTACGCGTACCAATTAGTTTCTGCCGTTCAACATTAACATTCTTGTTGTCACCATAACGTCTCTCTGGAGTACATCAAGCTGCCGCCTTACGTAAGAGTAAGTATATTTTTTCTAGCCTCGAAATGAATTAGTAAAGTTTGTAATTGTCTGCACTACAAAATTGATTTTACTGTATAATATCTTCAAAAAAGCTATGTTCTTTTCATAAATAAGTACTGTACAGCACCATATACTGGACCCCCTACAATCCGTAATAACTTTTTATATCCCTTTTTTCATTTTCTCACCACTGAAGGGCTAGGCTGTACTGGCAGCGATGTTATTTGGTATCACGGCGAGTTTTGTCTATGCTGTAGACTACTGAGATACTAAATGGCTCAGCCGGCCGGAGTGGCCGTGCGGTTCTAGGCGCTGCAGTCTGGAACCGAGCGACCGCTACAGTCGCAGGTTCGAATCCTGCTTCGGGCATGGGTGTATGTGATGTCCTTAGGTTAGTTCGGTTTAATTAGTTCTAAGTTCTAGGCGACTGATGACCTCAGAAGTTAAGTCGCATAGTGCTCAGAGCCATTTTGAACTAAATGGGTCAGGAATCAGCCGAGACTGCGAGCAAGGTTTCTGACTGTGTGTGGGGAGCATACGAAGGTTTCTTGGATCAGGTGACTGTCCATCCACTCATTATAGTGATAGCTATCCGAGACCCAAATTAGTGCCACTCACGGACGAGACCACTAAAATCCCAGTCATCAGTTGCCGAAGCTTTCGCAACAAAGTCCATGAGTTTGAAGCACTCCCAACAAGTCAATGGAGCTCATGCTTGGAAAGAGAAGGGCAGCTAAAACCCGAGATGATACAGGTGAAATATTTGAAGCAAACCTAAGTGTATAACTAAACGCTAACTAATGGGTAATAGCACTCCGTCTTCAGGCCACAAGTGGCCCATCGGGATCATCCGACCGCCGTGTCGTCCTCATAAGGATGCAGATAGGACGGGCATATGGTCAGCACACTGCTCTCCCGGTCGTTACGATGGTTTTCTGACCGGACCCGCTACTATTCGGTCGAGTAGCTCCTCAAGTGGGATCCCGAGGCTCAGTTCAGCCCGAAAAGTGGCAACAGCGCGTGGCGGTCCAGATGGTTAATCATCAAAGTGCCGGCCACGCCCGACAGCGCTTAATTTCGGTGATCTGACTGGAACTGGTGTATCCACTGCGGCAAGGCCGTTACCTAACTAATAGCTAATGGTGGTGTTGTATTTATTACAGCAGGAAATAAAGTCATACTCAGCGACGTACGAGGATCACTCAAAAAGTAATGTCTCCTGTTTGCTTTATTTGTCAGGAATTTCAGATGCAAGTACATTGGTTGAAAACCACAACACTGACGATTAATTTATGACTTTATATTTATAACTTCCTATTTCCCTCCATTTCCACAGTTTTGGTCCTCTTTTAACAAGGCATGTATTCCATTGTGGTGAAACGCTCGGTACTGCTTCCGAAGTCTTGACACTCGGACATTTTCATAGCGTGCTCATTTTAAAAGTGAATCCCACGATGAGCCCGAACAGATGGAAGCCTGATGACGCCATGTCAGAGCTGTATGGGGGATGAGGCAACACTTCTCATTCAATTTGCCAATATATTCGGTGGTGTGATAACTGGTGTGCGGTCGTGGATTGTCACCCAAAATAGCTTTCGTTGGGAGAGCTTGCTGAAGAGGTACTTTAAGCTGTCTGGGGGTTCTGACTTACTGCACAGAATTTGTTGTCGACCCCTACATCAAAAAATTAACCATAATCAAACCCTCTGTGACTCAAAATACTGTATCCGTAACTTTCTGATCCGATCGCACAGTTTTCAACCTTTTTTTCCCCCTCGGTGAGTTTCTGTGATGCCATGTCATTGGATGCCCCTTTTCTTCTGGTTTAAAAAAATAGTTCATGTTCCTGGTCACATTTTTTTTTCAGAAAATCCTTTTCCTCCAAACGGAAGCGCTGCAGGAGTTGGGAGGCAACTGTATTTCTTTCCTCTTTATCATGGTCGGTTAGTATTCTTGATAACCAAGATGCACAAACCTTTGAGTATCCCAGTTGTTGAATAATCGGTATCACGCTGCTTTTACTGAGGAAGGCAACGTGACACTAATCGTGGAGTTACTTAGGTTGCCGCTTCGCGTTTCGTCAGCCAACGGTGTTTGACCTTCAGTTTCGTTACAACGACGAACCTATCGTCTAATAGTGCTGGTATCCTCTGATGCATCTCCGTGCATATTTCCCAGTCTTTCACGAATATGAGTGGGCGTTTCATTTTCTATATTCAATAGTTCATCACAGGACCCTATCTAATACGAACATCGATATCGGCCATTTTGCAGGCGACTCCATTTCTGGCATCTGTTGACACAGAAAACTACTTCTGCAGTGGGTTGAAGAAGAAGCATTGCGGAGTAACAGCTAATTCAAATTTTTCGCTTAACAAACTTTGTTTATGGAGGCTTTTTGACTGGCCATCGTATTTCATGAACTACATACCGTACAGTGATAAAATTAAGCTGCATTCGAGGTCGTCCGCGCAAGACTCTGGTCAGTGGATACACTGGATATAATGAGTGATTCAAAATTGTTACTTTGGTCATGGAACGTGCATGTGCATAAAAGATGCCCTAATCTGCAGATTATGTAGTGGTCTCAGACTTGCTCACCATCATTTGTAACAGACAGAAGCTATGCTAGACTAAAGTTGAATACCGTACGTGTTTGGTCAACATTCAATAGATAGACATCCATCCCATTTCAGTGGCAACATAGGTCTGAACATAATTTTGTATATTAGATCTAATTGCATAACACAGACCTTACGTCTTTGAAGACGTCCATCCCGAAACTGACAAAAGTGGCCGTAAACAGCTGTAACAACAATGATAACCAGAGTACAATGGGCAGTCAAAGTTGTAGAAAGATTTACATCAGTAATCTAGGTAAAGACGTAATAGTGTCTTATGTCAACGAGGAACTCGAAAATTTAGCTCTGGGCAGGAGCCTGCAGAAGAACTGGAGCTGAAACTTAGGAAACAGCTGACCCAGTAAATACTGGAAACCGATTTTCACTACCAAGTTCACATGTTAGGCCTTGAACCGGTTTTACAACCCTATCAGATATCGGATTTGCAAGCTTCAGTTGCTTACCGTGGAAAGTCTGTGTAAATCGCCTGCTCCGATTCCACCGAGGCAATGTATTTAGGTTATCAGTATCTTCGTAATATTTTTGTAGAAGCGAGAATAAGGATGCTCCGTGAACTCATAAGGAGGAAGAGAGGGAGATTTTTCAAGAAAAGATGCTTCAAAAATGTAATCTACGCTAGTTAAAGTGTGCGAAACTGGATTATCACACGTAAATAGATAACGTGCTTTTGAAAAAAATGCAAAGTTATCACTGGTGAAATGTTATTGCACTCCAAAAACTTGGAGAGTCGGAATCGCTGGAAAACTCCCTAATGAGTAAAGACACATTCTTAACCCTGCACACAGAATGAGCGAAAATTTAGCCAGCCGGTGTGGCCGAGCGGTTCTAGGCGCTTCAGTCTGGAACCACGCGACCGCTACTGTCGCAGGTTCGAATACTGCCTCGGGCATGGATGTGTGTGATGTCCTTAGGTTAGTTAGGTTTAAGTAGTTCTAAGTTCTAGGGGACTGATGACCTCAGATGTTAAGTCCCATAGTGCTCAGAGCCATTTGAACCATTTTTTGGGAGAGCCTTTGCCACTAAATGAGCGTCAGTACAGCAGTTTGTAAATTAGCCAGCTATGAGTATACAGAGTTGGATGAAAAATTATTACGTCACAATGGCTTAGACATGAAAAAAATTACGTTACCGGTTTTGGCAAGTAGTTGATATCTTCAGATGTGATTAATCCACTAAAAAACTTCATATAGTTATATAAACAAATATAGTTGGGCACCTGTGACCATCATTATTTTAACATTTCAATGAATGTACATCACATCATCATATGATAAAAGACTTGAAATTAGATATCGTCTTGCTTTACTGCACATAGGGATATCGGAGAAAGGGTATAGGAAAAATGGGGGAAGGGAGTAAGAGGGGGGGGGGGATAGCAGTCGAAACGAGAGGATTACAGCGTACTCTACATCTGATTATGTCTTTTGTGGTCTATCATGCAAAAGTGATAGTTTCTTTAAAAAAAAGGGGGGCCAAGGGCGCAAAGTACTACCTTAAAATCATAAAACCTTTAAAAAAATTTTAAATTAAAAAAAATTCAAATAACTTGAAAAATTAGTAACATATGCATACGGCTGCAACTGTCGTATATTAAAATCATATAAAAGTATAGATTTCTTTACGTCTAATCCAACATTTAATAAACTTCTTTACGTCTAATCCAACATTTAAAGCAAATTATCTAAAAAATTGTTGTAGTGAAGGAAGTGCTCATATTAAATCACTCACATGTGTATAACTAAACGACTGACAAAACCATGATGTTGTTAATGGAAGAGGTAAGGACGCTAAGGTCATTATTAAAAAAATGCAAGCGTTATGTGTACGATAAAATGAGTGAAAACTCATATAAAAGCTGTTACAATGAAATAAAAATAAAACACCATGATCTCAGGATAGCAAAGTCCTCCACTGGGTTGTTCTGTAGTGTTGCATTGCAGGTTCCCGCGCCGTTGTTTTCTTTATAGTTGTTATCTTATTTTTTGAAATTTATTTATTGTGTTTCGGCGTTAACCACTTAGCCAGAAATTTGAGTAGTTACATATATGGTATACAATATCTTATATACAGCATATGAATTAGGAATTACATTAACAGCAGTCAACGTTCATGGTACAATTTGTACATTCACATATTCAACACAGTTCGTATATCACAATTTCTGATGTGTCTGACTTGCAAACTAGGTATCAACTTCTTGCAGAAACAGACCAGTACTGACGTAGCCAGTTGTTGACAACTGCCAACGTGTTTTCAGTAGCGCGTGGTAGGCCCGGTGTGGTCACCTCGACCGACATAGTTGCTGCGTCCGTCACCTGCTACCTATCTCAAGGTCTGGCCTTCTACGTTCCACCGGAGGATCAACTCCTCAAAAACATTTCAAAACGAACTCCGACAAAAACCGTAGTGATCGTTCAGCAGATTTACGGGATCCAGCATGTTATGTGAGTGAATTGCAAGCTCCCCCCATATATCTAGTGCCTGTCCCTGATCTGTTCTATGTAAATTTTTAAGCGTCCTTTGTAGTCATTCGACAGCATGTATATTCAACCAAGTGAGGATCGAAAGTTGTCTTATAGCTATAGAGCCGTAAGCGTTCCTCAAATCTAATCTCAGAATGTCGTCTCGTCAGCTCTACGTATATTTTTTTAGCAATTAATACGCTTTGTCCAGTATACTCCCGAAATTGCAAACGGATTCTTGTTATTTTCAGTGTTGTGCTGTAGTTGTATTTTAAACAGTTGCGTCCGGAAACATTTGTTAACTTTCATGTCACGAAAGCGTTTTGCAACCTTATCGTTCACCTGATCATAATTTCATAGGTGCACGTCACGTTTTCATCCTTACAAGGGAACCTCCCCATCGCACCCCCCCCCAGATTTAGTTATAAGTTGGCACAGTGGATAGGCCTTCAAAAACTGAACACAGATCAATCGAGAAAACAGGAAGAAGTTGAGTACAACTCCTCCGCTGTTCGATCGTGTGTATCTGAGAGCACCGAATTACGTAGGGATCCATAGGGAGCGGTGATGGACCTTAGGTACAGAAGAGACTGGAACAGCACATTACGTCCACATGCTAACACCTTTTTATCGATTCGTCAGTATTTGATGTGGTTTACGAAATATATCCAGCGGTAATGTTAGGTGACTCACCCTGTATATATATATATATATATATATATATATATATATATATATATATATACATCACCCTGTATATATATATATATATATATATATATATATATACAGGGTGAGTCACCTAACATTACCGCTGGATATATTTCGTAAACCACATCAAATATATATATATATATATATATATATATATATATATATATATATATATATATATATATACAGGGTGAGTCACCTAACATTACCGCTGGATATATTTCGTAAACCACATCAAATACTGACGAATCGATTCCACAGACCGAACGTGAGGAGAGAGGCTAGTGTAATTGGTTAATACAAACCATAAAAAAATGCACGGAAGTATGTTTTCTAACACAAACCTACGTTTTTTAAAATGGAACCCCGTTAGTTTTGTTAGCACATCTGAACATATAAACAAATACGTAATCATTGCCGTTTGTTGCATTGTAAAATGTTAATTACATCCGGAGATATTGTAACCTAAAGTTGACGCTTGAGTACAACGCCTCCGCTGTTCGATCGTGTGTATCTGAGAGCACCGAATTACGTAGGGATCCATAGGGAGCGGTGATGGACCTTAGGTACAGAAGAGACTGGAACAGCACATTACGTCCACATGCTAACACCTTTTTATTGGTCTTTTTCACTGACGCACATGTACATTACCATGAGGGGTGAGGTACACGTACACACGTGGTTTCCGTTTTCAATTACGGAGTGTAATAGAGTGTGTTCCTGACATGTCAGGCCAATAGATGTTCAATATGGTGGCCATCATTTGCTGCACACAATTGCAATCTCTGGCGTAATGAATGTCGTACACGCCGCAGTACATCTGGTGTAATGTAGCCGCAGGCTGCCACAATACGTTGTTTCATATCCTCTGGGGTTGTAGGCACATCACGGTACACATTCTCCTTTAACGTACCCTACAGAAAGAAGTCCAGAGGTGTAAGATCAGGAGAACGGGCTGGCCAATTTATGCGTCCTCCACGTCTTATGAAACGCCAGTCGAACATCCTGTCAAGGGTCAGCCTAGTTTGAACTGCGGAATGTGCAGATGCACCATCATGCTGATACCACATACGTCGACGCGTTTCCTGTGGGACATTTTCGAGCAACGTTGGCAGATCATTCTGTAGAAACGCGATGTATGTTGCAGCTGTTTGGGCCCCTAATGAAGTGAGGACCAATGAGGTGGTCGCCAATGATTTCGCACCATACATTTACAGTCCACGGTCGAAGTCGCTCTACCTGTCTGAGCCAGCGAGGATTGTCCACGGACCAGTAACGCATGTTCCGTAGATTCACTGCCCCGTGGTTTGTGAAACCCGCTTCATCGGTAAACAGGTAGAACTGCAACGCATTCTCTGTTAATGCCCATTGACATAATTGTACTCGATGATTAATGTCACCACCATGTAATTGCTGATGTAGCGACACATGAAACGGGTGAAAGCGGTGACGATGCAGTATACGCATGACACTACTTCGACTCAGTCCACCGGATCTCGCAATGTCCCGTGTACTCATGTGTGGGTCCATGGCAACAGCAGCTAACACACCAACTGCACCCGCTTCTCCTGTGACGGGCCTGTTACGGACCCGTTTGCGTGCTACGACCATACATGTTGCATACAGTTGGCGGTTTTGCAATGTGCGGCACGTTGGATGCTCTCTGTCCGGGTACCGTTCTGCATACACCCTGCAGGCTTCAGCTGCATTTCGTCGACACTCGTCATAGATGAGTATCATCTCCGCCTTTTCAGAGTTCGAATACACCATGCTCACAGTTCCTACAACACTACACTATCACAGACGTCTGGTAACACGGTGTACTACAGTTAGTCTGCGTGGGGAGACGAATGCAGAATATCAATAGCAGCAAGCGCTACATGCGGACACGGCGACAGCTAGACCAAACCACAACAGTGCACTACAGCCACACTCGTAAACACGGCCGTCATCGTAAACATGTCTCTGCAGATGCTGCTCGCCGACCGTGGCCCGTGTTTGTTACAACACGTAACTGAACGTCGGAGGTTTCAAGCGTCAATTTTAGGTTACAATATCTCCGGATATAATTAACATTTTACAATGCAACAAACGGCACTGATTACGTATTTGTTTATATGTTCAGATGTTCTAACAAAACTAACGGGGTTCCATTTTAAAAAACGTAGGTTTGTGTTAAAAAACATACTTCCGTGCATTTTTTTATGGTTTGTATTAACCAATTACACTAGCCTCTCTCCTCACGTTCGGTCTGTGGAATCGATTCGTCAGTATTTGATGTGGTTTACGAAATATATCCAGCGGTAATGTTAGGTGACTCACCCTGTATATAACATAGTGGGAGTATTGTGGACACTCTGACTTGTGTACAAATTTGATCTGTTTCTGGCAGATTAAAACTGTGTGCCGGACCGAGACTCGAACTTGGGACCTTTGCCTTTCGTGCTTGGGTAGCTCAGTTGGTAGAGCACTGGCCCGCGAAAGGCAAGGTCCCGAGTTCGAGTCTCGGTCCGGCACACAGTTTTAATCTGCCAGGAAGTTTCATATCAGCGCACACTCCGCTGCAGAACGAAAATCTCATTCTGGAAACATCCCCCAGGCTGTGGCTAAGCCACGGTCCGCAATATCCTTTCTTCCAGGAGTGCTAGTTCTGTAAAGTTTGCAGGAGAGCATACAGTCTGCCTTCGGCAGTGACACAGTGCGGACCGTGTTGCCTGCCGGCCGCGCTGTGGTGCGCGCGCCTGTTTGTTTACCCCGGAGCAGCTTCGCGTGTGCGGTGTTGTGAGTCTAGAACGAGATGGCACACTCGTACAGAAAAACGACTTTGAAGTTCAGTTTTGCGAACGACTATACACGACCAAAGGCACACGAAATTGAACGTTTCTTCAGAGAAGAGGTAAAAATCGATCCACAGGAAATCATGGGAATCAATTTATCGCTCGTTTCAAGCGTCGTCTATGTCAAACTTGTTGACGAGGCTGCTTGCGAAAGACTTCTACAACGATCACCGAACGGGTATCGTTTCTGTCATGCCGACGGGAATGTTGGTGCGGTTACAGTCGATCACGCGGGAATGGGGATCCGCACTATACGAGTCTTCGAACTTCCGTTTGAGATCCCGTCTGAACTTGTTACCGACGCCTTTCGACCATACGGTACAGTTCTATCCCATGTGGCCGAAAAATGGACGAGTTTTACAACGTACCCCGTTTTAAATGGGGTGAGACAAATACGGATAGAACTGCGCAAGCACGTCCCCTCTTATTTGTACATAGGAGGTTGTCGAGCGATTATAATCTATGATGGGCAACCTCGCACTTGCTCGGGGTGCGGGAAAGAAGGTCACGTCCACTCGGAATGCCTCCAGCGACGTTTAGTGCAAACTCCACGGAATGACGTTCAGTCACCACAACCAACGACTGTCTTACCGTTGACCTTTGTGGAAGCCCTGAGAGGCGACGTGAGGGAGACTTCCGGTGGGCACCAGCAGCTGCCCCCTATAGAGAACATGGACACCAACGGACTGGAACTCCGACCACCGGTTCCACCACAGCAGACACAGGACATCACAGAAGAGATGCAGTTGACGGCCGCTCCAGGCTCATCCGTGGTGGCTGCCAGTGCTTCCACCGAGGCCCAAGACGGAGGATACGCAACCCCAACAGCCGATGCGGAAGCAAGGCAACGGAAACAGCGTTCGCCGAAGAGAAGAAAGAAGCGTCGACTGACTTCTGCTGACGATAGCCATAGTCCCGAGGGGACAGTGGACGACAACGACAGTATCGACCTGAGACCAGTGGATCCAACAGATACCGAGATGACGATGCAGGAACTACACAGCGACGATAACTTCAACTCTCCTTCTGGTGACCGGAAGGCAGAAGTGGAGATGACAACTGTCCAACATCAGAGCGATGACACCGTTACCTCCCATCCTTCGACCAGTTCCGGAAATATGCTGGGGGACTGGGCGCAAGAAATGGACCAACAGGAACAGGATGAAAATACGAACGCGACGATTGAGGACAGTCCTGGCCAGAGGCCGGGAGGGGTCGGGAAACGTTGACCAACTTAGGTGTGTTGAGGAGCGCCGGGGGTGCAGATGGACGCTTAATGACACCGCCCTACAACTGATGAACACAAGCCAGGCGTACCGCATTGCCAAGATAAACATTAATGGCATACGGACACCGCTTAAAATTCAAATTCTGAAAGATATGTTACGCGCTGCGGACGTGGATATTGTACTCCTACAAGAAGTGCGTTTCACATCGCCGCTTGAGTTCTACGGTTACGAGGCACATTATTCAGTGCACGATGAAAGTGGATGCGGTGTGGCGATTCTCACCAGGGAAGGAATAGAAGTGGAGGACGTCAGGTCTCTCCCTTCGGCACGCGGCATAGCGATCACTGTCGACGGCGTTCGTTTCATCAATTTATACGCACCATCTGGCTCCACAAAACGAAGAGAAAGGGCGACTTTTTACACCGAAGAGATAGCACCGTTGTTCGCTGGACGCTTTGATAACTATATAGTGGGCGGCGACTTTAATTGTGTCGTCGACAAAAAGGACCAAGTACCTCATTATGTGCCATGCATGGAACTGCGTGCGTTGATTACCGAAATGGCGCTTCTGGATACCTGGGAACTGCAGCATGGTGACAGACCGGGTTATACGTTTGTCACGGGACACTCGGCGAGTAGACTTGATAGAGTGTACGTGACACGAGCTCTACGGACGACGATACTGGATGCCGAAATCTGGCCAGCGGCTTTTACGGATCATATGGCGTACGTCTGTACGATGTCACTAACGCGTCAGAAGATATGGCGGAGTAAAGGTCACTGGAAAATGAATTGTGCACTTTTACGTGACACTGAATGTCACCGGTCGATAGAGGCGGCCTGGGAGACCTGCGTTCGCCGCCAACGAGCATACACCTCGGTTCTCCAGTGGTGGGTTAAATGCGCAAAACCAACGTTACGGAGAACGTTGATACGATACGGGCAGGACAAATCGCAGTGGAACCGCACAACGGCTGATTTTTATTTTACAGCCCTGAGGGAGCTGATGACCCAACAACCATCGCCGGAAAGGCACACGGCCATGCGCAGGATAAAAGCCAAGTTATTACAGCTGACGAGACTAAGAATGGAAGGTATAATGGTCCGGGCGAGATTGGCGGACACAGTTGCTGCCGAAACCCCCTCCATGCACCACGTGGTACGTGAACGCCAACGACGACGCAGGACATTGATCAGGGAACTAATCTCTGAAACTGGCCAGCAAGTTGTGCACCAGCGTGATATTGCGCATGTGTTTACCGGCTATTTCCGCCAGTTATATGGACCTGTACATGTGAACCACGAGACACTACATGATGTCATCTCGGAAATGCTAGACAGAGGACCACCACTGGATGCAGAGACTTTCATCACAGCGATAACAGAGGACGAGCTGACAGACGCAATTGCCAGGGGGGCTCCGAACAAGTCCCCAGGACAGGACGGCTTCCCAATTGAATTTTACCGCGCCTTTGCATACCTCATGGGACGGACCTGGATTCAGATGTACAACGAACTCCTGTTACCGCAGACTGAGATACCTCCCGAATTCACGGAGGGTATCATCATCCCAATACCCAAACCACGCGGTGGCAGAAATCCAGGAGATTATAGACCACTCACTCTCTTGAACTGCGACTATAAGATTTTCGTGCGCATCCTTGGGGCTCGCCTGCGCTCTTCACTTTCTGATAGACTCCTCATAGATCAAACTTGCCTCGGCGGTAAGAGCAACGTACATACGGCGCTCAGTGACTACCGAGATATCATCGCATTAGCAGCGGCATGCCGAGTGCGTGGGGCACTCGTCGCTATTGACTTCGATCATGCATTCGACAGAGTGGATCATACCTTTTTGCATGCGGTGATGGGCAGATTGGGAATCCCACAGGCCTTCATCCTAGTGATCATGCGACTGTTACACGGCGTACGATCAAAGGTCTCGGTGAATGGGCGGGGCACTGACTACATTGTTATTTCAAGGTCAGTTCGTCAAGGTTGCCCCCTTTCGATATTTTTGTATGCAATGGCTTTGGAACCCTGTCTATATGGTCTCCGAAGACGGTTGGAGGGCGTGCCGTTGCCAGAACTGACCTTTCATTGCCGCGCTTATGCTGACGATGTGATGCTGGTGACACGGACAGGCGAAGAAGTACGTACGGCGTTGGCATGGATACAGCGATACGGGATGGCGGCAGGAAGCGTGCTTAATCTACAAAAATCACGCTGCATGAATGTCGGCCGAGGATTACAACCGGGGGAGGAAGGCCCGCTCATCTTAGTTAAGACCATAAAATGCCTAGGTATTACGTTCCACACGGATGTGCAGCGGACAGCAGCGGATAACTACCGACGCATATTGAAGCTGATGCGGGCAATGGTGCTGTTACAGAAATTAAGAGCGTTGGATATGATTCAGAGGGTGACCTATGTTAACGTATACATAGCACCGAGACTCACTCACGTAGCGCATGTCCTGCCTTTAACGCGCACAATGGCATCACGGATACAAGCAACTTTCGGAACCTACGTGTGTGGGACACCTGTTTAAGATCCGATACACAACGCTTACGCTACCACCTGGAGAGGGTGGACTTGGTCTAGTGAACGTATATGAAAAGGCACGGGCGTTATTCGTCAGTACGATTTTCCGACAGTGGCGCGGTCAATTTCGCAATATCTCGGGTGCTTTGGCCGATGTACTAGCGCCCACTTCAATGCTGCCCCCAGTCGATGTGGGCCATATTTCATCGAAGCTGTCACATTTCAAGTCTTTTTTTTTGGAGCTTAGCTATATCAGAGATTCCTTCCCAACAACACGACTACCGACGACGCGGGACGTATACCAACTCTTACTGCGCCGGTGCCCCAGGAATACCCTGGAAAAGAAGTACCCAGACAAGAACTGGCGACAGATATGGCGCGTTATACGGAACGTTTACCTCCCAACGTCGGTACGCTCAACATGGTATGTGGTGGTAAATAGGAAGTTCGCAACGAATCAACGGCGCACGCGATTCATTTGGCAGACACTCCACTATGTTTAGGCTGCGCAACAGTGGACACTGATGAACATCGTTTAGCATGTAGTGGGACGGCTCCAGTGTGGCACTTGGTACAACAGATATTGGCGTTCCTGTTACGCTCCGCCCCTCACACAATTTCATCAGACACACTTTTTTTCCCCCAAGAATCTTATTTCCCGGTCCAAAATACCAATGCAGTGACATGGGTACGGGGAATGGTGGTGGGCTACGTGTATAACGAATCGGAAAAGGACAAACTTGATTTTTGGCATTTTCTCCTGGATGGACACACGAAGCTGCAACAGCATAAGAAATATAGGCAAGACTTCGCTAATTACTTGCGACTTACATTTACCGACCCGCCGGCCAGATGGGGTGTAACGGGTGAGAGATGAGATAGACGAAGAAGCCGAGATAGACATCGATCACACTTACGGACCCTTAGTTAAGTTCGAGAAGACGACCCAGTCTTACACCAACGTCTGGAGAACGAGTCGATAGATGGCTCTCTTGCTCTATCGAACGTCGGGTCGTGAGCAGGTGTTGCCCCCGCCACGAATTTCATTTCATTGCTACAGGAGCATGTTTCTTTTGTATTTGTATTATCCGCAATTGTCTTCATGTCTTTCATTTGAGCAAAAAAAAAAGAAAAAAAAAGTTGGTAGAGCACTTGCCCGCGAAAGGCAAGGTCCCGAGTTCGAGTCTCGGTCCGGCACACAGTTTTAATCTGCCAGGAAGTTTCACATCAGCGCACACTCCGCTGCAGAACGAAAATCTCATTCTGGAAACATCCCCCAGGCTGTGGCTAAGCCACGGTCCGCAATATCCTTTCTTCCAGGAGTGCTAGTTCTGTAAAGTATGCAGGAGAGCTTCTGCAAAGTTTGGAAGGTAGGAGACGAGGTTACTGGCGGAATTAAAGCTGTGAGGACGGCTCGTGAGGAATCGTGCTTGGGTATCTCAGTTGGTAGAGCACTTGCCCGCGAAAGGCAAAGGTCCCGAGTTCGAGTCTCGGTCCAGCACACAATTTTAATCTGCCAGGAAGTTTCATATCAGCGCACACTCCACTGCAGAGTGAAAATCTCATTCTGGAAATAAGTGATTTCTATCTGTTTGATGATGCGTGGCTACGATACCCTAAGAATTATCACATGCACCTCAGTGTACTGAACATTTACACGTTTTGTGACAAGTTTCTTGTTACCTTTTAAATAATGATATGTTTAAGATTTTTCATCTTGTTGCACATTCACGAGACCGTTTCACTTGGGATCTGTGGAAAATACACTCTCATAAATGTTTTCTAAGTGAATATTTAATGTGTATTCTTGTCTTCTGACATGTTCACAGATCTCCTTACTAAAGATTAAATGGAACGAAAGTACACCCAATCTAATCTTAATACGAAGGGCATCGAATAAGTAATGCAACACTTTTTTCCCGGTCAATTTAGGGTGAAAAAATGAGGAATTTGCTGTGGGACATCGTGGAATATTCCCACTTCAGCCCCTATTGTTTCATGAAGTTCCGACAGGTGGCGCCACTATCCGTAGCCTTCACAACGACTGCTGCAACGGAGGTGCGTTCCAAGGAGAGATCCGTCACTGGGTTTCTTTTGGCGGAAAACAAGAGCGTCATAGAAATACATAGGCGCTTGCAGAATGTCTACAGTGACCTGGCAGTAAACAAAAACACATTGAGTCGTTGGGCTAGGCGTCTGTCATCATCGCAACAATGCCACGCAAACCTGTCCGATCTTCCGCTTGCCGGCCGGCTGCGCACAGCTATGAGTCCTGCAATAATGGAACGACCGAACACTCTCATCCGAGGTTATCGACCGATCACAAACAGACATCTGGCTGGTCAACTAGGCATTTCTGTCGATAGTGCTGACACACTCGTCCACCGGTTGGGATACTCAAAGGTTTGTGCCTGCTGGTTAGGTGTAACAGAAGACCATAGAGCAATGAAGGACAATCTGTGCGGATTGCTTGCGTGTTACGAGGCTGTTCGTGACTAATTATTGGCGGACATCGTCACAGGTGATGAAACAGTGATTAATAGCTTCGAACCGGAAACAAAACGGCAATCCATAGAGTGGTGGAACAGCACCTCTCCTCCTAAGAAAAATTTCAAAGCCGCACCTTCAGCCGGTAAAGTCAAGGAGACGGTTTTCGGGGACTCTGAAGAGGTTTTTCTGTTCGATGTCTTCCCTGATGGTGCAACGATCAACTCTGAAGTGTAGCGTGATACCCTCAGGAAACTGAAGAAACAACTTCGGCGTGTTCGTCGCCACAAAAATGCAGATGAACTTCTCCTTCTCCTGGTCCCGGCGGAGGTTCGAGACCTCACTCGGGCATGGGTGTGTGTGTTTGTCCTTAGGATAGTTTAGGTTAAGTAGTGTGTAAGCTTAGGGACTGATGACCTTAGCAGTTAAGTCCCATAAGATTTCACACACATTTAAACATTTTTTTCTCCTTCTCCTTAACAACGCAAGGCCTCACACAACTCTGCGCACCCGAGAGGAACTCACAAACCTTATTGGGCTGCTCATCCTCCCTACAGCCCGGATCTCGCACTTTCCGACCTGTGTTTGGCCCAACGACGGATGCACTCCGCGGGGAGCAGTACGTGGATGTTGGGAAGGTTATTGACGCAGCAAGGCGTCATCTCCGACGTCGAAGAGTAGAGTGGTACCACGCAGGCATATAGACCCTTCCAGTAAGGTGGAGTAAGGCCGTCGCATTGTGTTGAAACATAGAGCTTAGTAGCCAAAAAGAGTGAGGAATAATATATATTGGAATCTCGAATAAAACCAAACTGCTCTTAGACAATGCTTATTCAAGCCCCCTCGTAAATGCCTACCATACATCTGTCATGAATTTTGCGTTCGTTAAAAAGCTGTATTACTACTACTAGTTCCTTAAGTCTGTCAATTCCGACTTCTAATATCTCGAATGGTATCTCATCTTGTATACCACATCACCCCCGACTCCAATAGTGCCGTTTAGCTTCGTGGACTTATGTACATCTACATCTACATGTACATGGTTACTCTGCAATTCACACTGAAGTGACTGGCAGAGGGTTCATCGAACCATTTTCATACTACTTCTCTACCATTCCACTCCCGAATGGCGCATACGAACAAGGAACACCTAAATCTTTCCGTTCGAGCTCTGATTTTCCTTATTTTATTAGGATGATCATTTCTCCCTATGTAGATTAGTGTCAACAAAATATTTTCGCATTCGGAAGAGAAAGTTAGTGATTGAAATTTTGTAAATAGATCTCGCCGCAAAGAAAACCGCCTTTGTTTCAGTGACTGCCACCTCAACTCACGTATCATATCAGTGACACTCTCACCCCTATTGCGCGATAACACGAAACGAGCTGCCCTTCTTTGCACTATTTCGATGTCCTCCGTCAATCCTACCTGGTAAGGGTCCCACACCGCGGAGCAATATTCCAGCAGAGGAACGACATGTATGATATAGGCTGTCTCTTTAGTGGGTTTGTCGCATCTTCTAAGTGTTCTGCCAAGAAAGCGCAGTCTTTGTTTCGCCTTCCCCACAATATTATGTTGTCTTTCCACTTAAAGTTGCTCGAAATTGTAATTCCTAGGTGTTTAGTCGAACTGGGAGCCCTTAGATTTGTGCGATTTATCATATACCCAAAATTTATCGGATTTCGTTTAGTACCCATGTGGATGACCTCGCGCTTTTCTTTGTTTAGTGCCAATTGCCACTTTTCGCACCATGCAGAAATTCTCTCTAGATCATTTTGTAATTGGAATTGATCTTCTGATGATTTTACTAGACGGTAAATTACAGCGTCATCTGTAAACAATCTAAGGGGGCTGCTCAGATTATCACCTAGATCATTTATTTAAATCAGGAACAGCAAAGGGCCTATGACACTACCTTGCGGAACGCCATATATCACTTCTGCTCTACTCGATGTAGCTTTTCCGTTTTCTCATTAGGTATGCTTTACTCGCGATCATTGCTTGATTTGTGGCGGTACGCACGGTACAAATTCTCCATTCGACTTTAACATTCAACATCAGGAAATGGGACGTATTAAAATATGTCAGAGCTGATGAATATGGGCACATCTTGTGGAAGTGAAGCCTGCGCTGGGGATATGTTTCACTATGCCTGGCTCGTGTTAGGAAACTTCGTCACCTGCGGCCTGTAGGTACAGATATGCTCGTCTGAGTCCGTGCCTTCATTAGATCCACTGCTGTAGTTAACTTGTAGTTTTGCTTCCGTATTTGGTTTTAGGCAAGGCCCACTTGATCAGATACACCATTAAATTACACACTAAGCGTGATGTGGATTACCCTAGCGGATAGCTATGTGTGTTAATGCACCACTTCCCCCAGGGGAGATGCGTCAGCTCCTGATCGAATCCCCCCGGCGGATTATAGACAAGATTCAGTGTGCTGGACAGTCCTACATTTCAATAGGTCAATACTGGGCTGGTACCGAAGATCCCTCTCTCAGTTACACGATCCGCAAACATTTAGAAAAACTCTCGCTCGCTTTCACATGAATAACACAGATGAATCCTGGGCTAGCAGGACAGAGCGGATGAGGTTATATTTGTGGAAAGGGGCCAAAATAAGTTACTGTCAGCTGCACTCAATATATAAATTTTATTTCTTAAAACACACGATCACACAAGCAAGAATCAAAAACTCTCAAGATTTTAACGAAACACCTCCTTTAATTTAATTTAATTCGAAACTCCAAGGCACAAGGTCTAAGCTAGGAACAGAGGTACAGGAGTTCTTCTGGAGGTTTCATTTCTTTAGAAAAATTTTTTTATCTTCAATATAAGTAGGCTGAAAGCCTTAGCTCAATTTTTTCCCATACAACTCGGCTGAAGGCCTCACATTAATCAAGAACTGTGTTATGGCTTCAGGCCGAGACAAAGATTTTCGAAGTTTAATCTAGATAGGCTGAAAACTCGGCTGAAGGCCGCTTATCAACAAAACAATTTAACGGCTTAAGGCCTAGAAGAAGAGCTTTCAATTTGAAAAGGCTGAAGGCCTTATCTTAAAATATTTCGTGTAAAACTCGACTGATGGCCTCATACTACAGAATAACAATCTTATGACTTAAGGCGCAAGATAAGGATTTCGAATTTTTAATTTCAGAGAGATTAAAACTCAGCTGAAGGCCACACACCATGCAGAAAACAATTTTACTGCTTAAGGCCTAAAGGGAAGAGCTTCTAAAATTCAACTAAAATAGGCTAAAGGCTTTATCCTAAAATGCTTCACATAAAACTCGTCTGAAAGCCACATACGAAACCCAGACAATCTCACGGCTTAAAGCTCAGACAAAGAAATTTCCAATTTTTAATTTAAGCTGGAAAATTCGGCCGAAGGCCACATGCAAACTAGAAAATATTTTTTACAGCTTAAGACCTAGTCAAAATTTTTCAGTTTTAATTTTGAAAGGCTGAAACTCGGCTGAAGGCCACATACCAAACAAGAAACATTTTTTTTTTATGGCTTAAGGCCTAAGAAGAGAAACTTTGCAATTTTGATAAGCTAAAACTCGGCTGAAGGCCACATAGAGTCCTTAAGACTAAAAGAGGAAATCACTATGTAAGACACAAGGAGCGGCGCTCAGAAGGTTCCAAGGGTCGGCCTGGGAAGGTAACACTAACGCACATTTAGGTGAGACAGGCAGCCAGACCGACAACCTCTTAATCGGAAAGCAACCCAACCGAAAGCCAGCCGACGAACCAACCAACAAGATCAGTTCTGCTCCGCCCGACCAGCAAAACGACAACAAGATGTCAACAGCACAACGTTCTGGGCACTGGCACCCAATCCAGCCTAGTCAGAATAAACGTCTAAAACTACCAACACACCTCAGCTGTCGAACTACACGCCGTGCTGGACAGCAACAACACGACGAGGAAAATACACTGCCAAAAACTACGTCATCGACCAGGGCAGGTAACCGGAACGTCAACGGCCACAAGGCAGAAGATACCGCTGGTACACTTCATTAATGAAGAAATGAATTAAATTAAGTTAAACACCACACAGGGAGACGGCTGCAATTCTAGCCGACTTCAATGCACCCACGTTGTTGCTCGCGGGAATCTCCAAGAAAGCGACAACCAGGATCAAACAAAGAGATGTGATAGCAGTTGGGGCTTAATAGTAGGTTAACTGAGCACGCAACTTTAGAGTCCAGGATCAGTGGGCGATGAACTTCGTAACCCTCGCAAGAAGTGTCTCACAACTCCAAACCGCGCGTGCACGCCACCAGCGGTTTCGGCCTGACCATGCGCCACGGAGACATCCTCGCTGCTCTGCCCCAGCCGACCGACTGCCACACACGTCACACACGGAAAATAATATCTGCCAAACCAAAGATAGTACATCAGTACTAGTATCGATACACGCTGCTGCTGCCACTCACAGAGAGAAGACAGCAACGTTATGGTGGTGGTCGCAGAAGACTGCGATCAATGATAAAAGAACAAGGCATGACACGAGCCAGCCACGGCTCAACAGACATTGGGGTACATGTATTCCGCTCGTTTTTTTTTTTTTTTGGGGGGGGTGGGAAGGGGGGGGACAATATAGGTAGGGTATCCGGCCAGCCCTTATTCTAATCATGCCAAATCTGTTAACAACCATGCTGAGATTGCACCAAGGCGAGACAAAGGCATAAGAAAATGGAAAAAAAGCTTGTGTTGGACATCTTCCCAAGCAATTACAATTATATGGTGGTCATATTACGAGAACGGGACATATGTAACATAAACCTCGAACACACCGTATAATTACACCAAGTTGTTATATTCGTTGGACATGACTCCCATACGCCAGGGGTATAAAAAGGTATTGTTTCTGCATCTAGCACTCACTTTCCACCAGATTGTATTGTTTAGCTGCTGCAATGAAGTGTGAGGCGAAGTACTTTTACAGATTCCAAGAGATAAGAGTGGATCTGTACGACTACCTAACGAATGGTAGGTAGATGATACTACAAATCAGCCAAGAACTTCTCGGATGCATGTCAAACAGCTCGTCATATATACTGAAGCGCCGAGGAAACAGGTATAGACATTCGTATCCAAATACACAGATATGTAAACTGCAAAATACGCCGCTGCGGTCGGGAACACCTACATAAGACAAGTGTCTGGCGCAGTTGTTAGCTCGGCTACTCCTGCTAAAATGGTGGATTATCAGGATTTAAGTGAGTTTGAACGTGGTGTTATAGTAGGCGCACGAGCTATGGGACACAGCATCTCCGAGGCAGCGATGATGTGGAGATTTTCCTGGACGACCATTGCACGAGTGTACTGTGCATATCAGAAATCCGGTAAAACATCAAATCCCCGACGTCAATGCGGCCGGAAAAAGATCCTATAAGAACAGGACCAACGACGACTGAAGAGAATCCTTCAACGTGAAAGAAGTACAACCATTCCGCAAATTGCTGCAGATTTCAGTGCTGGGGCATCAACAAGTTTCAGCGTGCGAACCATTCAACAAAACATCATCGAAATGGGCTTCCGTAGGCGAAGGCCCACTCGTGTACTCTTGATGACTGCACGACAACAAAACTTTATGCCTCGCATGGTCGCGTTAACATCGACATTGGACTGTTGATGACTGGAAACATGTTGCCTGGCCGGACGGGTAACGTTTCAGATTGCATCGAGCGGATGGACGTGTACGGGTGTGGAGACAACCTCATGAATCCATGGCCCCTGCATGTCAGCAGGGGACTGTTCAAGCTGGTGATGGCTCTGTAATGGTGTGGGGCGTGTGCAGTTGGAATGATGTGGGATCCCTGATACGTCTAGATACGACTCTGACAGATGACAGGTACTGTCTGATCACCTGTATCCATTCATGTACATTGGGCATTCCGACGTACTTGGGCAATTCCAGTAGGACAATGCGACAGCCCACACGCCCGAAACTGCTACAAAGTTGCTTCAGGATCACGCTACTGGGTTTAAACACTTCCGCTGGCCGCCAAACTCCCAAGACATGAATATTATTGAGATCTCCACCGCTTGAACTCTTACGCATTTATGTACAGCTCTGCAGAATTCACGGTGTCATTCCCCTCCAGCACTACTTCAGTCATTAGTCGAGTCCATGCCACGTCGTATTGCGGCACTTCTGAGTGCTCGCGGGGGCCCTAAGCGATATTGGGAAGGTGCACCAGTTTCTTTGGCTCTTTTCTGATAACAGTCGTCAGGGCGCATTTTTTTCTGGTGTTTCGGTATATTTGCACTTCCGTTTTTGCATTTTGTAACTGGAGTTAGCCCAAAAAATTACTGCTCTCCATGTCCTTTGCGAATCCCAATGTCAACAGAAAGCGTCTTTTCGTTTCCCATTACGAACAAAATTATTTTTAAAAAGGACTTTTACGTGCCCGTTCTATGGAGCGCTCCAAAATTAGTCTAGGACGATATTTGTTTTACCTATGTGTGTTAACGGGGACAGTAAAACGAGAGGAATGACTAGTGCTCCAGCGACGACTAGTAGCGCTGGATGTCGATAAAACAAACATCCCACTAGAGAAATCTGGAAACTCTCTATCGAATAGGCAAGTAAAATTCAACTATAAAAATCATGTTCACCCTCTTTCTCATATCAAGTTCTTTTGACCAGTTATAACGTTTGTAATCTGTTTTCACCTAGACGAATAATGACCAAGCGTGCGAACCATTCAACAAAACATCATCGAAATGGGCTTCCGTAGGCGAAGGCCCACTCGTGTACTCTTGATGACTGCACAACAACAAAACTTTATGCCTCGCATGGTCGCCAATTTTGCAATCGCTGTACACGCACCAACTTAATTTTTTTTAATGTAGCTATGCTCTCTTTACGGTCATAATAGCAGATCCCTATGATGTAGATCTAGCAAGGAAACACCGAGTAAAAACACACTGAATATAGGAATTTTTGTGCTGTTGTGGCCGTTGACTGGCTGGCCACCAGGACGTTTGGTCACTTTCCAACGAAATTTGCACCGCCAAGGCAACAGCTAGTGATGTTCACGCTGATTTCAACGGAAACCTGCTGTCAAAAGGTCAATGAGAGATTATTTTAAAGAATTTGAAAGCAATGTTTTATCTACAGATTCTAAAAACAACCCCAAAAAATTTTCGTCGTACATAAAATCTATGAACTCTACAAATAATTCAATACCTTCACTTGCTGACAGAACGAGTAATGTAACGGATGATGACAAACAGAAGGCCGAAATTCTAAACTAGCTTTCAAAAACTCGTTTACGGTAGAGGACTGCAAAACCATCCCCCCACCTTTCAATTATCGAACAAACGCAAGGATGGCTGACGTAGTGTTTAATGTACCTGTGATTGTAAAACAGTTAAGATCCTTATACGCCAGGAAGGCATCTGGCACAGACGGTATCCCCGTAAGATTATATGTTGACTATGCTACAAATACAGCACCATTCTTATCCATCATCTATCAGAGATCATTGGAACAATGGAACAACGGAAAGCTCTACCGGACTGAATGAAGGCCCAGGTCATAGCAATCTATAAAAAGGCCAGAAAATCGAATGCACATAATTACCGGTCAGTTTCACTGACATCGATTTGTTGTAGAATCGTGGAACATACACTCCTGGAAATTGAAATAAGAACACCGTGAATTCATTGTCCCAGGAAGGGGAAACTTTATTGACACATTCCTGGGGTCAGATACATCACATGATCACACTGACAGAACCACAGGCACATAGACACAGGCAACAGAGCATGCACAATGTCGGCACTAGTACAGTGTATATCCACCTTTCGCAGCAATGCAGGCTGCTATTCTCCCATGGAGACGATCGTAGAGATGCTGGATGTAGTCCTGTGGAACGGCTTGCCATGCTATTTCCACCTGGCGCCTCAGTTGGACCAGCGTTCGTGCTGGACGTGCAGACCGCGTGAGACGGCGCTTCATCCAGTCCCAAACATGCTCAATGGGGGACAGATCCGGAGATCTTGCTGGCCAGGGTAGCACGTTGGGTGGCACGGGATACATGCGGACGTGCATTGTCCTGTTGGAACAGCAAGTTCCCTTGCCGGTCTAGGAATGGTAGAACGATGGGTTCGATGACGGTTTGGATGTACCGTGCACTATTCAGTGTCCCCTCGACGATCACCAGTGGTGTACGGCCAGTGTAGCAGATCGCTCCCCACACCATGATGCCGGGTGTTGGCCCTGTGTGCCTCGGTCGTATGCAGTCCTGATTGTGGCGCTCACCTGCACGGCGCCAAACACGCATACGACCATCATTGGCACCAAGGCAGAAGCGACTCTCATCGCTGAAGACGACACGTCTCCATTCGTCCTTCCATTCACTCCTGTCGCGACACCACTGGAGGCGGGCTGCACGATGTTGGGGCGGGAGCGGAAGACGGCCTAACGGTGTGCGGGACCGTAGCCCAGCTTCATGGAGACGGTTGCGAATGGTCCTCGCCGATACCCCAGGAGCAACAGTGTCCCTAATTTGCTGGGAAGTGGCGGTGCGGTCCCCTACGGCACTGCGTAGGATCCTACGGTCTTGGCGTGCATCCGTGCGTCGCTGCGGTCCGGTCCCAGGTCGACGGGCACGTGCACCTTCCGCCGACCACTGGCGACAACATCGATGTACTGTGGAGACCTCACGCCCCACGTGTTGAGCAATTCGGCGGTACATCCACCCGGCCTCCCGCATGCCCACTATACGCCCTCGCTCAAAGTCCGTCAACTGCACATACGGTTCACGTCCACGCTGTCGCGGCATGCTACCAGTGTTAAAGACTGCGATGGAGCTCCGTATGCCACGGCAAACTGGCTGACACTGACGGCGGCGGTGCACAAATGCTGCGCAGCTAGCGCCATTCGACGGCCAACACCGCGGTTCCTGGTGTGTCCGCTGTGCCGTGCGTGTGATCATTGCTTGTACAGCCCTCTCGCAGTGTCCGGAGCAAGTATGGTGGGTCTGACACACCGGTGTCAATGTTTTCTTTTTTCCATTTCCAGGAGTGTATTTTGTGTTCAGACATAATGACCTTTCTAGACTCTGAGAAGCTCATCTGCAGAAACCAGCACGGTTTTAGGAAACAGAGGTCATGCGAGACACAGCTGGCCCTCTTTGTGCGTGATGTACAACAGGCTCTAGATAACGGCTCCCAGGTTGATGCCATATTCCTCGACTTTGGAAAGGCGTTCGTCTCAGTTCCGTACTGTCGCTTACTCCAAAAAGTGCGAGCTTACGTTCTATCCGATGACATATGCGGTTTGATAGAAAGTCTTCTAACAGACAGGAAGCAGTATGTCGTCCTGAACGGGGTGACTTCAACAGAAACAAGCGTAACTTCAGGTGTGCCCTAGGGCAGCGTAATAGGTCCGCTGCTTTTTACGATTTACATAAACGATCTGGTTGACGGTATTGACAGCGGCATTAGACTGTTTGCCGATGATGCTGTAGTGTACAGGAATATAGTATCACACGAAAGTTGTGAACAAATCAGTGAGGATTTGCAGAAAATAAATGGGTGGTGTAATGACCGGCAGTGTAACCTACTGCGTAAAACAAGGCGAAAATCCCCATTAATGCATGCGTACAAAATAAACGTCGTCTTTGGAAGCGGTAACATCCGTCAAGTATCTGGGTGTGACTATTCGAAATGATCTCAAATGGAATGATCAGATTACACAAGGAACGGGCAAGGTGAACTCTAGATTGCGGTTTATAGGTAGAATCCTGAAGCGGTACATTCCTTCAACAAAAGAAATTGCTTATAACATGTTAGTTCGTCCAGTCTTAGAGTACTGCTCGTCTGTATGGGACCCTTACCAGTTGGGTCTGATTCAAGAGATTGAGAAGGTCCCAAGAAGAGCGGCACGATTCGTGACTAGTACATTTATCCACCGCGAGAGCGTTACAAATCTCATAGAAAGTTTGAAGTGGGACACACTTGCAGATAGACGACGCGCCAAACGGAAGCGGCTGCTCACTAAATTCCGAAATCAGATATACGTCGAGGATGTAGAGTATATATTATTAGCACCAACTTTGAAATCGCGCAATGATCACCATTCAGAGATAAGGCAAATTAGAGCTAGTACTGAGGCGTTCAGACAGTCGTTTTTCCCTCGTGCGATCCGAGAGTGGAACACTTTGGCGTGAATTGTGCCCTCCGTCACTCACGACTTGGTGGCTAGCGAAGTATATATATAGATGCAGATGTAGGTGTAGAAACCTCTGTCGTAGAGACAGCAGATACGATGTCAGTTCTGTTACCCTGCGGAGAATTTGACTGTCTATTTAAATCAGATTTATTATGAGGAATAAAGCAATTCATTTACGGTGTGTCTAAATAGTTGAATTGTTAGTGATACACAGACCATTTTCAGAAGTACAGTACCATTTACTAATGAAGAGTTGGTCGACATACGCTTATGGCGGAGGTCACCAAAATGCTTCAAGAGCAGCAGAGCCGTATACATAACGGTTTCTAGGTACACACTGACAACTCGTCCAGCCTAAGTTAATACCATCAAAAGACTTCGTGGGACCGAAAGTTTTTGCCCCAAAAAAAAAAAAAAAAAACGTATAAGAAGGAAGACTGCTACCAATGAAGCAGCAGAAACATCGATCCTTGCAAATGCGGCTATAAATCGGCAGCTAAGTTCTCATCAAACATAAAGAGAAATTGACATCAACCGAAAAAGACATAATCACCATCGTTTTCATTTTCCATATTTTTCTATACCAAGAGCTACGTGGCAGTGATTTTCAATTATTTTAATTCTGTTGATGTATACTACATCGAGATAGTAGTTTTACGGAGAAAGCATTTTTTTATTAATTGAGCCACCTTCACAAATCATGAAAATGCAAATTTAAAAAAAAAATGCCCTAATGGCCAACGGAAAAACCATGTCTCCTTCATCACGTGATCAACCAATGGCAGTGGAGTGTGAATCTGTGGTGTGGCATAAGCGGATAGCATTTGGTCGTTGATGATATGCTGAACAAGGAAAAACGCACATCTTTTTATGAATATTTTACCCTTCTTATTAGAGAACGTGCCCATAACAACAGATCAAATACGGTTCCAGCATGAAGTCCTGACAATAAATTTTGAATAGTAAGAGAAGTATTAAATCTCTTATTTCTAAACCGTTGTGTGAGAAGACGCAGCCCTATCCAGCACGATCGCCTGATATGTTGAAGTTGGACTTATTCCTCTGGGATCAGGTAAAGCATGTTGTCAACATGGAGGTTCTCACGGCTGCTGAGGGCGTTAGAGAGCGAATTACCGCTGCGTGTTAAGCAATTACTCCGAATACATTGTATGACTCATGCACCATGTACAAGATCGTCGTGATGCGATTGGATCTCTCTTTGAAAATTAACAGAAAAATCACCAACAGGAATGTGACGGCATACAGTAATGTCTTCATAGTTTTTTGTTCATAATCGTTTGTTTCGTTTTTTTCATTTACTACTTTAATTTACGATTTTTCACTGGCATTCAAATGACACAAAATATATAAAAAAGAGGAAGAAAGAAGTTGATTTCAACTCGAAATGATAAATGAAGCCAGGGAAAAACGATTATCTTCACGCCTCGTCGGTGGCTTCTAATCTCATTCTCTTGCTACCTTCGCGAGATACACGACGGATGAAGTAGAAACGTCGCATTGTGGTCCTGGAATACCGGTTCAGTAAATTTACACAACTGGTTACTCGAGAACAACATCGCCCTTACTTCCAAAGGATCCTATCAAAGATAAGTGTCTTTGGAAGTAAGGGCGATATTGTTCTCGAGAAACCTGTTGTGTAAATTGGTTCTGTTAGTGTAAAATACCTCGAGCCAATCACGTGTTTGTGAACGTACTTCACATTACGCATTTTGGTTACCAGCCGACATTGCGGTATAAACTCTAGGAAGGCGAAGTCTACCTGTTCACCTGCATCAACTATTTCCAGGATGTCGTGTGCGAATAAAGCAAGTTGTAATTGAGGGATTTCCTTAACGTTCAATAGACAAACCTTAGTTACATTTGCCATTCTGCATCTACATGTACATCTACATGGATAATCTGCAAATCACATTTAAGTGCCTGGCAGAGGGTTCATCGAACCACCTTCACAATTCTCTATTATTCCAATCTCGCATAGCGCGCGGAAAGAATGAACACCTATATCTTTCCGTACGAGCTCTGATTTCCCTTATTTTATCGTGGTGATGGTTCCTCCCTATGTAGGACGGTGTCAACAAAATATTTTCGCATTCGGAGGAGAAAGTTGGTGATTGGAATTTCGTGAGAAGATTCCGTCGCAACGAAAAACGCCTTTCTTTTAATGATTTCCAGCCGAAATCCTATATCATTTCTGTGACACTCTCTCCCGTATTTCGCGATAATACAAAACGTGCTGCCTTTCTTTGAACTTTTTCCGGCTGGTCCCGGCGGAGGTTCTAGTCCTCCCTTGGGCATGGGTGTGTGTGTTTGTCCTTAGGATAATTTAGGTTAAGTAGTGTGTAAGCTTAGGGACTGATGACCTTAGCAGTTAAGTCCCATAAGATTTTCTGACAAGTTCTAACATTTTTGAATTTTTTCGATGTACTCAGTCAGTCCTATCTGGTAAGGATCCCACACCGCGCAGCAGTATTCTAAAAGAGGACGGACAAGCGTAGTTTAGGCAGTCTCCTTAGTAGGTCTGTTACATTTTCTAAGTGTCCTGGCAACAAAACGCAGTCTTTGGTTAGCCTTCTTCATAACATTTTCTATGTGTTCTTTCCAGTTTAAGTTGTTCGTAATTGTAATACCTAGGTATTTAGTTGAATTTACGGCTTTTAAATTAGACTGATTTATCGTGTAACCGAAGTTTAACGAGTTCCTTTTAGCACTCATGTGCAAGACCTCACACTTTTCGTTATTTAGGGTCAACTGCTACTTTTCGCACCATTCAGATATTTGTTCTAAATCGTATTGCAGTTTGTTTTGATCTTCTGATGACTTTATTAGTCGATAAACGACAGCGTCATCTGCAAACAACCGAAGCCGGCTGCTCAGATTGTCTCCCAAATCGTTTATATAGATAAGGAACAGCAAATGGCCTATAACACTACCTTGCGGAACGCCTGAAATCTGTTTTACTCGATGACTTTCCGTCAATTACTACGAACTGTGACCTCTCTGACAGGAAATCGCAAATCTAGTCACGTAACTGAGACGATATTCCATAAGCACGCAATTTCACTAGGAGCTGCTTGTGTGGTACAGTGTCAAAAGCCTTCCGGAAGTCCAGGAATACGGAACCGATCTGAAATCCCTTGTCAGTAGCACTCAGCAGTTCATGTGAATAAAGAGCTAGTTGTGTTTCACAGGAATGATGTTTTCTATACCCATGTGTGTCAATAGGCCGTTTCCTTCGTGGTAATTCATAATGTTCGAACACAATGTATGTTCTAAAATCCTGCTGCACATTCGCTCTTTCACCCCTTTTGCAAACAGGATTGATTGTACGCTTTTTAAGCCACTATCAGCAAGAGTCATTTAAGAAAAGAATTAGAAAAAAATGTTATACGAAAAGTAAGTTAAGTCACTGCGTTCCGGTTTAATAAGATCGTAGCCAGTCTGATGACGTCAGAATTTAATTGGTATGTGTTGTGTTTAACGACGCCGACGACAAGCTCCTACTTACTCCTATTAAACGTGCCACTGAATCTCTAAAACGACCTGCTGAACACCTGCATTGCTAGCAGCACGCAATTAAGCTCTGATTAGACCTTTCTTGTGGTTATTCTAAACGCGTGCGTGGCCAGACCGGTTAACGATGCAAATATGACGCGGTTCTTGGCAGTGAAATCCCAAGCCATAAATTTACAGCAGGCAATTTCTCCTGATTGCTCACTGGCGCTCTATTATACCCAGAGTCCGACTGTAATCCATTCCGCCGCAGCCGTAGCGAGAGCCATTTACGGTGAGCGCAACGTTCCCTCGAACCTGACCTTAATCGGCCTGCTGTTCTCTTCCCACCCACTGCCACGCCGCTGTAACAGAGGTTTCCTTTATCAGAAAACCGCCAACGGCACGTAAACGTTGGAATGGCTTCTCTGAACGAGATAGGATTGATTTTCTTCCTCATACATCGTCAACCCGAGCTTGCGATCCATCTCTAATGACCTTGTCGTCGACGGGCCGTAACCCTAATCTTCTTGGAGCTCTCAGTATGCTTCACTCAATTGTTCGTTTATCAGTCCTAAATATTTGAATGTATTTCGTATTAAAACCCTAGGTGTCGCACCTGTAAGTCAAAATGCGCAGTGCATATTGAGGGACATCAGAAATTTAGTTTCAAAAACGCCATTTTGTTTACAAAAAGTAGGCCACTATCTTCTGTTTCGCTTCTTTGTTGCCCATCCAGATATTGTCTTCAACTGATATGAATGCAATAAAATCATTGGTTTCTATGACGTCGTCGTTGGTTTGTACAGTTTTCTTCTCGATACTTTTCCGTGTTTACAGAATGACATGTTCACTCTGCAGCGGAGTGTGCTCTGATTTGAAACTTCCTGGCAGGCTGAAACTGTGTGCCGGACCCAGAGTCAAACCCGGGATTAGATCAGATTAGTACTTGTTCCATAGATCATGAACACGACACTTCGTAATGATGTGGAACGTGCCAGGTTAATAAAGGGTGTCTAAACAAGATATTACATTACACAAAATATTACATGACACAATATTTTTTTTAGGTAGGGGGTGGAGAAATTACTCACTTACTACATCCAAACAATCATCTAATGAGTATAAGGAGTTGCCATTCAGAAATTCTTTTAATTTCCTTTTAAATGGTATGTGGCTATCTGTCAGACTTTTGATGGCATTAAATAAGTGACCAAAGGCTTTTGTGGCAGCATAATTTACTCCCTTCTGAGCCAAAGTTAGATTTAACCTTGAGTAGTGAAGATCATCCTTTCTCCTAGTGTTGTAGCCATGTACACGGCTATTACTTTTAAATTTGTTCGGATTGTTAATAACAAATTTCATAAGTGAATATATATATTGTGAGGCTACAATGAAGATCCCTAGCTCTTTAAATAAGTGTCTGCAAGATGATCTTGGATGAGCTCCAGCAATTATTCTGATTACACGCTTTTGTGCAATGAACACTCTTTCACTCAATGATGAGTTACCCCAGAATATGTTGCCATACGAAAGCAGAGAATGAAAATAGGCGTGGTAAGCTAATTTACTGAGATGTATATCGCCAAAATTTGCAATGACGCTAATAGCATAAGTAGCTCAACTCAAGCATTTCAGCATATCTTCAGTGTGTTTTTTCCAGTTCAACCCCTCATCAATGCATACACCTATAAATTTTGAATATTCTACCTTAGCTACCGATTTCTGATCGAAGTCTATATTTATTAATGGCGTCATTCCATTTACTGTGTGGAACTGTATACACTGTGTTTTGTCAAAGTTTAATGAGAGCCCATTTGCAGAGAACCACTTAATCATTTTCTGAAAAACATCGTTTACAGTTTCATCAGTTAATTCTTGTCTGTAGGATGTGATAGTTACACTTGTATCATCGGCAAAAAGTACCAGCTTTGCATCTTCGTGAATATAGAATGGCAAGTCATTAATATATATTAAGAACAGCAGAGGACCCAAGACCGAATCTTACGGCACTCCATTCTTGATTATTCCCCAGTTTGACAAATCACAACTTTTTTGCGTATTATGTGAACTGCTTATTTCAACTTTCTGCACTCTTCCAGTTAGGTATGATTTAAACCATTTGAGCGTTGTCCCATTCATACCACAGTACTGGAGCTTATCTAGAAGGACCTTTGCATTTCGCGGGCACGTGCTTTAACCAGTGAGCTACCCAAGCGCGACTCACGACCCTTCCTCTCAGCTTTGATTCTGCCAGTACCTCGTCTCCTGGCTTCCAAACTTCAAAATAGCTCTCCTGTAGACCTACAATATAGTTTGCTGCTCTTCGCCGCAGTCAGGTTGTGGAGATGACGTCCATACCCACTGGTGCAGCAGTGCTCCACATTTGATCCCGTCTTTTCTGATCCTATTCAGCAAGCACCAGTGTCGTCGGGCGATATGAAGACCTGCAGGTCGTTCCCTGAGAGTTTGAATTAGTTTGTGAGGCATTAAGGAAGTTTGCTCTTGCCACTGACTGTTCCGTGCATCGTGCATGTTGAAGCGACTGCACTATGGACTGATCTCTGTGCGCCAAGCTCTCAGTCGCCGGGATTCTAATAATGAAAATTCTGAATGAATTGGTAATTCTGCGTTGTTTTTTATTCTTGTCCACACATTCAGTAGTGATTTTCTGTGGATTATGGCAACCAGTGGGGCCCTGTGATGGGTGTACAATATCACCAATAAAACCAAGTGATTCAGTCGTGTTCACCAACACGTCTACATATTAATCTACGCACACACTCCGAAAGACGCCTTATGGTGCGCGGCGGAAGGTATTTTCTACCACTACTGGCCATTTCTGTTTCTGTTCCACTCGGAAACAGGGCGATAAAGAAACGATTGTCTGTATGCTTCCGTACGAGCCCTGCTCTCTCTCTCTCTCTCTGCTGCTGCTGCTCTCCGGCAGAAACAGGCCATGAAGACCCAAAGCTACCGACTGGCCGCCGTGTCATCCTCAACCCACAGACGTACTAGATGCGGATATGGAGGGGCATGTGTGGTCAGCACACCGCTCTCCCGGCCGTATGTCAGTTTCCGAGACCGGAGCCGCTACTTCTCAATCAAGTAGCTACTCAGTTTGCCTCACAAGGGCTGAGTTCACCCCGCTTGCCAACAGCGCTCGGCAGATTGGATGGTCATCCATCCAAGTGCTAGCCCAGACAGACAGCGCTTAACTTCGGTTATCTGACGGGAACCGGCTTATGGAATATCGTCTCAGTTATGTGACTGCATTTGTGATTTCCTGTCAGAGAGGTCACATTTCGTAGTAACTGACGGCAAGTCACCGAGTAAAACAGATGTGATTTCTAGCGTTCCCCAAGGTAGTGTTATAGGCCCTTTGCTATTCCTTATCTATATAAACGATTTGGGAGACAATCCCAGCAGCCGGCTTCGGTTCTTTGCAGATGACTCTGTCGTTTATGGACTAATAAAATCATCAGAAGATCAAAACAAACTGCAAAACGATTTAGAGAAAATATCTGAATGGTGCGAAAACTGGCGGTTGACCCTAAATAAAGAAAAGTGTGAGGTCATCCACATGAGAGCTAAAAGGAACTCTTTAAATTTCGGTTACACGATAAATCAGTCTAATCTAAAAGCCGTAAATTCAACTAAATACCTAGGTATTACAATTACGAACAACTTAAATTGGAAGGAACACGTATAAAATGTTGTGGGGAAGGCTAACCAAAGACTGCGTTTTATTGGCACGACACTTAGAAAATGTAACAGACCTACTAAGGAGACTGCCTACACTGCGCTTGTCCGTCCTCTTTTAGAATACTGCTTCGCGGTGTGGAGTCCTTACCAGGTAGGACTGACGGAGTACATCGAAAAAGTTCAAAGAAAGGCAGCACGTTTTGAATTGTCGCGAAATATGGGAGAGAGTGTCACAGAAATGATTCAGGATTTCGGCTGGAAATCATTAAAAGAAAGGCGTTTATCGTTGCGACGGAATCTTCTCACGAAATTCCAATCACCAACTTTCTCCTCTGAATGCGAAAATATTTTGTTGACACCGACCTGCATAGGGAGGAACGATCACCACGATAAAATAAGGGAAATCAGAGCTCGTACGGAAAGATATAGCTGTTCATTCTTTCCGCGCGCTATACGAGATTGTAATAATGGAGAATTGTGAAGGTGGTTCGAAAAAACCCTCTGCCAGGCACTTAAATGTGATTTTCAGAGTATCCATGTAGATGTAGATGTGGATGTACCACTGCGGCAAGGCCGTTGCCTCCGTACGAGCCCTAATTTCACGTATCTTCGTCGTCCTTAAAGGTACTTACATGAACAGTACGTTAGTGGTAGTAGAATCTTCTGCAGTCAGCTTCAAATGCAGATAACCTTAATTTCCAAAAAAGTGTTTCGTGAAAAAACTTCGCTTTCTTTCCATAGCTTCCCATTTGAGTTCACGAAACATCTCCGAAATACTCGCGTCTTGATCAGAACTACCCGTAACAAATTAGCAGCACGCCTCTGAATTGCTTCGATGTCCTCTTTTTATCCGGCAAGCCTCTGAATTGCTTCGAGTTTTGCTTTAATCCGACATGCCGGGGGTTTCAGACACTCGAGCTCTTCAAATAGTTCAAATGGCCCTGAGCACTGTGGTACTTAACATCTGAGGTCATCAGTCCCCAAGAACTTAGAACTACTTAAACCTAAGAGGCAGGATACGAACCTGCGACCGTAGCGGTCAAGCGTTTCCAGACTAAAGCACCTAGAACCGCTCGGCCACACCGGCCGGCTCTCGAGCACTACTCAAGAATGAGTCGCATTAGTGTTCTACGCGCGGTCTCCTTTATAGGTGGACTACACGTTCCCAAAATTCTCCCAACAGACCGAAGTCGACCATTCGCCCCTTGCGTGCTCGCTACACTTCATATTGCTCTGCAACGTTACGCCCAGATATTTAATTGATGAGACTGTGTCAAGCAGCGCGCTACTAATGCTGTATTCACACATTACGGGATTATTTTTCCCACTCACCCACATCAGTTTTGATTTTTTCTACATTTAGAGGAAGCTGCCACTCATCACACCAACAAGAAATTTTGTCTAAGTCATCTTATACCGTCTTACAGTTACTCAAAGACGACTCCTTTACGTACACCATAGCGTCGTCAGCAAACAGTCGCTGATTGCTGCTGATCCTACCCAGTAGATTATTTATGTACACAGAGAATAAGAGCGATCCTGTAGCCCTTCCGCGGGGCACCCGTGACGCTGACCTGTCCTCTGATGAGCACTCGCCGTCGAGGACAACGCAGCTGGTCCTACTATTGCAGAAGTCTTCGAGCCACTCTCACATCTGAGAACCTACTCAATCTGCAGTGAGGCACCGTGCCCAACACTTTCCGGAAATCTGTTGTTGTTGTGGTCTTCAGTCCTGAGACTGGTTTGATGCAGCTCTCCATGCTACTCTATCCTGTGCAAGCTTCTTCATCTCCCAGTACCTACTGCAACCTACATCCTTCTGAATCTGCTTAGTGTATTCATCTCTTAGTCTCCCCCTACGATTTTTACCCTCCACACTGCCCTCCAATACTAAATTGGTGATCCCTTGATGCCTCAGAACATGTCCTACCAACCGATCCCTTCTACTGGTCAAGTTGTGCCACAAGCTTCTCTTCTCCCCAATCCTATTCAACACTTCCTCATTAGTTATGTGATCTACCCATCTAATCTTCAGCATTCTTCTGTAGCACCACATTTCGAAAGCTTCTATTCTCTTCTTGTCCAAACTATTTACCGTCCATGTTTCACTTCCATACATGGCTACACTCCATACAAATACTTTCAGAAATCGCTTCCTGACACTTAAATCTATACTCGAAGTTAACAAATTTCTCTTCTTCAGAAACGCTTTCCTTGCCATTGCCAGTCTACATTTTATATCCTCTCTACTTCGACCATCATCAGTTATTTTGCTCTCCAAATAGCAAAACTCCTTTACTATTTTAAGTGTCTCATTTCCTAATCTAATACCCTCAACATCACCCGACTTAATTCGACTACATTCCATTATCATCGTTTTGCTTTTGTTGAAGTTCATCTTATATCCTCCCTTCAAGACACTGTCCATTCCGTTCAACTGCTCTTCCAAGTCCTTTGCTGTCTCTGACAGAATTACAATGTCATCGGCGAACCTCAAAGTTTTTATTTCTTCTCCATGGATTTTAATACCTACTCCGAATTTTTCTTTTGTTTCCTTTACTGCTTGCTCAATATACAGATTGAATAACATCGGGGATAGGCTACAACCCTGTCTTACTCCCTTCCCAACCACTGCTTCCCTTTCATGTCCCTCGACTCTTATAACTGCCATCTGGTTTCTGTACAAATTGTAAATAGCCTTTCGCTCCCTGTATTTGAAAGAGAGTATTCCAATCAACATTGTCAAAAGCTTTCTCTAAGTCTACAAATGCTAGAAACGTAGGTTTGCCTTTCCTTAATCTTTCTTCTAAGATAAGTCGTAAGGTCAGTATTGCCTCACGTGTTCCAGTGTTTCTACGGAATCCAAACTGATCTTCCCCGAGGTCGGCTTCTACTAGTTTTTCCATTCGTCTGTAAAGAATTCGTGTTAGTATTTTGCAGCTGTGGCTTATTAAACTGATAGTTCGGTAATTTTCACATCTGTCAACACCTGCTTTCTTTGGGATTGGTATTATTATATTCTTCTTGAAGTCTGAGGGTATTTCGCCTGTTTCATACATCTTGCTCACCAGATGGTAGAGTTTTGTCAGGACTGGGTCTCCCAAGACTGTCAGTAGTTCTAATGGAATGTTGTCTACTCCCGGGGCCTTGTTTCGACTCAGGTCTTTCAGTGCTCTGTCAAACTCTTCACGCAGTATCGTATCTCCCATTTCATCTTCATCTACATCCTCTTTCATTTCCATAATATTGTCCTCAAGTACATCGCCCTTGTATAGACGCTCTGTATACTCCTTCCACCTTTCTGCTTTCCCTTCTTTGCTTAGAACTGGGTTACCATCTGAACTCTTGATGTTCATACAAGTGGTTCTCTTATCTCCAAAGGTCTCTTTAATTTTCCTGTAGGCAGTATCTATCTTACCCCTAGTGAGATAAGCCTCTACATCCTTACATTTGTCCTCTAGCCATCACTGCTTAACCATTTTGCACTTCCTGTCGATCTCGTTTTTGAGACGTTTGTATTCCTTTTTTCCTGCTTCATTTACTGCATTTTTATATTTTCTCCTTTCATCAATTAAATTCAATATTTCTTCTGTTACCCAAGGATTTCTACTAGCCCTCGTCCGGAAATCCCTCCGGAAATCTAGGAATATGGAATTTGCCTGTTGCCGTTCATCCATGCCTCGCAGCATATCATCTGACATTCTGGGGAAACGACAAGCTGTGTTTCCCCCGAAAAAGGCCATGCTGATTTGTAGACACAAGCTTTCCCGTCTCAAGGAAATATATTCGAACTCAGAATGCAAGAATTCTGCAGCAAACCGATGTTAGGGATATTGGTCTGCAATTGTGCTGATACATTCTTTTAAACTTCTTTTTTCCTGTTCCTCGGGAATTTGCGCTGGGCCAGAGATTCGTGATAAATAGGAGATGAGGGAGAGGCCAATGCTGTAGAGCACTCTCTCTCAAACCGAACTGCGATTCCATCCGGTCCTAGGAACTTATTTGCTTTCAACTCTTCCAGTTGATTTTCTACGCCAGGGACGTCTATTACTATGTCATCCATACGGCGCCGCGCGGGATTAGTCGATAGGTCTAAGGAGCTGTAGTCTTGGACTGTGCAGCTGGTCCCGGCGGAGGTTCGAGGTCTCCCTCGGGCATGGGTGTGTGTGTTTGTCCATAGGATACTTTAGGTTAAGTAGTGTGTAAGCTTATGGACTGATGACCTTAGCAGTTAAGTTCCATAAGATTTCACACACATTTGCACATTTTTTGCATACATACGGCAGTTTGTGCGACGGTCAAACGACGGTATGCTTGTACGGTTCTCCTGCGTGAATGATTCCTTAAACGTGGAATTTAAAACTTCAGGCTTCCTTTTGATGTGCTCCCTTGCCACACCAGACTGTTCAACGAGAGACTGGATAGAAGCCTTCGACCCGGTTAGTGATTTTTCTTAGAACCAGAATTTTATAGGATTCTCGGCAAGATCTTTTGCTAAGACGTGGCGTTGGAAGTTGTTTTATGCTTCGCTAATCGATCTACAGTCGAACGAATTTCTCTAACTTTTGGCTGTCGCCATTTGTGCGTTCTTCTTTTTGAACTGAGGGTGCTACAGTCGCTGCTTCCTCAGCATTTTCCGATTTTTGTTATTAAACCACGGATAGTCTTTTCCGTCCTTAATGCACTTACTCGGAACCTACTTCTCCAGAGAGCGATTTACAATCCGATAAACTTTGTCCATAATTCCTCTACGTCCATCATACTGAAACTAACGTTGCTGTCCATTCATTGTCTAAGTTGGAAGTTAACAACGGCTTATCTGCTCTTTATCTCGACAATACCCTCCAAGCCTTCTTGAAGCGTTTATTAATTTTAAAAATGGTTCAAATGGCTCTGAGCACTATGGGACTCAACTGCTGAGGTCATTAGTCCCCTAGAACTTAGAACTAGTTAAACCTAACTAACCTAAGGACATCACAAACATCCATGCCCGAGGCAGGATTCGAACCTGCGACCGTTGCGGTCTTGCGGTTCCAGACTGCAGCGCCTTTAACCGCACGGCCACTTCGGCCGGCTATTAATTTTATTCATCGTCGTTGCTGTGATACGTCATAGTCGCTAATCACGGTCTCTATACTGACACGCCGGCCGTTGTGGCCGAGCTTCTACGCGCTTCAGTCCGGAACCGCGCGACCGCTACGGTCGCAGGGTGGAATCCTGCCTCGGGCATGGATGTGAGTGATGTCCTTAGGTTAGTTAGGTTTAACTAGTTGTAAGTTCTAGGCGACCGATGACCTCAGGTGTTAAGTCCCATAGTGTTCAGAGCCATTTGAACCATTTGAATCTATACTGACACTGTCGGTAAGATCAGACCTGTTAGTAGCTACAAGGTCTCAAATACACTCCCGGAAATGGAAAAAAGAACACATTGACACCGGTGTGTCAGACCCACCATACTTGCTCCGGACACTGCGAGAGGGCTGTACAAGCAATGATCACACGCACGGCACAGCGGACACACCAGGAACCGCGGTGTTGGCCGTCGAATGGCGCTAGCTGCGCAGCATTTGTGCACCGCCGCCGTCAGTGTCAGCCAGTTTGCCGTGGCATACGGAGCTCCATCGCAGTCTTTGACACTGGTAGCATGCCGCGACAGCGTGGACGTGAACCGTATGTGCAGTTGACGGACTTTGAGCGAGGGCGTATAGTGGGCATGCGGGAGGCCGGGTGGACGTACCGCCGAATTGCTCAACACGTGGGGCGTGAGGTCTCCACAGTACATCGATGTTGTCGCCAGTGGTCGGCGGAAGGTGCACGTGCCCGTCGACCTGGGACCGGACCGCAGCGACGCACGGATGCACGCCAAGACCGTAGGATCCTACGCGGTGCCGTAGGGGACTGCACCGCCACTTCCCAGCAAATTAGGGACACTGTTGCTCCTGGGGTATCGGCGAGGACCATTCGCAACCGTCTCCATGAAGCTGGGCTACGGTCCCGCACACCGTTAGGCCGTCTTCCGCTCACGCCCCAACATCGTGCAGCCCGCCTCCAGTGGTGTCGCGACAGGCGTGAATGGAGGGACGAATGGAGACGTGTCGTCTTCAGCGATGAGAGTCGCTTCTGCCTTGGTGCCAATGATGGTCGTATGCGTGTTTGGCGCCGTGCAGGTGAGCGCCACAATCAGGACTGCATACGACCGAGGCACACAGGGCCAACACCCGGCATCATGGTGTGGGGAGCGATCTCCTACACTGGTCGTACACCACTGGTGATCGTCGAGGGGACACTGAATAGTGCACGGTACATCCAAACCGTCATCGAACCCATCGTTCTACCATTCCTAGACCGGCAAGGGAACTTGCTGTTCCAACAGGACAATGCACGTCCGCATGTATCCCGTGCCACCCAACGTGCTCTAGAAGGTGTAAGTCAACTACCCTGGCCAGCAAGATCTCCGGATCTGTCCCGCATTGAGCATGTTTGGGACTGGATGAAGCGTCGTCTCACGCGGTCTGCACGTCCAGCACGAACGCTGGTCCAACTGAGGCGCCAGGTGGAAATGGCATGGCAAGCCGTTCCACAGGACTACATCCAGCATCTCTACGATCGTCTCCATGGGAGAATAGCAGCCTGCATTGCTGCGAAAGGTGGATATACACTGTACTAGTGCCGACATTGTGCATGCTCTGTTGCCTGTGTCTATGTGCCTGTGGTTCTGTCAGTGTGATCATGTGATGTATCTGACCCCAGGAATGTGTCAATAAAGTTTCCCCTTCCTGGGACAATGAATTCACGGTGTTCTTATTTCAATTTCCAGGAGTGTATTTCCACTGCGTGCGGGCCGTCGAACTAACTGCTCAAAACAGTTTTCGGAAAACTTGTTCAAAACTACTTCACAAGACTATATTTCCGTACCAGGTGCAATGAATCCATCACAGTATATACTCGGTAAGATTAAGTCACCTTCAACTAATACTGCATGATTGGGTATTCCTACGCTATTGAGATTAGACTTTCTTTAAGTTATTCTAAAACTGTCACGGTGGAGTTGAGTGGTCTGTAAAAATATCCGACAACGAACTTGTGCTCACATAGCCCTGTAATCTCTTCCAGATAACTTCACAATTTGACTCAATTCCGACCTCCAGACAGGATGAGCAACTCAACGAGACTTTTTGCTGATGAATCTGCTATCTACAGGAAGGTATCGTCGCTAGACAGTCTTAAGGAATTGCATGCAGACTAGGACAACGTTTCCACTTGGTGTAATGTTTGTTACCGAGTGATTATAATTAACCTGCAGCTACTCACAAAGGTCTGCTGTGGGCTGTAATTATTACACGGTAGTGAAACTTGGTAGTTATTCTAATGTGTCAACGCGAAAGCAATTTATAAAGGAAAAAATTATTTCCAGTTTTGGCCAGCAGGTGCAAATCTGGCATGTGTAATGGGTAAGGAACGGGACATGGACTGAAAAGATTAAACAAGTTTTAAAGGCATAATTTTTGTTTTATTACTAACCGCAACTTACACGATTTGTTCAATACGAGGACCGGAGACGTCGACGAGGTGCTGCATCAGTAAAATGACGATCGACAGTGAACCTGCACGCGCAGCAGTTCCGGTGTAATCTGCACGTGCTCCTACATATTGGCCTTCAGAGCAGGCAGAGACCGAACGTGTCCCTGATGCGTTCTTTTAGAAATCACCATAGCCACGTGGATTTAGATCAGGTGAGCTTTCAGGCTACGCATCTGGAAAACGTCTGGAGATAACACGTTCATGGAAGGTTGCGTTAAGCAGATCTTTCATTGGACGTGCTACGTGCCCACCGTGTATGAAAAAATTTATTTCCACACAGTCGCCCTCTTCCGAGGCAGGAATCACGTGCGGTACAAGGATGTCTCGATGAGTACAGGCCGACTAGGTATGTTTTCTCCAAAGAAGAAAGAACCGAGAATAAAGGTGCTTGTGAATCCCAATGTCAACAGAAAGCGTCTTTTCGTTTCCCATTACGAACAAAATTATTTTTAAAAAGGACCTTTACGTGCCCGTTCTATGGAGCGCTCCAAAATTAGTCTAGTACGATATTTGTTTTACCTATGTGTGTTAACGGGGACAGTAAAACGAGAGGAATGACTAGTGCTCCAGCGGCGACTAGTAGCGCTGGATGTCGATAAAACAAACATCCCACTAGAGAAATCTGGAAACGCTCTATCGAATAGGCAAGTAAAATTCAACTATAAAAATCATGTTCACCCTCTTTCTCATATCAAGTTCTTTTGACCAGTTATAACGTTTGTAATCTGTTTTCACCTAGACGAATAATGACCAAGCGTGCGAACCATTCAACAAAACATCATCGAAATGGGCTTCCGTAGGCGAAGGCCCACTCGTGTACTCTTGATGACTGCACGACAACAAAACTTTATGCCTCGCATGGTCGCCAATTTTGCAATCGCTGTACACGCACCTACTTAATTTTTTTTAATGTAGCTATGCTCTCTTTACGGTCAGAATAGCAGATCCCTATGATGTAGATCTAGCAAGGAAACACCGAGTAAAAACACACTGAATATAGGAATTTTTGTGCTGTTGTGGCCGTTGACTGGCTGGCCACCAGGACGTTTGGTCACTTTCCAACGAAATTTGCACCGCCAAGGCAACAGCTAGTGATGTTCACGCTGATTTCAACGGAAACCTGCTGTCAAAAGGTCAATGAGAGATTATTTTAAAGAATTTGAAAGCAATGTTTTATCTACAGATTCTAAAAACAACCCCAAAAAATTTTCGTCGTACATAAAATCTATGAACTCTACAAATAATTCAATACCTTCACTTGCTGACAGAACGAGTAATGTAACGGATGATGACAAACAGAAGGCCGAAATTCTAAACTAGCTTTCAAAAACTCGTTTACGGTAGAGGACTGCAAAACCATCCCCCCACCTTTCAATTATCGAACAAACGCAAGGATGGCTGACGTAGTGTTTAATGTACCTGTGATTGTAAAACAGTTAAGATCCTTATACGCCAGGAAGGCATCTGGCCCAGACGGTATCCCCGTAAGATTATATGTTGACTATGCTACAAATACAGCACCATTCTTATCCATCATCTATCAGAGATCATTGGAACAATGGAACAACGGAAAGCTCTACCGGACTGAATGAAGGCCCAGGTCATAGCAATCTATAAAAAGGCCAGAAAATCGAATGCACATAATTACCGGTCAGTTTCACTGACATCGATTTGTTGTAGAATCGTGGAACATACACTCCTGGAAATTGAAATAAGAACACCGTGAATTCATTGTCCCAGGAAGGGGAAACTTTATTGACACATTCCTGGGGTCAGATACATCACATGATCACACTGACAGAACCACAGGCACATAGACACAGGCAACAGAGCATGCACAATGTCGGCACTAGTACAGTGTATATCCACCTTTCGCAGCAATGCAGGCTGCTATTCTCCCATGGAGACGATCGTAGAGATGCTGGATGTAGTCCTGTGGAACGGCTTGCCATGCTATTTCCACCTGGCGCCTCAGTTGGACCAGCGTTCGTGCTGGACGTGCAGACCGCGTGAGACGACGCTTCATCCAGTCCCAAACATGCTCAATGGGGGACAGATCCGGAGATCTTGCTGGCCAGGGTAGCACGTTGGGTGGCACGGGATACATGCGGACGTGCATTGTCCTGTTGGAACAGCAAGTTCCCTTGCCGGTCTAGGAATGGTAGAACGATGGGTTCGATGACGGTTTGGATGTACCGTGCACTATTCAGTGTCCCCTCGACGATCACCAGTGGTGTACGGCCAGTGTAGGAGATCGCTCCCCACACCATGATGCCGGGTGTTGGCCCTGTGTGCCTCGGTCGTATGCAGTCCTGATTGTGGCGCTCACCTGCACGGCGCCAAACACGCATACGACCATCATTGGCACCAAGGCAGAAGCGACTCTCATCGCTGAAGACGACACGTCTCCATTCGTCCCTCCATTCACTCCTGTCGCGACACCACTGGAGGCGGGCTGCACGATGTTGGGGCGGGAGCGGAAGACGGCCTAACGGTATGCGGGACCGTAGCCCAGCTTCATGGAGACGGTTGCGAATGGTCCTCGCCGATACCCCAGGAGCAACAGTGTCCCTAATTTGCTGGGAAGTGGCGGTGCGGTCCCCTACGGCACTGCGTAGGATCCTACGGTCTTGGCGTGCATCCGTGCGTCGCTGCGGTCCGGTCCCAGGTCGACGGGCACGTGCACCTTCCGCCGACCACTGGCGACAACATCGATGTACTGTGGAGACCTCACGCCCCACGTGTTGAGCAATTCGGCGGTACGTCCACCCGGCCTCCCGCATGCCCACTATACGCCCTCGCTCAAAGTCCGTCAACTGCACATACGGTTCACGTCCACGCTGTCGCGGCATGCTACCAGTGTTAAAGACTGCGATGGAGCTCCGTATGCCACGGCAAACTGGCTGACACTGACGGCGGCGGTGCACAAATGCTGTGCAGCTAGCGCCATTCGACGGCCAACACCGCGGTTCCTGGTGTGTCCGCTGTGCCGTGCGTGTGATCATTGCTTGTACAGCCCTCTCGCAGTGTCCGGAGCAAGTATGGTGGGTCTGACACACCGGTGTCAATGTTTTCTTTTTTCCATTTCCAGGAGTGTATTTTGTGTTCAGACATAATGACCTTTCTAGACTCTGAGAAGCTCATCTGCAGAAACCAGCACGGTTTTAGGAAACAGAGGTCATGCGAGACACAGCTGGCCCTCTTTGTGCGTGATGTACAACAGGCTCTAGATAACGGCTCCCAGGTTGATGCCATATTCCTCGACTTTGGAAAGGCGTTCGTCTCAGTTCCGTACTGTCGCTTACTCCAAAAAGTGCGAGCTTACGTTCTATCCGATGACATATGCGGTTTGATAGAAAGTCTTCTAACAGACAGGAAGCAGTATGTCGTCCTGAACGGGGTGACTTCAACAGAAACAAGCGTAACTTCAGGTGTGCCCTAGGGCAGCGTAATAGGTCCGCTGCTTTTTACGATTTACATAAACGATCTGGTTGACGGTATTGACAGCGGCATTAGACTGTTTGCCGATGATGCTGTAGTGTACAGGAATATAGTATCACACGAAAGTTGTGAACAAATCAGTGAGGATTTGCAGAAAATAAATGGGTGGTGTAATGACCGGCAGTGTAACCTACTGCGTAAAACAAGGCGAAAATCCCCATTAATGCATGCGTACAAAATAAACGTCGTCTTTGGAAGCGGTAACATCCGTCAAGTATCTGGGTGTGACTATTCGAAATGATCTCAAATGGAATGATCAGATTACACAAGGAACGGGCAAGGTGAACTCTAGATTGCGGTTTATAGGTAGAATCCTGAAGCGGTACATTCCTTCAACAAAAGAAATTGCTTATAACATGTTAGTTCGTCCAGTCTTAGAGTACTGCTCGTCTGTATGGGACCCTTACCAGTTGGGTCTGATTCAAGAGATTGAGAAGGTCCCAAGAAGAGCGGCACGATTCGTGACTAGTACATTTATCCACCGCGAGAGCGTTACAAATCTCATAGAAAGTTTGAAGTGGGACACACTTGCAGATAGACGACGCGCCAAACGGAAGCGGCTGCTCACTAAATTCCGAAATCAGATATACGTCGAGGATGTAGAGTATATATTATTAGCACCAACTTTGAAATCGCGCAATGATCACCATTCAGAGATAAGGCAAATTAGAGCTAGTACTGAGGCGTTCAGACAGTCGTTTTTCCCTCGTGCGATCCGAGAGTGGAACACTTTGGCGTGAATTGTGCCCTCCGTCACTCACGACTTGGTGGCTAGCGAAGTATATATATAGATGCAGATGTAGGTGTAGAAACCTCTGTCGTAGAGACAGCAGATACGATGTCAGTTCTGTTACCCTGCGGAGAATTTGACTGTCTATTTAAATCAGATTTATTATGAGGAATAAAGCAATTCATTTACGGTGTGTCTAAATAGTTGAATTGTTAGTGATACACAGACCATTTTCAGAAGTACAGTACCATTTACTAATGAAGAGTTGGTCGACATACGCTTATGGCGGAGGTCACCAAAATGCTTCAAGAGCAGCAGAGCCGTATACATAACGGTTTCTAGGTACACACTGACAACTCGTCCAGCCTAAGTTAATACCATCAAAAGACTTCGTGGGACCGAAAGTTTTTGCCCCAAAAAAAAAAAAAAAAAACGTATAAGAAGGAAGACTGCTACCAATGAAGCAGCAGAAACATCGATCCTTGCAAATGCGGCTATAAATCGGCAGCTAAGTTCTCATCAAACATAAAGAGAAATTGACATCAACCGAAAAAGACATAATCACCATCGTTTTCATTTTCCATATTTTTCTATACCAAGAGCTACGTGGCAGTGATTTTCAATTATTTTAATTCTGTTGATGTATACTACATCGAGATAGTAGTTTTACGGAGAAAGCATTTTTTTATTAATTGAGCCACCTTCACAAATCATGAAAATGCAAATTTAAAAAAAAATGCCCTAATGGCCAACGGAAAAACCATGTCTCCTTCATCACGTGATCAACCAATGGCAGTGGAGTGTGAATCTGTGGTGTGGCATAAGCGGATAGCATTTGGTCGTTGATGATATGCTGAACAAGGAAAAACGCACATCTTTTTATGAATATTTTACCCTTCTTATTAGAGAACGTGCCCATAACAACAGATCAAATACGGTTCCAGCATGAAGTCCTGACAATAAATTTTGAATAGTAAGAGAAGTATTAAATCTCTTATTTCTAAACCGTTGTGTGAGAAGACGCAGCCCTATCCAGCACGATCGCCTGATATGTTGAAGTTGGACTTATTCCTCTGGGATCAGGTAAAGCATGTTGTCAACATGGAGGTTCTCACGGCTGCTGAGGGCGTTAGAGAGCAAATTACCGCTGCGTGTTAAGCAATTACTCCGAATACATTGTATGACTCATGCACCATGTACAAGATCGTCGTGATGCGATTGGATCTCTCTTTGAAAATTAACAGAAAAATCACCAACAGGAATGTGACGGCATACAGTAATGTCTTCATAGTTTTTTGTTCATAATCGTTTGTTTCGTTTTTTTCATTTACTACTTTAATTTACGATTTTTCACTGGCATTCAAATGACACAAAATATATAAAAAAGAGGAAGAAAGAAGTTGATTTCAACTCGAAATGATAAATGAAGCCAGGGAAAAACGATTATCTTCACGCCTCGTCGGTGGCTTCTAATCTCATTCTCTTGCTACCTTCGCGAGATACACGACGGATGAAGTAGAAACGTCGCATTGTGGTCCTGGAATACCGGTTCAGTAAATTTACACAACTGGTTACTCGAGAACAACATCGCCCTTACTTCCAAAGGATCCTATCAAAGATAAGTGTCTTTGGAAGTAAGGGCGATATTGTTCTCGAGAAACCTGTTGTGTAAATTGGTTCTGTTAGTGTAAAATACCTCGAGCCAATCACGTGTTTGTGAACGTACTTCACATTACGCATTTTGGTTACCAGCCGACATTGCGGTATAAACTCTAGGAAGGCGAAGTCTACCTGTTCACCTGCATCAACTATTTCCAGGATGTCGTGTGCGAATAAAGCAAGTTGTAATTGAGGGATTTCCTTAACGTTCAATAGACAAACCTTAGTTACATTTGCCATTCTGCATCTACATGTACATCTACATGGATAATCTGCAAATCACATTTAAGTGCCTGGCAGAGGGTTCATCGAACCACCTTCACAATTCTCTATTATTCCAATCTCGCATAGCGCGCGGAAAGAATGAACACCTATATCTTTCCGTACGAGCTCTGATTTCCCTTATTTTATCGTGGTGATCGTTTCTCCCTATGTAGGACGGTGTCAACAAAATATTTTCGCATTCGGAGGAGAAAGTTGGTGATTGGAATTTCGTGAGAAGATTCCGTCGCAACGAAAAACGCCTTTCTTTTAATGATTTCCAGCCGAAATCCTATATCATTTCTGTGACACTCTCTCCCGTATTTCGCGATAATACAAAACGTGCTGCCTTTCTTTGAACTTTTTCCGGCTGGTCCCGGCGGAGGTTCTAGTCCTCCCTTGGGCATGGGTGTGTGTGTTTGTCCTTAGGATAATTTAGGTTAAGTAGTGTGTAAGCTTAGGGACTGATGACCTTAGCAGTTAAGTCCCATAAGATTTTCTGACAAGTTCTAACATTTTTGAATTTTTTCGATGTACTCAGTCAGTCCTATCTGGTAAGGATCCCACACCGCGCAGCAGTATTCTAAAAGAGGACGGACAAGCGTAGTTTAGGCAGTCTCCTTAGTAGGTCTGTTACATTTTCTAAGTGTCCTGGCAACAAAACGCAGTCTTTGGTTAGCCTTCCTCATAACATTTTCTATGTGTTCTTTCCAGTTTAAGTTGTTCGTAATTGTAATACCTAGGTATTTAGTTGAATTTACGGCTTTTAAATTAGACTGATTTATCGTGTAACCGAAGTTTAACGAGTTCCTTTTAGCACTCATGTGCAAGACCTCACACTTTTCGTTATTTAGGGTCAACTGCTACTTTTCACACCATTCAGATATTTGTTCTAAATCGTATTGCAGTTTGTTTTGATCTTCTGATGACTTTATTAGTCGATAAACGACAGCGTCATCTGCAAACAACCGAAGCCAGCTGCTCAGATTGTCTCCCAAATCGTTTATATAGATAAGGAACAGCAAATGGCCTATAACACTACCTTGCGGAACGCCTGAAATCTGTTTTACTCGATGACTTTCCGTCAATTACTACGAACTGTGACCTCTCTGACAGGAAATCGCAAATCTAGTCACGTAACTGAGACGATATTCCATAAGCACGCAATTTCACTAGGAGCCGCTTGTGTGGTACAGTGTCAAAAGCCTTCCGGAAGTCCAGGAATACGGAACCGATCTGAAATCCCTTGTCAGTAGCACTCAGCAGTTCATGTGAATAAAGAGCTAGTTGTGTTTCACAGGAATGATGTTTTCTATACCCATGTGTGTCAATAGGCCGTTTCCTTCGTGGTAATTCATAATGTTCGAACACAATGCATGTTCTAAAATCCTGCTGCACATTCGCTCTTTCACCCCTTTTGCAAACAGGATTGATTGTACGCTTTTTAAGCCACTATCAGCAAGAGTCATTTAAGAAAAGAATTAGAAAAAAATGTTATACGAAAAGTAAGTTAAGTCACTGCGTTCCGGTTTAATAAGATCGTAGCCAGTCTGATGACGTCAGAATTTAATTGGTATGTGTTGTGTTTAACGACGCCGACGACAAGCTCCTACTTACTCCTATTAAACGTGCCACTGAATCTCTAAAACGACCTGCTGAACACCTGCATTGCTAGCAGCACGCAATTAAGCTCTGATTAGACCTTTCTTGTGGTTATTCTAGACGCGTGCGTGGCCAGACCGGTTAACGATGCAAATATGACGCGGTTCTTGGCAGTGAAATCCCAAGCCATAAATTTACAGCAGGCAATTTCTCCTGATTGCTCACTGGCGCTCTATTATACCCAGAGTCCGACTGTAATCCATTCCGCCGCAGCCGTAGCGAGAGCCATTTACGGTGAGCGCAACGTTCCCTCGAACCTGACCTTAATCGGCCTGCTGTTCTCTTCCCACCCACTGCCACGCCGCTGTAACAGAGGTTTCCTTTATCAGAAAACCGCCAACGGCACGTAAACGTTGGAATGGCTTCTCTGAACGAGATAGGATTGATTTTCTTCCTCATACATCGTCAACCCGAGCTTGCGATCCATCTCTAATGACCTTGTCGTCGACGGGCCGTAACCCTAATCTTCTTGGAGCTCTCAGTATGCTTCACTCAATTGTTCGTTTATCAGTCCTAAATATTTGAATGTATTTCGTATTAAAACCCTAGGTGTCGCACCTGTAAGTCAAAATGCGCAGTGCATATTGAGGGACATCAGAAATTTAGTTTCAAAAACGCCATTTTGTTTACAAAAAGTAGGCCACTATCTTCTGTTTCGCTTCTTTGTTGCCCATCCAGATATTGTCTTCAACTGATATGAATGCAATAAAATCATTGGTTTCTATGACGTCGTCGTTGGTTTGTACAGTTTTCTTCTCGATACTTTTCCGTGTTTACAGAATGACATGTTCACTCTGCAGCGGAGTGTGCTCTGATTTGAAACTTCCTGGCAGGCTGAAACTGTGTGCCGGACCCAGAGTCAAACCCGGGATTAGATCAGATTAGTACTTGTTCCATAGATCATGAACACGACACTTCGTAATGATGTGGAACGTGCCAGGTTAATAAAGGGTGTCTAAACAAGATATTACATTACACAAAATATTACATGACACAATATTTTTTTTAGGTAGGGGGTGGAGAAATTACTCACTTACTACATCCAAACAATCATCTAATGAGTATAAGGAGTTGCCATTCAGAAATTCTTTTAATTTCCTTTTAAATGGTATGTGGCTATCTGTCAGACTTTTGATGGTATTAAATAAGTGACCAAAGGCTTTTGTGGCAGCATAATTTACTCCCTTCTGAGCCAAAGTTAGATTTAACCTTGAGTAGTGAAGATCATCCTTTCTCCTAGTGTTGTAGCCATGTACACGGCTATTACTTTTAAATTTGTTCGGATTGTTAATAACAAATTTCATAAGTGAATATATATATTGTGAGGCTACAATGAAGATCCCTAGCTCTTTAAATAAGTGTCTGCAAGATGATCTTGGATGAGCTCCAGCAATTATTCTGATTACACGCTTTTGTGCAATGAACACTCTTTCACTCAATGATGAGTTACCCCAGAATATGTTGCCATACGAAAGCAGAGAATGAAAATAGGCGTGGTAAGCTAATTTACTGAGATGTATATCGCCAAAATTTGCAATGACGCTAATAGCATAAGTAGCTCAACTCAAGCATTTCAGCATATCTTCAGTGTGTTTTTTCCAGTTCAACCCCTCATCAATGCATACACCTATAAATTTTGAATATTCTACCTTAGCTACCGATTTCTGATCGAAGTCTATATTTATTAATGGCGTCATTCCATTTACTGTGTGGAACTGTATACACTGTGTTTTGTCAAAGTTTAATGAGAGCCCATTTGCAGAGAACCACTTAATCATTTTCTGAAAAACATCGTTTACAGTTTCATCAGTTAATTCTTGTCTGTAGGATGTGATAGTTACACTTGTATCATCGGCATAAAGTACCAGCTTTGCATCTTCGTGAATATAGAATGGCAAGTCATTAATATATATTAAGAACAGCAGAGGACCCAAGACCGAATCTTACGGCACTCCATTCTTGATTATTCCCCAGTTTGACAAATCACGACTCTTTTGCGTATTATGTGAACTGCTTATTTCAACTTTCTGCACTCTTCCAGTTAGGTATGATTTAAACCATTTGAGCGTTGTCCCATTCATACCACAGTACTGGAGCTTATCTAGAAGGACCTTTGCATTTCGCGGGCACGTGCTTTAACCAGTGAGCTACCCAAGCGCGACTCACGACCCTTCCTCTCAGCTTTGATTCTGCCAGTACCTCGTCTCCTGGCTTCCAAACTTCAAAATAGCTCTCCTGTAGACCTACAATATAGTTTGCTGCTCTTCGCCGCAGTCAGGTTGTGGAGATGACGTCCATACCCACTGGTGCAGCAGTGCTCCACATTTGATCCCGTCTTTTCTGATCCTATTCAGCAAGCACCAGTGTCGTCGGGCGATATGAAGACCTGCAGGTCGCTCCCTGAGAGTTTGAATTAGTTTGTGAGGCATTAAGGAAGTTTGCTCTTGCCACTGACTGTTCCGTGCATCGTGCATGTTAAAGCGACTGCACTATGGACTGATCTCTGTGCGCCAAGCTCTCAGTCGCCGGGATTCTAATAATGAAAATTCTGAATGAATTGGTAATTCTGCGTTGTTTTTTATTCTTGTCCACACATTCAGTAGTGATTTTCTGTGGATTATGGCAACCAGTGGGGCCCTGTGATGGGTGTACAATATCACCAATAAAACCAAGTGATTCAGTCGTGTTCACCAACACGTCTACATATTAATCTACGCACACACTCCGAAAGACGCCTTATGGTGCGCGGCGGAAGGTATTTTCTACCACTACTGGCCATTTCTGTTTCTGTTCCACTCGGAAACAGGGCGATAAAGAAACGATTGTCTGTATGCTTCCGTACGAGCCCTGCTCTCTCTCTCTCTCTCTGCTGCTGCTGCTCTCCGGCAGAAACAGGCCATGAAGACCCAAAGCTACCGACTGGCCGCCGTGTCATCCTCAACCCACAGACGTACTAGATGCGGATATGGAGGGGCATGTGTGGTCAGCACACCGCTCTCCCGGCCGTATGTCAGTTTCCGAGACCGGAGCCGCTACTTCTCAATCAAGTAGCTACTCAGTTTGCCTCACAAGGGCTGAGTTCACCCCGCTTGCCAACAGCGCTCGGCAGATTGGATGGTCATCCATCCAAGTGCTAGCCCAGACAGACAGCGCTTAACTTCGGTTATCTGACGGGAACCGGCTTATGGAATATCGTCTCAGTTATGTGACTGCATTTGTGATTTCCTGTCAGAGAGGTCACATTTCGTAGTAACTGACGGCAAGTCACCGAGTAAAACAGATGTGATTTCTAGCGTTCCCCAAGGTAGTGTTATAGGCCCTTTGCTATTCCTTATCTATATAAACGATTTGGGAGACAATCCCAGCAGCCGGCTTCGGTTCTTTGCAGATGACGCTGTCGTTTATCGACTAATAAAATCATCAGAAGATCAAAACAAACTGCAAAACGATTTAGAGAAAATATCTGAATGGTGCGAAAACTGGCGGTTGACCCTAAATAAAGAAAAGTGTGAGGTCATCCACATGAGAGCTAAAAGGAACTCTTTAAATTTCGGTTACACGATAAATCAGTCTAATCTAAAAGCCGTAAATTCAACTAAATACCTAGGTATTACAATTACGAACAACTTAAATTGGAAGGAACACGTATAAAATGTTGTGGGGAAGGCTAACCAAAGACTGCGTTTTATTGGCACGACACTTAGAAAATGTAACAGACCTACTAAGGAGACTGCCTACACTGCGCTTGTCCGTCCTCTTTTAGAATACTGCTTCGCGGTGTGGAGTCCTTACCAGGTAGGACTGACGGAGTACATCGAAAAAGTTCAAAGAAAGGCAGCACGTTTTGAATTGTCGCGAAATATGGGAGAGAGTGTCACAGAAATGATTCAGGATTTCGGCTGGAAATCATTAAAAGAAAGGCGTTTATCGTTGCGACGGAATCTTCTCACGAAATTCCAATCACCAACTTTCTCCTCTGAATGCGAAAATATTTTGTTGACACCGACCTGCATAGGGAGGAACGATCACCACGATAAAATAAGGGAAATCAGAGCTCGTACGGAAAGATATAGCTGTTCATTCTTTCCGCGCGCTATACGAGATTGTAATAATGGAGAATTGTGAAGGTGGTTCGAAAAAACCCTCTGCCAGGCACTTAAATGTGATTTTCAGAGTATCCATGTAGATGTAGATGTGGATGTACCACTGCGGCAAGGCCGTTGCCTCCGTACGAGCCCTAATTTCACGTATCTTCGTCGTCCTTAAAGGTACTTACATGAACAGTACGTTAGTGGTAGTAGAATCTTCTGCAGTCAGCTTCAAATGCAGATAACCTTAATTTCCAAAAAAGTGTTTCGTGAAAAAACTTCGCTTTCTTTCCATAGCTTCCCATTTGAGTTCACGAAACATCTCCGAAATACTCGCGTCTTGATCAGAACTACCCGTAACAAATTAGCAGCACGCCTCTGAATTGCTTCGATGTCCTCTTTTTATCCGGCAAGCCTCTGAATTGCTTCGAGTTTTGCTTTAATCCGACATGCCGGGGGTTTCAGACACTCGAGCTCTTCAAATAGTTCAAATGGCCCTGAGCACTGTGGTACTTAACATCTGAGGTCATCAGTCCCCAAGAACTTAGAACTACTTAAACCTAAGAGGCAGGATACGAACCTGCGACCGTAGCGGTCAAGCGTTTCCAGACTAAAGCACCTAGAACCGCTCGGCCACACCGGCCGGCTCTCGAGCACTACTCAAGAATGAGTCGCATTAGTGTTCTACGCGCGGTCTCCTTTATAGGTGGACTACACGTTCCCAAAATTCTCCCAACAGACCGAAGTCGACCATTCGCCCCTTGCGTGCTCGCTACACTTCATATTGCTCTGCAACGTTACGCCCAGATATTTAATTGATGAGACTGTGTCAAGCAGCGCGCTACTAATGCTGTATTCACACATTACGGGATTATTTTTCCCACTCACCCACATCAGTTTTGATTTTTTCTACATTTAGAGGAAGCTGCCACTCATCACACCAACAAGAAATTTTGTCTAAGTCATCTTATACCGTCTTACAGTTACTCAAAGACGACTCCTTTACGTACACCATAGCGTCGTCAGCAAACAGTTGCTGATTGCTGCTGATCCTACCCAGTAGATTATTTATGTACACAGAGAATAAGAGCGATCCTGTAGCCCTTCCGCGGGGCACCCGTGACGCTGACCTGTCCTCTGATGAGCACTCGCCGTCGAGGACAACGCAGCTGGTCCTACTATTGCAGAAGTCTTCGAGCCACTCTCACATCTGAGAACCTACTCAATCTGCAGTGAGGCACCGTGCCCAACACTTTCCGGAAATCTGTTGTTGTTGTGGTCTTCAGTCCTGAGACTGGTTTGATGCAGCTCTCCATGCTACTCTATCCTGTGCAAGCTTCTTCATCTCCCAGTACCTACTGCAACCTACATCCTTCTGAATCTGCTTAGTGTATTCATCTCTTAGTCTCCCCCTACGATTTTTACCCTCCACACTGCCCTCCAATACTAAATTGGTGATCCCTTGATGCCTCAGAACATGTCCTACCAACCGATCCCTTCTACTGGTCAAGTTGTGCCACAAGCTTCTCTTCTCCCCAGTCCTATTCAACACTTCCTCATTAGTTATGTGATCTACCCATCTAATCTTCAGCATTCTTCTGTAGCACCACATTTCGAAAGCTTCTATTCTCTTCTTGTCCAAACTATTTACCGTCCATGTTTCACTTCCATACATGGCTACACTCCATACAAATACTTTCAGAAATCGCTTCCTGACACTTAAATCTATACTCGAAGTTAACAAATTTCTCTTCTTCAGAAACGCTTTCCTTGCCATTGCCAGTCTACATTTTATATCCTCTCTACTTCGACCATCATCAGTTATTTTGCTCTCCAAATAGCAAAACTCCTTTACTATTTTAAGTGTCTCATTTCCTAATCTAATACCCTCAACATCACCCGACTTAATTCGACTACATTCCATTATCATCGTTTTGCTTTTGTTGAAGTTCATCTTATATCCTCCCTTCAAGACACTGTCCATTCCGTTCAACTGCTCTTCCAAGTCCTTTGCTGTCTCTGACAGAATTACAATGTCATCGGCGAACCTCAAAGTTTTTATTTCTTCTCCATGGATTTTAATACCTACTCCGAATTTTTCTTTTGTTTCCTTTACTGCTTGCTCAATATACAGATTGAATAACATCGGGGATAGGCTACAACCCTGTCTTACTCCCTTCCCAACCACTGCTTCCCTTTCATGTCCCTCGACTCTTATAACTGCCATCTGGTTTCTGTACAAATTGTAAATAGCCTTTCGCTCCCTGTATTTGAAAGAGAGTATTCCAATCAACATTGTCAAAAGCTTTCTCTAAGTCTACAAATGCTAGAAACGTAGGTTTGCCTTTCCTTAATCTTTCTTCTAAGATAAGTCGTAAGGTCAGTATTGCCTCACGTGTTCCAGTGTTTCTACGGAATCCAAACTGATCTTCCCCGAGGTCGGCTTCTACTAGTTTTTCCATTCGTCTGTAAAGAATTCGTGTTAGTATTTTGCAGCTGTGGCTTATTAAACTGATAGTTCGGTAATTTTCACATCTGTCAACACCTGCTTTCTTTGGGATTGGTATTATTATATTCTTCTTGAAGTCTGAGGGTATTTCGCCTGTTTCATACATCTTGCTCACCAGATGGTAGAGTTTTGTCAGGACTGGGTCTCCCAAGACTGTCAGTAGTTCTAATGGAATGTTGTCTACTCCCGGGGCCTTGTTTCGACTCAGGTCTTTCAGTGCTCTGTCAAACTCTTCACGCAGTATCGTATCTCCCATTTCATCTTCATCTACATCCTCTTTCATTTCCATAATATTGTCCTCAAGTACATCGCCCTTGTATAGACGCTCTGTATACTCCTTCCACCTTTCTGCTTTCCCTTCTTTGCTTAGAACTGGGTTACCATCTGAACTCTTGATGTTCATACAAGTGGTTCTCTTATCTCCAAAGGTCTCTTTAATTTTCCTGTAGGCAGTATCTATCTTACCCCTAGTGAGATAAGCCTCTACATCCTTACATTTGTCCTCTAGCCATCACTGCTTAACCATTTTGCACTTCCTGTCGATCTCGTTTTTGAGACGTTTGTATTCCTTTTTTCCTGCTTCATTTACTGCATTTTTATATTTTCTCCTTTCATCAATTAAATTCAATATTTCTTCTGTTACCCAAGGATTTCTACTAGCCCTCGTCCGGAAATCCCTCCGGAAATCTAGGAATATGGAATTTGCCTGTTGCCGTTCATCCATGCCTCGCAGCATATCATCTGACATTCTGGGGAAACGACAAGCTGTGTTTCCCCCGAAAAAGGCCATGCTGATTTGTAGACACAAGCTTTCCCGTCTCAAGGAAATATATTCGAACTCAGAATGCAAGAATTCTGCAGCAAACCGATGTTAGGGATATTGGTCTGCAATTGTGCTGATACATTCTTTTAAACTTATTTTTTCCTGTTCCTCGGGAATTTGCGCTGGGCCAGAGATTCGTGATAAATAGGAGATGAGGGAGAGGCCAATGCTGTAGAGCACTCTCTCTCAAACCGAACTGCGATTCCATCCGGTCCTAGGAACTTATTTGCTTTCAACTCTTCCAGTTGATTTTCTACGCCAGGGACGTCTATTACTATGTCATCCATACGGCGCCGCGCGGGATTAGTCGATAGGTCTAAGGAGCTGTAGTCTTGGACTGTGCAGCTGGTCCCGGCGGAGGTTCGAGGTCTCCCTCGGGCATGGGTGTGTGTGTTTGTCCATAGGATACTTTAGGTTAAGTAGTGTGTAAGCTTATGGACTGATGACCTTAGCAGTTAAGTTCCATAAGATTTCACACACATTTGCACATTTTTTGCATACATACGGCAGTTTGTGCGACGGTCAAACGACGGTATGCTTGTACGGTTCTCCTGCGTGAATGATTCCTTAAACGTGGAATTTAAAACTTCAGGCTTCCTTTTGATGTGCTCCCTTGCCACACCAGACTGTTCAACGAGAGACTGGATAGAAGCCTTCGACCCGGTTAGTGATTTTTCTTAGAACCAGAATTTTATAGGATTCTCGGCAAGATCTTTTGCTAAGACGTGGCGTTGGAAGTTGTTTTATGCTTCGCTAATCGATCTACAGTCGAACGAATTTCTCTAACTTTTGGCTGTCGCCATTTGTGCGTTCTTCTTTTTGAACTGAGGGTGCTACAGTCGCTGCTTCCTCAGCATTTTCCGATTTTTGTTATTAAACCACGGATAGTCTTTTCCGTCCTTAATGCACTTACTCGGAACCTACTTCTCCAGAGAGCGATTTACAATCCGATAAACTTTGTCCATAATTCCTCTACGTCCATCATACTGAAACTAACGTTGCTGTCCATTCATTGTCTAAGTTGGAAGTTAACAACGGCTTATCTGCTCTTCATCTCGACAATACCCTCCAAGCCTTCTTGAAGCGTTTATTAATTTTAAAAATGGTTCAAATGGCTCTGAGCACTATGGGACTCAACTGCTGAGGTCATTAGTCCCCTAGAACTTAGAACTAGTTAAACCTAACTAACCTAAGGACATCACAAACATCCATGCCCGAGGCAGGATTCGAACCTGCGACCGTTGCGGTCTTGCGGTTCCAGACTGCAGCGCCTTTAACCGCACGGCCACTTCGGCCGGCTATTAATTTTATTCATCGTCGTTGCTGTGATACGTCATAGTCGCTAATCACGGTCTCTATACTGACACGCCGGCCGTTGTGGCCGAGCTTCTACGCGCTTCAGTCCGGAACCGCGCGACCGCTACGGTCGCAGGGTGGAATCCTGCCTCGGGCATGGATGTGAGTGATGTCCTTAGGTTAGTTAGGTTTAACTAGTTGTAAGTTCTAGGCGACCGATGACCTCAGGTGTTAAGTCCCATAGTGTTCAGAGCCATTTGAACCATTTGAATCTATACTGACACTGTCGGTAAGATCAGACCTGTTAGTAGCTACAAGGTCTCAAATACACTCCCGGAAATGGAAAAAAGAACACATTGACACCGGTGTGTCAGACCCACCATACTTGCTCCGGACACTGCGAGAGGGCTGTACAAGCAATGATCACACGCACGGCACAGCGGACACACCAGGAACCGCGGTGTTGGCCGTCGAATGGCGCTAGCTGCGCAGCATTTGTGCACCGCCGCCGTCAGTGTCAGCCAGTTTGCCGTGGCATACGGAGCTCCATCGCAGTCTTTGACACTGGTAGCATGCCGCGACAGCGTGGACGTGAACCGTATGTGCAGTTGACGGACTTTGAGCGAGGGCGTATAGTGGGCATGCGGGAGGCCGGGTGGACGTACCGCCGAATTGCTCAACACGTGGGGCGTGAGGTCTCCACAGTACATCGATGTTGTCGCCAGTGGTCGGCGGAAGGTGCACGTGCCCGTCGACCTGGGACCGGACCGCAGCGACGCACGGATGCACGCCAAGACCGTAGGATCCTACGCGGTGCCGTAGGGGACTGCACCGCCACTTCCCAGCAAATTAGGGACACTGTTGCTCCTGGGGTATCGGCGAGGACCATTCGCAACCGTCTCCATGAAGCTGGGCTACGGTCCCGCACACCGTTAGGCCGTCTTCCGCTCACGCCCCAACATCGTGCAGCCCGCCTCCAGTGGTGTCGCGACAGGCGTGAATGGAGGGACGAATGGAGACGTGTCGTCTTCAGCGATGAGAGTCGCTTCTGCCTTGGTGCCAATGATGGTCGTATGCGTGTTTGGCGCCGTGCAGGTGAGCGCCACAATCAGGACTGCATACGACCGAGGCACACAGGGCCAACACCCGGCATCATGGTGTGGGGAGCGATCTCCTACACTGGTCGTACACCACTGGTGATCGTCGAGGGGACACTGAATAGTGCACGGTACATCCAAACCGTCATCGAACCCATCGTTCTACCATTCCTAGACCGGCAAGGGAACTTGCTGTTCCAACAGGACAATGCACGTCCGCATGTATCCCGTGCCACCCAACGTGCTCTAGAAGGTGTAAGTCAACTACCCTGGCCAGCAAGATCTCCGGATCTGTCCCGCATTGAGCATGTTTGGGACTGGATGAAGCGTCGTCTCACGCGGTCTGCACGTCCAGCACGAACGCTGGTCCAACTGAGGCGTCAGGTGGAAATGGCATGGCAAGCCGTTCCACAGGACTACATCCAGCATCTCTACGATCGTCTCCATGGGAGAATAGCAGCCTGCATTGCTGCGAAAGGTGGATATACACTGTACTAGTGCCGACATTGTGCATGCTCTGTTGCCTGTGTCTATGTGCCTGTGGTTCTGTCAGTGTGATCATGTGATGTATCTGACCCCAGGAATGTGTCAATAAAGTTTCCCCTTCCTGGGACAATGAATTCACGGTGTTCTTATTTCAATTTCCAGGAGTGTATTTCCACTGCGTGCGGGCCGTCGAACTAACTGCTCAAAACAGTTTTCGGAAAACTTGTTCAAAACTACTTCACAAGACTATATTTCCGTACCAGGTGCAATGAATCCATCACAGTATATACTCGGTAAGATTAAGTCACTTTCAACTAATACTGCATGATTGGGTATTCCTACGCTATTGAGATTAGACTTTCTTTAAGTTATTCTAAAACTGTCACGGTGGAGTTGAGTGGTCTGTAAAAATATCCGACAACGAACTTGTGCTCACATAGCCCTGTAATCTCTTCCAGATAACTTCACAATTTGACTCAATTCCGACCTCCAGACAGGATGAGCAACTCAACGAGACTTTTTGCTGATGAATCTGCTATCTACAGGAAGGTATCGTCGCTAGACAGTCTTAAGGAATTGCATGCAGACTAGGACAACGTTTCCACTTGGTGTAATGTTTGTTACCGAGTGATTATAATTAACCTGCAGCTACTCACAAAGGTCTGCTGTGGGCTGTAATTATTACACGGTAGTGAAACTTGGTAGTTATTCTAATGTGTCAACGCGAAAGCAATTTATAAAGGAAAAAATTATTTCCAGTTTTGGCCAGCAGGTGCAAATCTGGCATGTGTAATGGGTAAGGAACGGGACATGGACTGAAAAGATTAAACAAGTTTTAAAGGCATAATTTTTGTTTTATTACTAACCGCAACTTACACGATTTGTTCAATACGAGGACCGGAGACGTCGACGAGGTGCTGCATCAGTAAAATGACGATCGACAGTGAACCTGCACGCGCAGCAGTTCCGGTGTAATCTGCACGTGCTCCTACATATTGGCCTTCAGAGCAGGCAGAGACCGAACGTGTCCCTGATGCGTTCTTTTAGAAATCACCATAGCCACGTGGATTTAGATCAGGTGAGCTTTCAGGCTACGCATCTGGAAAACGTCTGGAGATAACACGTTCATGGAAGGTTGCGTTAAGCAGATCTTTCATTGGACGTGCTACGTGCCCACCGTGTATGAAAAAATTTATTTCCACACAGTCGCCCTCTTCCGAGGCAGGAATCACGTGCGGTACAAGGATGTCTCGATGAGTACAGGCCGACTAGGTATGTTTTCTCCAAAGAAGAAAGAACCGAGAATAAAGGTGCTTGTGAATCCACACCACTTACTCACATAAAACGAGTTCAGTGGCTCATTGTACACAAGACGCGGTTTAACTGTTCGCCAAATTTGGCAGTTCTGTGTATTCACTGCTCCACGTAGTGTAAAATGTGCTTGTCACTGCATAGAATATTGTCCTGCAGCATGTCATCAATTTCGATCCGTGCCAGAAACCGAGGAGCAAATTCAGGACATTGCTGTGGATCGTGAGGTTTCACTTGCTCCACCGTCTGGATCTTATACGAGCACCAGTGCAAAATAGACCGCAAAACTTTCCGTACTGTTGACTATCGGATAGACAAAACTCGTGACATTGCACAAGAGGTAACAGTAGCCGGGGCACGTGCTACATCATCTGTTACAGCAGCAGTAACCTCGTCAATAACTTCCACCTGTATAGGACGCCTTGCTCTTGCAGGTGCCGAGGGAGGTGGCGCAGTGACTACCACCTGGACTCGCATTCGGGAGGACGACAGTTCAGTCCCGCGTCCGGTCATCCTGATTTAGGTTTTCCGTGATTTCCCTAAATCACTCCGGGCAAATGCCGGGATGGTTCCTTTGAAAGGGTACGGCCGACTTCCTTCTCCGTCCTTCCCTAATCCGATAAGACCGATGACGTCGCTGTCTGGTCTCCTCCCACAAACAACCCAACCCCTCTTGCAGGCGCCACACCAAGATCACCCGTGTTTCGAATTTCATGATCATCTTCTGTAAACCATTTAATGAGATCGGGCCTCTCATCAGATGTTTCAATCGGTGATACTCTCTCAATGAAGCAGTGTATTTGCTGCCGTTCACATAAAACAGTTTCGCCAACAGTACACCTTTTCTTTTCTCGGTATCCATACTGTTCACTCACGCTGTGGCTTGTCAAATGACAGTGTGGATGTTATACCGTCATACAAAAAGCGTACAGCGCCAGATTTGGACCTGGTGGCCAAAATTGAAACTGACAGACGGGGAGCAATATGTAGTCCTGAACGGGGTGACTTTTCAACAGAAACAAGCGTAACTGCAGGTGTGCCACAGGGCAGCGTAATAGGTCCGCTGCTTTTTACGATTTACATAAACGATCTGGTTGATGGTATTGACAGCGGCATTAGAATGTTTGCCGATGATGCTGTAATCTGTAGGAAAGTAGTATCACACGAAACTTGTGAACAAATCAATGAGGATTTGCAGAAAATAAATGCGTGGTGTAATGACTGGCAGTTATCTCTGAATATTAGTAAGTGTAACCTACTGTGTATAACAAGGCGAAAATCGCCATTAATGTACGATTACAAAATAAATGCCCAGTCTTTGAAAGCGGTAACATCCGTCAGGTATCTGGGTGTGACTATTCGAAATGATCTCAAATGGAACTCTAGATTGCGGTTTATTGGTAGAATTCTGAAGCGATGCACTCCTTCAACACTGGAAATAGCTTACAATATGTTAGTTCGTCCAGTCTTAGAGTATTGTTCGTCTGTATGGGACTCTTACCAGGTGGGTCTGGTTCAGGGGATTGAGAAGGTCCAAAGAAGAGCGGCAAAATTCGTGACTGGTACATTTAGCCACCGCGAGAGAGTTACAACTCTCATAGAAAGTTTGAAGTAGGACACACTTGCAGATAGAAGGCGCGCTAAACGGCAGAGGCTGCTCACTAAATTCCGAAATCCGATCTTCTACATCTACATCCATACTCCGCAAGCCACCTGACGGTGTGTGGCGGAGGGTACCTTGAGTACCTCTATCGGTTCTCCCTTTTATTCCATTCTGGTATTGTTCGTGGAAAGAAGGATTGTCGGTATGCCTCTGTGTGGGTTCTAATCTATCTGATTTTATCCTCATGGTCTCTTCGCGAGATATACGTAGAAGGGAGCAGTATACTGCTTCACTCCTCGGTGAAGGTATGTTCTCGAAACTTCAACAAAATCCCGTACCGAGCTACTGAGCGTCTCTCCTGCAGAGTCTTCCACTGGAGTTTATCACGTCCGTAACGCTTTCGCGATTACTAAATGATCATGTAACGAAGCGCGCTGCTCTCCGTTGGATCTTCTCTATCTCTTCTATCAACCCTATCTGGTACGGATCCCACACTGCTGAGCAGTATTCAAGCAGGGGGCGAACAAGCGCACTGTAACCTACTTCCATTGTTTCCGGGTTGCATTTCCTTAGGATTCTTCCAATGAATCTCAGTCTGGCATCTACTTTACCGATGATCAACTTTATATGATCATTCCAGTATAAATCACTCCTAATGCGTACTCCCAGATAATTTATGGAATTAACTGCATCCAGTTGCTGACCTGCTATATTGTAGCTAAATGATATGGGATCTTTCTTTCTATGTATTCGCAGCACGTTACACTTGTCTACATTGAGATTCAATTGCCATTCCCTGCAGCATGCGTCAATTGGCTGCAGATCCTCCTGCATCTCAGCACAATTTTCCGTTGTTACAACCTCTCGATATACCACAGCATCGTCCGCAAAAAGCCTCAGTGAACTTCCGATGTCATCCACAAAGTCATTTATGTATATTGTGAATAGCAACGGTCCTACGACACTCCCCTGCGGCACACCTGAAATCACTCTTACTTCGGAAGACTGAGGATGTAGAGCATATACAGGGTGTTACAAAAAGGTACAGCCAAACTTTCAGGAAACATTCCTCACACACAAATAAAGAAACGATGTTATGTGGACATGTGTCCGGAAACGCTTAATTTCCATGTTAGAGCTCATTTTAGTTTCGTCAGTATGTACTGTACTTCCTCGATTCACCGCCAGTTGGCCCAATTGAAGGAAGGTAATGTTGACTTCGGTGCTTGTGTTCACATGCGACTCATTGCCCTACATTGCTCTACATTGTTGGTGATGTCTTGATTGGGCCCCATGTTCTTCCACCTACGCTCAATGGAGCACGGTATCATGATTTCATATGGGATACTCTACCTGTGCTGCTAGAACAAGTGCCTTTACAAGTACGACACAACTTGTGGTTCATGCACGATGGAGCTCCTGCACATTTCAGTCGAAGTGTTCGTACGCTTCTCAACAACAGATTCGGCGACCGATGGATTAGTAGAGGCGGATCAGTTCAATGGCCTCCACGCTCTTCTGACCTCAACCCTCTTGACTTTCATTTATGGGGGCATTTGAAAGCTCTTGTCTACGCAACCCCGGTACCAAATGTAGAGACTCTTCGTGCTCGTATTGTGGGCGGCTGTGATACAATACGCCATTCTCTAGGGCTGCATCAGCGCATCAGGGATTCCATGCGACGGAGGGTGGATGCACGTATCCTCGCTAACGGAGGACATTTTGAACATTTCCTCTAACAAAGTGTTTGAAGTCACGCTGGTACGTTCTGTTGCTGTATGTTTCCATTCCATGATTAAAGTGATTTGAAGAGAAGTAATAAAATGAGCTCTAACATGGAAAGTAAGCGTTTCCGGACACATTTCCACATAACATATTTTCTTTCTTTGTGTGTGAGGAATGTTTCCTGAAAGTTTGGCCGTACCTTTTTGTAACACCCTGTATTATTAGCACCAACTTTGAAATCGCGCAATTATCACCATTGAAAGATAAGGGAAATTAGAGCTCGTACTGAAGCGTTCAGAAGCGTTCAGACAGTCGTTTTTCCCTCGGCGGATCCGCGAGTGTGATAGAGGGGGGGGGGGGGGCGGAATATGACTTTGGCGCGAATTTTGCCCTCCGCCACACACCGCTTGGTGGCTAGCGGAGAATATATGTAGATGTAATTTTTTCCACCGTAAATTGGTTCCGTGTTAAGCCATTAATTAGGATATCTACCAATTTTCGCTGCTATACGGTAATTGCAGCCCACACTGGATCTCCGTGAGTAGCTGCACTTTAATTATAACTTTATCGCCAATTCGTATATCTGTTGGCTACGTAAAGAAATCCCAGCGCACAGTCTGCAGTGCTGGCCAGCCATCACTCAGAGTGTGGTACCCAGCCTGCTGGCCGCCCCGTCGCAGAGCGGGTGCGAGGCGGCGGCAGGAGTGGCAGCCTTGGGCGGGTCCAGGGTCGCATCTCGCGCTGCCAGCCACGCCCCAGGGCTCTGCTCTGGCGTCACCGCGAGTTCGCCTTGACACGAGACCCTGCGCAAACACGGGCACTGCTCACCACATGCGGCCGCTCCTCGAACTACAAACTGTCTGGTGCGCGTCATGATAATGACGACAATACTCACTGTACGATCGGTGACCCTTCAGCCCAGCTGTTATTCGAACATTTTCAGCGTTATACACTGAAGATCCAAAGAAACTGGTACACCTGCCTACTGTCGTGCAGGGCCACCGAGAGCACGCAGAAGTGCCCCAAGATGACGTGGCATGGATGCGACTAATGTGTGAAGTAGTGCTGAAGGGAATTGGAACCATCAATCCTGCAGGCCCGTCCATAAATCCGTAAGAGTACGAGGGGTGGATATCTCTTCTGAACAGCACGTTGCAAGACATTACAGATATGCTCAATAATGTTCATTTCTGGGGAGTTTGGTGGCTAGCAAAAGTGTTTAAACTCAAAAGAGTGTTCCTGGAGCCACTCTTTAGCAATATTGGATGTGTAGGGTGTCGCATTGTCCTGCTGGAAAGTCCGTCGGAATGCACAATGGGCATGAATGGATGCAGGTGATCAGACAGGATCCTTACGTACGTGTCATCTGTCAGGAGTCGTATCCAGACATATTAGGGTTCCCAATTCACTCCAACTGCACACCCTCCACACCATTATGGATCCTCCACCAGCTTGTACAGTCCCCTGCTGACAAACAGGGTCCATGGATGCATGCGGTTGTCTCCATACCCGTACTCGTCCATCTGCTCGATACAATCTGAAACGAGACTCGTCCGACCAGGCAACATGTTTCCAGTCAACAGCCCGATGTCGGTGTTGAAGGGCCGGGCGAGGCTCAAAGCTTTGTGTCCTGCAGTCATCAATGGTACACGAGTGGGCCTTCGGCTCCGAAAGCCCTATCGGTGGTGTTTAGTTGAATGGCTCGCATGCTGGCACTTGTTGATGATACAGCACTGAAATCTACAGCAATTTGCAGAAGGGTTGCACTTCTGTCACTTTGAACGATTCTCTTCAGTCGTCGTTGGTCTTTCTCCGGCGGCAGCGATGTCTGAGATTTGATGTTTTACCTGATTCCTGATATTCACAGTACACTCGTAAAATAGTCGTACTGGAAAATCCCCACTTCATCGCTACCTCGGAGATGCTGTGTCCCATCGCTCGTACGTCGACTATAACACCACGTTCAAACTCAAATCTCGATAACCTGCCATTGTAGCAGCAGTAACCGATCTAACAACAGCGCCAGGCGTTGACGACCAAAGCGCCGTATTCTGCCTGTTTACATATCTGTATTTGAAAGCCGGCCGCGGTGGCCGTGCGGTTCTAGGCACTGCAGTCCGGAACGGCTTAACTGCTACGGTCGCAGGTTCAAATCCTGCCTCGGGCATGGATGTGTGTGATGTCCTTAGGTTAGTTAGGTTTAAGTAGTTCTAAGTTCTAGGGGACTGATGACCTAAGATGTTAAGTCCCATAGTGCTCAGAGCCATTTGAACTATTTTTTTGTATTTGAATACTCATCCCTATACCATTTTCTCTTGCGCTTCAGTGCACGAAACTAAGGACAAATGCGGAAAGCGTATTAAAGTTAGAAGAGCAGAATTAAAATTTTTCAGCTTTACCGATGAGATCCTAATTCTTCCAGAAATGGCAGGGCACTTGAAAGATCATTTGAACCTAGCGGTAATAGATATGGAAATCACAGCTTCATTTGTAAGGCTTTTATTTTTTTTTTGATTCATGACCGATTTCGGGCTACAAATTGTCATCATCCGGTGCAGTTAGTGGTTTTCTGCGACCCCGAGTGCTACGAGACCGGGTAAAGCGCAGGCGACCATCACAAGCGGCGCCGAGCGTGGAGTGGCGCACACGAAGGGAGCTTAGTTGGTACGCTTTGGTGTGACGATACTATGGCCATTTGCTAGGACGACTGGAAGGGAATTGCATGAGATCGACTAGCCCGGACGTTCACACTGAAATTGAGAACAGATACAACTACTAAATATGCCTGTTAAACACATTCGTTTACAATGTTAACAGTAAAGTTATTAAATGTCTGAAAACGTAACTGAGGCAACCCTGAGATATGCTCGAATATTAATCTGTTTGTATTCTTTCGCGCCCTGAACCTTCGGAGATCCCAGTGGTATGTCTTATTGCAGCCCAGTAATCAGGATTTCTTAACATTAAGAAATCACAGTTTAGAAGACAGTAGGAACACGGTGTGATGTGATGTATCGATCTATCCACATTCACATCTGTCTAATTGTACTCTGCCGTTTTTATGCAATGAAGGGGCACGTCTATGCTCTGTTACCGAATGGATCATTACTCAGCTTACTTTCATATACTGTGTTTCCCTTCGTTCTACATCTGTTCTCCACAAACCACCAGCAGGTGGAGGACGGTAGTTTTTGTTCCACTCTCACTTCGCCCTTTAGCTGTACCATCCGCGAATGGCTCGTGGCAAGAACGATTCCTGGTAAGTCTCTATGCAGGCTCGAATATCTGTAATTTAATCTCCATGGTATTTTCGCGAGATATACATAGAACGATGGGTGTCACAAAGCAGTTCTCTCCTGAAGCAAGCTGGCCCACAACTGTTGTAACTGGACCTTGATATCCTGGATACTGACAGAGAACGGAGTTGACATCCGAATTGCTCCCACACGTTTTCTGCTGCGGGCAGATCTGCTGGTATTGTTAGCCACGGAGTACCTTAAGATTACATCACTTAATCTATTTAATTTGGAAGAAGGAGAGGATCCGAGAAGAATGGAAGGAGTCTGTCATCTGCCCTATTCTAACGAAAGGAGACCCAATGAGATGTAGCAACTATAGAGGAATCACACTACTCTGTACAGCTTATAAGATCTTGAGCACGTTGTTACTGAAGTGGCTAACACCACATGTCGAGAAAGTACTGGGATTCCAACAAGCAAGTTTCACAAAGGGAAGGTCAACTGTAGACCATTTACATACAATACGGTAAGTGCTAGCAAAGAGCTAGGAATTCCGCAAAAATGTTGACTGTCTTCTTGTGGACTTCCGAAAAGCATATGATAGTGTGAATAGACAAGCAATATGGCAAGAACTCGAAAGGTCTCAAGTTCCCAGAAAACTCATAAAACTGACACAGATATGCACCCAGAAGACAACATGCATGGTGAAAGTAAATGGAAACATATCAAAGAAGTTCAAGGTGAGGACTGGAGTGCGACAAGGAGACTGCGAGACTGCCTCTCTCCTCTTCTATTTAACCTGGTACTGGAGAGAGCCCTGAGAGGAGTAGCAAGCCTAGAGACAGGAAAACAGCTGGGAAGAAAGATCAACACCCTGGCCTATGTGGATGTAGTTTTAATAGCACAGAAAGAGCAAGACCAGGTCCGGATGACAAGAACATTAATGGAAGAGACAACGACAGCAGGCCTGAAGTTGAATATGGATAAGACAAAATACCTCATAGTTAGCAGAGAAACTGGCGACAGACCTCTGTAGGTGGAGGACAAAATCTTTGAAAGGGTGAAAAACTTTAAATATCTTGGGGCTATAGTCAATGAAAGGAACGAGATAGCCCAGGAAATTACCGCACGAATACAAGCAGGAAACAGATCAAGGTTTCCTCTTGGAAAGCTGTTAGAGTACCGACTTCTATCGAGATCCTCAAAGACTAATATCTACAAGACAATAATACAACCTGTAGTCTTATATGGAGCAGAGACCTGGAGCATCACGCAGAAGATGGAAAGAAAACTCCTGACATTTGAGAATGCCATCCTCAGACAGATTTTTGGGCCAGTGAAGGATGGAGATGAATGGAGGAAAAGAAAGAACTGTGAATTACAGGAGCTATACAAGTCGCTGGACATCGTGGTAGTGATCAAAGAAAGGAGACTGAAGTGGTATGGACACGTAATGCGTCGAGAAGGCTCTGGCAGGCAAGTAGTGGAGGAAGATATTAGAGGCAAAAGACCACGGGGGAGACCACAACTCCGATGGATTGATCAGGTCAGAGAGGATATGAGTACGCTGGGGCTGTCTGAGGAAGAATACATGGACCGAGGACGCTGGAGGAGGCTGATTGGTGAGGCCAAAGACCAACTGCGGTTTGTGTGGCCAACGCAGTAAGTAAGTAAGGTATACATAGAAGAAAGCAACATTCTGGCTGCCTCGTCTAGGAAAGTACGCTCTTGGAATTTTAACAGTAAACCAAACCGTGATGCAGAATGCCTCTCTTGCAGCATCTGCCACCGGAGCTGGTTAAGCGTATCCGTGGCGCTTTCATACTTACTAAATGAACCCACAATGAAACGCGCAGCTCTTCTTTGGATTTTCTCTATCAATTCTGTCTGACATAGGTCCCAAACTGACGAAGAATGTTCAAAATTTGGGCGAATGTGGTTTTCGTAATCTGTCTCATTTCTGGGTGGACTACACTTCCTGAGAATTTTTCCACTGACTCTTACGTGGTCGATCCACTTTAAATAGCTCCATATCGCTGCATGTTATATGGATGTGACTGCATTCAGTGATGTTCTGCAAGCGTGTAATCAAAAATGGCTCTGAGCACTATGGGACTTAACATCTATGGTCATCAGTCCCCTAGAACTTAGAACTACTTAAACCTAACTAACCTAAGGACATCACACAACACCCAGCCATCACGAGGCAGAGAAAATCCCTGACCCCGCCGTGAATCGAACCCGGGAACCTGGGCGTGGGAATCGAGAACGCTACCGCACGACCACGAGATGCGGGCACTGTGTAATCATACAATAGTCTGTCTTTCACACACACAAGCACATACACACACACACACACACACACACACACACACACAGTGTATGTGTGTGTGTGTGTGTGTGTGTGTGTGTGTGTGTGTGTGTCTGTGTGTGTGCCTGTGTGTGTAACGTAATGCCCATGGACCAAAAGAACTAAAATATGTGTAGTAAATATGGGCTCTAAAATGTATATCTTAAGAGCTATGACCGCTTGTTTACTTTGGCTTTTTATCGCTCGGGGAAAATCATAAATGACCTTGGTTCGAGTATGGTCAGCAGCTACCAGAAAGGAAATCTCTCTCCTCGCTAACGTAACCTTTGAAAGTTTCGTAGTTGGGATAGCTTCCCTGAAACACCCTAGACCTGTGCGAGGTGTTTACGTGCTGCTCAAAACTAGAGCTGTACACCACCATGTCGTCCAGATAATTATATGCGAACCTAAATTTACAATCCCCTAGAACCGAATGTAAGAGGTGCAACAAGACCAGAGGGCCTGCTAAATTCAAACAGTTGTGATCTGTACAGAATGCCGTCACAGCCTTAAGACTCTTCAGTGAGGGCGACCTGAGAACATGCGGGATTTGACCTAAGACAGTGAACACCTTAGCCCCCGCAAACCAAATAAAACGATTACAGAGTTCGGATAGAAGAACAGACTCCAATAAAACGTTTCGGTTTAGTACTCGGATGTCCACCAAGGGCCTGAACCCTTCACCAGTTCGTTCGGGTACGAAAAAAATGGTTACGGTGCCCCGTAAGGTTATTTTGCAAGTGGTAATTTGGTTCAACTCTGTCCTCATTCTCATAATGTTAGATACGTTTCAACCGTTCAGCGTGTACCAGTACATTACTGATAAAGAGTAGTAAGGGAAGAAAACAAGGAACTCTCTTGACTTGCTGGTTGGCATCTATGTAGGTAATTTACACAAATGTTCCTTTCATACCCAAGTGGGTGTTTGTCAGTATTTTACCATCTTGTGGATTCGCCGATTTTTGTTGTTTATTTTGTTTATCATCAGTATTAAAAGAAAATAATTTTGTTTTGGTGTGTTCTAGATTTGGTCTGCTGTAGTCTTACGCTGCCGCCTCGTGTGTTCTCTTTGGTTATGCACAATGGTATGATTTGAGCTGTACACATAGGCGTCAGTGCTTCTCGCCATTGTGGTAAATTACTGCGGTGGCTCAAAATTGTCTGTTGCCTTCTAACAGATATCTGGTGAAATATTGTTTTCTTGTTTGTTAAAAGGGTAATATACTTCGGTGGTTATTTTGGCGCAGTGCTGTTACTAGATGGTCCAAATGACTCTGAGCACTATGGGACTTAACATCTGAGTTCATCAGTCCCCTAGAACTTAGAATTACTTAAACCTAACTAACCTAAGGATATCACACACATTCATGCCCGAGGCAGGATTCGAACCTGCGACCGTAGCGGTCGCGCGGTTCCAAATTGAAGCGCCTAGAATCGCTCGGCCACCCCAGCCGGCTGTTACTAGATCCTTACACGATTAGAACATGAAAATTGTTCAATAAAATTCACTTATATGTTCGGTGGTCCCACTTTCTGGCGGAAAACCCAAAGAGATTCTGGTCATACATTAAACACACCAGTGGCAAGACGGAATCAATACCTTCACTGCGCGACAACAACGGTGAAGTCACTGATGACACTGCCACTAAAGCAGAGTTATTAAACACGGTTTTCCGAAGCTCCTTCACCAAAGAAGACGAAGTAAATATTCTTGAATTCCAATCAATAACAACTGCCAAGATGAGAAACATAGAAGTAGATATCCTCAGTGCAACGAAGCAGCTTAAATCACTTAATAAAGGTAAGGCCCCCGGTCCAGATTGTATACCAGTCAGGTTCCTCTCAAAGTATGCCGATAAAATAGCTTCATATTTAGCAATTATATACAACCACTCGCTCACAGAAAGATCCGTACCTAAAGACTGGAAAATTGCTCAAGTCACACCAATACCCAGATAGGGAAGTAGGAGTAATCCGCTGAATTACAGGCCTATACCACTAACGTCGATTTGCAGTAGGGTTTTGGAACATATACTGTAATCGAACATTATGAAGTACCTCGAAGAAAACGATTTATTGACACAGAGTCAGCACGGTTTCAGAAAATATTGTTCTTGTGAAACACAACTAGCTGTTTACACTCATAAGTGCTATCAAAGGGGATGTCAAATTGATTCCATATTTTTAGGTTTCCAGAAGGCTTTCCTCACAAGCGTCTTATAATGAAACTGCGTGCCTACGGAGTAGCCTCAGTTGTGCGACTGGATTCGTGATTTCCTGTCAGAAAGGTCACAGTTCGTAGTAATAGACGGAAAGTCATCGAGTGAAACAGAAGTAATATCCGGCGTTCCCCAAGGAAGTGTTATGGGCCCTCTATTGTTCCCGATCTATATTAACGACATAGGAGACAATCTGAGTAGCCGTCTTAGATTGCTTGCAGATGATGCTGTCATTTACCGCCTTGTAAAGTCATCAGAATATCAAAACGTCGTGCAAAATAAATAAGATAAGATATCCGTATGGTTCGAAAAGTGGCAGTTGACCCTGAATAAGGAAAAGTGTGGTTATTCACATTAGTACTAAAAGAAATCAGCTAAATTTCGATTGCGCGATAAGTCACACAAATTTGAAGGCTGTAAATTCAACTAAATACTTAGGGATTACAATTACAAAATTACCTGAATTGGAACGATCACATAGATAATATTGTGGGTAGAGCAAACCAAACACTGCGATTCATTGGCAAACCACTTAGAAGGTGCAGCAGGTCTACTAAAGAGACTGCTTACACCACGCTTGTCCGCCCTATTCTGGAGTATTGCTGTGCGGTCTAAGATCCGCATCAGGTGGGACTGACGGATGACATTGAAAAAGTACAAAGAGGGGCAGCTCGTTTTGTATTATGGCGAAATAGGGGAGATAGTGTCACAGACATGATACTGAACTGGAGTGGCAATCATTAAATCAAAGGTGTTTTTCGTTGCGACGGATTCTTCTCATGAAATTTGAATCACCAGTTTTCTCCTCCGGTTGGGAAAACATTCTGTTGGCACCCATCTACATAGGGAAAAATGATCATCGCAATAAAATAAGAGAAACCACAGATCGCACAGAAAAATTTAAGTGCTCGTTTTTCTCGCTTGCCGTTAGAGAGTGGAACGGTAGAGGGACAGCTTGAAGGTGGTTCATTGAACCCTCTGCCAGGCACTTTATTGTGAGTCGCAGAGTCATCACGTAGCTGTAGATGTAGAAGTCTGAATTACGGCTGTTACCGTTGCTTTTTACTGACTTTTTTATTGAATACTAAAGTTAAGGTTGTTTTCGCGAGATTCTTTTTTTGTTTTAAGTTGAGGCCCATATTGTTCATGAAAGAATCTGTCTTCTTTTGCTACTAGCATCTATCGTTAAGTATTTGAAATAAAATTTGTGTATAATATCAAGAGCCCTGTGGTTTCCACCCAAAGAAACCTCGTGTGCTGCTATTCCACTTAAATTTACACATTTAGTTGTGTACCAATGCAGAGGATTAGCCCATCTACATCTACATGATTACTCTGCAATTCACATTTAAGTGCTTGTTAGAGGGTTTATCGAACACCTAAACCTTTCTGTTCGAGCTCTGATTTCTCTTATTTTATTTTGATGATCATTCCTACCTATGTAGGTTGGGCTCAACAAAATATTTTCGCATTCGGAAGAGAAAGATGGTGACTGAAATTTCGTAAATAGATCTCGCCGCGACAAGAAACGTCTTTGCTTTAATGACTTCCATCCCAACTCGCGTAACATATCTGACACACTCTCTCCCCTATTACGTGATAATACAAAACGAGCTGCCCTTTTTTGCACCCTTTCGATGTCCTCCGTCAATCCCACCTGGTAAGAATCCCATAGCGCGCAGTAATATTCCAACAGAGGACGAACGAGTGTAGTGTAAGCTGTTTCTTTAGTGGACTTGTTGCATCTTCTAAGTGTCCTGCCAATGAAACGCAACCTTTGGCTCGCCTTCCCCACAATACTATCTATGTGGTCTTTCCAGCTGAAGTTGTTCGTAATTTTTTCACCCAGGTACTTAGTTGAATTGACAGCCTTGAGAATTGTACTATTTATCGAGTAATCGAATTCGAACGGATTTCTTTTGGAATTCATGTGGATCACCTCACACTTTTCGTTATTTAGCGTCAACTGCCACCTGCAACACCATACAGCAATCTTTTCTAAATCGCTTTGCAACTGATACTGGTCTTCGGATGACCTTACTAGACGGTAAAGTACAGCATCATCTGCTCAGATTGTCACCCAGATCATTTATATAGATCATAAACAGCAGAGGTCCCAGGACGCTTCCCTGGGGAACACCTGATATCACTTCAGTTTTACTCGATGATTTGCCGTCTATTACTACGAACTGCGACCTTCCTGACAGGAAATCACAAATCCAGTCGCACAACTGAGACGATACCCCATAGGGACCGCAACTTGATTAGAAGTCGCATGTGAGGAACGGTGTCAAAAGCTTTCCGGAAATCTGGGAATACGGAATCAACTTGAGATCGCCTGTCGATAGCGGCCATTACTTCGTGCGAATAAAGAGCTAGCTGCGTTGCACAAGAACGATGTTTTCTGAAACCATGCTGATTACGTATCAATAGATCGTTCCCTTCGAGGTGATTCATAATGACAATCAATGAAAAGCACCAGTTTGCTTTTGTTCTACAATATTGTAGAACAAAAGCAAACTGGTGCTTTTCATTGATTGTTATAATGTTGTTCTACCAAGAACCGACGGAAGATTCTGTTAATATGATTCATAATGTTTGAATACAGTATATGCCCCAAAACCCTACTGCAAACCGACGTCAATGATATAGGTCTGTAGTTCGATGGATTACTCCTACTACCCCTCTTAAACACTGGTGCGATCTGCGCAATTTTCCAATCTGCAGGTACAGATCTATCGGTGAGCGAGCGGTTGTATATGATTGCTAAGTAGGGAGCTATTGTATCAGCGTAATCTGAAAAGATCCTAATCGGTATACAATCTGGACCTGAAGACTTGCCCATATCAAGCGATTTGAGTTGCTTCGCAACCCCTAAGGTATCTACTTCTAAGAAACTCATGCTAGCAGCTGTTCGTGTTTCAAACTCTGGAATATTCCATTCGTCTTCCCTGGTGAAGGAATTTCGTCGGTAACAGTACCATCGGCACTGCGCAACGAAGGTATTGACTGCGCTTTGCCGCTTGTGTACTTTACATACGACCAGAATTTCTTCGGATTTTCTACCAAATTTCGAGACAATGTTTCGTTGTGGAACCTATTAAAGGCATCTCGCATTGAAGTCCGTGCCAAATTTCGATCGTCTGTAAATTTTAGCCAATCTTCGGGATTTTGCGTTCTTCTAAACTTCGCATGCTTTTTCCGTTGCCTCTGCAACAGCGTTCGGACCTGTTTTGTGTACCATGGGGGATCAGTTCCATCTCTTACCAATTTATGAGGTATGAATCTCTCAATTGCTGTTGCTACTATATCTGAGCCACATCTCGTCTAAATTTGCATAGTCATTTCGGAAGGAATGGGGATTGTCTCTTAGGAAGGCTTCTAGTGACACTTTATCCGCTTTTTTAAATAAAATTATTTTGCATTTGTTTCTGGTGGATTTGGAAGAAACGGTATTGACCCTAGCTATAACGACATTGTGATCACTGCCGGCCGAAGTGGCCGTACGGTTCTAGGCGCTGCAGTTTGGAACCGCGAGGTCTCTACGGTCGCAGGTTCGAATCCTGCCTCGGGCATGGATGTGTGTGATGTCCTTAGGTTAGTTAGGTTTAAGTAGTTCTAAGTTCTAGGGGACTGATGACCTCAGAAGTTGAGTCCCATAGTGCTCAGAGCCATTTGAACCATTGTGATCACTAATCCCTGTATCAGTCATGATGCTCTCTATTAGCTCTGGATTGTTTGTGGCTAAGAGGTCAAGTGTGTTTTCGCAACCACTTACAATTCGCGTGGGTTCGTGGACTAACTGCTCGAAATAATATTCGGAGAAAGCATTTAGGACAATCTCGGAAGATGTTTTCTGCCTACCACCGGTTTGGAACAAGTATTTTTGCCAACATATCGAGGGAAGGTTGAAGTCCCCACCAACTATAACCGTATGAGTGGGGTTATTTACTTGATACGAGACTCAAATTTTCTCTGAACTGTTCAGCAATTATATCATCGGAGTCTGGGGGTCGGTAGAAGGAGCCAATTATTAACTTAGTTCGGCTGTTAAGTATAACCTCCACCCATACCAATTCGCACGGGGTATCTACTTCGACTTCACTACAAGATAAACCACTACTGACAGACACAAACACTCCACCACCAATTCTGCCTAATCTATCTTTCCTGAACACCGTCTGAGACTTCGTAAAAATTTCCGCAGAACTTATTTCAGGCTTTAGCCAGCTTTCTGTACCTATAACGATTTCAGCTTCTGTGCTTTCTATTAGCGCTTGAAGCTCAGGGACTTTCGCAGCACAACTACAACAATTTACAACTACAATTCCGACTGTTCCTTGATCCAAGCACGTCCTGCATTTGCCATGCATCCTTTGAGATTGCAGCCCACCCCGTACTTTCCCGAAGTCTTCTAACCTAAAAAAAACGCCCAGTCCACGCCACATAGCCTCCGCTACCCGTGTAGGCGCCAGCTGAGTGCAGTGAACTCCTGAACTATTCAGCGGAACCCGAAACCCCACCACCCTATGGCACAAGTCAAGGAATCTGCAGCCAACACCCCCGCAAAACCGTCTGAGCCTCTGATTCAGACCCTCCACCCGGCTCTGCACCAAAGGTCCGCAGTCGGTTCTGTCGACGATGCTGCAGATGGTGAGCTCTGCCTTCATCTCGCAAGCAAGACCGGCAGCCTTCACCAAATCAGATAGCCGCTGGAATCCAGAGAGAATTTCCTCAGATCCAAAGCGACATACGTCATTAGTGCCGACATGTGCCACCACCTGCAGCTGCCTGCGCCCTGTGCTCTTCATGGCATCCGGAAGGACCCTTTCCACATCAGGAATGACTCCACCCGGAATGCACACGGAGTGCACACTGGATTTCTTTCCCTCCTTAGCCGCCATATGCCTAAGGGGCCCCATTACGAGCCTAACCCAGATACACCAATAAATGTTCCCGCGCAAATCCGTGGCGCAATACAGCAAGTAGTCCTGGATTCCGCTCGCGGCTGCAAGCGAGACTACGTGTGACTTCACAGAAGGTCCGAGAACGAGACGAAGGGGCGTTCCAGACTCTAGTGAACACCATTCTGTCTTCACAGACACCACGTCGTGGCTCAGAAGGGCTTCCTGATACTGGTGACTTCCAAAAAACGTGACACCTTAAACAACTACAGTACGATGTGCCCCAAGCATAATCGTCGCATTTTTATGCTTTTGTCTATCTTACCATCCTACACTGTTCCGTTGCTGGGCCAAGCGTTAGTAGAGTTATGTGGCTTCTTGCTCGTTTCCAGAGCTAGTCGCCTTTTTCGTATTTCCTGTGGTATCTGTTGACTATAGCTGCGCCTTAGATTCCCTGGGACAGATTGGATACACGATTTTGAATATCAAAATCTATTATTACTCTATGCCGTAAGTAATAATGCCTCAAGAAACCTGACTAACGGTCCCTGCTCGGTCTTCAGCTAGTGAAACTCCTATGTGTGTCTGAATACTGGTGCAACTACACAGCTGTTACACCAAAATCTAATTCTTGCAAACTCCTTTCCTCTTCTGTTTAATGGTACTTATAGACCAGCTCAAATATTCAATTCTCTGTCCGCAGCTTTTGTAACAATTCTTGCAGGACATACAAAAGAATATTTTATCAGTAATTTAGAAATACATCCATTCATATGGATTTTATTGGGAATATCCCGTATGTGTACCAACGGCGATTTATCATTTCTTACTGTGTTACCGTTGCTGTATTTTATTCTTGTTTACTCGTTTCAGTATACCGTAGTTCTAAAACTTGTTTTATGTTGGAATCAGTCCTTCGTCAAGCCTACGTAGCTTCGTACCAGGGTACGACTTAAACTAATGTTTACTTTCAGTTGTCAGAACAAGCTGTAATGTGTAATATAATATTTGCTGTGTTGAGATGGTTGTATGGGCATGTTCAGAAAGACGATAGATAAAAAAAAACTAGTGAAACAGAATCGAGAGTGCCCATTTCGCCACTGTTGCAGTTAGTTCTTGCTGTCCTGCCAACTGTATATTTCATTTATTTATTTATAGCTTTCCTTTGTCATACTGTAGCTATTTATATGATATAGTTTGCTTTTAACATTTTTTGAAGTTGTTACGTGTTTTACTCGATTACAGTGTCCTGCCTGAGCATGGTAATAACAATAGTAGTAGCAGTAGTGGTAGTAGTAGCAGTAGCAGCAATAGCAGTCGAAGTGGATAATCTGTAAATACAGTTCACCATGCTCTCCACGCTCGCAGTGACGTCGATAGGCTGTGTTTGCTTAGAAAAACAGGTCTTAGAGGACTGTTGCAACTGAAGCAGTGGAAGAAGACTATGCAGTGGTAGACTATGTGAAAGATAACCAAGAATCAGCTCTGTTGAAGTCAACAATAGAAATCCTCTCGATGTGCAGCATACCAACAATAAATATCGGAATTCTGCACTCCAGTGCAGGACTGACGTTGTGCGCATAAAAGCACTGTTTGCGCAGTTTTGGATAAGGTCGAAGGCAAAATAAACAATGAAATGACTTGGTCTACACGTAATTGGTAAACACGGTCCAGTCACATTAACGTGACGAGCTGTCAAAAGGCTGAATAACTACCTTTTGCAGCGCATTCATGCAGGAAGAGAGTCGAGGAGGTTGTGGAAGGTACCGACAGGATGTGAGAGCCACGCCGACTCCATTTTCGTGGCCAGCTGCGATGTGTTTATTGGTAGAGGATCCACGGTGCGCACAGTCCGAACGACGTGGTCCCACAGATTTTCCATTACGTTTAAATCCGGGGAGTTTGGCGGCCAGAGAAGTAATGTAACTCATCTTGGTGCCCTTCGAACTACGCACGTACACTACAGGCAGGGTGACACATTGCGTTGTCCTGCAGCTAGATACTAACGTGCCGAGTAAAGAACAGACTACCTGAAGGCGTGGACGTGATACCCAAGAATAGATTGTGTTGATACGTTGATGAATAGATCACCCAGAGAATGCCACGAAAAGATTTCCCATACCATTACGCTCCCTTCTCCGGCCTGGACCCTTCCGACGGTTGTTGTAGGCCCGTACACGGCAACGGTCATCTATCCGATGTAGCACGAAACGTGATTCATCTGAAAACGCCGCCTGTCACCACTCAGTCGAGATACATTGGTTGTAAATAAGAGAGCTACAGGAGAGAAGAACAGCGTGAGACATATATAAAGGGTGTCCCATTTATCTTGACCACCCTAAATAGCTGTTTGTCCAGATTCAAATTACAAAATGTTTCAAGCAAATGTTCTTTAGCCATCAGGGGGACATTAATCAGCATGATTGCCTTCGTTGTAGCTTTGTTTTTTACAATGATATGAACATGACCTTTTTCAATGGCACTATGTATTTTTTATTCGGTAATTCATTTCCTCTCCTAAAGACCTTTTCAAAAATGTATCACAGTGTACCATTAACTGAAATACAACGTCATTAATTACATAACACAACACTGATTTTGAGCCCGGGATCACAAACTCGTCCACTTTCTGGAGTTGTCAAAAAAAAATGAAAATCAAGTAAAAACGTAACACAAAATTGACTTTGACTCTTCTGTACCACTGCCCAGGATTAGAACATTCAAAGGTGCTCAAAGTGGTGACCCTGGACACCGATACACTGGTGCACTCGTTGAATGAAAGAATTATTTGCTGCTTCCAGTGTTGCCTGCTGAAGAGAATTACAAGCAAGCACGATACTTTCCTGCATGTCCTCTGTAGTTGTTGGAGCATCGCGATAGACAACGTCTTTAATGCATCCCCAAAGAAAAAAGTCCAGGGGATTTAAATCAGGAGACCCAGCAGGCCAAGTTACTGTTCCTCCTCGACCAATCCGTCTGGCGGGATACCTTCAGTTCAGAACAGACGTGCACGCAAGGCATTATGTGCTGGACATCCATCGTGTTGATACCACATAAGCATTCTGGTTCTTAGCGGCACTTCAGTCAGAAGAGGAGGAAGAATTCGTTTGAGGAAGTTGGCATACGGTGTGCCGTTTAGACTACCATTGCTGAAAAAAGGGCCAATAATTGTAGCACCAAGCATCCCACACCAGATGATAACTCTCCATTGACGCTGATGTTCCACCTGTCGAAGCCATCGTGGGTTGTCGCTGGACCAATAATGCATGTTCCTTGTATTTACCTGTCCTTTGTTTGAGAAGGAACATTCATCGGTAAACAGAACATTGGAGAAGAAGTTCGGGTTGGCGAGGATTTGCTGCTGTGCCCACTGACAGAACTGTACACGATTCTGGAAATCATTCCCATGCAATTCGTGCTGGAGGTGTACATGGTAAGGATGGAACCGGTGACACGTAAGAAAACGATGTACACTTGGTTTAGGAATGCCAGTCTCGTGTTCAAGCTGCTGTGTGCTCACATGTGGATTCATAGCAACGGAAGCGAGAACAGTAACTTCGGTAGTTTCGTCTGTGCGAGTGCTACGACGATTGCGTTGTCGTGGGTTGAAACTTCCCGTTTCCCGAAGGGTCGCAACAAGAAGAGAAAAACATCCGTCGGGAATGTGGGTTCTTGTCATGATTCCGCTCTCTGTACAGTTCCGCTGCCTGCATAGTACTTCGCCACCTTCAACAACAACAATAAAAGAAACGCTATGTCGATGCAGTTTGTAGGAAGGACAGCCTTTACTGTATGCCTACTCTACACAATAGTATTTAAAAGGACTAAACTACTGTACTAAATATACCCGTACATAAGAATACAGTATTGTAATTACTGTTATGCTAACTTACATTCCCCATAGGTGAGAAGCATATCTACCTCCTCTTCGTTGGTGTACATTCTACTCACACAACTCTTCAACAGACGATGATCGACGGAATGACGGGTGTGCATTCTACTTATGTTTACATTTGTCAAAGCACGTGGATGTGTTCCATTACCCCGAGTATCTGCACTAAGAGCTGGGAGCATCAGCGTCAATGTTGTGTTATGTAATTAATAACGTTGTGTTTCAGTGAATGGTACTCTGCGATATATTTTTGAATAGGTCTTTAGGAGAGGAAATGAATTAACGAGTAAAAAATACAGGGCGCCATTTAAAAAAGTCATACCACTGTTCATATCTTTGTAAAAAAACAAAGCTACAACGAAGGCAGTCATGCTGATTGATGTCCCCCTGACGGCTAAAGAACATTTGCTTGAAACATTTTGTAATTTTCATCTGGACAAACAGTTATTTAGGGTGGTCAAGATAAATGAGACATCCTGTACATATACATATGTTATGAAAAAAACGTAAATTAGTAACAAACTACGGCGTTCACACACTTTATTCAACATCTAAACGTCACTACAGATATTCGAATTTAAGTTATGACATGTTCGATATGCCTACCACAATTGGTGATGATGTGGCGCAGACGAATACCGAAATTCTGCATGACCCGCTGAAATGTCGAAACATCAATGCTCTCGATGACCTCCTGAATGGCTGTTTTCATCTCAGAAGTGCTTTCGGGGTCACTGCTGTACACCTTCAAACGCCCCCTTAGAAAAATTATAAATGACTGTGCTTAAACTGACACACAATATTTTGAGCGCAACGCAACCTGACTTTCAATAATCCCTGCAAAAGAATGGCCCTGACTAACATTAACGTATACCTTTCACAAATCACTTACCTCACAAAAATCTTCGTTACTCGAACTATTGCAATACAGCGAGCGCCAATACTGCCAGCTAAATAAAAGATTCAAACTACTGAAAGCACTAACTACTGATAGGCATAGTTAGCAAATGAAAGATTTTGATAGAGAACAAACAATGTATTTACCTTAATAGTGTTCAAAAGTCATAATATATATAGCAGTTCATGACATCCAGTCTTACAAATTTACTGTCTCTGATAGACACACGTCCAGATCATCCGCTGTCAAAACTCCGCCATTTCACTCCCCATATCCACCACTGCTGGCGGCTCACCTCCAACTGCGCAACGCTACGCGCTGTTAAAAGCTAACTGCCCAACGCTACAATAGCACATACTCCAACAATGCAAACCAACCACAGCCTTCACACAGCACAGTCAGTGATTTTCATATAGAGCGCAACGTGGCATTACGAATATAAAACCTAAACAGCCTAGTTACAACCTTGTCTTTAATAGAGCCTCACAAAAAGGAATCGCATGTTTTCAGATCCGGAGAATATGGTGGCCAATCGAGGCCTATGCCAGTGGCCTCTGGGTACCCCAGAGCCAGAATGCGGTCCCCAAAGTGCTCCTCCAGCGCATCAAACACTCTCCTGCTTCGACGGAATCGAGTTCCGTCGTGCATGAACCACGTGTTGTCTAAATCAGGTCACTTTGTATAATGGGAACGAAATCCAGGATGGTCGCACCAATTATTCCGTGATTGGACACTGCACACCATACAGTCACCGTTTGAGGGTGAAGAGCCTTCTCGATCGCCATATGCGGATTCTCAGTCCCCCAAATGCGCCAATTTTGCTTATTGACGGACCCATCCAAATGAAAGTGGGCTTCGTCGCTAAACCAAACCGTAATGCGCATACTAATAACCACCATGCCCAGCGTCCAGCCATGCGCTTTGAACGTCCTAACGCAAACGTTCTGAAGTTATGACGATTTTATTTCGTATAATTCAATAATTGTCACCCTGCGTGCGTGTGTGTGTGTGTGTGTGTGTGTGTGTGTGTGTGTGTGTGTGTGTGTGAGGGGGGGGGGGGAGGGGGGAAGTGGCTGTGAATGTGTGGGTGGGTATGTGTGGTGTTTGTATGAGTGGGTGCTCTGGAATGGCGTCACATCACATTACCATTCTACTTCTGCCATATTAATCACTTGACAACAGTCTCGGATAAGAATCGATCGGGACTGTGTACTGCAGTGTATTAAAGCTACCTCCCTCCCCCCCCCCCCCCCCCCCAAAGCGCACAGCTCATCGTCACCGTTGCCTAGCTGGAAGGAAGCTGTGCTGACGTGGAGCTGATGGTTACATACGCCTATTATCTAACGCGACACGCACATTCTTCCCGAATACTAACTAAATCCACAACTTTAAACGTTATCGACGTCATCTTCCCTCCTGACAACCTCTATCGTACTATTTTGTCAGTAATTCGCAACATGACGGGTCCATCATTGTATTATATGTTATAAAAACAACTACCAATCTCTATCTAGCTGTTTCTATTACAAATTATTTTCGTGCCTTGCACGGTGCTCGCCATACGACGTGTAACCGTCTGAAGACCCGAGTCCCACTTTTCTGCGTACCCTTCTCTTGTCGGACGAAGTGCATCCTCGAATTCGGGTATCGTAGATTTTGCGTTGCTAGCGACCCCAGTAATTTACCACGACATTCACACAAGCGACAGAACTGAATCTCAAAGAGTAAGGCGTGCTCAAGAGATTTAAACAAAAGCATTCCTCCTAAAATACATCACAAAAATGTTCAAATGTGTGTGAAATCTTATGGGACTTAACTGCTAAGGTCATCAGTCCCTAAGCTTACACACTACTTAACCTAAATTATCCTAAGGACAACCACACACACCCATGCCCGAGGGAGGACTCGAACCTCCGCCGGGACAAACTACATCACGCTACAAACGATTAAAAGAAATGTAACTGTAAAGAGTAAAACAAGACATGATGCCCACCGTGTTGTATAATAAAAACCGGATCGCAACCACTATCAAGGACAGTTCTCTGGGCTAACACCTGCCAAGTCTGGGATCCCTTGCAACACGGAGATATGTGTTACATTGCGAAATCTGAGAACACAAAGAAATACGTTGTTTGCCACTGCAGTTATGAGACTAGGTGCAGAAAAAAATTTGCAGACCAAAAATGAAATTTCAACTCCATTAAGCGACTTCTCTAACGACACGCGTTCCTGTTGCTAGTATAGCTGTTGCATTGTGAAACAAAAATGCAATTTGTTTCAATAAAAATTGTTTATCGGTCGATTACATCGGGCGATATCGTCAGATGTAAAAACAATTTTGCAAATGCCGCAAGGGGTGTTGTACGCCGTTACTCTTTACAATATACACTGCCTGACAAAAAACTGAAGCTATATGAAGATGGTATTTGTTCTTTCGGACATGCCCGAAAGAACAAATACCATCTTCATATAGTTGAGACTAATCAGCCATTGACCTTCTTCTTCTCTGCTGGATGCACACGCATTGCCCGAACTCTTACGGGACTCGGTAAGATTGTCTGCCGCGAGTAAAGAGTGTAATGGGCAGGGGTACTACGAATGTAGTGTGTGGACATTAAGTTGGGAATGTGCGTCTCACGGGGAGCGTGCAAGGGATAAATCTCTGCAGTCGCACTATCCTCCGTGCCCTCGGTGGCTCAGATGGATAGAGCATCTGCCATATAAGCAGGAGATCCCAGGTTCGAGTCCCGGTCGGGGCACACATTTTCAACTGTCCCCCGATGATGTATATCAACTCCTGTCGACAGCTTCGGGTCTTGATTTAATTATCATTCCGAAAACTGAAGCATCCAGAAAACATGGTACAATGAAAGTGTACAGGGGTTGGATAAAAACATGGGAACAACGCGGAAAACGCCTGCTTGAACGTAAGTGTAGGTGCCAGCCAAACATGCAGGTTGCGCTGCTGTATTTTACCACGAACGGCAACTGTTCAATGCTCTCGACATGTTCAAATGTCAGTCGCCGTACGAACCGTGCTCTGTGTAGTTGTGAGTGCACTACGTCGGAGCTATGTTAATTCGAACGTGAGCACGGTTGTTGGTGCGCGAATGGTGGGGTGCTTCAGTAAACAATATAGACGATGTGTTTGGTGTTTCAAGAGGCACCCCATCGAATATTTATACCGCATACATGGAAAGCTGAAAAACATCATCCGCTATGTCACAACATGGAGGAAACTTTGTCTTCAGTATGAGATTTTCATTCTGCGGCGGAGTGTGCGCTGATATGAAACTTCCTGGTGGATTAAAACTGTGTGCCAAGAGCACTTGCCCGCGAAAGGCAAAGGTCCCGAGTTCGAGTCTCGGTCCGGCACACAGTTTTAATCTGCCAGGAAGTTTTGTAATCAGTGATCGTGACATATAATCATCGAAGACAATTGTTACGAAAAATAAGAAAACGACAGCTGAAAAGTTACTACAGACCTAAATGTTGCACTCGCGAACCCTGTCAGTGTCAAAATAACACGAAGGGAATTCCATCAGCAGCGCACTGCAGAGCAAGCTGGAAGTCCAAAACCACTCATCAGTGATGCAAATACCCGGTGGTAGGAAAGTTACGCTGAAGCAATGGGAAAAACTCATTTGGACGACTGCTCCAATTTTTCGTTGAGTTCATGTTCCAAATGTGGTGGGGAGTCGGTGAAGATTTGGGCAGCCATAACGTGGTAATCCATGGGCCTCATGATTGCTGTACAAGGTCACATTACTGCCAAGGACTACGTGACCATTTTGGCTATCATTTCCATCCCGTGGTATATGTTTGCTCCCCAGTGATGATGCTGTGTTGGAAGTCGACAGAGCCCCTGTTCACACAGCTCGCATCGACCAGGTCTGGTTCTATGACTACCAGGATGAATCGTCGCATTTTCCCCGGCCAACACAGTCACCAGGTCTCAATACTATTGAAACTTTGTAATCTACTTTGGCGAGATTGGTGTATGATAGCTATCTATCTGCATTATCGTTACCTGAGCACTCCGTCTTCAGACCACAAGTGGCGCATCGGGTCCATCCGACCGCCGTATCATACTCAGATGAGGACGCGGAAAAGAGGGGTGTGTGGTCAGAACACCGCTCTCCCGGTCGTTATGATGATTTTCTTTGACCGGAGCCGCTACTATTCGGTCAAGCAGCTCCTCAATTGGCATCACGAGGCTGAGTGCACCCAGAAAAATGGCGGCCCGGGTGGTCACCGATCCAAGTGCCGGCCACGCCCGACAGCGCTTAACTTCGGTGATCTGATGGGAACCCGTGTATCCACTATGGCAAGGCCGTTGCCAATCGTTACCTGAGCTCGCAATTATTTTGCAGGAATAATGGTACAGGGTACTCTTGAAAATCATATAGAACATGTATTTATCAATCCCGAGAGGACTGGAAGCTGTTTTGAATGCCAACGGGTTCCCTACACCGTATTAAGCATGGTAAGGTATTGTGTTTTTGGTGTGTCCATATTTTTTTCATCGCCTGTAATTTCGTATACGTACACTCCATTGACGTGTATGGTTAGAACTCCAATTTTCTGTGACAGATGGAACAGCCACCATAATTGCATTAAGTATTGTTCGTGGCTGATGTAATTACCAGGCCTGAAGTGCATATCAAGGACAAGATGTTCAGCATCACTGTGGAAGACACGGAAACTCTGCGTATTTGTTTGAGACAGCGTTATCAGCGCCTTGTAGAGTTTGTAAGCAACCCCATTAATGTGTCTTCATTTGGTCAGGCTGGTCGAATGTGCAATGTCCAGGTTTTTGAAGCATGAAGCGACAGTGGCCTCATGCTGGACTGCATGGGAACATGAGGGTAGGCATACTCATCGTGAACCAAGGATCCCCATGTTGTGCACAAAGCACACTCTAACCTCTTCACATCAGCGCCTGCCATCCGAGAACCAGTAACATTCTGTGTCATCCCGCACCATTTGTTGAAGGCTGGCAGCTGCCGGACTAGGGAATTATCGTCCCACCCACAGGCTACTGTTAACATCACAACACGGTCAACTCCGTTTGTACTAGTGCAGTGTCCAGGAAGCATAGTCTGCTGATTAATGTCGTCGTACTGTATTCGGCGATAAAATACCCTGAATGGCCAACGTTGACTAGTATGGCGACCTCGAAGGAGGCCCCATTCTTTCAGTTTTTGAGATAGCCATTGTGATGTTACTCCTGACGTCTGGTGTCGAGAGTCATCGTATGTGACTGTAAGTCACGCTTCTGAGGGAACTTTGACTGGATAACGGTACGTCACGGACGTGGTGCCAGTATTTCGGTGCCAGTTTTCAACAGAACTATGCTCATCCAAATGCGCCACGTGTCTCTACGAACTGTGCGCTTGTGGCCAGGAAGATCCCCAGCCTGTACGTCATAAAACATGTGTAGGTGCAGCTCGGACGTCAAGTCCGTCCTACTGCCAGTATCTAGAGTATCAAAGACCAGTTACAACAATTGTGGCCAGCTTGGCCCAGGAGAGGATACAGCGGCTTTATGGCACCCTTTCCAACCTCATTACTGCATGCATCCGAGCCAGTGAGATTGCAGCCTTATAGTGGTAAGAGTGCTCACACTGCGAAGCTCTTTGTAGATTTGACGCCGTTTTGTAATACACTACTGGCCATTAAAATTGCTACACCAAGAAGAAATGCAGATGATAAACGGGTATTCATTGGACAAATATATTATACTAGAACTGACATGTGATTACATTTTCACGCAATTTGGGTGCATAGATCCTAAGAAATCAGTACCCAGAACAACCACCTCTGGCCGTAATAACGGCCTTGATACGCCTGGGCATTGAGTCAAACAAAGCTTGGATGGCGTGTACAGGTACAGCTGCCCATGCAGCTTCAACACGATACCACAGTTCATCAAGAGTAGTGATTGGCGTATTGTGACGAGCCAGTTGCACGGTCACCATTGACCAGGCGTTTTCAATTGGTGAGAGATCTGCAGAATGTGCTGGCCAGTGCAGCAGTCGAAGATTTTCTGTATCCAGAAAGGCCCGTACAGGACCATCAACATGCGGTCGTGCATTATCCTGCTGAAATGTAGGGTTTCTCAGGGACAGAATGAAGCGTAGAGCCACTGGTCGTAACACATCTGAAATGTAACGTCCACTGTTCAAAGTGCCGTCAATGCGAACAAGAGGTGACCGAGACGTATAATCAATGGCACCCCATACCATCACACCAGGTGATACGCCAGTATGGCGATGACGAATACACGCTTCCAATGTGCGTTCACCGCGATGTCTCCAAACACGGATGCGACCGTCATGATGCTGTAAACAGAACCTGGATTCATCCGCAAAAATGACGTTTTGCCATTCGTGCACCCAGGTTCGTCGTTGAGTACACCATCGTAGGCGCTCCTGTCTGTGATGCAGCGTGAAGGGTAACCGCAGCCATGGACTCCGAGCTGATAGTCCATACTGCTGCAAACGTCGTCGAACTGTTCGTGCAGATGGTTGTTGTCTTACAAACGTCCCCATCTGTTATGGCAGGGATCGATACGTGGCTGCAGGATCCGTTACAGCCATGCGGATAAGATGCCTGTCGTCTCGACTGCTAGTGATACGAGGCCGTTGGGATCCAGCACGGCGTTTCGTATTACCCTCCTGAACCCACCGATTCCATATCTTGCTAACAGTCATTGGATCTCGACCAACGCGAGCACCAATGTCGCGATACGATAAACCGCAATCGCGATAGGCTACAATCCAACCTTTATCAAAGTCGGAAACGTGATGGTACGCATTTCTGCTCCTTACACGAGGCATCACAACAATGTTTCACCAGGCAACGCCGGTCAACTGCTGTTTGCATATGAGAAATCGGTTGGAAACTTTCCTCGTGTCAGCACGTTGTAGGTGTCGCCACCGGCGCCAACCTTGTGTGAATGCTCTGAAAAGCTAATCATTTGCATATCACAGAATCTTCTTCCTGTCGGTTAAATTTCGCGTCCGTAGCACGTCATCTTCGTGGTGTAGCAATTTTAATGGCCAGTAGTGTAAGTGTGATAATTCCACATGCCCTCTCAACCCGAGATGTTTCATTTCGTTTCATTCACCTCTTCTGGGTGCTTCACTTTTCTTTTCATGCAATGAATATAAACGACAAAATGAATAACGTCGAGAACTCCGTGAGACATCGTGAGATATTGTTGTTGTCTAGAGGAAAACAGCAATGGCATAGTGGTATAACGTACAGCAGAAAGATCTGCAGAGAATCGACGACTACAGTGAATGTCAGGTACCCTGAACTTAAATAAATGTAACGTATTTTGCATAAATATGCAAAGAGATCAATTACGATTCGACGATAAATGACGATAAATTGCTGGAAGCAGCGATAACCCTAAAGTACTACGAAGTAATTGTCCGCAGCGACCGAAATTGTGATGACCAGATTAATCTACTTGTAAGAAAAACAGATGCCATGCTGTGATTTATTGGAAGAATCCTAAAGAAATTCAACTCATCTTCGCAAAAAAGGTGGCTTAGTAAACATTCTTCTGACTACGTCTAAAGTATTGCTCGTCAGTCTGGTAATTTTAACAGGCAGAATCTGTAGCAGAGAGTAAGCTAGAAGGCGTTGCGGAAATGCTCAACAAAGCCGCGTGGCACATGTTTCAACAGAGACGTTGTATATCGTGGAATGCTTTATTGTTAAAATTCAGAGACCGTGTAACTTACAGCTCTGTTTCGTATGCCTCTGCCTCGTCCAATTTCTTCTTTCGTCCTCTTTCTGTAATTACTGAATGTGGTGAACCGTTGTTAAATAACTTACGCAACAGTGTAGAATTTGCTTTTCATTCTCTTCATCTTTATTAACACTAAATTTGATTTGATGATCAGCCTTTCAGGATGAATGTGCATCAGTATCGTAATGCAGACCGGTATGCCACACCAATCAGAAGAAGTTTCAAAAAGGTCAGAAGTGGCAATGGTCAACGTAATAACTGAACATCTTCATGGCGATTGGCAACTGTTCCACGACTGAAGGAAAATTACATGGCGCTCCTCAGCCACGACTAGTTGACATGTTACTTTACACAGCAATTACTAATCGCTAACGGCTGCTTTGTGCAAAACCCATTTTTACTGTAGCACGTATTACAGAAGTTACAAATAGGTAAAACACTGCGCTATTACATTTTAGGTACTAACAAAAAAGAAATAAAAATTGAAAGCTACACAGAGACAATGAGCAGTGAAGGAAATTTCTTAACCGAAGTCTGAGTAATTGGTAAAAGACAAAATAATAGCTGCTACTTTATTAGAGGAATGTTTTAATTCAAACACAGATTCCTGAAGTTTGACAACAGTTTTCTTGATAGTGAAATTCTCTAATTCCAATAATTAATAAAATAAATTAATAAAGTAACAGGTTATTTCAGTAGAAGTATACATTTTTTAAAACACAAAAATTAGACTACAAAATTAGGAATAGCACGGGATTTTGAAAAGAATTGCGTCATAAGGTTGGAATATTCTGGAAAACCAAAATTTTTAATACGTGTTGTTGCTGTGGTCTTCAGTCCAGAGAGTGGTTTGATGCAGCTCTCCATGCTACTCTATCCTGTACAAGTTTCTTCATCTCTGAGTAACTACTGAAACCTACATCCTTCTGAATCTGCTTATTGCATTCATCTCTTGGTCTCCCTCTATGATTTTTAGCCCTCACGCTTCCCTCCAACACGATATTGGTGATCCCTTGATGTCCTACCAACCGATCCCATCTTTTAGTCAGGTTGTGCCACAAATTTGTCTTCTCGCCAGTTCTACTCAATACCTGCTCATTAGTTATGTGATCTACCCATATAATCTGCAGCATTCTTCTGTAGCACCACATTTCGAAAGCTTCTATTCTTGTCCAAACTATTTATCGTCCATGTTTCACTTACATAGTAGAAGAAGACTTCCAGAAAGGACTTCCTGACACTTGAATCTACACTAGATATTAACAAATTTCTCTTCTTGAGAAACGCTTTCCTTGCCATTGCCAGTCTACATTTCATATCCTCTCTTCTTCGATCATCATCAGTTATTTTGCTCCCCAAATAGCAAAGCTCATCTACTACTTTAAGTGTCTCATTTTCTAATCTAATTCTCTCAGCATCACCTGATTTAATTCGACTACATTCCTTTAACCTCGTTTTGCTTTTGTTGATGTGCATCTTACATTCTCCTTTAAAGACACCTTCCATTCGGTTCTAGTGCTCTTCCAGGTCCTTTGCTGTGAAAATCATAACTGATATAAAATCTTTACTATCTGAATTCCATTCTGACAACAAAATAGTTAACATTTGTAATTAATTATGTCTGTGATTGGCAGGATTAAGCTTTGTACCACCATATTAATGCTTTGTCTCTCACAGTGCTTGTTTTGCATGTAATATTTTCTGTAGTTTAGTTGTGTACGTGATGAGCCAGGCTGGCTTCAAATGGCTCTGAGCACTATGGGACTTAACACCAGAGGTCATCAGTCCCCTAAAACTTAGAACTACTTAAATCTAACTAACCTAAGGACATCACACACATCCAAGCCCGAACCTGCGACGGTAGCGGTCGCGGGGCTCCAGACTGTAGCGCCTAGAACCGCTCGGCCACCCGGGCCGGCGCCAGGCTGGGTGCAGTGGCCCAACTGACTCGGTGTTAGGACTGATCCCGCTGGAGGTTTCAGAGGAAAGTGCGGGGGGGGGGGGGGGGAGGGGGACAAGCTGACAGCTCAGGGCAGCTATCAGCCAGCGACCCGGACTCTGTTATTGCATTCCTGCAGTTCGTTGTATAATGCGTGCTGCATGGTAGGGGTCCAGGGCGTGTCAAACGCCTGCACTTTGAAGAGTAAAAAGTTTTTACAAGGAGTGCCATCTGCAATAACATTCTTCAAAGGAACCTTATTTTATGCCGAGGTGTCGCCTTCCAAGAATGTTGGTCGAGGGGAATTCGAAGGCAGACAAACATCTCGGCGTTCCGTGAGAAGCAACAGACCTGTATTGTGGACATGGATTCTTTTTTTTTTTTAAGTCGCCGATGTAGCGTCACCTAAAAAGGACTTGCAATACGGCGGCCGAAATCCCCCGAGCGGGGCTTCCCGGCCAACAATGCCATACAACCATTTCATTTACATGTAAGAGGGCTTCTCACTGGCTAATCTAAAAATAAAATAACAGAGTAGGAGATGCCGGGACGCCAGTTTTCGAGAAATGTAAATATGGGGACGAGCGTTTTGTCTATAGTAGCAAATGCATCTAAGGAGTAGGAGAGTTGTTTAAGAACTGCATGTATGAGTATGTGACGAGTGGTTAATGCTGGAGAACTTTTGCTATGAAAGTAGGTAGTTGTCTTGTTAGCAAAAACCATTGGGCAACATTTTGCAGAGCGTTTTTCATTGGCACACACGGATTGCGTGGGCTTGTAGTGAGGAGTAGGAAGCTAGAATGAACGATCTTCACTCAGGTCGAGGTGAAGGAGACTTCTTCTAGGGACTGTGAATAGATTATTTGGTTGAGAGACTTCATCTGGATATAGGAGTGCACAGTTTCACGGCGATATGTACTAATAAATGTTTCTCAGGCTTCCCGCCGAGTCAATTGGCTTAAAATCCACGAGCTTTCGCCGAGTACTCCTCCGCCATTGTCAAGTGGTGACAGTCTGCTGCCGTCCTTATATAGCCGCGCTGCCTTCCGTGACGTCACTGGTACCCGCTCCGGCACCAAATATGGTAATGTTTGCATTTTGCGGCCGGGTCCCACGCTGTGGTTAGCTGCAGGCCGCCGTCTTTATTGAGCGTGTTGTCACACAGTTTTATTTCGATCACTTCTTTTATTATGCTATCCCAAAAACTGTTAGTCCATGTGATAATAGAAGGATATCTCGTCGAATGCGCTATGATGACCGTTTTCTAACGCATGCTCTGCTACCGCTGATTTCTCTGGGTACCGTAGAGGTAAACATCTCTCGTGTTCTACACAGTGCTGTTCAATGGCAAGCACAGTCTGTCCGAAATACAACCGCCCACACCCACATGGTATTTTATACACTCCTGGCGTTCTGAGGCCTACGTCGTCTTTCACAGGCCTGAAGAGTTGTCAAATTTTTGCTGGAGCCCTGAAGACCGAATCGATTTTATGCCTCTTTAGGAGCCGGCTTATCTTTCCTGTTATTGAACCACAGAAGGGCAAGAACGCAAACTTCTACGAGTCCTCCATGGAGTCTTTCCGCTTGCGTGTTTTCGGAAAGATAGCTTGCGAAATCTGACGGTTGTTGTAGCCGTTTTCCTTGAATATTTTCCGTAAGTGGCTCAGTTCCTTCGGCAAGTTTTCAGAATCTGAGACGGTTTCGGCTCGATGCACTAAGGTCCTTAGAACAGAACTTTCCTGCGACGGATGGTAATAGCTGTTAGCGTGCACATATCGGTCTGCGTGGGTGGGTTTCCGGTAAACGCTGTGACTGAGACACCCAGCTGCTTTGCGGCGGACGAGGACATCAAGGAACGGCAAGGCACAATCTGCCTCCATCTCCATCGTGAACTTGATGTCATGGATGTTGTTCAAAAAATGATTTCAAATGGTTCTGCGCACTATGGGACTCAACTGCTGAGGTCATAAGTCCCCTAAAACTTAGAATTACTAAAACCTAACTAACCTGAGGACAACACAAACATCCATGCCCGAGGCAGGATTCGAACCTGCGACCGTAGCGGTCGCGCGGTTCCAGACTGTAGCGCCAGAACCGCTCGGCCACCAGCGGCCGGCATGGATGTTGTTGATGTGGTCCAAGAAGTACTTGGCCGAAAGCTCGTGGATTTTAAACCACCTGACGGGGCTGGTAGGCCGTAAAACCTTTATTAGTATTGACATCTGGAGATTGACAGAGTTTGCAGCAGACCGTGACGCTCGCTGAGCTCCACACAACTGAGTGCTGAATACGGTGAGAACTTGGAGGGGCGCGACCAGGATGTGAGACTTACCGTGCATTTGTAGGGCTGTTAGGATTACTTCATTCTCCCAGTCCTATACTCTCCTCGAGTGAAGGTTCATTAATGACTCCTCTGGCAATGTTAGTTACATTTGTAGTTTTTCATTCTTCTGGGAGGTTTAGTCAATCATTGTGTGACCACCACATATTTATCTTCCCATAATTCACATTTAGGTTATTTTCTTGTCCCATTCACCTAAATTCTTCAGTCTTTGCTGGGGCAAGTAAGTGTTAGATTAGTACTGTTCCATGTCAACAATTGTTAATTTTCTTATTCTCTGCATCTCTTGTGATCGAACAGACCCTGTAATGTGCCTGGGAGAAGGTTCATCAAATCACTTTCACAGTGGAATGAAATTTTCACTCTGCAGCGGAGTTTGCGCTGATATGAAACTTCCTGGCAGATTAAAACTGTGTGCCGGACCGAGACTCGAACTTGGGACCTTTGCCTCTCGCGGGCAAGTGCTCTACCAACTGAGCTACCCAAGCACGACTAACGCCCCGACCTCACAGCCTTACTTCCGCCAGTACTTCGTCTCCTACTTTCCAAACTTCACAGAAGCTCTCCTGCTAGTTCGAGTCTCGGTCCGGCACACAGTTTTAATCTGGCAGGAAGTTTCACTTTCACACTAATTCTCTATTATTCCACTCTCGAACAGCGCGCGAAAAAAGGGAACACCTATATTTTTCCGTGCGACCTCTGATTTCCCTTTTTATTATGATGATCGTTTCTCACTATGTAGGTTGTCGTTAACAAAATTTTTTTGCATTCGGAGGAGAGAGTTGGTGATTGAAATTTCATGAGAAGATCCCAACGCAACGAGAAGCGCCCTTGTTTTAATTATGCCCATCCCAAATCCTGTCCGTCACACTCTCTACCCTATTTCTCGATAATACAAAACGTGCGGCCCTTCTTTGAACTTTCTCGATGCACTCCGTTCACTTCATCTGGTGAGGACCCCACATCGCGCAGAAGAACTCCAAAAAGAGGACAGTCAAGCGTAGGAAAGACAGTGTCTTTAGTTGAGCTGTTGCATCTTCTAAGTGTTCTGCCAATAAAAAGCAGGCTTTGGTTCGTCTCTCACAACATATTAGCTGTGTTCTTTGCAATTTAAGTTATTACTAATTGTAATTCCTAGATATTTAGTTGAATTTGCGGCCTTTAGATTTGATTTTTTTACCGTGTAACCCAAGTTTAACGGATTCCTTTTAGCACTCATGTGGATGACCTTACACTTCCATTATTTAGGGTCAATTCCTAATTTTCGTACTACGTAGATATCGAAATCGTTTTGCAATTGGTTTTTATCTTATGATGACTTTACTAGTCAGCATCATCTGCAACAACCTAAGACGGCTGCTCGGATTGTCTCCTAAATCGTTTATATGGATAAGGAACAGCAGAGGGTCTATAATATACCTTGGGGAACGCCAGAAATCACTTCTGTTTTACTCTATGAGCTTCCGTCAGTTGCTACGAACTGTGACCTCTCTGACAGCAAATCACGAATCCAATCGCATAACAGAGACGATATTCCATAAGCACGCAATTTGATTACAAGCCACTTGTGAGGTACGGTGTCAGAAGCCTTCTGGAAATCTAGAAATGCCGAATCAATTTGAAATCCCTTGATAGCACTCGACACTTCATGTGTTGAAAGAGCTAGTTAATGATTTTTTTTTTTAATCTGTGTTGGCTATGTGCGAACAGATCGTTCTCTTCAAGGTAATTCATCATGTTCGGACGCAATATATGTTCCAAAACCGTGGTGAATATCAGCGTTAATGATGTGGGTCTGTAATATAGTGAGTTATTCCTTCTGCCTTTCTTGAATATTGGTATAACCTGAGCAACTTTCCAGTCTTTAGGTAAGGATCCTTCATCGAGCGAGCTGTTGTATATGATTGTTAAGGATGGAGCTTTTGCATCAGAATAATGTGAAAGGAACCTAATTGGTATATAATCTGGACCGCAAGATTTGCTTTTATTAAGTGATTTGAGTGCTTCACTGCTCCGAGGATATCTGTTTCTAAGTTGCCCTTGTTGGCCGCTGTACTTGTTTAGTATTCTGGCATTTCTACTTCGTCTTCCTTGGTGAAGGAATTTCTGACGGTTGTGTTTAGCAACTCTATTTCAGCAGCACTGTCATCGACGAAGTTTCCACTGCTATCGCTCAGGGAAGACATTTCTTGTGTGTTACCGCTAGCATACTTACGTAACACCAGGCTTGGACTTCCTGCCAGGTTTCCAGACAAAGTTTCGTTGTGGAAATTATTATTAGCATCTCACATTGAAGTCCGCGCTAAATTTCGACCTTCTGGTTTGATGCTCAATATTATCTCCGGATGCTAAGAGGTCAAGTGTGCTTCCACAACCGTTTACTATTCGAGTGGCTGGCTCTGAGCACTATGGGACTTAAAATCTGTGGTCATCAGTCCCCTAGAACGTATAACTACTTAAACCTAACTCACCTAAGGACATCACACACATCCATGTGTTGTGGACTGGCAAGACAGCCAATCCACTATGACAGGAAGCCGAAAGGCACGCGTTTAAGCTCACGCAGGCTGGCGTGAGGTCTGGAAAATGACAAGGAATTGAGACTAGCAAAAAAGGTACATAGCTTCTGGAATACTTAACTTTAATCTATAATTGGTGAACATCGGTCTGACGGTACATGCATCACAAGATAAACAGCAAATGGTAATGGCGCCTTGCTAGGTTGCAGCAAATGACGTAGCTGAAGGCTACGCTAACTGTTGTCTCGGCAAATGAGAACGTATTTTGTCAGTGAACCATCGCTAGCAAAGTCGGTTGTACAACTGGGGCTAGTGCTAGGAAGTCTCTCTAGACCTGCCGTGTGGCGGCGCTCGGTCTGCAATCACTGATAGTGGCGACACGTGGGTCCGACGTATACTACCGGACCGCGGCCGATTTAAAGGCTACCACCTAGCAAGTGTGGTGTCTGGCGGTGACACCACACCATGCCCGACGCAGGATTCGAACCTGTGACCGTAGCGGTCACGCGGTTCCAGACTGAAGCGCCTAGAACCGAACGGCCACACCGGCCGGCTATTCGAGTGGGCTCATGAACTAACTGTTCGAAATAATTTTCACCGAATTCCTTTAGCACAATTTCTGATGATGTTTTATGCGTACCTCCGGATTTAAATCTGAATTTTCGCCAACATAATGAGGGTAAATTGAAGTCATCAGCAACTATAATTGTAAGAGTCGGGTACGTGTTTGAAATTAGATAATTTGTGATTCATGATCTTAGTATGGAACTTGTAAAAACAGAGATTAATGTGGACAACTGTTTCATTTCATAGTTAGACGATCAGATTGTTTGTTATCTTTTGTGAGTTACAACACCAGGGGCCATCTCAGTCTTATTAGTTACCCGTTGCGCCACACCTGTTTTTATTAAATGCCTATCTGTCAGTCCCATCAAGGTGCATCATTCTGACATTGAAAGGGGTATATCTAAAGGTCAGCTGCACTTTCACAGAAAGAACTGGAGACACCTGCATAGAATTTTGGTTAATCTGGAAATTCTGATCCGCAGTTAGAACATATCGCATAAAGTTTGAAATCTTGTGCATTCATTGGTTGTAATTTCAGATCTGAATATTTTGCGTAATTGAGATGAAATTTGTAATAAATACTAATAACAACTTTGATAATTACTAGAAATTCAGGAAAAATAAAGTTAATTGACTTTTGCATGTAATTAACGAAAATAATTTTCTTGTAGCCTTCTTGTGATTCAGCACTGGTTAGTACTGGTCCAGTCTGATATTTTGATAGTGTTATCATCTGCACTGTACCTTTGGGGGTGTAATTATTTCAGTGATTTTAGAGATTACTAATCTCATTTTGGATGTGGGATAGCTGTTCGAGTGTTAGCTGTGTTTCAGCAGTAAAAATTTGTAGAGTTGCTTGGGATCGCCTTTGACACGGCCGATAGCTAGGTGTTTAACTAGAATGATTGTAGTGTAACAAGATAAATGTACCCTGAAGAGCGTAGATAGAGGTGTTAACATGGAGAGTCAACGGTGAATTGATGAGCCAGATAGCTCTAGAACGTTGCAGGTAGTTGGTTTATGAAAGAAAGACACGTGGAGGCCGGCCTACAGAAACACAAAACAGTGGGGACAGTTTAGGGCCCAGTTCGACAGTTAATGGGGTCCGCCACGAGGCCCGACAGGAAACGTCAGAACCTATTGCTACAGTAAATGAGGAGATGACATCCAGTAACATGGGTCGTGAGTCGACCTCGCCTCTACTTCTTGCGTCTCACTGGCCTGCCATGAAATCGTTTACACAAGATATGAAGAAAAGTAATCATGAGCAAGACAGAAAGAATGATGAACTAAAGCAAATAACGTAAGAAAATAAAAGAAGGATCAATTTACACGCAGATTCAAATAAATTGTTGCGCAAAGTAAACAAATCCAGGACAATTTGGTAAAGAAAATTGATGTTCAGAAGCGAGAATTTAATGACAAGTTAAGTCATCTGTGAAAGAGGCACAAGGGGGTCATTGAAGAATTAAGAAAAGAGGTCGCAGTTGTGTGAATGAATCTCGAATCAATAGGCACATGGCAGGACAATCCACAGTTGGAGAGTCAAGTAGCAACCAGGTTGAAACGATACGCGATGGAATAACAGGTGCAGTGATTTTTTTTTTAAATGTTATGGGACTGAACTGCTAAGGTCATCAGTCCCTAAGCTTACACACTACCTAACCTAGATTATCCTAAGGACAAACACACACACCCATGCCCGAGGGAGGGCTCCAACCTCCGCCGGGACCAGCCGCTGCAGCGATGTTGTTCGTCAATACCATCTACGTTGGATCAGCGGCGGTATGATGAAAGAAGGGACAATGGTGGATTTCTAGAGTGAATGGCGGTAATAGAGATTCACAACTCTAATATCCAGCATAACAAGCAGAGCGATGAGCAGAATGCCAGGCTGAGAAATTCACTGGTAACAGCAGCTGTGGGCAGGGATGCTGAGTGTACGAAAGTGCCCAGAACACTATCATCGATTTCCATGAGCTACAGAGTAGGTTACAGGAGAAGAAAGTAAAGAACTGAGTTGTGATTATTCTGTAATTAACGTAAATATTAATGGTAGATTGGTACCATGTGTGCTGGTTTGAGGGAGCCAGATATTAGTGATTGTCAAAGAATTATATGAGGCATGTGACAAGCAAAATTTACAGTAGGCATTTAAAATGCGTGAAATGAGAGTGCATGGTAGTGTGAGCAACAAAAGTGCAGAGGTTAAAAAGCAAGTCAGGGCCGAAACCGAATGTCAATCGCATAAGTGCAACACAAACTTTTTGGTTATCAAAATCTTGTTGTGAAAGTAATTTTAGGAATAGACTACTTAAAACAATATCAAATAGTTTTTCACCTGAAGCAAACGGCTGCCAAGTGGATAATCAATAGGTCAAAGTAAAATTCAGAGATCATCACGGGTATCAGTTGAAGTCAGATTCAGTTCATTAGGACCCTTGGTTACTAGCGATGATGATCCCAACATGTTAGGTCGCGATGATGAATACTGGACATGCAAAAAGGAGCTAGAAGAAGCCCCATTTGCAGTCATGGGCAATGAGACTAACGAGAATGAAGGATGGAGGTACACTACTGGCACATTAAAATTGCTACACCACGAGAATGACGTGCTACGGAGGCGAAATTTAACCGACAGGAAGAAGATGCTGTGATGTGCAAATGATTAGCTTTTCAGAGCATTCACACAAGGTTGGCGCCGGTGACGACACCTATAACGTGCTGACTTGAGGAAAGCTTCCAACCGATTTCTCATTCACAAACAGCAGTTGACCGGCGTCGCCTGGTGAAACGTTGTTGTCATGCCTCGTGTAAGGAGGAGAAATGCTTACCATCACGTTTCCGATTTTGATAAAGGTCGCATTGCAGCCTATCGCGATTACGGTTTATCGTATCGCTACATTGGTGCTCGCATTGGTCGAGATCCAATGACTGTTACCAGGATATGGAATCGGTGGGTTCAGGAGGGTAACACGGAACGCCTTGCTGGATCCCAACGGCCTCGTATCACTAGCAGTCGAGATGAGAGGCATCTTATCCGCATGCCTGTAACGGATCGTACAGCCACGTCTCGATCCCTGAGTCAACAGATGGGGACGTTTGCAAAACAACAACTATCTGCACGAACAGTTCGACGACGTTTGTAGCAGCACGGACTATCAGCTCGGGTACCATGGCTGCGGTTACACTTGACACTGCATCACACACAGGAGCGCCTGTGATGGTGTACTCAACGACGAATCTGGGTGCACGAATGGCAAAACGTCATTTTTTCGGATGAATGTAGGTTCTGCTTACAGCATCATGATGGTCGCATCCGTGTTTGGCGACAGCATGGTGAACGCACATTGGAAGCGTGTATTCGTCTTCGCCATACTGGCGTATCACCCAGTGTGATGGTATGGGGTGCCATTGGTGACACGTCTCGGTCACCTCTTGTTCGCATTGACGGCACTTTGAACAGTGGACGTTACATTTCAGATGTGTTACGACTCGTGGCTCTACCCTTCATACGTTCTCTGCGAAACCCTACATTTCAGCAGGATAATGCACGACCGCATGTTGCAGGTCCTATACGGGCCTTTCTGGATAAATAAAATGTTCGACTGCTGCCCTGGCCAGCATATTCTCCAGATGTCTCACCAATTGAAATCGTCTGGTCAATGGTGGCCGAGCAGTGGCTCGTCACAATACGCCAGTCACAACTCTTGATGAACTGTGGTATCGTGTTGAAGCTGCATGGGCAGCTGTACCTGTACACGCCATCCAAACTCTGTTTGACTCAATGCCCAGGCGTATCACGGCCGTTATTACGACCAGAGGTGGTTGTTCTGGGATCTATGCACCCAAATTGCGTGAAAATGTAATCACATGTCAGTTCTAGTATAATATATTTGTCCAATGAATACCCGTTTACCATCTGCATTTCTTCTTGGTGTAGCAATTTTAATGGCCAGTAGTGTATATGAGTAATGGTGCAGCAGAATTCGAGGAGGAGCGAGATTGTGTACTTTATCAATCATCAGTCTCTGTGTCTGATGTAATTACGAATACGGTAGCCTGAGTGAGTGATGGAGGTGATGAGGACGATTATGAAGATTATAATGCAGACTGGGAAGATATAGTCACCAGTAAGTCAGATTCTGAAGACGGTGAATTAGTGGGTGCAACATCATCGATGACAGTGGTCCGAATTTTGATATCGTCAACCCTTGATGCGCTTGAGGCCACATCTGATAAGGACAAGAAGTGAACCGTGGACCGATTCGGATAGTGACAAATTCGTGTCAGGATGGCAAAAGGATTTACAATGAGAGGGAGTAAGGGAATTCCGGCGCCGTTGTTTAGGGAGGGGTATTTCTTTCGAAGAACCGGGGAATGTGGCAGTAAGGGCGACCCCTGAGGAATCAGTTTGAAGAAGAAGGACTGGAGTAGATGGATGTTGCTGGTCACTAGTGCAAGGAAACTGTTCGTTTATTAATGTGGTAATGAATAATATTTTCCGTGTATATAGATTTTCTCTTTATGTTAGACCGTTAATGTGAGTCGATCAAGTATTAATGACAGTGTGCATGGAAAACGAATGTGCGTATTGGTCCAACTGCTTAAACAAACCTAATAAGTTGGATAATGAGACACAGTAAGGCATTCGGACTGTTGTAATTAATTCGGGTGGTTAAATTTGTTGTCAGGAACAAGGTAATTTCAAATTTGTGGAGGTGCTCACAGAAGTGTAGGTACACTTGCAACAGGTTCTTTTATACCTACTGTGTGCCTTACTGGGAGAGAAAAGTGATACATTATAGCGTTGTCGAACTTGAGACACAATGAATAGTAAGCCAAAAGGGAAACATATGAAGAACATTAAGACGTTCAAAGAATAAGGCTTGTATAGTTATAGGCTTGTATAGTTATAGGCTTGTATTGTCGAAGTTATAGGCGCCGGCACCTGTCTCTAGGCCACTGCTTCAGCAGCAAACACGACTTTGTAGGCTGACGGACCAAAAAAGTCGGAACGTCTCGCAATGTTGTTTGTTATTCAGTAATCGCGATTGATTGCAAAGATCGCACTGTGAAGGAGATGGAGCTATCTGCTGCGTAGAAAGGACTTGTCTCCTAAAAATGCAATCTTAGTTGCCTCGTTGGATGACGCTTTCGGACACGGGTTTCCATCGACAGTTTATTTTTCTCCTGGAACCCTAAATTGTCTCCAATTATATACTGAAGTCGAAAAACCGTGTCTGAAATCATCGTCCACCAAAGCAACAGAGCATTGCATTCATAGGAGACAAGGTCCTCCTATGCAACAGCTAACCCTGTCTTCTCCACTGGCGATCGCGGCAGTTAGTCGCAATCGCTGAATATCTAACAACATTGCGGAGACGGGCCGCCCACGGTCCTTCAGCTTACAAAGTTATGTTTGGTGTAGAATTGGTGGCCTACTGGCAGGCGTCGACGCCTGTGACTTCGACGGTCTGTAACGTTGTTGGTGACGTCCCTGGTCACAGTTTCCTATCCTCAAGTTGTTCCTCATGACACCCTCTACTACCCCCCGAAGTTTGGCGCAACATTTCTGGGACCCTGTGTATGAGATAACGTGAGCGTTATTGATGATATTTTTGAGGTCATGTGAACTGGTTAGTGAAAGGAAGGGATTAATGGAGCCACTTGCGAGGAATGCTCTGAGCGAAGGCGTAGCGAATTTATGTTGTTGTACTAATGCAAGGTTAGAACTAGGCGGTTTGTGAGGTCAGTGGCAAAATCATTTGTTACTTACATGTGTGTCTGGTCACTTTGTTGCCAGTAAGAGCATCTACATTTCGACGTAAGGCGACTCAGCAGTAAAGAAAGTGGGAATGACTTGTGGAATCCAAATCTTTTAGGTACAATGAGGGAGGACATTGATTAAAACGTATGCCAACGTGAAAAGTAGACAAGCACACAAAGATGAACTCCCGGACGTGAGAACTGATTAAACAGAAGGTTATCAGTAGAAATCGTTTTAGAAGTAATCTACGTCTACATCTATACGGTTACTTTGCAATTCACACTTAAGTGCCTGGCAGTGGGTTCATCGAACCATTTTCATACTACTTCTTTACCATTCTATTCTCGAATGGCGCTTGGGAAAAAGGAGCACCTAAATCTTTCCGTTCGAGCTCTGATTTCTCTTATTTTATTATGATGATCATTTCTCCCTATGTAGGTGGGTGTCAACAAACTATTTACGCATTCGGAAGAGAAGGTTAGTGATTGAAATTTCGTAAATAGATCTCGCCGCAAATAAATCCGCCTTTGTTTCAGTGACTGCCACCCCAACAAGCGTATCATATCAGTGACACTCTCTCCCCTATTACGCGATAACACGAAGCGAGCTGCCCTTCTTTGTACTTTTTCGATGTCCTCCGTCAATCCTACCCGGTAAGAATCCCATACCGCGCAGCAATATTCCAGCAGAGGACGGACAAGTGTAATTCAGCCTGTCTCTTTAGTGGGTTTGTCGCATTTTTAAGTGTTCTGCCAACAAAGCGCAGTCTTTGTTTCGCCTTTCCCACAATTTTATCTGTGTGGTCTTTCCAGTTTTAGTTGCTCGTAATTGTAATTCCTAGGTATTTAGTCGAACTGACAGCCCTTAGATTTGTGCGATTTATCGTACACCCAAAAATTTATCTGATTGCTTTTAGTACCCATGTGGATAACCTCGCACTTTTCTTTGTTTAGTATTAATTGCTACTTTTCGCACCATACAGAAATTCTCTCTAGGTTATTTTGAAATTGGAATTGATCGTCTGATGATTCTACTAGACGGTAAATTACAGCGTCATCTGCAAAAAATCTATGGGGGCTGCTCAGATTATCACCTAGATCATTTATATAAATCAGGAACAGCAGAGGGCCTATGACATCACCTTGCGGAACGCCAGATATCACTTCTGTTCTGCTCGATGATTTACAGTCCATTACTACGAACTGTGACCTCTCTGAGAGGAAATCACGAATCTAGTCACACAACTGAGACGTTACTCCACATGCACGCAATTTGATTAATAGTCGCTTGTGAGGAACGGTATCAAAAGCCTTCTGGAAATCTAGGTATATGGAATCGATCTGAGCTCCCTTGTCGACAGCACTCATTACTTCATAGGAATAAAGAGCTAGCAGTGTTGCACAAGAACGATATTTTGTGAATCCGTGTTGGTTATGTATCAATAAGTCATTTTCTTCATGGTGATTCATGATGTTCGAGTATAGTATGTGCTCCAAAATCCCACTGCAAATTGAGGTAAGTGATATGGGTCTGTAATTCAATGCGTTACTCTTATTTCTTTTCTTGAATATTGGTGTGACCTGTGCTGCTTTCCAGTCTTTAGGAACAGACCTTCCGTCAAGTGAGCGGTTGTAGTCTATGTGATTGCTAAGAAAGGCGCTGTTGTGTCGGCATACTCTAAGAGGAACCTCATTGGTATACCATTTGTCATATTCTCGAGAAATTAGAAACAACGGTGAACGGTACAAGCAAGGACCCTAGAAATTACAGACTAATATTCCTAACGTCTGTCTGCTCGATGAACGGCAGCAGGAAGATTCCGTAGTCCTAGATTTCCGGAAAGCACACCTCACCATGTCCCGCTCCAGAGTATTAACGAAAGTCCGAGTAAATAGGGTAGATTCTCAGATACGAGGGTTGTCCAGAAGGTAAGTGCCTTTCGGTCACGAAATGGAAACCAGTGGGAAAATCCGGAAAGCTTTTGCGCATGTGTTGGGCAGTGTGTGTGTGTAGTATGCCCGTCGATCGTGTCGCGTCGCTCTTTTCAGTTTTGAGTGAACAGTGAGCACGTGAAGATGCGTAGGGAATAGCGTCTCCCGCCATGTATGAGGTCCTGGTTAGAGATTTCGCCTGTGTCATGCAGCCCTCATAACACAACTGTCGAGCAGTTCCTTCTTCTTGCCAGTTATCGGCCGCACACTGCAAAGGCAATGAAGACGCTCCTGCAGCGCTTCCGATGAGAAGTGTCTGGTCAGAAACAATACAGTCCGTAATTGGCTCCCCCTGAGTCTCATCTCTGCTCACAAGAACCGCAGGCTACGAAGACACAATTTTTCCACAGACAACGAGCTGCAGACCAGTGCAGATAATTGGCCAAAAGCGCAGGCGGATGCTTTCTATGACGAGGATATTGGAAAGTTCATACAACACTACGACAAGACTCGAAGTTGGAGCGACGACTATGTAGACAAGTAGGTGGAAGGTGTATCTCTCTGTGGCAAATAAAACGTTTCTGATTTTCACTGCCGTTTTCATATCCCGACCGATCGGAACTTAATTTCTGGACAATCCTAGTATCTGAGTGGCTCGAAGACTTGTTAAGTGAACCAAATACGTTGTCTGGATGGCGATTATTTAATAGAGGTAAAATTGTCGTCAAGAGTGCCACAGGGAAGTGTGATACATAAAGCATAAGGTGGATAGTATGAGCAACACGAAGCTGTAGTGTATGGGTAAGTGCCGTCATTGAGAGACTGGAGCGCGACGCAGGATGGCTAGGACAGATTTTCTATTCGATGTGATGGATGGCTGTTTGCCCTAAATGTGGAGAAACGTAAGTTAATGCAGATAAGTAGGAAAAACAATTATTTCAAAAATGGTTCAAATGGCTCTGAGCACTATGGGACTTAACATCTGAGGGCATCAGTCCCCTAGAACTTAGAACTACTTAAACCTAACTAACCTAAGGACATCACACACATCCATGTCCGAGGCAGGATTCCAACCTGCGACCGTAGTGGTAGCGCGGTTCCAGACTGAAGCGCCTAGAACCGCTCGGCCACTAGGGCGGCCCCAATTAATTAATGTTAGAATGCATTATTAGCAGTTTGCTACCTGACACAGTCACGTCATTTAAAGATGTACACGTTATGATGCAAAGGAACATGATATTTAAGGAGCACGTAAAGTTGCTAGCAGGGAAGGCAAATGATCGATTTCGATTTATTGGGAGAAATCTACGAAAATTTAGCTCATCTATAAACCAGACCGCATATAGCAAGTTACTACGGCCCGGTCTTGCGAGCTACTCGAGTGTTTGAGATCCCCACAAGGTCGGAATAGAGGGAGACATCGAACCAATTCAGAAATCTGCTGCTAGATTCATTACTGGTAGGTTCCATCAACATCTTAGTATTGCCTAAATGCTCTGTGAACTCAGATGGGATGTTCTTTTCGCGAAACACTACTCATAGATAAAATTTTTGAAACCATTATCAGCGATCTTATATTCAAACGATGCTCCATGGAAGTCCACCTGCCGTTCTGGAGTCTCAAGGATTGGAACGGATCACTCCGATTAAAAGAAATTTGCGTTCAAGACTGTTTCTTAATTATCACTACTCATATAGTTTACAGTATGTAAATTTGCGACAGACTGCAGAACAATTCTACTGTCACCAACGTACATCTCGCGTAAGGTCCGCGAAGGCAGGATGAGCGAAATCAGGATTGAAATGGAGGCATACGGATAGTTGTCTTTCTCTCGCTCCTCTTGCAAATGGAACAGAAAAAGGGAATGACTATCGGTGCTACAATGTACCCTCTACCATGCACAGGTCAGTGACTTCCGGAGTAGGTATGTGGATGTAAATGTATAAGTCTACACAGTAGTACAAAGGCACCGACTTACCACAGCGTCACTCGCCGTACGGTGGAATCAGTTTCTATAAATCATCTGCGAACATCGAAACCATTTATATTTAGATAGCTTACGGGAATGCTACGGGACGGTATCTTCGACAAGCCGCTATTTCGACAGGTGAACACTGCGTCATTTTCACGGCAAAATCGCCACGAGATGACCGTGCACGAAAATTTAGATCTCCAGTAGGTAGGCCGTTGCCGATCGACAACCTTAATACGGCATACACGAAAAAATGTTAAAATGTGTGTGAAATCTTATGGGACTTAACTGCTAAGGTCATCAGTCCCTAAGCTTACACACTACTTAATCTAAATTATCCTAAGGACAAACACACACACACACCCATGTCCGAGGGAGGACTCGAACCTCCGGTGGGATCAGCCGCACAGACGGCATACACGGAAAGACAACACACACGCACATACACAAACTGTAAACAGCTAGCGCCATCACACAACGACAGATGGCCAATGTTACGAGTTATCGATAGTGAATACTAACCACTAACGGGAGAGCAAGTAGCATGAACTCTGTCCCCCTACTGTTTGACCGTTTGGAGAACAGGATTACAAGCAGAAGTGAACATATAAATAGAAACGGAGGTTTTGCTTAAATTGTGCTTGGAATCCTGCTCACTCCCTGGTCACACAGCAGAGGGATGGAGTTAACACTACTTGCTAACCGGTTGCAGTTAATATTCTCTATCGATGACTTCTGACGTTGGCCACCTTTGGATGCGTGGAGGCGCCAGTTGTTTACGGTGTGTGTGTGTGTGTATGTGTGTGTGTGTGTGTGTGTTTCTTTCAGTCCCGGGGTGTCATATAAGGTATCTCCAGGTTTAATCCTTTTCTCGGGCGCGTACGCAGTTGAACCTTTTTCTGGCTTGTGGTATCATGTGCGATGCACACCATGTTTGCCAGGGCTCCTTGTTCGTTCTTTAGCCGAGCGCGACAGGGTGGCAACACTGACAGCATATTTCTGATTCTGCATCTGCACGGCATGTCACAGCGAAATAAAGGTGAAGACATATTTGTTTGTAATTACGGGTGTTTTCACACACTTTAATAATTTGTTAAATCTGTATAGACATTCCTTTGTAAACGGCTAACTGTAAATTAATATTATAACGAATTTATAACCTTTAAAACCTGGGTGGGATATATGATACCTCAGAACTTAATTCTAACGTTGTTCGCCTCATTGAAGTTCTTTGTTTTTCGCTTGATTCCTAGCCTTGGCTGCAATGTTCATGCTTGGACGAAGGCTGCATAGGCCTTACCTTTGTGCGGCGTGAGCAGTGCAAATTGTTCCTTTGCTTCACACTGACAGGAACTGCCTTAGCGCATTCCACAACAAATTAAATTAAATTAGGACAAGTAATGTTAACTTAGTACTGATCCACGGTAATGTAAAGAAAAGCTAAAATTCCTTGAAAAGAGTTGCTATGGTAGCTTTGTTTAAGCCATAAAGGGGCTCTCATGCTGCGAGTACGCGGGTTACGGACCGCGGAGTCCAGGGCTGTGTTTGACATTATTTTCACTTACTGGTGTCAAACTCCTTCTATTTCCTTTCCTGTCGGCCTCTCTTGGCCAGCTGTTGTTTTTTCAATTCCAATGGTGTTAGGTTTCGAGGCCCAAGGGAGTCTTTCGTTTTCCGTCCTCAACTCAGATACAGCTGCTGCCTTGTAGAATAAAGTGTGGGATCACCAAAGACTGAGGGAAGAAAAGCCTAAGAAAAACTCAGCACATCCCTCTGCCTTGCAGGACTAAAGGTGTGGTAGCATTCAAGGCTAGGATACGCTCCATATAAAAGGCTGGTGGCGCAGGCTGGACTCCTAAGCAGTGGTGAAAGCAGCCAGCCTCGGGAAAGGAAAATCTCGAAAATAAATCCTTCGACAGAATGGCCAGCGACCTACTAAAGGTGTAATTTCACTGCTCAGGGTATCAGTACTGTTTCTCGGAAAGGACAAACTACGCATGTGACGACCAAGGTCAGGTACGAGTCTAAGAGATGGAAAAATAAAAATGTTCTGAGAAACGGATCATGGAACATAAAATTGTTTAATATAAGAAGGACTGAAACATCATGAAAACTCGATATATAATTGTGAAAATCATAAGAAATTAATTACTAGCTGGTAAAAGAAATATTAACCGTCCAAGGAAAAGTTGGCGCGTCAACCTCAGACTGAGGGTTAGTGAAGGAAACAGGCTTTAGCCTAGGAAGAAAAAGAACAACAACAAGAAGAAGATTTTGAATTGTTTGCTTACAGTTGTTGAAACTGATGATATCAAGTGTGTATTTCGCCGTATCTTGAAATCTACAGGAAATATGAGGGATATGTGCAATGTTCCTTTAAAGCAACTTGAAGCTGTAAAGTTGTGGGCGTAATTGTCATGTTTAAGTCCTGTACCATCTATAAGAAATTCACTACCGTTTGAAAATTTTTTTGAGGGTCCTTCATTATTAACTAGCATTCATACAACGCAATTAACAAAATAATAGCTCACATGTACTTTCAACATGGACTCGGGACTGTAGAAGGTGTGTTGTAGTGTAGTTCTCGATCGGGAGAGACCACCTACAGAGCATTTAGGTTTTTACGCACGGTACCCCCTCGTTGTATTTGTGCCTTGAAAATGACGGCTTGTTCACCAACTGAAATATCAGTAGTCGTCGGAATATCTGTTGCCTTCTCCTGAAGTTTTTTGTGCATTTCATACGCTCGGAGAAACCCAAGTGTCAAAAAAAAAAAAATAAATAAATAAAAATTCAAATGTGTGTGAAATCTTGTGGGACTTAACTGCTAAGGTCATCAGACCCTAAGCTTACACACTACTTAACTTAAATTATCCTAAAGACATACACACACACCCATGCCCGAGGGAGGACTCGAACCTCCGTCGGGACCAGCCGCACAGCCCACGACTGCAGCGCCTTAGACCGCTTGACTAATCCCGCGAGGCAACCCAAGTATCAAAGGTCATTTATGAACCATGCACAGAGCGTGTAATAACTGAAGTGGAACAAATTTCAATCTAAGTCAGGCTGGATTCTACTGGCTACCTAGTTACTTAACACGTCCAAAATAATGTTAAATCTACTGCACTATGGGGGGAATTGCACTCCAGAATAAAGATAAATGTTAATTTCTGCGTAATGTTGACTTACACTGACGAACCAAAGACATTGGTACACCCGCCTAATAACGTGTAGGGCCCCCGCGAGCTGGCACAAGTGCTGCAACACTACGTGGCATGGACTCGAATAAAGTCTGAAGTAATGCTTGAGGGAATTGAGACCATGAATCCTGCAGGGCTGTTCATAAATCCGGAAGAGTGTGAGGGGGTGGAGATCTCTTCTGAGCAGCACATTGCAACGCATCCCAGACATGCTCAATAATCCAGAATGAGATTTTCACTCTGCAGCGGAGTGTGCGCTGATATGAAACTTCCTGGCAGATTAAAACTGTGTGCCCGACCGAGACTCGAACTCGGTACCTTTGCCTTTCGAGGGCAGGTGCTCTACCATCTGAACTACCGAAGCACGACTCACACCCGGTACTCACAGCCTTACTTCTGCCAGTATCTCGTCTCCTACCTTCTAAACTTTACAGAAGCTCTCCTGCGAACCTTGGAGAACTAGCACTCCTGAAAGAAAGGATATAGCGGAGACATGGCTTAGCCACAGCCTGGGGGATGTTTCCAGAATGAGATTTTCACTCTGCAGCGGCGAGTGGCAGAAGTAAAGCTGTGAGTACGGGGCGTGAGTCGTGCTTCGGTAGCTCAGATGGTGGAGCACCTGCCCGCGAAAGGCAAGGGTCCCGAGTTCGAGTCTCGGTCGGGCACACAGTTTTAATCTGCCAGGAAGTTTCATGCTCAATAATGTTCATGTCTGGCGAGTCTGCCGGACAGTTAAAGTGTTTAAACTGGGAAGAGTGTTCCTGGAGCCTATCTGTAGCAATTATGGACGCGTGGGGTGTCGCATTGTGCTGCTGGAATTGCCCAAGTCCTCGAAATGCACAATGTACATGAGTTGATGCAAGTAATCAGACAGGATGCTTACATAGCGTCACCTGACAGAATCGTATCTAGACGTATCAGGAGTCCCATTTTACTCCAGCTGCACAACCGCCCCACACTTCCATACAGAACCTCCAACAGCTTGAACACTCCCCTGTTGACATGCAGGGTCCACGGGATCATGAGGATGTGTCCCTAGCCGTTCAAATCCATCTGCTCGATACAATATGAAACGAGATTCGTCCGACCAGGCAACATGTCTCCAGTTATCAACAGCACAATGTCGATGTTAGGGGCCCAGGCGAGGCGTAAAGCTTTTTGTCGCACACTCGTCAACGGTACACGAGTGAGCCTTCGTCTGCGAAAGCCCATATCGCTGATGTTTCGTTGAATGGTTCGCACACTGACGCTTGTTGACGGCCCAGCATTGGAATCTGCGACAATTTGCGGAAGGGTTGCACTTGTGTCACGCTGAACGATTCTCTTCAGTCGTCGTTGGTCCCGTTCTTGCAGGATCTTTTTCCGGCCGCAGCGATGTCGGAAATTTGATGTTTTACCGGATTCTTGATATTCACGGTACACCCATGAAATGGCCGTACGGGAAAATCCCACTTCCTCACTACCTCCGAGATGCTGTGTCCCATCTGTCGCGCGCCGACTATAACACCACTTTCAAACTCACTTAACTCTTGATAACCTGCCATTGTAGCAGCAGTGACCGATGTAACAACTGCGCCAGACACTTCTTGTTTGTATAGACGTTGCCGACCGCAGCGCCGTATTCTGGCTGTTTACATATCTCGTATTTGAATACGCATGCCTATACCAGTTTCTCTGGAGCTTCAATGTAGAAACCCAGCTAAGTAACATTTATGAGTGATCAGTGTCAAAAGCTAAAGTGAGACCCAGAGTCAAGAAATGACGCGACAATCCTACATTACTGCCGTGCACGACGTCCAGGTGAAAGCACTTCTCCGCTCCTTTCTCCGGCCTCTCATAAAGTGTCAAGTGTGTATCTGCGTCACTTGGATGATTGTGAGGTGTAGTGCAGTTGGGAATCCTGCTGGGGAAAGGGAGAAGAGTGAAACGTGGTGTCAGCAAATAGCCTACTCCTCTAGAATACCACCAAGAGGTTCGCCGAGTTTAAAGTGCGGTCGGACAACCTGATAATTAACAACAGTGTCACATGCCCTCACTCTTTGAGTTCCACATTATAGTCTACTATCTAATGTTCTACAGCAAGCCATAGCGTCCATCTGTAATGGCCTGACAAAAAAAGTGAAGCTCCGAGAACACCCAGTCTGATGTCAATGTAACTCCGTACACGTACACAATATGGGCTGCTACATAAATGATCATTTATTTATTTATTGCTTATTTAGATTGATTAGGTTAACATCTGACTGCGAACGACACGTACCAAAGATACTACAAAACATTTACAATAATAATGACAGTAGTAATAACTGACACTAATAACAATAATAATAATAATAATAATAATAATAATAATATACACACTAGGCAGAGATCAGAACCAACCAACACACAGAAGAAACCCACAAAACCAGCATGGCAACACAGGCTACAGATCAGAATAGAAAAACTGAGAAAAGACATCGGACAGCTAACACAATTTATAAGAAATGAAATGTCAGAAAAAAACGAAAAAGGTTAGGTAAAATCCCACAACAAGAAGTGATAGAGCAATTAGATGAAAAGAAGCAGAAATTACAAGCATTGGCCAAACGACTTAGAAGACACAAAAAAAGTGAAAATAGAAGGAAACAAAACCAAACATTGAACACAAACCAAAAGAAATTTTACCATACAATAGATAACACACACATTAAAATAGACAATCCACCAAACATAACAGACATGGAACACTTCTGGAGCAACATATGGTCAAATCTGGTACAACATAACAGGCATGCACGGTGGATACAAGCAGAAACAGATACATACAAGATGATACCACAAATCCCTGAAGTGATAATTTTGCAACATGAAGCCACCCAAGCAATTAATTCTACTTACAATTGGAAAGCCCCTGGAAAAGATAAAATAGCAAATTTTTGGCTAAAGAAATTCACCTCAACACATTCACATCTAACTAAATTATTTAACAGTCACATTGCAGACCCATACACATTCCCTGATACACTTACACATGGAATATCTGAAACCTAAAGATCAAGCAGACACAGCAAACCCAGCTAAATATCGCCCCATAACATGCCTACCAACAATATACAAAATATTAACTTCAGTCATTACACATAAATTAATGACATATACAACACAGAACAAAATTATAAATGAAGAACAAAAAGGCTGTTGCAAAGGAGCACGAGGATGTAAAGAGCAACTGATAATAGATGCAGAGGTGACATATCAAGCTAAAACTAAACAAAGGTCGCTACACTATGCATACATTGATTACCAAAAAGCTTTTGATAGTGTACCCCACTCATGGTTACTATAAATATTGGAAATATACAAAGTAGATCCTAAATTGATACAGTTCCTAAACGTAGTAATGAAAAATTGGAAAACCACACTTAATATCCAAACAAATTCAAATAATATCACATCACAGCCAATACAGATTAAGCGTGGAATATACCAAGGAGACTCATTAAGTCCTTTCTGGTTCTGCCTTGCTCTGAACCCACTATCCAACATGCTAAATAATACAAATTATGGATACAATATTACTAGAACATACCCACACAAAGTCACACATCTGCTATACATGGATGATCAAAAACTACTGGCAGCAACAAATCAACAACTCAACCAATTACTAAAGATAACAGAAGTATTCAGCAATGATATAAATATGGCTTTTGGAACAGACAAATGTAAGACAAATAGCATAGTCAAGGGAAAACACACTAAACAAGAAGATTACATATTGGATAACCGCAGCGACTGCATAGAAGCGATGGAAAAAACAGATGCCTATAAATATCTAGGATACAGACAAAAAATAGGAATAGATAATACAAATATTAAAGAAGAACTAAAAGAAAAATATAGACAAAGACTAACAAAAATACTGAAAACAGAATTGACAGCAAGAAACAAGACAAAAGCTATAAATACTTATGCTATACCAATATTGACCTACTCATTTGGGGTAGTGAAATGGAGTAACACAGACCTAGAAGCACTCAATACACTTACACGATCACAATGCCACAAATATAGAATACATCACATACATTCAGCAACTGAAAGATTCACATTAAGCAGAAAGGAACGAGGAAGGGGGTTTATCGACATAAAAAACCTACATTATGGACAGGTAGACAATTTAAGAAAATTCTTTCTAGAACGAGCAGAAACTAGCAAAATACACAAAGCAATCACTCATATAAATACATCGGCTACACCACTTCAATTTCATAACCACTTCTATAACCCTTTAGACCACATAACATCAACAGATACGAAGAAAGTAAATTGGAAAAAGAAAACACTACATGGCAAGCACCCGTATCATCTAACACAGCCACACATCGATCAAGGCGCATCCAACACATGGCTAAGAAAAGGCAATATATACAGTGAGACGGAAGGATTCATGATTGCAATACAGGATCAAACAATAAACACCAGATATTACAGCAAGCATATTATTAAAGATCCCAATACCACAACAGATAAATGCAGACTTTGCAAACAACAAATAGAAACAGTAGATCACATCACAAGCGGATGTACAATACTAGCAAATACAGAATACCCCAGAAGACATGACAATGTAGCAAAAATAATACATCAACAGCTTGCCTTACAGCATAAACTTATAAAACAACATGTTCCCACATACAAGTATGCACAACAACATGTACTGGAGAACGATGAATACAAATTATACTGGAACAGAACCATTATAACAGATAAAACAACACCACATAACAAACCTGACATCATACTCACCAATAAAAAGAAGAAATTGACACAACTAATCGAAATATCCATACCCAATACAACAAATATACAAAAGAAAACAGGAGAAAAAATTGAAAAATACATCCAACTGGCTGAGGAAGTCAAGGACATGTGGCATCAGGATAAAGTTGACATTATCCCAATTATACTATCAACTACAGAAGTCATACCACACAATATTCACCAGTACATCAATGCAATACAGCTACATCCAAACTTATATATACAACTACAGAAATCTGTAATTATTGACACTTGTTCAATTACCCGAAAGTTCCTAAATGCAATGTAACATATACTGTACAGTTAAAAGGAAGTGACACTTGATCAAGGTCCGCGTCACCTTCCATTTTTAACCAGACATAACGTCTGAGACAAGAAAGAAATAATAATAATAATGGTAAAAGACATTAAGAATGGTAAAGACTAGTACAGTAAGTTTAAAGCCATGTTTAGTATTATCAGAAGCGAAAAGAAAAAAGAAAGTGGTAAAGATTGAAATGACAGTGACAGTGGCTACTAGGAAAGAACAGATTTAAGTAGAGTACTTTGGCTGACAGGAGGAGGGAAAAGTTGTGGGGGACGGGCCATTGACAAGAGTGAGCTGCAGACTAGTACACATATAAAAAAAAGTTTTAAACCATCTTGGTTCCGAGAGTTCCGGAACCTGTAAAGAAACTTGGGGTAGGGATCGATATAAACATCATATCCGCCCTATTTATTGCTCATGAAAACCTCACATTGCATGTTGTACCACCATACAGCGAACCTTCAGAGGTGGTGGTCCAGACTGCTGTGCACACCAGTACCTCTAATACGCAGTAGCTTTGATGTATGCCTTTATTCGTCGTGGCATGCTATCCACAAGCTCACCAAGGCACTGTTGGTCCAGATTGTCCCACTTCTCAACGGCGATTCGGCGTAGATCCCTCAGAGTGGTTGGTGGGTCACGTCGTTCATATCAGCCCTTTTCAATCTATCCCGGGCATGTTAGATAGCGTTCATATCTGGAGAACATGCTGGTCACTCTAGTCGCGTGATGTCGTTATCCTGAAGGAAGTCATTCACAAGACGTTCACGATGGGGGCGCGACTTGCTGTCCATGAAGACGAATGCCTCGCCAATATGCTGCCGATATGGTTGCACCACCGGTCGGAGGATGGCATTCACGCTTCGTACAGCCGTTACGGCGCCTTCCATGACCACCAGCGGCGTACGTCGGCCCCACATAATGCCACCTCAAAACACCCAGGGAACGTCCACCTTGCTGCACTCGCTGGACATTGTGTTTAAGGCGTTGAGCCTGACCAGGTTGCCTCCAAACACGTTTCCGATGATTGTCTATTTGAAGGCATATGCGACAATTATCGGTGAAGAGAATGTGACGCCAATCCTGAGCGGTGTATTCGGCATGTTGTTGGGCCCATCTGTACCACGCTGCAGGTGTCGTGGTTGCAAAGATGGACCACACCATGGACGTCAGGAGTGAAGTTGCGCATCGTGCAGCCTACTACGCACGGCTTAAGTAATAACACGACGTCCTGTAGCTGCACGAAAAGCATCATTCAACGTGGTGACATTACTGTCAGGGTTCCTCCGAGCCATAATCCGTAGGTAGCAGTCATCCACTGCAGTAGTAGCCCTTGGACGGCCTGAGCGAGGCATGCCATCGACAGTTACTGTCTCTCTGTATCTCCTCCACGTCCGAACAGCATCGCTTTGGTTCACTCCGAGACGCCTGGACACTTCCCTTGTTGAGAGCCCTTCGTGGCACAAAGAAACAATGCGGACGCGATCGAACAGCGGTATTGACCGTCTAGTCATGGTTGAACTACAGACAACACGAGCCGTGTACCTCCTTCCTGGTGGAATGACTGCAACGGGTCTGCTGTCGGACCCCCTCCGTCTAATAGGCGCTGCTCATGCATGGTTGTTTGCATCTTTCGGCCAGTTTTGTGACATCTCTGAACAGCTAAAGGCACTGTGTCTGTGATACAGTATCCACAGTCAACATCTATCTTCAGGAGTTCTGGGAACTGGGGTGATGCAAAACTTCTTTTGATATGTGTGCGTTTTCGCCTCACACTGGATTTTACGTACATTTTGTGTATGTACATGTTAGGAAGTTTAAACCTCTGTGTGTTGGAAACGGATAAAAGTACCAGGCAAATTTTCAAGGTTATGGAGATGGGGATCTTAAGAATATATAGTAAAAATTTCAGCCATTTTCTGTGCATTGCCGTCTTGGAATTCGCGGCTCTGTTTTGGTACGAAGAAATGGTAAAAATACTCTTTTTGAGGGTTTGCTAAGGAACAGTTACTGATATAATGGAGCTTCTATAAGCGCCTTAAGGCTCACCCCAGATCACATCAAAACGAAAAGGAACCAACCGATTCGCTCCATCTGCCTAAGTCAGAGAAAGTGTGCAAAATTCATACTTTGAGGGTGTACAATAGAACTCGAGGTATGAGCCCCAGAAGAAACCCGCTTTTGTGCGCAGCGTTTTGGATCACATTAGGTAGTGCATGCTGTCGATGTGTACCGATGAAAAGGTACTGAGTTCATCAAACCATCCTTCGAACGGAAGATAATAGCAACATTAAGGGAATACACAAGATTAGGTGGGCAGATTTAGTAACCAATGAAGAGGTACTGAATCGAACTTGGAAGAAAAGAGTTTACGATATAAAATGAAAGAAAGGATCACTCGACAAAACACATCCGTCGTCATCAAGCTATAATTAATAATAATGGAGGAAACTTAGGTGGGCGGGGGGTGGTGGTGAGTATTTAAAGGGAGACAAGGCTTGAATTTAGTACGCAGTTTCAAATGGATGGAGGGCGCAGTTCTTATGTAAAGATGAAGCGGCTTACACAAGGCTGACGAGCCTGTGAAGCTGTATGAAATCAGACTTCGGACTGATGACTAGGATGACTACAACGTCAGGATGTAACGAGTGACAGAGGCGCATTTGTCTCCAAGACGCCGCGCACTAAAACGGGGTTCTTCCGGGGCTCGTAACTCGAGTTCTTTTGGTGGTAGAAGCTTAGGGTTAAGTGTTTTGGATATCTCTTGGGCTAGTGAACATTTGTCTATCCAGCAGAATGATCGTCTTAATGTCAGTATCCTACCGTACAGGGTCAAAGTACGAACACTTCCTCCTGTTTATGCAAATGGAGCAAATCGGTTGGTTCTTTTTGTATTTGATGAGGACTACGCTGGGCCTTAAGCAGCGTATGGAGCCAGTTCGCGGGTGGTTCCTTGGAAAAAAAGCATAATTAACAACTTGTTTGCATTAAAACCGAGCCGCGGATTCGAAACGGCTGTGTACAATAATTGGCTGAAATTTTTACGATATGTTCCTAAGATCACAATCTCAAATGGCTTTACATATACACGTAAGATACCCACATAAAATTATGTGCGTCAGGAAATCCAAATGATACATAAGCGCAGCAATTGTTGAAAGTTTAACGTTATATTCTCTAGGCATTTATCTGGAAGTGACATCTTCTCCTTTTCAGAAATGCTTATCTACGAGGTGCATTCAAGTTCTAAGGCCTTCGATTTTTTTTCTCCGGACTGGAAAGAGATAGAAATATGCGCATTGTTTTAAAATGAGGCCGCGTTCATTGTCAATACGTCCCATAGATGGCAGCACCGTACGGCAGATGGAATTTTACCACCAGCGGCTAGATTGAGAACTGTTTTAAATACTTAAAATGGCGACGTTTTCCTTACTTGAACAGCGTGCAATCTTTCGTTTTCTGAATTTGCGTGGTGTGAAACCAATTGAAACTCATCGACAGTTGAAGGAGACATGTGGTGATGGTGTTATGGATGTGTCGAAAGTGCGTTCGTGGGTGTGACAGTTTAATGAAGGCAGAATATCATGTGACAACAAACCAAAACAACCTCGGGCTCGCACAAGCCGGTCTGACGACATGATCGAGAAAGTGGAGAGAATTGTTTTGGGGGATCGCCGAATGACTGTTGAACAGATCGCCTCCAGAGTTGGAATTTCTGTTGGTTCTGTGGACACAATCCTGCATGACGACCTGAAAATGTGAAAAGTGTCATCCAGGTGGGTGCCTCGAATGTTGATGGACGACCACATGGCTGCCCGTGTGGCATGTTGCTAAGCAATGTTGACGCGCAACGACAGCATGAATGGGACTTTCTTTTGGTCGGTTGTGACAATGGATGAGACGTGGATGCCATTTTTCAATCCAGAAACAAAGCGCCAGTCAGCTCAATGGAAGCACACAGATGCATCGCCACCAAAAAAATTTCGGGTAACCGTCAGTGCTGAAAAAATGATGGTGTCCATGTTCTGGGACAGCGAGGGCGTAATCCTTACCCATTGCGTTCCAAAGGGCACTACGGTAACAGGTGCATCCTACGAAAATGTTTTGAAGAACAAATTCCTTCCTGCACTGCAACAAAAACGTCCGGGAAGGGCTGCGCGTGTGCTGTTTCACCGAGACAACGCACCCGCACATCGAGCTAACGTTACGCAACAGTTTCTTCGTGATAACAACTTTGAAGTGATTACTCATGCTCCCTACTCACCTGACCTGGCTCCTAGTGACTTTTGGCTTTTTCCAACAATGAAAGACACTCTCCATGGCCGCACATTCACCAGCTGTGCTGCTATTGCCTGAGCGATTTTCCAGTGGTCAAAAGAGACTCCAAAAGAAGCCTTCGTCGCTGCCATGGAATCATGGCGTGAGCGTTGTGAAAAATGTGTACGTCTGCAGGGCGATTACGTCGAGAAGTAACGCCAGTTTCATTGATTTCGGGTGAGTAGTTAATTAGAAAAAAAAATCGGAGGCCTTAGAACTTGAATGCACCTCGTATTACCGAGAAACAACCCAAAAAGCTAGTTTTTGCGTATCATAACGGAGCTGCAGGTTCCAAGACGGCTATGCGCAGAAAATGAGTGACATTTTTACGATATATTCCTAATATACCGATATCGAACAACACTATAACTTTTCTTTATATCTTTATCCATTTCCGAGATACAGAGGTTCCAAGTTACAAAACCTGTACACGTAAAATACGCACATAAAATCAGGTGTGAGTTGAATACGTAGTTTATAAAGTGACGTAGCACGGACAAGTATGCTGTAAAGTGACTCCGTTACCTTCAGAAGGTCCTGGTTACCTCATACTGTAGTAGTACTGAAGCTCATGCAATATTTTTGTACACGAAAATACGGACTGAGGCGTAAAAATAGTGTTGCGTTATTTCAATTTCGCATAAGTAAACTATCAAAATTTTATTGACCCATGAAGTTCTTTTCATGTGAGTGACAGGTGACTCATTCTGCCTTCCCCAGTATCTTCAAAAATGCGTACGAACGTAGTCTCGTTTTTTTATGCTTAGAGATAAGGAGACAGTGCTAGCGGGAAATAAAATAAGAAGTAATAAACACTGGAAGATTATTGTACTGCGTCTGTAGTATAGAAAGAGCGAAGGAGACAATGCAGTGTGAGGGAAGGAGAGAGTCACAGTGGCACTGGAATGTAGACGACAGTGACGGAACAGTGCTGGGAAATGAGCGAAGGAGACACTGCCAGCGCGATGAGAATCAAGGGAACTAGAAAGTGGAACTGGATGAGAGCCAGTGATGATGACAGAGGCTATGACAACGGCAACGAGGACGAGAGGGACAGAGACAGTGGGAAGGAATGTAGAGGTAGTAGCAGTAAGAGTGATTCAGGGGGAGACAGTGACAATGAGAGGGCACAGAATTAACAGGATAGATAGAAGGAGACTGTGACTTTGAGATAGGAGATAGTGACAGTTAGTGAGACACAATGAGAAACTGAGAATGCGTTGGTCTGAATGAGTGAGTGAGAATGGGCAAATGGGAGTGAATGGGAATGAGCGACTTATAGAAATGGACTAGCGGTTGTCAGCGAGTTATAGTTAGTGGAGCTTGTGAGGGCGAAAGGTGAACTGCGCGTTAAAAAGAGCGCGAATATGTTCGCGTGCCAAAATTTTTGGGAAAATTTTTAAAGGCGCTGAGGAACGTAGAATGAGGCGTGTGGTACTCTACTTATCAACCAGAGTCTTTTAGGACAGGAAACATATTCGCCTTACTTATGCTCCGATAGGAGCAATTTTTCACTGGTTATTATTTGGCTCAATTTTCCAGTCGACAGTTGATACGAACAAGTCAGCATTCGTCCGTCAAACACCAAGCTCCCTCGCCTCAAATTTCGAGCAGTCCCCAATCTACCGCGCACTACTTCGTTTGACAAAATCAAGACTTTAAAAAAAATGGCTAACGGAATTTTGGTATACCAAAGTGAATTGCTTTTCACGAAAAGTAGACTTGTTCTATATCTTATTTCATACAGTGTGGGAACTGTAAAATATTTCGAAATACCACGGTTGCTGAACCAGATTCGCAGTGGAATGCGAAGAATTCTGCATAAATTAGTTGCTTTCTGTCGTAAGATGCAGATTGTTGAACTCTTGAAGCTGGAGAAAATAATTTTGATGTCACTTTATTGGTAAACGACATACTGCAGGAAACGTACAAGAAGTTTTAATATCCATAGCGTCTGACAGCTTACCTACTCGTGGTGTCATGGCAAGTTGACGCGCCAACCGTGAGCGTTTTAGAGGGCGGTGTAGAAGTCATATACACTTATGCACGTTTATAAAATTACCATCTGACAAACTCTACAGTGCCCGGACATTCATTTTGCCAGTTTCCTAGTTGTTGTTGTTGTTGTGGTCTTCAGTCCTGAGACTGGTTTGATGCAGCTCTCCATGCTACTCTATCCTGTGCAAGCTTCTTCATCTCCCAGTACCTATTGCAACCTACATCCTTCCGAATCTGCTTAGTGTATTCATCTCTTGGTCTCCCTCCGCGCTGCCCTCCAATACTACACTGGTGATCCCATGATGCCTCAGAACATGCCCTACCAACCGGTCCCTTCTTCTAGTCAAGTTGTGCCACAAACTTCTCTTCTCCCCAGTCCTATTCAATACCTCCTCAGTATTTATGTGATCTACCCATCTAATCTTCATTCTTATGTAGCACCACATTTCGAAAGCTTCTATTCTCTTCTTGTCCAAACTAGTTATCGTCCATGTTTCACTTCCACACATGGCTACGATCTATACAAATACTATCAGAAACGACTTCCTGACACTTAAATCTCTACATGATGTTAACAAATATCTCTTGTTCAGAAACGCTTTCCTTGCCATTGCCAGTCTACATTTTATATCCTCTCTACTTCGAACATCATCAGTTATTTTGCTCCCCAAATAGCAAAACTCCTTTACTACTTTAAGTGTCTCAATTCCTAATCTAATTCCCTCAGCATCACCCGTCTTAATTCGACTACATTCCATTATCCTCGTTCCCGTTCAACTGCTCTTCCAAGTCCTTTGTTGTCTCTGACAGAATTACAATGTCATCGACGAACCTCAAATTTTTTATTTCTTCTCCATGGATTTTAATACCTACTCCGAATTTTTCTTTTGTTTCCTTCACTGCTTGCTCAATATACAGATTGAATAACATCGGGGATAGCTTACATCCCCGTCTTACTCCCTTCCCATCCACTGCTTCCCTTTCATGCCTCTCGACTCTTATAGCTGCCATCTGGTTTCTGTACAAATTGTAAATAGCCTTTCGCTCCCTATATTTTACCCCTGCCACGTTCAGAATTTGAAAGAGACTATTCGAGTCAACATTGTCAAAAGCTTTCTCTAAGTCTACAAATGCTAGAAACGTAGGTTTGCCTTTCCTTAATCTAGCTTCTAAGATAAGTCGAAGGGTCAGTATTGCCTCAAGTGTTCCAATATTTCTACGGAATCCAAACTGATCTTCCCCGAGGTCGGCTTCTACCAGTTTTTCCATTCGTCTGTAAGGAATTCGCGTTAGTATTTTGCATCCGTGACTTATTAAACTGATAATTCGGTAATTTTCACATCTGTCAACACTTGCTTTCTTTGGGATTTGAATTATTATATTCTTCTTGAAGTCTGAGGGTATTTCGCCTGTCTCATATATCTTGCTCATCAGAGGGTAGAGGTTTGTCAGGACTGGCTCTCCCAAGGCCGTCAGTAATTCTAATGGAATGTTGTCTACTCCCGGGCCCTTGTTTCGACTCAGGTCTTTCAGTGCTCTGTCAAACTATTCACGCAGTATCGTATCTCCCATTTCATCTTCATCTACATCCTCTTCCATTTCCATAATATTGTCCTCAAGTACATAGCCCTTGTATATACCCTCTATATACTCCTTCCACCTTTCTGATTTCCCTTCTTTGCTTAGAACTGCTCTTGATGTTCATACAAGTGGTTCTCTTTTTTCCAAAGATCTCTTTAATTTTCCTGTAGGCCGTGTCTATCTTACCCCTAGTGAGATAAGCCTCTACATCGTTACATTTGTCCTCTAGCCATGCCTGCTTAGCCATTTTGCACTTCCTGTCGATCTTATTTTTAAGACGTTTGTATTCCATTTTGCCTGCTTCACTTACTGCATTTTCATATTTTCTCCTTTCATCAATTAAATTCAATATTTCTTCTGTTACCCTAGGATTTCTACTAGCCCTCGTCTTTTTACCTACTAGATCCTCTGCTGCCTTCACTGCTTCATCTCTCAAAACTACCCATTCTTCTTCTACTGTATTTCTTTCCCCCATTCTTGTCAATTGTTCCTTTATGCTCTCCCTGAAACTCTGTACAACCTCTGGTTTAGTCAGTTTATCCCGGTCCCATCTTCTTAAATTCCCACCTTTTTGCAGTTTCTTCAGATTTAATATACAGTTCATAATTAATAGATTGTGGTTAGAGTCCACATCTGCCCCTAGGAATGTCTTACAATTTAAAACCTGGTTCCTAAATCTCTGTCTTACCATTATATAATCTATCTGAAACCTGTCAGTATCTCCAGGCTTCTTCCATGTATACAACCTTCTTTCATGATTCTTGAACCAAGTGTTAGCTATGATTAAGTTATGCTCTGTGCAAAATTCTACCAGGTGGCTTTCTCTTTCATTTCTTGCCCCCAATCCATATTCACCTACTACGTTTCCTTCTCTTCCTTTTCCTGCTATCGAATTCCAGTCACCCATGACTATTAAATTTTTGTATCGCTTCACTATCTGAATAATTTCTTTTATCTCATTGCATCACTTTTTCGTCATCTGCAGAGGCAGTTGGCATATAAACTTGTACTACTGTAGTAGGCGTGGGCTTCGTGTCACTTTCATGCATTCGTCAAAACAGCTTTCAAATAAATAAACAGTCTTACAAAGAATTATGCATAATGCTCAAATGGTAAGTATAGTCTCCATCGCAACACCTCTTCATAGCCCTATAGTCGGGAATCATTTTCACCTGTTGTCAGTAATTTCCTAAGTTGACTAAATTGTGGGTATGTCTTAGTAGCAAAGAATAAATCTTTAAAAACTTCGTGCACGATCCTGCATTTTATCACGAATCACAGTGTTTATGAACTCATATCTTTTAATCTGTGGTCGTAAAATGATATATTTGTGCAGATGTATTCAGCAGCAACGTGCATACTGTCTGCGAAATATGTTGTAAATAGAGTTAGTAGCAAAGAAATAATTAATTTAAACGTCATGCTTCGAGCGGCTGTTTTTCTCGCATCTCAGTGTTTATAGCGCCACATATCCTAATCTGTGTGTCATCCATTTATATTACAAATATGGGTGTATGTTTATATGTATGTACCACATTTCCTCCTAAAGCAAAGGACCGGTTTCAACCAAAATTAGCACACACATCCATTACTGTCAAGCAACAATCGTTGTGGGGTAGAAACCACCTACCTATAATGATTCAGGAGACATGAAGTCTTAAAACAATGAGATGCCGCATCACGGATGACGTTTAAATTTATTATTTCTTTGCTACTTGCTCTATTTGCAACATATTTCTCAGACAGTGTCCACATATGTTGTTAAATGCACGTACAAAATTATGTTATGGTAACACACGTAGTTCACGAGATATGACGTCATGAAGATGGAAGTGCGTGAAAAACTGCAATGTTGTGCATTACGTTTAAATTTATTACTTCATTGCAACTGATTCTATTCGTAACACATTTTGCAGACTGTATCCATGTGTATCTTTGAATGTACCTCCACAAATATATTATTTTATGACTCATAGTTCAAGAGATATGTCGTGACGAACAATGAAGTGCGTGGTGCGTGAAGAAAATAAATGCCGCATAATGCTCGAATTTTTAATACATTTATTCTTTACTACTCTGACACTCTAATAATCGAGTCAACTTAAGGAAATCCCTGATACCTGTCAGCGTTTTTGACAGCTTTCAACTGTGAATCTCAAATGGCTGTATGCAAAAACAATAGCCGTCTATAGAGCTGTGAAGAGATGTTGCCATAGAGACATTTGCAAATTCGCATTGTAGACATGCACAGCAGTTGCGTCCGGCGTAGAGAAACTGTTAAGGATACTGTATTTGTACATTATGCATATTCCTTTGCTCTAGTGATTCACAATTTCGAAGGTGTTCCCACAATATATGGAAATGAAATTTTTTCGTAAATACTTGACATTAGAGCGAGAAGCTGGCAGCCGTGCCAGACACCTGCTGCACTTCTTGATGTGGCGATCTTGTATGAATCTCTCTTGCCATGAAGACACAGCTATATTTTAATGTTCTACTGTATTTTTATTGTGAGTCCGTCACAGTGGTATGAATGAATAAAAACGTGTGGTCTTCCGCGCGGAAGGATTTTATAACTTGTACGCTGTAAATCTGAAGATGACAGCTTAGTCATGTCGATACTAGTTATCTAGTGTACATACACGCAGTCAAGGGAATAAGCAGCTTATCAGAAGCTTTCTTTATACTGAAATTTTTTCGATAATACACTACAAAGTCAGTTAATTTTTCATTTTCTTTTCCAAAAGTAAGTTGGCAAAATGAATAACCGGGCAACGCCGGATTTGTCACCCAGTACAATGACATACACTGAAGCGCCAAAGAAACTGATATAGGCATGTGTATTCAAATACAGAGATATGCAAAGAGGCAGAATATGCAGCTGCGGTCGGCAACGCCGGTGTAAGACAAGTGTCTGGCGCAGTTGTTAGATCGGTTACTGCTGCTGCAATGGCAGGTCACCAAGATTTCAGTGAGTTTGAACTTGTGTTACACTCGGCGCACGAGCGATGCGACACAGTATCTCCTAGGTATTGATGAAGTGGAGATTTTCCCGTACGAACATTTCACAAATGTACCGTGAATATCAGGAATCCGGTAAAACATGAAATCTCCGATATTGCTGCCGGATCCTGCAAGAACGGGACCGACGACGACAGAAGAGAATCTTTCAACGTGACAGAATTGCAACCCTTCCGCAAATTACTGCAGACTTCAATGCTGGGCCATCAATAAGCGTCAGCATGCAAACCATTCAACGAAACATCGTCAATGTGGGCTTTCGGAGCCGAAGGCACGTAATTGTAACCTTGATGACTGCATGACACAAAGCTTTACGCTTCGCCTGGGACCGTCAACACCGGCAATGGACTGTCGATGACTGGATACATGTTGCTTGGTCGGACGAGTATCTTTTGAAATTGTATCGAGCGGATGGACGTGTATGGGTATCGAGACAACCTCGTGAGTCCATGGAGTCTGCACGTCAGCAGAGGACTTTTCAAGCTGGTGGAGACTCTGTAGTGATGTAGGGCGTGTGTAGTTGGGTTCGATTCCCGGCTGGGTTGGAGATTTTCTCCACTCAGGGAGTGGGTGCTGTGTTGTTCTTATCATCATCATTTCATCCCCATCGAGACGAAAGTCGCCAAAGTGGCGTCAGCTCGAAAGACTTTCACCAAGCGAACTGTCTACCCGACGGGAGGCCCTAGCCACATGGAATTTCATTTCAGTTGAAGTGATATGGGACAGCTGATACGTCTAGATACTACTCTGACTGGTGACACGCACATAAGCATCCTGTCTCACCACTTGCATCCATTCATGTCCATTGTGCATTCCGACGGACCTGGGCAATTCCAGCAGAACAATGCGACGCCCCACACGTCCACAATTGCTACAGAGTGGCTGCAGGAACTGTCCTTTGAGTTGAAACATTTCCACTGGCCTGGGATGCCTTGCAACGTACTGTTCAGAAGAGATCTCCGCCATCTCGTACTGTTACGGACTTATGGACAGCCCTGCAGGATTCATTGTGTGCATTCCCTCCAGCACTACTTCAGATATTACTGGAGTCCATGCCACTTCTGCGTGCTCGCGGAGGACCAACACGATATTAGGCAGTCTGATGTAAGGAAATATTATTATTATTAATTAAGCATCAGATTGAGAAGGGGAAGCAACATATAACTGTGTGGCTCTCTTTCCCGTGTAGAAGGCGCCGCGTACCATTGCGGAACACTGAGCCTTTGTGCGAGCGATGTGCGATTAGAGAAGTTTGCTAAGAAATTCCCGGACATCACTTGCACTGAAAATGTACTTAAGGGCCAGTTTGAAACTGAGTTCGAAAAATATTACTAGGGAGAAATAAAAGTAGTATGTTAACGTCGGCCTCGACTGTTGTGTCCACACTATGACACGTCGGACACGGTTGCCTCTGTAAAAGAAACTTGGCACATAGAAAGTAAATGATTAAGGTTGTCCAACAACGAAAGCAAACACAAATATAGGGTAATTGACACTATATTTACAAGCTTGGATTTAACATACGCAAGTGTTAACATGTTATATGTAACAATGACAGAGCTTGAGTGGTTTGAAAAGTTTAGAAATCACATAGAAATGGCCATTCATTAACCAATCTGTGTTTTTCACACATACTAGTCTCACACGCAACAAAATAACAGTATTTATCAATAGATTTAAACAAATTACAAATCTTATAATGACGCCTATGTAACGGTGTGTCCGTATTATGCAGGGAATAAAAAGACAGTGATATCGTGCGTCAGTGGACGATGGGTTGCGCGCTTGTTTTTTGTAACATTCAGATTGAAAGATTACCGCCAAACCTCCTTGCCTAGGGACGTCCGACGAAAGTTGATGTCGTCAAGCCCTGAATGAAAATTGCGCAACGGATAACTGGGGAGGGGAGCTTGAGAGCGCTACCTAGAGAGCGTGCCCTTTCTGTGCGATACTAGGCAAGGGGCTGGAGGGCTCACACGGTGATGTGTGGGTCCCTGCATTCTATATCTTTTATTTTAAATGAATTCCTTTAACTTGACTTCTTTGTGATTTTTAAGGTATGTTAAAGATTGATGACAACTGATTACCTATTTATTTTAAACATTATCACTCGACTTTACAGCGATTGCAGCAATTGTTCCAGTTTAAAGATATTACAATTTTACAACTTATAGCTCTGGTATATTATATACTAATCTGTACGCACATTTCTACGGGAAAGACGGAATTGCGTTGGCCAAATGTATACCACCAAAGTCTCCCAATATTTTACATAGGACATCCACTATGTGAGGAGGATAACTGGCAAACTGGCGACCAGATACATTAACACAGGGGTCAAATTTCCGAAATTAAACGAGAACATTCATTTCCTTACACAATCCAAAGCTGGAAATAAAAGAATTAGTGCAAATATTCAAATACCTGTCTCCATGCGTGAACATTGAGACAGACACACTGAGGGCACGTTTGCTCACTTACCCGTCTTCTGTGACACTCCCCGAATATGGCGGGCACCCGGAGGTCTTCCTGGGCCCCGGTGGAGGGAATGGTCGAACCACTTGGCCGTGACCAACCTCTCCACCCCAAATCTTGTGGCACTGGAACGTCTTTGACTTTTACCTGCCTGTCTGCCTGTGCTGTCTGTCTGATCCCCTAACCAGGAGTGAGGTTGGCACTACTATACTACAGAACTAATTCCCAACTAAGATTTGGCCGCGCTTTACGGAAAGGTGTGAAGAGGATTAGGAAAGTTCATATGCAGATTCACACACACGTACGAGAAATGCATAATACACGACACATATAAATACGTATTATGAAGCCTGACACATTTCTTTCCACCCGTCCCCAGGGTTCAGTTGCACCCGCGGCCGAGCCGCCTCTGTTTGTATTTCCCCGTGCGAGCGAGCAGCGAAACCTACTGCTTATAGAGCGGAAACTACTGTACCGTTTCAAAATGTCTTCAGAGTCTGTCTTTAATATCAATGTTTTTACATGCGCGCTGAATTAGTCTATAGTTTCTTAGGCGCGTCAGTGGCGCTGGATTAATTTCTCCTTGTAAATCGTCAAAATACATCATTACAATGCGTAGTTAAATATTATACATTGGCAAATAAACGGCTCTTGGCCTCTTTCATTACTGAAATCAGTGCTTTATATGACGAGATGTGGCGGTGTCAAAATACAACAGCCGGCCGGAGTGGCCGAGCGGTTCTAGGCGCTACAGTCTGGAACCGCGCGACCTCTACAGTCGCAGGTTCGAATCCTGCCTCGGGCATGGATGTGTGCGATGTCCTTAGGTTAGTTAGATTTAAGTAGTTCTAAGTTCTAGGGGACTGATGATCTCAGAAGTTAAGTCCCATAGTGCTCAGAGCCATTTGAACCATTTTTTTTTTTTTTTTTTTTTTTTTTTTTGAAAATACAACATCTCAGCAGGTGTACCAGTTTCTTGGCTCTTCAGTGTAATTTTGTAGGAACATTCAGCGGCATATCTGGACACTGTCTGCAAAATGTGTTGCGAATAGAGTTAGTAGCAAGGAAGTAATGAATTTCAACGTCATGCCCAATTCTGGAGTTTTGTTTCTCAGCGTTCCTGATGTCGTATCTCCTGAACTATATCTAACATCACGTATACTTGTAATTTTGTAGGCGCATTGAATTGTATATGTGGATACCTCATGTAATAACACCTTTTAAATACTGCGTTACAGGATTTTAGTTCTAAAACTGGTCTACATCTACATCTACATGGATACTCTGCAAATCACATTTAAGTGCCTGGCAGAGGGTTCATCGAACCACCTTCAAAATTATCTATTATTCCAATCTCGTGTAGCGCGCGGAAAGAATGAACATCTATATCTTTCCGTACGAGCTCTGATTTCCCTTATTTTATCGTGGTGATCGTTCCGCCCTATGGAGGTCGGAGTCAACAAAATATTTTCACATTCGGAGGAGAAAGTTGGTGATTGGAATTTTGTGAGAAGATTCCGTCGCAACGAAAACGCCTTTCTTTTAATGATTTACAGCCCAAATCCTGTATCAGTTCTGTGACACTCTCGCCCATATTTCGCGATAATACAAAACGTGCTGCCTTCCTTTGAACTTTTTACATGTACTCCGTCAGTCCCATCTGGTAAGGATCCCACACCGCGCAGCAGTATTCTAAAATAGGACGGACACGTGTAGTGTAGGCAGTCTTCTTAGTAGGACTGTTACATTTTCTAAGTGTCCTGCCAATAAAACTCAGTCTTTGGTTAGCCTTCCCCACAACATTTTCTATGTGGGCTTTCCAATTTAAGTTGTTCGTAATTGTAATACCTAGGTATTTAGTTGAATTTACGGCTTTTAGATTAGACTAATTTATCGTGTAACCGAAGTTCAACGAGTACCTTTTAGTACTCATGTGGATGACCTCACACTTTTCGTTATTTAGGGTCAACTGCCACTTTTCGCACCATTCATATATTTTTTCTAAATCGTTTTGCAGTTTGTTTTGCTCTTCTGATGACTTTATTAGTCGATAAACGACAGCGTCATCTGCAAACAACCGAAGACGGCTGCTCAGATTGTCTCCCACATCGTTTATGTAGATAAGGAACAGCAAAGGGCCTATAACACTACTTTCGGGAACGCGTGAAATCACTTCTGTTTTACTCTACGACTTAGCGTCAATTACTACGAACTGTGACCTCTCTGACAGGAAATCGCAAATGCAGTCACATAACTGAGACGATATTCCATAAGCAAGCAATTTTACTACGAGCCGCTTGTGTGGTACAGTGTCAAAAGCTTTCCGGAAATCTAAAAATACGGAATCGATCTGAAATCCCTTGTCAATAGCACTCAGCACTTCATGTGAATAAAGAGCTAGTTGTGTTTCACAGGAACGATGTTTTCTAAACCCAAGTTGACTGTGTGTCAATAGACCGTTTCCTTCGAGGTAATTCATAATGTTGGAACACAATATATGTTCTAAAATCCTGCTGCATATCGACGTTAACGATATGGGCCTGTAATTTAGTGGATTACTCCTACTACCTTTCTTGAATATTGGTGTGACCTGTGCAACTTTCCAGTCTTTGGGTACGGATCTTTCGTCGAGCGAACGGTTGTATATTACTGTTAAGTATGGAACTAATGCATCAGCATACTCCGAAAGGCACCTAATTAGTATACAGTCTGGACCAGAAGACTTGCTTTTATTAAGTGGTTTGAGTTGCTTCACTACTCCGTGGATCTTTACTTCTACGTTACTCATGTTGGCAGCTGTTCTCGATTCGAATTCTGGAATATTTACTTCGTCTTCTTTTGTGAAGGCATTTCGGAAGGCTGTGTTTAGAAAATCTGCTTTGGCAGCAGTGTCTTCGATAGTATCTCCATTGTTATCGCGCAGAGAAGGCATTCATTGTTTGTTGCCGCTAACATACTTTACATACGACCAGAATCTCTTTGAATTTTCTGCCAGGTTTCGAGAGAAAGTTTCGTTGTGGAAACTGTTATAGGCGTCTCGCATTGAACTCCGCGCTAAGTAGCGAGCTTCTGTAAGGGATCGCTAATCTTGGGATTTTGCGTCTGTTTAAATTTGGCGCGTTTGTTTCGTTGTTTCAGCAACAGTGTTCTAACCTGTTTTGTGTACCAAGGAGGATCAGCTCCGCCATTTGTTAGTTTATTTGGTGTAAACCTCTCAATTGCTGCCGATACTATTTCTTTGAATTTTAGCCACATCTGGTCTACACTTACATTATTAATTTGGAATGAGTGTAGATTGCCTCTCAGGAAGGTGTCAAGTGAATTTTTATCTGGTTTATTGAATAGGTATATTTTCCCTTATTTTTCGTGGATTTGGCGATTACAAATTTTCAATATCGCTACGGCGACCCTGTGTTCACTTATCCCTATATCGGTTATGATGCTGGTTATTAACTCAGGATTATTTGTTGCTAAGAGGTCAAGTGTGTTTTCACAACCGTTTACTATTGGCGTGGGCTCATGAACTAACTGCTCGAAATAATTTTCAGAGAATGCGTTTAGCACAATTTCGGATGATACACTACTGGCTATTAAAATTGCTACACCAAGAAGAAATGCAGTTGATAAACGGGTATTCATTGGACAGATATATTTTACGAGAACTGACATGTGATTACATTTTCACGCAATTTGGGTGCATAGATCCTGAGAAATCAGTACCCAGAACAACCACCTCTGGCCGTAATAACGTCCTTGATACGCCTGGGCATTGAGTCAAACAGAGCTTGGATGGCGTGTACAGGTGCAGCTGCCCATGCAGCGTCAAGACAATACCACAGTTCATCAAGAGTGGTGACTGGCGTATTGTGACGAACCAGTTGCTCGGCCACCATTGACCAGACGTTTTCAATTGGTGAGTGATCTGGAGACTGTGCTGGCCAGGGCAGCAGTCGAACAGTTTCTGTATCCGGAAAGGCCCGTACAGGACCTGCAACATGCGGCCGTGCATTATCCTGCTGAAACGTAGGGTCTCGCAGGGATCGAATGAAGGATAGAGCCACGGGTCGTAACACATCTGAAATGTTACGTCCACTCTTCAAAGTGCCGTCAATGCGAACAAGAGATGACGGAGGCGTGTAACCAATGGCACCCCATACCATCATGCCGGGTGATACGCCAGTATGACGATGACGAATACACGCTTCCAATGTGCGTTCACCGCGATGTCGCCAACACGGATGCGACCATCATGATGCTCTAAACAGAACCTGGATTCATCCGAAAAAATGACGTTTTGCCTTTCGTGCACCCAGGTTCGTCGTTGAGTACACCATCGCAGGCGCTCCTGTCTGGGACGCAGCGTCAATGGTAGCCGCAGCCATAGTCTCCGAGCTGATAGTGTATGCTGCTGCAAACGCCGTCGAACTGTTCGTGCAGATGGTTTTTGTCTTGCAAACGTCCCCATCTGTTGGCTCAGGGATCGAGACGTGGCTGCCCGATCCGTTACAGCCATGCGGATAAGATGCCTGTCATCCTGACTGCTAGTGATACGAGACCGTTGGGAGCCAGCACGACGTTGCTAACAGTAATTGGATCTCGACCAACGCGAGCAGCAATGTCGCGATACGATAAACCGCAATCGCGATAGGCTACAATCCGACATTTATCAAAGTCGGAAACGTGTTGGTACGCATTTCTTCTCCTTACACGAGGCATCACAACAACGTTTCACCAGGCTACGCCGGTCAACTGCTGTTTGTGTATGAGAAACCGGTTGGAAACTTTCCTCATGTCAGCACGTTGTAGGTGTCGGCACCGGCGCCAACCTTGTGTGAATGGTCTGAAAAGCTAATCATTTGCATATCACAGAATCCTCTTCCTGTCGGTTAAATTTCGCGTCTGTAGTAAGTCATCTTCGTGTTGTAGCAATTGTAATGGCGAGTAGTGTATTTTATGAGTACCTCCGGAATTAAACATGCATTTTCGCAACATATCGAGGATTAGTTATGACGAAAGTCTCCACAGGTTCAGCGTATGTGTCCTGAGTGCTAAATACATCTCTGGTGAGTGTGTAGACGTAAGACTGTGGGAATTAGACGCCACCAAGCGTGACGCTGATGAGGAGTAGCGAGTAGTTGCAGTCATCTGCACTCACCTGTAGATATCTCCGTAGCGCCTGTGACACTCTCTGAGCCCGTGGACGAGCAGGGGGAATTTGACGGGCGGCCTGATGTTGCCCAGCAGCGGCAGCGTCGGTGGGCCGGGGGCCGTGGTGCGGGGGCGGAAGGCCCACAGCCAGGCGAGCACCGCGGCCAGCAGCGAGGCGGCCACGGCGAGGAGGCCGGCGCACAGACAAGCGACCGCTGACACGAATGCAGCCATACTGCGGAACCCACTGGCCGGCGCGCCTCTACGAGAGCACTTGAGAGGCCGCTGTCTGACATTACGGCCGAGACCGGTTCTTCACAGCTGATGCCTACAGGCGTCATTAAGGCTAACGTTTCCGCTGCTGACGGAGTCACTCTTGCTAGCATATCAGCGCGTTGCCTCATCTCCCTCACAGATCCCGAGCCTATTAAACAACGAAATCCTCTCCGTTCTTCTCCGAGCCTGTCTGTGACTCGGCCTTGTACCTCTAAGGTGAGTCGCATGTTTACGTTCTCCTGCATTATCTGCCCTGTCCCAGAAACAAAGCCGGCCAAGGTGGTCTAGTGGTTCTAAGCGCTCAGTCCGGAACCGCGCGACTGCTACGGTCGCAGGTTCGAATCCTGCCTCGGGCATGGATGTGTGTGATGTCCTTAGGTTAGTTAGGTTTAGGTAGTTCTAAGTTCTAGGGGACTGATGACCACAGATGTTAAGTCCCATAGTGCTCAGAGCCATTTGAACCATTTGAACCAGAAACAAATTAGGATTTTTCCATCAGCATACCCTCAGCACTCCCCTTCAGGAGACACAGCCTTAACGAAACACTGTTTGTGTAGGCAAGAGCCTTTGTCTCAACCAATGAAGTGGAGGGCTATACTGCCGGCAGACTTTCCCAAGCCAGCCACGTCTCCACAGAGGATCCAGAGAAAGGGATCTCACAACATCCTATCCTAGACTAGTGAGTCAGGCTAACGCTGCCAACAGTATGAACTTTCCAATTGTTGGACCAAACCACACACGTTATAAAAATGGACGTGTATGTGTGTGTGTGTGTGTGTGTGTGTGTGTGTGTGTGTGTGGCACATATCCTTCTAGACCACTGTACTGATTATAATCAGACTTGGTACACATACGAGGCGTGTTTTTTAAGTAAGTACCGTTTAGAAATTAAAAAAAAAACACGTGCTAATATATCTCAATAATTTTATTTTTACATAAAAGCCTGTAACTTAATAACGTACCAGCTTTTTCTTTCTGAAGACGAGTTATTGTACCGGTGCGTGGGAGGAAACACACAAAATTCAAATGAAAGTTTGAACGCGTGTGTTTGGAAGTTAGCCCCCAAGCATTTGCTTTCTGGTGCGAAGACTGTGGAGACTGCGACTTTCCTGGCAGTGAGCAGCTGCAACGAAAGGTATTCAGCAATTCTGAAGACTATGACAACGATGGACGTCACCCTGGGACTCTATTCAGCGCAGTTCGCCAAGCATTCGGACGAACACCGGATTCAAGCGGCAAAAAACCGCTTGTCACCGGCCGTATGAGCGGGTCTGGAGCAGCCCAGGATGGCCCAGATCGAGCAGAAAGCCCTCAATGAGGAAGAGGAAGGACTAGTTTATGGACCCAGAATAGCAGATTGAACGTAAGTTGCATTATATTGCATTTATATGTAGTCAAAACTTCAAACGCGTTTTTCTCGAAATGACTTTTTTTTATCGCGCGGTATGGTAACTTCAAATCTACTGAACCGATTTGCATCATTCTTTGTTTCCGACGAAGCTAACTAAACTGTCTAGGAGTTGCACCACTTTTTTCCCGATCCATCAACTATAAATATTTTTACTAGGCCGACGAAGTTGAAAAGTCGATGAAGAAAACGCTATTTTTCTTCAAATGGCCGCCATTTTGTTTCCTGTGGTCCAAATAACTTAAGCGAGGTACAGCTCCTAAAGAATCTTACATACTTTGCTAACGTCAACTCAGTTTTGATTTCAGACGAGCCGGCTGACCAGTGACATACCGCGCGTGGAGGTCTACATCGAAATTTTGTTTCGTTCCGACGGCACTTCCGCCTTTGCCCTTCGACATTTCCGGTCGAAAAAATTCCAGTTTGTGGAGGAAATATAAATAAATATTTTGACCACATTTGACATTGATGTCTATAACACATCCCGCGAAAAAATTCTCAAAGAACATGCCTTTTTCGGGCCAAAGATAGTAAAACTCTTCTTAATATCGCTACCTCGTTACTTTCGTCACCTAAGTATACTTCACGCTTATTTTCTATAGTAGTTATGTTCCATTAATCATCATTTCTTTTTCTTGTTCAATTTCTTTATTGGTGAACAGGATAGCTTCAATTTCTTTGATGCAATTTACTGAGCAGCGTGAATGATCACGAAGAATGAGAGCCGGCCGAAGTGGCCGTGCGGTTAAAGGCGCTGCAGTCTGGAACCGCAAGACCGCTACGGTCGCGGGTTCGAATCCTGCTTCGGGCATGGATGTTTGTGATGTCCTTAGGTTAGTTAGGTTTAATTAGTTCTAAGTTCTAGGGGACTAATGACCTCAGAAGTTGAGTCCCATAGTGCTCAGAGCCATTTTTGAAGAATGAGACAACGCTACTAGCGGTCTCTACAAAATTTGAAACGGACATCATTGTGGGTCTCTGTGTCGGCGGTCGGTGGAATTGTGCAATATCCTGGCTGAACGATAACATGAAAGAAACCAACGCATCGTCATGGTTCGTCGACTACATCAAACAATAACAAAAGACTGTCGTTAGTGTCCACCAAGCATAACGTCACTCATTCGCAGCTGCACTCAACTCGATTTTGCTACAACCTCTCAACATTTCTGGATGGAACCCTCACCGGAAACTAGCGGAGCATCTTGGATCCACCAGCTCATTTGTCGAGTCATGTCTTACATTGGACAGGAAAAGGCAAGAAGTCTCGGCACAGTGTAAAAACAAATTTGGCTAAGTTAAACAAATTATGAAGTACAAAGTGTACAACTTTGTTTCCGCCGTTTGCCGATGGGTAACGACAACGGTAAGTAACGGTCGAAAGAAACAGATCGCAGACGTCAGGCAATTAGCTTGGGCCTCGGTCAACATAACCTCATTCAAACATTAGTCGATTTGTCTCTTCATGATATTGTTGATTGAAAATGTCACTTTACGAGCCTAATTCTCGTCATTTGCGGAAGGTGTTACGGTTTATTTTCAATATGTAGAAAACAGCGGCTGAGTGCCATCGAATGCTCTCAGGTACGTACGGTAAGGACGCTATTAGTGAAAGAGCGTGTCGTGAGTGGTTTCAACCCTTCAAGATCGGTGATGTTAACGTCGTAGACCGGCATAGTGGTGGAAGAGAGAATGTTTTCGAAGATGCAGAATTGGAGACATTGCTGAGTGAAGACTCGCGTCAAACTCAAGAAGAATTGGCACGATTAGTGGGAGTGACACAGCAAGCTATTTCAAAACGTCTAAAGGCTATGGGCATGATTCAGAAAGAAGGAACTTGGGTCCCCGTGTGAGCTGAAACCAAGAGAGGTCGAACGGCATTTGTGTGTTTGCGAATAGTTGCTTCAGAGGCAAAAACGGAAGGGATTTCTGCATCGCATTGTGACCGGGGATGAAAAATGGGTTCATTACGATAATTCTAACCGCAAAAAATTATGGGGATATTCCGGCCATGCTTCCACGTCGAGGGCCAAACCGAATATTCACGGCGCCAAGATCATGCATGCTCTGCATTTGGTGGGACCAGCTCGGCGTCGTGTACTATTAAGTGTTAAAACCAAGTGAAACAATCACAGGTCCTCATTATCGAACGCAATTAATGCGTTTGAGCAGAGGATTAAAAGACAAACGGACGCATTACAGCAAGAGGCACAATAAAGTGATATTGCAGCACGACAACGCTCGACCCCACGTTGCAAAAGAGGTTCGAGTCCTCCCTGGGGCATGGGTGTGTGTGTTGCCCTTAGAGAAAGTTGGTTTACGTTAGATTAAGTAGTGTGTAAGCTTAGGGACCGATGACCTCAGCAGTTTGATCCAACAAGACCTTACCACAAATTTCCAATTTTCTAAAACGGGAATATATATCTGTTCAATAGCAGTCTGTTCCGAGAAATTGACTTCTTGTCCTGTCAACTGACAGGCCGAACACTGACGGTGAAACACCAACTCCCACTCATTCATCACTAGAATGATCCTTTGCCTACTCTCCCCAGTTTCAATAATGTGGACATTCAGGCAGTGCCTTTGAGATTTAAACTTACCCTACCAGTTTTTATGCCATAAGAAATATGGCATTACCCAAAGTCTGCTGGCAAGGAAATGGGAAAATCGAAGTCGCAAAATTAAAAAATTCTCAATTTACACAGACACTCCTGACTGAGAAGCTGTCAACCAAGAATTTGAAGGGAAACAAAGAGGATAAAAGGCCAAGCAGATGAGGAAAAAATAATTAAAGATTTCATCGAAGAAAAAAGGCAAAGAAAAAACAACGAAAAGGAAAATACCTCCAACATCAATAGAAAATGAGAAATTTTTCTGTCTTGTTTCTCCGGCACAATACGCTGAAAGTAGGCCAGCAAAATATGGATTCTGATCTCGCTTAGAGTGTACAGATGATGGTCACTATTATATTTACCATAACCTTGATGTGCCTGGTTACCGATTTGATCGCACTGAATTGTTTATTTTGAGTTTGTAAAGTAATGAAACTGACCTCCTTTTTTTCTCTCTTATGTCAAATCCTTATTTTCTACGAAATCTTTATTTGCTACGTTATGATTCACATCCGTAATGTGATTGTATTTGGCTTTCAGTTAGTTTTAATATGGATATATTTGCTGTTTTTGTTCAATTTGTTACTGATTACAGATAGTTGTTAATGATGAGTCTTAAAATAAGTATTTTCGACTGACTGTAATGATGAAAACTGTAATATGATAATTATAAAAACGTTGACAAAGTGCCTTAGCAATAAAAATGGAGATACCTCTGAATTCAAATCATATTTAAGTTTTCTCCATCTACGTCGCTACCGATGCCAAGTGCTGTGACAACCGCCCCTGGCATGGGGTCGGTTGTGACGAAAGAATACATTACGTGAACTGCTCCTGTGAAATAACTATTCCGTCTAGGAATAAACTTTTTGTATTTATATGAAAACAGATATATACATTAAGGTAATCAGCATCTTTCTTCCACCCAACTGACATACAGGTGAAACTGCGAAAGGGCAAAACAACTATCATAACCGCTTCTTGTCTACCCTACTCTACGCCAACACGCCATCACTGTGTCGTGCTGGCCCACATAGTTACTGACTTTTCGTAACTCGCCACTGCGAGTCGAGACAGATTGACCCCACCGATCCACGGCCGGGAGTAAACAGCTTTTCCGCTGACAGTTTACGACTTGCAGGCATACAACGGCTAGGCACGTCGAAGCATTCTGTGGCGGACGTTCGCCTGGGTTGCTGAGAGCATTATGTCAGCGTTTCTGGGGCGGTCGAAGCTGCAGGTTTCCTCACGTAATGCTGCGTGCGTGCATTTGGACCTTACAGTGGGTGACCATACGTCCGCATTTGTTCGGACATGTCAACTTTTTCGACGTTTAATATGGCGCTCGCTTCCTTTTTTACGCTATCTGCTAATGTCGCCATTTTTGACACTTAGGATCTTTTGATACTTGTTTTCGTCTCGTATCGTCAACAATGTACATACTTTTTACTTTGATTACTGAATTACATCATTTGTTATTTGCTTACAATTGATCTCATTCTATCAGAACGGAAAACATCGACTTATACTGCTCGCAACCGATGTTTCGGTCATTGTAGCTCAGATATAGCTGTGGTGTGTACTTTCCTTCATATGATAGTTCCCCTTCCCTCTGTTTTTCGCTTATCAGTTTATTTTGTGTGATACATGTATTTTTAGCGAATATTGTGTTCATCCAGCTCCATCTTCTTTGAATTACGAATTTCTCAGCCAATAAATCATATTATATAGTTTTCAAACTGTAGCCTACGGCACAGAAAAATTGTTTCGTTTGATAAATTTACGGTCTTCTACAGCTGAACAGTTCGTTTTCCTTATTCTTTGTTTCCTTTTTAAGAGAGATTTATAACTTTTCTTCATGCCCAAGGGGAAACGCTCATTTACGGATAAATATCGAGAAAACTATTGAAACTTTCGTGTCGGGACAATATATTGGGGAGCAGAAATTGCGGTTTGTTGACCTATGTACCAATATCGATTCATGGCGCTCGCGATCTGGAACTGAAAACAGAGGGACATACGTAGTGTGTTAGGGATGACTGACTAAAAAAATGAAAACCAACAGAGAATTGGAAACTCAAATAAGTGTTGCTGAAGCCACTCTTCGGTATCATTCTGTGTTACATCACAGTAGAAATAAATCTATGGATTGTATCCCTGAACTACTGAGAAAAATTTTCCCTGACTCATTCATATCGTCGACAATCTTGAGTGGACGGACAAAAACTGGAGTATAGCAAATACAGTACTAGCACTTCATCCAAAAGAATGCGCCATGAAAGATCTAGAATGCGTTCTTTTTGTTGGTGTCCCGACAGATGCTAGCAACTATAGATATTTAAAATGATCCCCATTACGGTTCATTACTTTGACCACAAGAATGGAGGATTGAAAATTACGATTTTAATATTGAAAGTAGACCAAATGGAACTGCAGAAACTATTTCAGCTTATATCTTATATCAATGATACCCTTAACCTGTGAAAATTAAGGATAAATGTGTGTCGTTTTGTGTGTTGATAATTCTAACACGATATTAGGTGGTAATAAACGAAGTGTGTGCCCACTTCTAGAGGGTGCTTAACAAGGTGTCTTACAAGGTTTAGTGATGAAAAGACACTGAAGAGCCAAAGAAACTGGAACACCTGCCTACTATCGTGTGGGGTGCCCGCGAACACAACGTGGCATAGACTTCACTAATGTCTGAATAGTGCTGGAGGGAACTTACATCATGAATACTGCAGGGCTGTCCATAAATCAGTAAGTGTACAAGGGAGTCTATTCTGAGCAGCACGTTGCAAGGCACCCCATTTATGCTCAATAATGTTCATGTCTGGCGAGTCTGCTGGACAGCGGAAGTATTTAAACTGAGAAGAGTGTTCCAATTCTGGACGCAATTCTGGACGCGTGGGGTGTCGCATTGTGCACATGTACATAAACTGATACAGGTAATCAGAGAGAATGCTTACATAATGTCACCTGTCAGATTCGTATCTAGATGTATCAGGAGTCCCATATTACTCCAGCTGCACACACGCCCCACACCACCATTACAGAAGCTCCAACAGCTTGAGCACTCCCCTGCTGACATGCAGGGTCCACGGATTCATGAGGATGTCTCCTTACCCGCACAGGTCCATCTGCTCGATACAATTTGAAACGAAACTCATCCGACCAGGCAACATGTCTCCAGTTATCAACAGCACAATATCGGTGTTGACGGGCCCAGGCGAGGCGTAAAACTTTTTGTCGCGCACTCGTCAACGGTACACGAGTGAACCTTCGTCTCCGAAAGTCCATATCGCTGATGTTTCGTTGAATGGTTCGCACGCTGGCACTACTTGACGGCCCAGCACTGAAATCTGCAGCAATTTGCAGAAGGGCTGCACTTGCGTCACGCTGAACGATTCTCTTCAGTTGTCGTTGGTCCCGTTCTTGCAGGGTCTTTTTCCGGCCGCAGCGATGTCGGAGATTTGACGTTTTACCGGATTCCTAATATTGACGGTACGCTCGTGAAATGGTCGTACTGGAAAATCCCCACTTCCTCGCTACCTCCGAGATGCTGTGTCCCATCCGTCGCTCGCCGACTATAACACCACTTTCATACTAACTTAAGTTTTGATAAACTGCCATAGTAGCAGCAGTAACCGATCTAACAACTGCGTCCGTCAGACACTTGTTGTTTGTACAGGCGTTACCGACCGCAGCGCCATAATTTGGCTGTTTACATATTTCTTCATTTGAATACGCATGCCTATACCAGTTTGTTTGAAACTTTTCCACTATGTACTATCACTATTTCCAGCCGTTCAGAGACTTGCTGAGACGTTTCCTGTTCCGAAATCCTTCTTCCTGTCACCCCACCCCCCCTCTCCGCGCCACCCAACAGGAAAAAACACTCTAGTAGCCCTCAATAACTTTTTTATAGTCTCTGTCAATGAGATAAATTTAGGACATCTCCAGTCTTTAATTGCTGTTTCCATAATTATATGAGCCACTTTGTTATTTATCTACTACATTCCCTTCACGATGCTTTTCGACACAGAAAAAATGATAATTTTATGTCTTTGAGGGTAAAAGAAAGATTAGCTCAGATGGAAAATGATGGTTATACACCGAAGGCGAAAGAGTTTAAGTACCATGTTCTGAGTATCTCATCATCATCATCATCAGTGTTCTGCCAAAAGGCAGGTTTTCAAATGGTAATTCTCCAAGCTGTCCGGTCTTCTGCCGTCCTCTTCAGGTCTACGTAATTTCATCTTCCCTTTATGCCGTCTATCACCTTGTATCTCCTTCTTCCTCTCAGTCTTCTCCCACAAACCAATCCTTCCAAAGCATCTGCTAGTAAGCACTTCCTTCTCAATGAACGTGCCAACCAGTTCTTTTTCCTTTCTCTTACAACATTCAGCAGACATCTTCTCTCACCAACCCTTTCCAATTATTCGCTCTTTCCATCCAGCTTATTCTCTCCATTCTCCTCCACATCCATATCTCAAATGCTTCCAACCTTTTTTCATCCTCTCGTCGTCAGCGTCCATGTTTCTGCCCCATATAGTGCCACACTCCAGACAAAACATTTGCCAAGCCTTTTCCTTAGTCCTTTATCTAATTTTCCACATAAGAGTCTCGCCTTTCTGTGGAATGCCTCCTTCGCTATGGCAATTCGAGTTTTCACCTCCTGGTGACATCTCAAGTCTTCAATTATTGTGATTCCAAGAAATGTTGGAACACGTGAGGCAATACTGACCCTACGACGTATCTTAGAAGAAAGATTAAGGAAAGGCAAACCTACGTTTCTAGCATTTGTAGTCTTAGAGAAAGCTTTTGACAATGTTGACTGGACTACTCTGTTTCAAATTCTGAAGGTGGCAGGGGTAAAATGCAGGGACCGAAAGGCTATTTACAATTTGTACAGAAACCAAATGGCAGTTATAAGAGTCGAGGGACATGAAAGGGAAGCAGTGGCTGGGAAGGGAGTGAGACAGGGTTGTAGCCTCTCCCCGATGTTATTCAATCTGTATATTGAGCAAGCAGTAAAGGAAACAAAAGAAAAGTTCGGAGTAGGTATTAAAATCCATGCAGAAGAAATAAAAACTTTGAGGTTCACCCATGACATTGTAATTCTGTCAGAGACAGCAAAGGACTTGGAAGAGCAGTTGAACGGAATGGACAGGGTCTTGAAAGGAGGGTATAAGATGAACATCAACAAAAGAAAAACGAGAATAATGGAATGTAGTCGAATTAAGTCGGGTGATGCTGAGGGAATTAGATTAGGAAATGAGACACTTAAAGTAGTAAAGGAGTTTTGCTATTTGGGGAGCAAAATTACTGATGATGGTCGAAGTAGAGAGGATATAAAATGTAGACTGGCAATGGGAAGGAAAGCGTTTCTGAAGAAGAGAAATTTGTTAACATCGAGTATAGATTTAAGTGTCAGTAAGTCGTTTCTGAGAGTATTTGTATGGAGTGTAGCCATGTATGGAAGTGAAACGTGGACGGTAAATAGTTTGGACAAGAAGAGAATAGAAGCTTTCGAAATGTGATGCTACAGAAGAATGCTGAAGATTAGATGGGTAGATCACATAACTAATGAGGAGGTATTGAATAGAATTGGGGAGAAGAGGAGTTTGTGGCACAACTTGACTAGAAGAATGGATTGGTTGGTAGGACATGTTCTGAGACATCAAGAGATCACCAATTTAGTATTGGAGGGCAGCGTGGAGGGTAAAAATCTTAGAGGGAGACCAAGAGATGAATACACTAAGCAGATTCAGAAGGATGTAGGCAGCAGTAGGCACTGGGAGATGAAGAAGCTTGCACAGGATAGAGTAGCATGGAGAACTGCATCAAACCAGTCTCAGGACTGAAGACCACAACAACAAGATATATAAATGCAATTACTTGGCTAATGGTAGATTGTCCTATTTTAATATTGGACAGTCTGCGTCTTGTACTGATGACCATACTGTTTGTTTTTGCTGTGTTTATTTGCTTTCCACATTCCACACAAGCTTATTCTGATCTTTCAGCATGTTATTCACTGTCCGCTCACTTTCTGTCACTAATACCATGTCATCAGCAAATCTAATACATTCAATTCTCTTTCCACCAATACATATTCCTGTTTTGCCATCTTCTGAGTATCTGAACACATGAATTTACTTGTCTTAATTAGGGCTACAATATCCATCACCCCAAGTCCACCACTATCATCCCTTCTGCCTTCCCCACTCTCGTAACTTGGGTGTCACCTTCACCTAAAGATCTTCATTAAATCTGAAATTATGTTCACCGAAATAACTTCCTCTAGTCAAATCACAAAATGAACTGAGAGCTAAAATGAAAGCCAATAGAAGAAAACACCACAAATTATTTGTAAAATAGTTTTTAACTATCTTCAATTTTCAACTGAATTTCAAAAGAATAAAAGGATGCGAGGTGTATCATGTTTACAGTAGAGCTGCGGTAACAGCAAAACGGGTCAGTAAGGCGAGTTCAGTGACTTCGAACGCGGGCTAGTCACTGAAAGACAAGAAAACCGTCTGGGACGTTTTAGCTTTTCTAAAACTGCCGAGTCAGTTGTTGGTGCTGTGGTCGGATAGAAGAAACGCGAAGGAACAACCACAGAGAAGCGAAGACCAGGCAGACGTCTTGCACCATGAGTGTTAGATCCGATTAGGTTAGATTTACTTTCATTCCAATTGATCCGTAATGAGGAGGTCCACCAGGATGTAGAACATGTCAGAAAAACAATAATACGTGACAAATAGTTACAACTCAGGCAAATAAGCTAATGTACCATTCCACACGTCCCAAATGGAATGATCGTCATTTTTTTAATGAACACTATATGAAAGAATCATTATACAAATACTAATGCACTGAATTTAAAATAAAAACAGTTTTGACTTATGTATAAGGTAATAAACGTGTTATACAACTACTACACTGCAAAGGGGAGGTGGCTGAATAACCAACGAAATGGTAACGTTCTAAGAATCGGGCAGTGTAATGTCAGAAGCTGAACATGGTAGGAAAGCTAGAAAATCTGGAAAGATAATTGCTAAGGTTCAGTCTAGATGCAGTGGAGGTCAGTGATGTGAAATGTAAAGGAAACAAGGATTTCTGGACCGTAAAGTATAGAATAATATCAAAACAAACAGAAAATAGTGTAACGGGAATAGGCTTCGCTACTAACAGGGAGGTAGAGCAAGAGTGAGTGTCTGTAAACAGTTCAGTGATAGGATTGTTCTCATGACAATCGACACCAACACCAACAACAATAGCTCAGTCGTACATTCCAACGTTGTGAGGAGCAGATGAAGAGATATAGACTGTACATGAGGAACGTAAACGGGCAATATAGTACATAAATGGAGATGAGAACCTAATAATCATCCGGGATTGGAATGCGGTTGTAGGGGAAGGTGTGGAAGAATGGGTTACGGGAGAATATGACCTTGGTACTAGGAATGACAGAGGAGACGGACTAATCGAGTTCTGCAATAAACTGTAGCAAATAACAGCGAATAATCCGTTCAAAAATCACAAGAGGAGGATGTATACCTGTAAAACGCCGGAAGATACTAGAAGATTCCAGTTACATTACATCATGGTCAGGCAGAGATTCCTAAATCAGATACTGGACTGTAAGGTGTGCCTAAGAGTAGATATACACTCAGATCATGATTTAGTACTGATGAAGAGTAAGCTGAAGCGTAAGAGGTAAGTAAAGAAGAATCAATAAGCAAAGAAGTGATGTACGGAAGTATTGAGGAACGAAGAGATACGCTCGGGGTCCTCTGAGGTTCAGTAGGAAGTTCAGTTGAAGAGAACTGGACATATCTGAAAAGAGCAGTCATAGAAGTTGGAAAGAAAAACATAAATACAAGGAAGGTAACTGTGAAGAAACCACGGGTAACAGACGAATCAGTTTAGTTGATCGACGAAAGAAGGAAGTACAAATGTATTCAGGGATATTCAGCAATACAGAAATACAAGTCACTTAGGAATGAAATAAGTAGGAGCGCAAAGAAGCTCAAGACTAAATAACTGTTTGGAAGATGTGAAGAAATAAAAAAAAGCATGATTGTTGGAAGGACTGATTCAGCATACAGAAAAGTCAAAACAACCATTGGTGAAATTAAAAGGAAGAGCAGTAACATTGAGAGGACAATGGGAATTCCACTGTTAAATGCAGACGAGAGAGCGGATAGGCGGAGGGCGTACATTGTAGACCTCTATGAGGGGGAGTACATGTATGATGACGTCATGGAAGATAAAACAGGAGTCGACAGCAAAGACATAGGCGCTATAGTATTTGAATCAGAATTTAAAATAGCTTTGATCAACTTAAGATCGAATAAAGCAGAAGCGATAGATAACATTTCAATGGAATTTCTAAAATAATTGGGAAAAGTGGCAACAAAACGACTATTTGCGTTGGTATGTAGAATTTATGAGACAGCCGATATACCATCAGACTTTCGGAAAAACATCCACACGATTCCGAATGTAGCAAGAGCGTAGGTCATGAGTCCAAAGATAATATACAGAAGAAAAGAAAAGAAAACTGAGGTTGTGTTAGAAGACGATAGGTTTGGTTTTAGGCACCAGAGACGTTCAAATGGCACTGAGCACTATGGGACTTAACATCTGAGGTCATCAGTCCCCTAGACTTATAACTACTTAAACCTAACTAACGTCTGGTCCCTTCAATCCCACAAACCAACCAACCTAACTAACCTTAGGACATCACACACATCCCTGCCCGAGGCAGGATTCGAACCTGCGACCGTAGCGGTAGCGCGGTTCCGGATTGAAGCCCATAGAATCGCTCGGCCACGACGGCCGGCCACAAGAGAGGATAATGGAAGCAAGACTAAAGAAAAATTAGGACTTCCATAGGATTTGTCGACGTGGACAAGCGCACGGCATTATTAAATGGAGGAAATTTGTCCGAAATTGTGAGAAAAATAGGGGCACGTCATAGGGAAAGACTGCTAATATACAATATATACAAGAACCAACAAGGAACAAGACTTGAAGGTTACACATGAAGTGGTCGGATTAAAAAAGGTCTAAGACAGAGACGTAGTCTTTCGTCTCTATTTTCCTGTCTGTACATCAAACACACAATTATGGAAATAAAAGAAAGGTTCAAGAGTGGGATTAAAATTGAAGATGAAAGGATATCGACAATAAGATTAGCTGTGACTCTACTATCCTCAGTGAACGTGAAGAAGACATACACGATCTGTTGAATGGAATGAACAGTCTAATCAATACAGAGTAAACCAGAGAAAGGCGACACTAACAAGAAGCAGCTGAACTGCGAACAGCGAGAAACCTAAAGTCAGAATTAGTGTTCACGAAGGAGCCGAAGGTAAGGAATTCTGCTACCTAGGTAGGAGCAACCAGTGGAGGACGCAGCAAGGAGAACATAAAACCCAAACTAGCATTGGCAAAAAGGGCATTCCTGGCCAAGAGAAGTCTACTAGTGTCAAACATAGGTCTTGATTTATGGAAGAAATTTCTGAGCATGTACATTGTCGCATAGCACTGAATGGTAGTCAAACATGGACTGCGGTAAAGTCGGAAAAAGAGGAAATCGAAGCGTTTGAGATGTGGTGCTGCAGATGAAAGTTGAGAAATCGGTGCACTTATAAGGTAAAGAGTGAGGAGGTTTTCCAGAGAACCAGCGAGAAAAGGATTACATGGAAAACACTGCCAAGGAGCAGGAGCAGGGGCAGGATGATAGGACACCTGTTAAGACGTCAACGAATAACTTCCATGGTACTTGTGGTGTCACCGCCAGACACCACACTTGCTAGGTGGTAGCCTTTAAATCGGCCGCGGTCCGTTAGTATACGTCGGACCCGCGTGTCGCCACTATCAGTGATTGCAGACCGAGCGCCGCCACACGGCAGGTCTAGTCTAGAGAGACTCCCTAGCACTCGCCCCAGTTGTACAGCCGACTTTGCTAGCGATGGTTCACTGTCTACATACGCTCTCATTTGCAGAGACAGTTTAGCATAGCCTTCAGCTACGTCATTTGCTACGACCTAGCAAGGCGCCATATTCAGTTACTATAATTACTTCAAGAATGTATTCTGAACTGATAATATTGTGAATCATGTACCGTCAAGAGCGACGTTCGTCATTAATGGATTAAAGTATGAAACTAATTACGTCTGCTTTCTGAAATCTCATTCCTTGCCATGTTCCAGACCTCACGTCAGTATAGTTCTTCCCTCTTCACGCCAGCCTGTGTGAGCTAAGACGCGCGTATTTCGGCCGCATAAACACGTATGGCAAGGTAACATACACCCACAAGCGACAACATCGGCAACCCCCTGCATACCAGCAACGTTGACTGGATGTACTAGATGCTATTAAAATGGACCGTTTACCAATTGCGGAAAAGGTCGATATGGTGTTGATGTAAGGCTATTGTGATCAAAATGACCAACGGGCGTGTGCTATGTATGCTGCTCGGTATCCTGGACGACATCATCCAAGTGTCCGGACCGTTCGCCGGATAGTTACGTTATTTAAGGAAACAGGAAGTGCTCAGACACATGTGATACATCAACCACGACCTGCAACAAATAATGATACCCAAGTAGTTGTTCTAGCTGCTGTCGGGGCTAATCCGCACATCAGTAGCAGACAAATAGCGCGAGAATCGGGAATCTCAAAAACGTCGGTGATGAGAATGCTACATCAACATCGATTGCACCCGTACCATATTTCTATGCACCAGGAATTGCATGGCGACGACTTTGAACGTCATGTACAGTTCTGACACTGGGCACAAGAGAAACTACAGGACGATGACAGATTTTTTGCACGCGTTCTATTTAGCGACGAAGCATCGTTCACCAACAGCGGTAACGTAAACCGGCAAAATATGCCCTATTTGGCAACGGAAAATCCACGATGGCTGCGACAAGTGGGGCATCAGTGCCCTCGGCGGGTTAATGTATGGTGCGGCATTATGGGAGGAAGGATAACTGGCCCTCATTTTATAAAAAAAAATGGCTCTGAGCACTATGGGACTTAACTGCTGAGGTCATCAGTCCCCTAGAACTTAGAACTACTTAAACCTAACTAACCTAAGGACATCACACACATCCATGCCCGAGGCAGGATTCGAACCTGCGACCGTAGCGGTCACGCGGTTCCAAACTGACGCGCTTAGAACCGCACGGCCACACCGGCCGGCCCCATTTTATCGATGGCAGTGTAAATGGTGCAATGTATGCTGATTTCCTACGTAATGTTCTACCGATGTTACTACAAGATGCTTCACTGCATGACAGAATGGCGATGTACTTCAAACATGATGGATGTCCGGCACATAGCTCGCGTGCGGTTGAAACGGTATTGATAACATATTTCATGACAGGTGGATTGGTCGTCGAAACACCATACCATGGCCCGCACGTTCACCGGGTCTTACGTCCCCGAACTTCTTTCTGTGGGGAAAGTTGAAGGATATTAGCTATCGTGATCCACCGACAACGCCTGATAACATGCGTCAGCGCATTGTCAATGATTTGCGAACATTACGGAAGGCGAACTACTCGCTGTTGAGAGGAATGTCGTTACACGTATTGCCAAATGCATTGAGGATGACGGACATCATTTTGAGCATTTATTGCATTAATGTGGTATTTACAGGTAATCACGCTGTAACAGCATGCGTTCTCAGAAATGATAGGTTCACAAAGGTTCATGTATCACATTGCTAGCGATGGTTCACTGTCTACATACGCTCGCATTTGCAGAGACGACAGTTTAGCATAGCCTTCAGCTACGTCATTTTCTACGACCTAGCAAGGCGCCATATTCAGTTACTATAAGTAATAACTTCAAGAATGTATTCTGAACAGATAATATTGTGAATCATGTACCGTCAAGAGCAACGTTCATCATTAATAGATTAAAGTTAAGTATCAAACTAATTACGTCCGCTTTCTGAATTCTCATTCCTTGTCATGTTCCAGACCTCACGTCAGTATAGTTCTTCCCTCCTCACGCCAGTCTGCATGAGCTAAAACGCGTGCATTTCGGCCTCCACTCGTAACACGGTGTTGGCTTTTCTGCTAACAGAAAGGTACTGGAGGGAGCTATAGAGGACAAAAACTGCAGAGGAAGCTAAAGATCAGAATACAGCCAGCAAATAGTTGAGAACATAGGTTCCAAGTGCTACTCTGAGATGAAGAGTTGGTTAAGGAGAAGATTCGCGGTGGGCCGCATCAAACAAGTGAGAAGATGGATGACAAAAAAGAATATAGTTTAACGGGAAGTATGTTATACAGGGCGGTCTATTGACAGTGACCGGCCAAATATCTCACGAAATAAGCATCAAACGAAAAAACTACAAAGGACTAAACTCGTCTAGCTTGAAGGGGGAAACCAGATGGCGCCATGGTTGGCCCGCTAGAAGGCGCTGCCATAGGTCAAAAGCATATGAACTGCGTTTTTTAAAATATGAACCCCCATTTTTTATTACATAGTCGTGTAGTACGTAAAGAAATATGAATGTTTTAGTTGGACCACTTTTTTCGTTTTGTGATAGATGGCGCTGTAATAGTCACAAACGTATAAGTAGTGGTATCACGTAACATTCCACCAGTGCGGACAGTATTCGTTTCGTGATACATTACCCGTGTTAAAATGGACCGTTTACCAGTTGCGGAAAAGGTCGATAACGTGTTGATGTATGGCTATTATGATCAAAATACCCAACGGGCGTGTGCTATGTATGCTGCTCGGTATCCTGGGCGACATCATCCAAGTGTCCGGACCGTTCGCCGGACAGTTACGTTATTTAAGGAAACAAGGAAGTGGTTGAGAGGAATGTCGTTACTCGTATTGCCAAATGCATTGAGGATGACGGACATCATTTTGAGCATTTATTGCATTAATGTGGTATTTACAGGTAATCACGCTGTAACAGCATGCGTTCTCAGAAATGATAAGTTCACAAAGGTACATGTATCACATTGGAACAACCGAAGTAAAATGTTCAAATGTACCTACGTTCTGTATTATAATTTTAAAAAACCTACCTGTCACCAACTGTTCGTCTAAAATTGTGTGCCATATGTTTGTGACTATTACAGGCCATCTATCACAAAGCGAAAAAAGTGGTCCAACTGAAACAATCATATTTCTTTACGTGCTACACGAATATGTAATAAAAAATGGGGGTTCCTATTTTAAAAAAACGCATTTGATATCCGTTTGACCTATGGCAGCGACATCTAGCGGGCCAACAAAAGTGTCATCTGGTTTCCTCCTTCAAAGTTGTCAAGTTTCGTTCTTTGTAGTTTTTTCGTTTGACGCTTATTTCGTGAGATATTTGGCCCGGTCACGATCATTGGACCACCCTATATAGGTTTTGCTTTGATGAGTGAGTTTGCAAATATCGAAATATATGACATACATACCCATATCTTTGGATTGGTTTCACTTAGAAGTTCAAATTCTTCACACTACCAAGCAGCTATAGATCTTAGAATGTGGCATAAATTTTTGGTCTTAACAGACAGACACACAGAGGGCTCCGTTTTTACCGATTAAAACACCGAACCTAAAAATCGCATACAATCAGCGGAGGGAATCACCCGCGAATTACAGAGTTGTGTTAACAGTCCAGATAGCACAATAATTGTGTTTAAAGAATTGAAAATAATGGGTTACAACGATCGAGGAGCCCCTCATAAGCTCCACGTTTCTGCAGTCAGTGCCGAACGGCACTTGAGGTGGTGAAAAGAACGACGACATTGCACACTGGATGACTGGAAACGAGTGAAGTGGTGAATCACGCTGTACTCTGTGGCAATCCGATGGAAGAGTTTGGGTTTGGCCAACATCGAGATATTTCTCATGCTAATAAACAATGTTTTTAACGCATTCTGTCTCCACGCCATGTCAGAGGTTCGGTGAAATATCCATTGGGTTGTAGGCGAGGGTGGATGGTGGTTGATTGAGAATGATCATATACAGCAGATATGTGAAGAATAGCTTACAATTGCATTGCTATATTGAGGTCGTAAGAAATATACAGCGTGCTCCATTGATAGTGGCCGGGCCAAATATCTCACGAAATAAGCATCAAACGAAAAAACTACAAAGAACGAATTCGTCTAGCTAGTAGGGGAAAACCAGATGGCGCTATGGTTGGCCCACTAGATGGCGCTGCCATAGGTCAAGAGCTTATCAACTGCGTTTTTTAAAAATAGGAACCCCCATTTTTTATTACATATTCGTGTAGTACGTAAAGAAATATGAATGTTTCAGTTGGACCACTTTTTTCGCTTTGTGATAGATGGCGCTGTAATAGCCACAAACGTATAGGTAGTGGTATAACGTAACATTCCGCCAGTGCGGACGGTATTTGAATCGTGATACATTACCCGTGTTAAAATGGACCGTTTACCCCCCCCCCCCCCTCCCCCTTCCGTCCTGTTTTTCTCCCCACTAAACCTCTCCCTACCTCCCTTCTCCCCCCCCAGTCCTTTTGTATTCCCCTCCTCTGCCTACCCCACTCCCTGTCGCGTCTGCCCCCCACCCCTCTTATGGGTCCTCATCCTCCTTCAGCTCCCTTCCCGGCTCCCCCCTTCGCTTTTACTCTCCTTTCCCCCCTTTTTTGTTTTCCCATCTTCTGTCCAGTTTCCCCCCACCTGCTCTCGACTGTGGTGTCACATTTGCCAACTTTTTAGTGCAGTGTTCCAGTGACTATTCAGTGTTGTTTGTCTTTCTCGTGTTGTGAACAGAAACCATGCTGTCGCTAGGTGTGAATTTTATGTCCTTTGCGAACAGAATCCAGACTGTCGCCGTGTTTTTTTAATTGTCTATAGTTTTCCCTGTCTGCTTCGTATGTATTTTTACTAGCGTCATCATCCCTGTGTTGTTGTTTTAAGTTCCACGATTTCTTTTCGCCTTGTTACTCTCTAAGTCTCCGATTTTATCGCCTGTTTTTTATTATTTGTTCTCTTGATCTTTGTCACAAAATCTGTCGGCTGAAGAGCGGCATACTAAGCTGCTGCCAGCCCGCCCCCTTCGGGGGGAATTGAAATTCAATAAATGAAAAAAAAAAAGGAGGGACCGTTTACCAATTGCGGAAAAGGTCGATATCGTGTTGATGTAGGGCTATTGTGATCAAAATGACCAACGGGCGTGTACTATGTATGCTGCTCGGTATCCTGGACGACATCATCCAAGTGTCCGGACCGTTCGCTGGATAGTTACGTTATTTAAGGAGACAGGAAGTGTCAGCCACATGTGAAACGTCAACCACGACCTGCAACAAATGATGATGCTCAAGTAGGTGTTTTAGCTGCTGCCGCGGCTCATCTGCACATCAGTAACAGACAAATAGCGCGAGAATCGGGAATCTCAAAAACGTCGGTGACGAGAATGCTACATCACCATCGATTGCACCCGTATCATATTTCTAGGCACCAGGAATTGCATGGCGACGACTTTGAAGGTCGTGTACAGTTCTGCCACTGGGCACAAGAGAAATTACAGGAGGATGACAGATTTTTTGCACGCGTTCTATTCAGCGACGAAGCGTCATTCACCAACAGCGGTAACGTAAACCGGCAAAATATGCACTATTTGGCAACGGATAATCCACGATGGCTGCGACAAGTGGGACATCAGCGACCTCGGCGGGTTAATGTATGGTGCGGCATTATGGGAGGAAGGATAATTGGCCCCCATTTTATCGATGGCAATCTAATGGTGCAATGTATGCTGATTTCCTACGTAATGTTCTACCGATGTTACTACAAGATGTTTCACTGCATGACAGAATGGCGATGTACTTCCAACATGATGGATGTCTGGCACATAGCTCGCGTGCGGTTGAAACGGTATTGATAACGTATTTCATGACAGGTGGATTGTTCGTCGAAACACCATACCATGGCCCGCACGTTCACCGGATCTGACGTCCCCGGATTTCTTTCAGTGGGGAAAGTTGAAGGATATTAGCTATCGTGATCCACCGACAACGCCTGACAACATGCGTCAGCGCATTGTCAATGATGTGCGAACATTACGGAAGGCGAACCACTCGCTGCTGAGAGGAATGTCGTTACACGAATTCCCAAATGCATTGAGGATGACGGACATCATTTTGAGCATTTATTGCATTAAGGTGGTATTTACAGGTAATCACGCTGTAACAGCATGCGTTCTCAGAAATGATAAGTTCACCAAGGTACATGTATCACATTGGAACAACCGAAATAAAATGTTCAAACGTACCTACGTTCTGTATTTTAATTTAAAAAAACCTACCTGTTACCAAATGTTCGTCTAAAATTGTGAGCCATATGTTTGTGACTATTACAGGCCATCTATCACAAAGCGAAAAAAGTGGTCCAACGAAACATTCATATTTCTTTACGTACTACACGAATATGTAATAAAACTGGGGGTTCCTATTTTTAAAAAAACGCAGTTTATATACGTTTGACCCATGGCAGCGACATATAGCGGGCCAACCACAGCACCATTTGATTTCTCCCTTCAAGCTAGACAAGTTTCGTTCTTTGTAGTTTTTTCGTTTGACGCTTATTTCGTGAGATATTTGGCCCGGTCACGATCAATGGACCACCCTGTATAAAATCCTATGACCAGTGCACTGGCTTTCAGATCTATAGTATTACGCTTTCCGGTAGATATGCTATCTGTGATTTGGAATCAAGTCTTTCCATTCAACCACATGCCTGCGTCTGATCCAGTGAAGATGTCTTTTAATGATTAGAGTCTCTGTTGAATTATATTCGTATCACTCTCATATTTCGAAATGAATTACGTTTTTTTAACCTATCTGCTAAGGATCCCATACAGTAAAACTCCAAAGTGGTTTTAGACAGTTCCTCTGCATCTCAGTATCTACTCTGCCATCCCTGCAGCTTTGTTCACTGTTATCGTTTCAAATTAAGTCGGAACTGAGCAGAAGTCGGGGAACGCTATATCTACCACCTTCTGCAACAAATGGGGAAATAGGGTGAGCAGAGGTAATGCAACAGGACCATGCTTTTTGACCACTCAGTGGAAATGGGAACGTGTTGTTATAGCTCCACCAACCACATACGTTGTGTAAGACCAGAGCGAAATGGAGCTTTCCCCTGTATAACGAGTTAGTAGAAAAGACAGTACGAGCAGTTACAGGAACAGGTAGAAGGATGAGGATTTTTCTACTGCATTATCGTGTGTTTGCAAACTACATACTGGTACACTAGTCCAAATGAGATCTGCATCCCTCAGGGTGCATTGACATCTGTCACCCAAAGATTCTATCAACATAATTTTGTACCATACAACAGAGAAAAACTACAAACTACAAAAATTCTGCTAATGTCATCTGACAGAAATTCAATAAGATTTTTACTGAATCTCTCTCTTCTTGTATATTGGGAAACAAATTTCGCCTGTAGGGTGGCATCGAGCATATGTGGCGATCCTATTAAATATACAGACATTGATCCATTGGAGCAGGTGCCAGTGATCGAAGCAACCTGCACAGACCAGTGCAAAATTTCCACACCTTTACTGCTTGAGGACCATATCCCATAGACTGTCAGTTGCAAGGGAGTGTCTCTGTGTTGTTGTTTGATACGTTGTTTCTTCTGCCGTAACACATCCAAGCAATGTATGACTACAGCTTTGTACACCACCATACATTTTGTTTCTTCCACTATGACTTTGAGGTGTGTGTCAGTTTCTAAACTGACATTGAACATTTCGATCCACTGGCTCTCACAGAAAACTGAACATCATATGGTGTCAATTTTGCTTCTGCCACAACACACAGGACGACTGAAATAAAAGACAGAGGCGGTATTTTTTGTTGACAGAAATGTCGAAGAGATTACAACAGATGGCATCCGGAAGAGTTTTGTGGCATAGTGGAGTGTTTCCAAACACCAGTCCAAGGATGATTGATGATCTCTACATTTAACCTGATCTTTCACAGTGAAGGGGTAGCAGATATCTCAGTATTCCATTTCAATTGATTCCTCACATTGCAATCACGTATGCAATTACTGTTTCAGTGCTGGCCATCCCCAGAAGGTGTTGCTCCCACCAAGACTCTGTCTCCTCCTCAAGCAAGTGATGTCCATCATTCATTACGTGGTAATCAAAAGTATACCAGTATACAGATGGGATGGAAAAGACACCATTGCTATGGGACTCTATTTTTTGTTTTATTTTGAAATCCAGTGCCTTTCGAAAGAAACCACTGATGCTGTTTTCAACACAGAGGCACTTACAGGTACATTGAGGTACTACTGTGACAGTAATGCACTGTAGCAGTCATTCACTTTGTTCAGAGTGCATTGATTATGAGTGTGTACTGCCTTTATGAGTGGCTTCGAAATGAAAGTACTGGAACAGTATGTACCACTGATATAAATTTGGTAACTCTTATGCTCATTTCTGCTTGTTATTTAGAATTATAATTTATTTTAGCGTTTACGAGTTCATGGAAGTTTCGAGATGTCAGATTGTGTCTAGAAAAAAATGCAAAATTTCTTTCAAATACACTTCCAGAAAAAAAAAATTAATGAACCTGGAAAGATGACATCGGTTTTGATCGAATGATTGCACATGGCACCTGGGGTATAGTAGATATACTGGTAATAGTTTCAGTGTAGTAGATAGCATAGTGCCATAGATACTAGAGCTCTATCTGGGGAAATACTCTATTTTACCCATTAAACTTTACAGTAGAGTTCTACGGCGTCGCGAAATACGCACTAACAAGAAAAGACTCACCACGAAGGAACTATCTGAACAGGGCGGAAACCGCTCTATGCACACGTACAGACAAACAAATCATTACAGTTTCACAAAAACTGTATGATTTATTCATGAGAAAGAGCTTCACAAATTGAGAAAGGTTATAACACGTTGGTCTACCTCTGGCCCTTACCACGACTCACCACGAAGGAATTATCTGAACAGGACGGAAACCGGTCTATGCACACGTACAGACGAACATATCATTACAGCCTCACAAAAACTGTATGATTTATTCATGAGAAGGAGCTTCACAAATTGAGCAAGTGAATAACACGTTGGTCTACCTCTGGCCCTTACGTAAACAGTAATTAAGCTTGTCATTGATTGATAAAGTTGTTGAATGTCCTTCTGAGAGGTACCGTGCCAAATTCTGTCCATTTGGCGCATCATGTCGTCAAAATCCCGAGCTGGTTGGAGGGTCCCACCCATAACGCTCCAAGCGTTCTCAATCTGGGAGAGACTCGGCGACCTTGCAGACCAAGGTAGCGATTGGCGAGGACGAAGACAACCGGTAGAAACGTGTGCGGGCGAGCACTACTTTTGCTGAAATGTAAGACCAGGATGGCTTTCCATGAAGGGCAATAAAACGAGGCATAGAATATCGTCGAAGTGCCATTGTGCTGTAATTGTGCCGCGGTTGAAGACCAAAGGAGTCCTGGTATGATATGAAATGGCACCTCAGACCATCACACCCGGTTCTATGACCGTATGGCGGTCGACAGTCGGATTGGTATCCGAAGGTTCACTGGGACGTCTGCAGACACGTGTTCGCTGGGCATCGGGGCTCATTTCGAATCGGGACTGATCACTGAAGATAATTCTAGACTGTTCAATTCAGGTGCACACTAACTTAAAAAATAAAGGAACCGAATATGTCTCGTAGAAGTTTACGTTCAAATACAATAGCTGAATTAGCTCGAAGGCTTCCAGCGCCACAGTGCAGATTACCAATGAATCAACGTTCCAGTTAGTAGTACTGTACCAAGGTCCTCAGTGAATGGCTGGATATTTTTTTAAAATGCGGCTTAGCTTAAGTCAAGGTGGGTAACCAATCGCTCGTCGCATTCGCCCCAAAATCCTCAACTAAAATAAAGGAAACTTTCACTTGAATGCAAGCAAGAATTGCCGGCCCGCTGTGGCCGATCGGTTCTAGGCGCTTCAGTCTGGAACCGAGCTGCTGCTACGGTCGCAGGTTCGAATCCTGCCTCGGGCATGGATGTGTGTGGTGTCATTAGGTTAGCTAGGTTTAAGTAGCTCTAAGTCTAGGGGACTGATGACCTCAGATGTTAAGTCCCATAGCGCTCAGAGCCACTTGAGCCATTTTGAACCAAGCAAGAATTTACGTAAAGAGAGTTCACTACACTCACGGATAGAAGTTTATGAGAAAATTTTTATTTATTTCTTGTTTCTCTCACGGTGACAAGTTTATGAATGGACTATACTGAATGTTATTACGCCAATACGCGTTTTTTTTTTTTTTTTTTTTTTTTTTTTTTTTTTTTTTTTTTTTTAAAAAGGTCAGTGTCTCGCAGACTCCAGAATCTCGCAACAGTTCTGCGACTCTCAATTTAAGTTACTGCTCAGTTACGAAGTGGCAAAATTACAAGTCCCAAAAACCATTCGCTAAGATTGTAAATGAAATTTCAAAATCTGTAGTCGTTCCTTGACGAAATATCTTGAGAGTTCACAGTACGAAAATGTTTTTAAGTGTTTGCTGACGACACACGCGTAAATTTTATAGGGCCATGTTTAGACACTTAAAAAAATCAATACTTCCGCGAAGCGACTATTTTGCTGCGCGTGCAAGATTCACTAGGACGGCTGCCTCCAAATACTGCCAGGAGCCGACCGTTCACCTTCTAGCGCCGGCAAAATCAGACTGTCCGCGCCAAGATAGCTGCTGGGTATTTATATCTTCACTTTGTAACATGAGTCAAAACATAAATTTCCTTCTTCCGGAGCATATAAAAACTAAACCGCTATACGCTTATATTACACGTGTACTTGCATGCAAATTTTCTCAGCTTTACGTTGTTGCTTTCTAATTCTGTCATGAAAAACGTTCTTTGTTGTTATAGTGTCGTTACTAGACACAAAAAAACAATAACTATGTTCATACTTCCCTAAATATGTTTATTTTACAATACTGCCACGACTTGCAACATATTAATCAATCTTATGGCTAAAATTCACAATTTTCCGACCGGAATACGCATCCCCGCCTTTAGTTCAAAAGTGGTAAGGTTTATAACAATTCTGTTTTGATTCTCTGATAGATGTCTACGAGACCTATTCTTAGGCACTTCGACTTAAAAAAAATCGACGGCGATGACGCCAAGTTTCTAATTAAGTTTATACTGTTCATATAGTATTTAACATCAAATAACTTATAAACTCTACATGGCACTGAGGGGCCGTCTAAACCACCACACTCATCATAATTTTCTCCTTTTATTTGTGGTACTGGATTCCCAGTATCTTATTGGGTCACGTTTTTATTGAGATATATTCAGCAGTTCAGCTGGGCCCTCTGGCCACGCATGGAGGTCTTTCACTCCATTCCTTGACAACAACGGCCAGCGGACATGGCAAATCCCAACCAGGTGTTTTCAGAGCCTCCTGAACGTCTGTATTGTCACCGGGACTTTTCATACTTCCAGAAAGATCTAACAACAGACGCTCAAAGAGCGCTGACATATAGCGGTGGAGCTTCAAAGTTGGTACCACTGTGGGCAGCTCATCCCAGCCCCCAATATTTGCATCTCCCTCATGCCGCCGCTAGATATTTCTCACGCTAACAAACAGTATTTATAACACATTCCACCTTGATGCCATCTCAAGAGAGATCACATGGACAAAAGTGCAGGAAGTATCAGGCATAGACTGAGGAACAGTTACAAGATGCAGAGGGACTGTCTAAAAGCATGTTAGAGTTTTACTGTATGGGAATAATACCAATTCCCGTGCCTTCTACCCTATTGCAGCTGTGCTCCTGTGCTCCTTTTTTTTTATCCTCTCCTATATCTCCTATACACCGCTGATATTCCCAAACCACCCCTACCCGTCCATCTCCTTCAATATAATGATGATACCGCCTTCCTTGCCCTCTATCCTACCCTTCAACGGTCCCAGCTCTTCCTCCAAACCCACCTAAACCAATTTACCACTTCGTGCAACCAGTGGCTCCTTCGAATCAATCATTCCAAAACCCAGGTAATCATTGTAGGACGTACCACCACCTCCTTCCGGCTCTATGATTTCTATATCACCATCTATGACTGCCCTAACCAACTTACCCCCACCCTGAAATACCTTGACCTCACTCTTGAGCGTCACCTCACCAGAACTCCCCATCTCCCTAATATTCAACACAAAGCTCACTACAGACTTCGGCTCCTGAAACTCCTGTCTGGTTGGGCACGGGGATTGCACCCTTCCACCATCCCTTGTACCTACAAATCCTTGATCCATCCCATCTTTTGTTATGCCAACGTTGCCTGGACCTCCATACCTCATCAACTCTACTAAATTCTATAAGGCCGTCCAAATCCTTGAACCCTCTGCCTCACTTTCTGTATCCATTTCCCGTCCCCCACGAGGATCCTCTATGACCTCATCCCCTTCACACCTCTCCTCCTTTTCCTTGAACACATCTGTATCCTCTACACCACCTGCTGCCTTGATGCCCCTCACGCCATAGTGTCTCCTTTCCTCTCCACTACTCACTTGCTGCCACACCTTTACTGATCCCACCTTCTTTCCATCTCCACACAGTACACCTCCTGTCACAAGGTAACGTCCAACGTCTCCCTGTCGTGGATGACGTGCTTCGCCCTGATATTTATCCTTCCTTCCAACTCTGAACCTCCTCTTCTTCTACCCTCCTCTCTTGTGCTCCCCTTCCTTCCCCTTCCCAATCTGCTGTTTCCCCCCTCCTCCTCCTGTGCTTCTCACTTCTTGTTTCCTAGTCCTTGTGCTCCCTGCCCATACCCTGCCCCTTGGTGTGCTACCGACTCCACCCCTTCCTGCCTCCTCCCCCCTCCTCCATCAAACCCACATTCCTTCTTTTCTCCCTCCTCTCCAACGGCCCCACCACCCCCCTTCCCCATCCCTTGGCAAGCCCTGAAAGTTTTAATCCAGTTACTTGTTGTGCTTTGTTGCTCGCTAACATAAGTGCAGCGTGTGTTCAGTGTCGTCCTCACATACTATGAACGCCGCTTTTAATTGTGCTATTCGTGATGCCAGTGTTTATGTCCTACATCTTCATCGAGTGCCATTTTAACTATATGTGGATTTTATGTAAACGTGCCTCGACGAACTACCCATTTCTTGTATATTTTATCTCTAGTTGTTTCCCCTTCTCATGCATAAATTTCATCCTTTATCACCATATTTTAAATGTGTACTGTTCTCCTGTGATATTTTATGTAGTCTCTTGGCAGAAGAGCTGCGAACTGTGCCGCTGACAGCAGGGCACGGTAGGGCAGGAGGAGGGAGTGGGTCAGGGGAGTGAAATGACAATAAAGGAAAAAACATTACTGTCTGGAATCCTTAGCAGATAGGTTAGCAAAAGGTAACTCGTTTCGAGATATGAGAGTGCCACGATTATGATTCATCTGTGCCTGCAGACATCTACATAGCATCCAACGCACGTAAATGGTTGAATGGAAAGACTTCATTCCAAATCACAGACAGCATAACTACTGGAAAGTGTAACACCATAGATCTGAAAAGCTGGTGTATTGGTCACAGGATCTGTACATTTATTACGAGCTCAATCTAGTGTTGCACTTGGTTTTGGTTGTTTGTCACATAGCATACCATCTACTATATCTGATCATTCTCAATCAACCACCATCCTCCCTCGAATATAGCCCAGTGGAAATATCACTTAACTTCTGGAAAGGCCTCGAGACAGAATATGTTACAAATACTGCTTGTTAACGTGAAACATATCTAGCGGCAGAATGAGGGAGTTGCAAATATTGGCTTAATACCACGTTACGTATTATTTTTCTTTATTGTTATTTTGAAACCTGTAGTACAGGTAGGCCAGCAGCAGCATACGACGCCGCTCTTTGGCCGCAGAGAAACACAGATATACAAATTAAGACATCTAGAGAAAAAACGTGGTGGACATATAAACGGAGACAAACATTTTTTAAAATACAAGGTGCCGTTCACGGGTGTAGAGTCCAAGATAAAATTGTTCAGATACTTGGACAGAGACAGAAACGAAAATTGTCACACGTGAATGTAGGTGCACAAAACGAATAACACTGAACCACATAAGCACAAAACGACGGCACACACAGAACACGAGGCGTTGATCTCCGACGCGCGAATGTTCACTAACTGTGTACGAGTCCGGGGACCTGCCAAGAGAGGAGGAGTGGGGGAGGGAGGTAGAGGGGAGAGCAGATGCCATGGGCAGGGGAGACAGGGGGAAGGGAGGAAGGGAGAGGGGAAGCCCGGGGGAAGAGGGGTGGAGGGAGGGGATGGGGGAAAAGGAAAAGGAAGGGAGGGAGGGTGCCTAAAGGAAAGGACACAGGAAGTGGGGGGGGGGGTGAGGATCAAAGTTGATAGGAGAGGTAGATGGAGGGGAGGAGGACATCATCAGGGAGGGGGAGTTGGCGGAAGCCACCTTGGGAGAGGGTAAGGAGGGTGGAGAGATGGAGACCGGGTGGGACATGGGAATACAGGTGCGGCAGTGGTCGGGGGTGGGAGAGGATGAGTGAGACAAGCGGATGAGGAGGATCGAGTTTGCGGGAGGTGTACAGGATCCGTATCCCTTCAAGGAAAAGGAGGAGGTGGGGGAAGGGGATGAGATCATACAGGATCCGCGTGGGGGAGGGGAGACAGATGCGATAGGCGAGGCGGAGAGCATGGCATTCAAGGATTTGGAGGGATTTATAAAAGGTAGGGGGGGGGGGCGGAGATCCAGGCCAGAAAGGAACTTGAGGAGACGGAGTCGGGAGCGTGCCTTGGCTTGGATTGTCCGCAGATGGGGAGTCCAGGAGAGGCGATGGTCGAGGGTGACGCCAAGGTATTTAAGGGTGGGAGTGAGGGCGATAGGATGGCCATAGATGGTGAGATAGAAATCAAGGAGGCGGAAGAAAGAGGTGGTTTTGCCTACAATGATCGCCTGGGTTTTGGAGGGATTGACCTTGAGCAACCACTGGTTGCACCAAGCGGTGAACCGGTCAAGATGGGATTGGAGAAGGTGTTGGGAGCGCTGCAGGGTGGGGCAAGGGCAAGGAAGGCGGTGTCATCGGCAAACTGGAGAAGGTGAACGGGGGGTGACGGCGGCGGCATGTCCGCCGTGTACAATAGGTACAGAAGGGGGAAGAGGACGGAGCCTTGGGGCACACTGGCGGAGGGGAAAAAGGTGTAGGAATCTGTGTTATGGATGGTGACATAGGAAGGACGGCGGGAGAGAAAGGAGCCGATCTGACGGACGTAGTTAATGGGAAGGGCGAAGGTTTGGAGCTTGAAGAGGAGACCGGAATGCCATACTCTGTCATAAGCACGTTCGAGGTCCAGGGAGAGGAAGATAGCGGAGCGACGGGAATTAAGCTGGTCGGAAAGGAGATGAGTGAGGTGAAGGAGAAGGCCGTCGGAAGAGAAGGACGGCCGAAAGCCACACTGGGTAACGGGAAGGAGGCGGTGCTGGCGGAGATGCTGGTGGATGCGTTGGGTGAGGATGGATTCCAGGACCTTGCTGAAGACCGTGGTAAGGCTGATGGGACGGTAGGAGGAGACGGCGGACGGCGGTTTGCCGGGTTTAAGGAACATTAGGATACGGGAGGTTCTCGACAGGTCGGGGTAGTAACCGGTGGACAGGACTACATTGTAGAGCCTGGCCAGGGTGGAGAGGAAAGAGACAGGAGCTTCACGAAGGTGACGGTAGGTGACACGATCGTGACCTGGAGCGGTGTTGCGTTTCGTGCGGAGTGTAGCAATGAAATCCTGTGTAGTGATATGGGCATTGAGTTCCGTGTGTGCAATGTTGTCCAAGTACTGGAAACCAGGAGCGAGAGGAGGGACAGAGGTGTCAGTTCGATCGCGGATATCCGGGAAGAGGGAGTAATCGAACTGGGGATCATCAGGGATGGAAAAGACATCGGAGAGGTAAGGGAGTCAGGGAAGGGGTGATCATCATGGAGAAGAGGATAGTAGGGGGGGGGGGTTTAATGCCGGTAAGGCGACGGAAGGCTAACCAGAACTTGGACGAGTTGATAGGTAGGGTAGCATTTAAACGGGTGCATGTCTGTCGCCAGTCCCGGAGTTTCTTAGCCGCCACGTTACGTAGCCGAATCACTCCCTAAATTCGATGAGAAGGGTAATTTTATTACGAGCTTACACCGCCAGCGACATGCACCCATCCTTTCGGTCTGTTAATACACACTCCAGCGATCACCATCTGCAGCGTGGTCCAATGATAGTAACCGGGCCAAATATCTCACGAAATAAGCAGCGAACGAAAAAACTACAAAGAATTAAACTCGTCTATCTTGAAGGGGGAAACCAGATGGCGCTATGGTTGGTCCGCTAGATGGCGCTGCTACAGGTCAAACGGATATTAACTGCGTTTGTAAAAATAGGAACCCCAGTTTTTATTACATATTCGTGTAGTTCGTAAAGAAATATGAATGTTTTAGTTGGACCACTTTTTTCGCTTTGTGATAGATGGCGCTGTAATAGTCACAAACGTATAAGTACGTGGTATCACGTAACTTTCCGCCAGTGCGGACGGTACTTGCTTCGTGATACATTACCCGTGTTAAAATGGACCGTTTACCAATTGCGGAAAAGGTCGATATCGTGTCGTCCTGGACGACATCATCCAAGTGTCCGGACCGTTCGCTGGGTAGTTAGGTTATTTAAGGAGACAGGAAGTGCTCAGCCACATGTGTTACGTCAACCACGACCTGCAACAAATGATGATGCCGAAGTAGGTGTTTTAGCTGCTGTCGCGGCTAATCCGCACATCAGTAGCAGACAAATGGCGCGAGAATCGGGAATCTCAAAAACGTCGGATGAGAACGCTACATCAACATCGATAGCACCCGTACCATATTTCTATGCATCAGGAATTGCATGGCGACGATTCTGAACGTCGTGTACAGTTCTGCCACTGGGCACAAGAGAAATTGCGGGACGCTGACAGATGTTTTGCACGCGTTCTATTTAGCGACGAAGCGTCATTCACCAACAGCGGTAACGTAAACCGGCATAATATGCACTATTGGGCAACGGAAAATCCACGATGGCTGCGACAAGTGGAACATCAGCGACCTCGGCGGGTTAATGTTTGGTGCGGCATTATGGGAGGAAGGATAATTGGCCCCCATTTTATCGATGCCAATCTAAATGGTGCAATGTATGCTGATTTCCTACGTAATGTTCTATCGATGTTACTACAAGATGCTTCACTGCATGACAGAATGGCGATGTACTTCCAACGTGATGGATGTCCGGCACATAGCTCGCGTGCGGTTGAAACGGTATTGATATTTCATGACAGGTGAATTGGTCGTCGAAACACCATACCATGGCCCGCACGTTCACCGGATCTGACGTTCCCGGATTTCTTTCTGTGGGGAAAGTTGAAGGATATTAGCTATCGTGATCCACCGACAACGCCTGATAACATGCGTCAGCGCATTGTCAATGATGTGCGAACATTACGGAAGGCGAACTACTCGCTGTTGAGAGGAATGTCGTTACACGTATTGCCAAATGCATTGAGGTTGATGGAAATCGTTTTGAGCATTTATTGCATTAATGTGGTATTTACAGGTAATCACGCTGTAACAGCATGAGTTCTCAGAAAAGATAAGTTCACGAAGGTACATGTAGCACATTGGAACAACCGAAATAAAATGTTCAAACGTACTTACGTTCTGTATTTTAATTTAAAAAACCTACTTGTTACCAACTGTTCATCTAAAATTGTGTGCCATATGTTTGTGACTATTACAGGCCATCTACCACAAAGCGAAAAAAGTGGTCCAACTGAAAGATTCACATTTCTTTACGTACTACACGAATATATAATAAAAAATGGTTTCCCCCTTCAAGCTAGACAAATTGCGTTCTTTGTAGTTTTGTCGTTTGACCGTTAGTTCGTGAGATATTTGGTCCGGTCATGATCAATGGACCACCCTGTACATCATCGCGGTATTTGTGTGGAAGACCACTTCATTCTGAAGCAGTACCATCTCTCGATTTATAAAGCTTGTATAGTTTTTAACATGGATGTCGTAAGAGATACTTGTGTGCGTCTATAGAAACAAGAGCGCTTTTTTATGCAGGACATAGTCATAGTCATAGCAATCGTGTTTTAAGTAGCTGGTCGCTTATAAAATGATTACGTCTCTCTTTCTAAGGCACAATGGTGCCCCTCGAAAGAAAAACAAATGAGACATGTCCATCCATCGTGGATTTTCGCCCAGTATTCTTTGGTGTTACCAGCATTCAGTTATTGGCAATGTATTTTACTTAGTAGTGATCATCAGGCTTATAAAGTATGTGTTGGGATGTAAAATTACTGTGGCCAGTGTTCTGACAGTGCAAAGAAAATGACCATTTCCTGTTGTTAGGGGAGGTATGGATTTGACGTGGAGAAATGCGATTTCAACGCGTCGGTGATTGTAAGGGGGGTGAAAGATTTTACTTGGAAAATTATCTCCAGTCGTAAGAAGAATATAGATTTTCATATTTCAGTAATCACAGCCTTAAAATGGGGGGAGGGGGGGTTATTTCTGATACTCGCTCATTGTCGAATGTCGCCATATTGACTCTACGAGCGTAATATTGTAATTACGCTATTAAATATGTGGCTAATTTCCTAGGACAATTGTGTCTGGCGCGCGGGGCGCGTGGCAGAGGTAGCCGGTGGCCGGAACGAACTGACCTTTTCGGCTTGTCCTACCATTCTGCACATTTTCCACCTTTATTCGGTTGAGGGAACATCGGTTCAGATGTGTGTTGTGTGCATTTGGTGGTTCTCTGGACATGAGAAACAAATACGATGATAAGTATTAAAGCCTTATTTGACTTTGTAAAGTGCCGGTATAATTTGGGCTCTATTATTTTGTTGTTTTTTTTGTGGTCTTCAGTCCTGAGACTGGTTTGATGCAGCTCTCCATGCTAGTCTATCCTGTGCAAGCTTCTTCACCTCCCAGTACCTACTGCAACCTACATCCTTCTGAATCTGCTTAGTGTATTCATTTCTTGGTCTCCCTCTACGATTTTTACCCTCCACGCTGCCCTCCAATGCTAAATTGGTGGTCCCTTGGTGCCTCAGAAAATGTCCTACCAACCGATCCCTTCTTCTGGTCAAATTGTGTCACAAACTTCTCTTCTCCCCAATCCTATTCAATACTTCCTCATTAGTTATGTGATCTACCCATCTAATCTTCAGCATTCTTCTGTAGCACCACATTTCGAAAGCTTCTATTCTCTTCTTGTCCAAACTATTTATCGTCCATGTTTCACTTCCGTACATGGCTACAGTCCATACAAATACTTTCAGAAATGACTTCCTGACACTTAAATCTATACTCGATGTTAACAAATTTCTCTTCTTCAGAAACGCTTTCCTTGCCATTGCCAGTCTACATTTTATATCCTCTCTACTTCGACCATCATCAGTTATTTTGCTCCGCAAATAGCAAAACTCCTTTACTACTTTACGTGTCTCATTTCCTCTATTATATTGGTTTTCGTGAAAAAAATATGAGTGAAACTACCAACTTGCTGTGTTTTTTAGTTTTCACGTATAGATGTTCGCAGACGCGGTAAGTTTCTAGTTACTCAGTGGTTTGCAGCAGGTCTCACATAATGATCTCGCTGAAGTGTCGGATTTCTAGAGATATAATTTCCACTCTTTATCTTCGGAATTAGACTGTGCAAGCCATCAGTAGCATACTGCTATATGCTAGATATAGAGAACTATCTCATAAATGGTATGATATGCTGGTAAACCAATGTGAAAATTCACTTGTTCTTGTAACCCCAGAGTCTGGAGATTTTTGCAACTGGTTGAAGAACCACAGCAGCAAGCAGGCCAGAACCGAAACAGTACCATTAGTGGATGCCTTTGTGCCAGGGATACCAGCCCAGCCTTTGTACACCAGTTCAGAGAGTGGCCTCCGTCTGTGGAAGGCTCTCTTGTCGCTCAGCAGGCCAGTGTGTGCAGGGGGTAGTTGACTCATGACCTTGGGCCGCGGTGGATGACCGACCGACCTCGCGGTAAAATACACTATGTGTTCAAAAGCATCCGGACACCTGGCTGAAAATGACTTACAAGTTCGTGGCGCCCTCCATCGGTAATGCTGGGATTCAGTATGGTGTTGCCCCAACCTTAGCCTTGATGACAGCTTCTACTCTCGCACGCATACGTTCAATCAGGTGCTGGAAGGTTTCTTGGGGAATGGCAACCGATTCTTCACGGAGTGCTGCACTGAGGAGAGGTATGGATGTCGGTCGGTGAGGCTTGGCACGAGGTCGGCTTTGCAAAACATCCCAAAGGTGTTCTATAGGATTCAGGTCAATACCCTGTGCAGGTCAGTCCATTACAGGGATGTTATTATCGTGTAACCATTCCGCCACAGGCCGTGCATTATGAACTGGTTCAAATGGTTGAAATGGCTCTGAGCAGTATGGGACTTAACTTCTGAGGTCATCAGTCCCCCAGAACCAGAGCTACTTAAACCTAACTAACCTAAGGACAGCACACACATACATGCCCGAGGCAGGATTCGAACCTGCGACCGTAGAGGCCGCGCGGTTCCAGACTGTAGCGCCAAGAACCGCTCGGCCACCCCGGCCGGCTATGAACTGGTGCTCGATCGTGTTGAAATATGCAATCCCCATCCCCGAATGCTCTTCAAGAGCGTGAAGCCAGAAGGTGCATAAAACATCAATGTAGGTCTGTTCTGTGATAGAGGCACGCAAAACAACAAGGGGTGCAAGCCCCCGCCATGAAAAACACGACCACACCGTAACACCGCCGCCTCTGAATTTTACTGTTGGCACTACACACACTGGCGGATGACGTTCACCGTACATTCGCCATACCCACACCCTGCCATCAGATTGCCACATAGCGTACCGTCATTCATCACTCCACACAACGTTTTTCCACTGTTCAATCGTCCAATGTTTACGCTCCTTACACCAAGCGAGGCGTCGGTTGGCATTTACCGGCGTGATGTGTGGCTTAAGAGTAGCCACTCGACCATGAAATCCAAGTTTTATCATCTCCCGCCTAACTGTCATAGTACTTGCAATTGACCCTGATGTAGTTTGGAATTACTGTGTGATTGTCTGGATAGATGTCTGCCTGTTACACATTACGACCCTCTTCAACTGTCAACGGTCTCCGCCAGTCAACAGACGAGGTCGGCCTGAATGCTTTTGTGCTGCACATGTCGCTTCACGTTTCCACTTCACTATCAAAGAGGAAACAGTGGACCTAGGGATGTTTAGGAACTTGAAAATCTCGCGTACAGACGTTGTGACACAAGTGACGTCCTATCACCTGACCAAGTTCCAAGTCGGTGAGTTCAGTGGAGCTCCCCTTCTGCTCTCTCACGATGTCTAATGACTACTGAGGTCGCTGACATGGAGTACCTGGCAGTAGGTGACAGCACAATGCATCTAATCTGAAAAACGTATGTTTTTGGGGGTGTCCGGATACTTTTGATCATATACTGTATCTAGTGCTGCGACTATTGTTGGTGCATGTGATTATGTTTTCTGGGTCCTGTCTGTCTTTGTGGTATACGCACGAAAGTCTGATAGGGAACAGCTGTGTGCAGGACGCAGAAGCGATGATTTTATATGGTGCACGATACGAATTCTACTTACTGCATCGATATGATATGGCGGTACAGCTGTTTGTGGTGATATAGCCCGGTTGGAGAAAGATTTCACACCGAAAACTTCAAGCTTTCCTCGACAGTAACAGAGTGTTGTAACTGAGGAAGTGTCTTTGCCAGTAGTTTCCATTACTTAATCTGTTGACTCTTTTTGCAGGCTTTCACTGTCAGTCCAATATAACTACTGTATGTTTTTCAACCTGTAAAAAATAGTTTGCCCCTGAAATTCTAGTAATTTGCCCTTTTGCACATAGTGGCGGACAGTGATCTCATAGCAGCAGCAGCAATTTGGCCTGTAAATTCAGTAACAACCAATCAGAATACTCCATTCACAGAGATTTCATGACGTAAGCGAGTGGAATGATATCTTTTGTGTGCGGCATAGGAGCCTGTAAGGACTGGTTCGGACAAGACATCTACGGAAAGTTCTGGCATGTGTGAGAGTCGCATGATGTCTTTTTTGTTCGAGTGTACAGAGACAAATCCAAGCAGACCATCGTCGTCTGGTTTTGACAGTTGGATCCTGTGCCCCACTTGCCATTGCGGTTTTGAGCATCTCCAGACCGACAGGTGTAGGACATCGAAACTTCGCCGAAAATTACGGCCATATTTCTCGTCTGTAGGACAGTTCCCTGAATTCTGTTTGTGTTTTTCTTTTCTTTTTTCTTTATTTTTAGGATGTATTGTGTGGTTCTAAATTGTCACGAACTTTTAGATACATAATTGTTCTGATTTTCGCGTCTGTGCTTAGACAGTAGCGTGTTTCAAAAAGTGATGTAAAGAAAAAATAACAGCCTTAATGTCCCTGACTCTAGCAGCAAATATAAACCAAGTCCACTGAGTGTTTCAGAAAAGTGATGAACACTACAGTAGTTGTAGGACTCAGAAATTTTTTCTCTCTCTGGCAGTGTCTTCAAACAAGCAACTAAAACTCGGATATTGCAGTTGATATGGGTTTCAGGATTTATTACCTATAAAAGCGCGTGAAGTGTCTCAGGGAGGAAGGCTGGATGAAGACTGAGAGGTTTCACAACTGTATGCCAGAACTTGCCGCGATCTTTTTAGTCTGTGTTCAGTGTGGCGAAGTTCCTCGGAAGAAGTGTAATTACATCTCAAATTGTTTGAATATTCTTGCGTCATACACAAAGCTCTCTCTCTCTCTTTTTACATTGGTACATTTTGTTCAGTGATATCTACAAGATACAAATGTGACAATATTCCTCATATTGCTTAAACAGCAGATTTAACAATATTCCTGAAGCAGTTCATGTTCAACAACTAGGAGTATCCATGTGGCACAGAGAAGGAAAATGTGCCAGGGATGAGGAGTACGGATGTGAGTATTTCCAATGTGACAAGATGTGCTTACCATGGCCACCCTGTGGTTACTGGTGGCTGGTAACTGATGTGGATTGGCCTGGTGCACAGAATGTGTACGAGAAGGTTTTTCAGGTATGTTTAGCGCGATGTGTGAACATATAACTTCGTGATTCCTTTTGCTATCGAAATAATAAAATAGAGTACTGCAGTTGTTTAACATTGTCTAAATTTTTTTAAATACAGTGTCAATTTCGAGGTATATTGCTATTTCAGAAATAAATAAGCAGTATACTTAAACTGTTTAAACAATGTATTGTGCACACCATATTAGCCTACGGTCGTGAGGTCTTCGCAGTCCAGCAGCTAGACACAGACTAAACGAATTTCTCGCCATTTTTTTTCCCCATGCCTCCCTCTTTAATTGCGTCAAGGGAGGGGGAGGGGGCACTGTCAGCAGTGCTCTCTGGTGGTCTCTGGACCTCAAGGTGAACACACTGGATGGAGCTGCTGTCTAGTGCTCATTCAGTGGGAACTCAAATTGTTTAAATAAACAATATACCACACTGTATGCAAAATAAAGACTTCTGTCCATCCTATGCAGCAGCCCAGCACAGACTGAGTCCTTTTGCCACGAATTTCCATGTGGGCTGGGGCAGTGAGTGTGGGGGGAGAGGGCAGGGGGGAGGGGAGGGCTTGTGGAGTTAGGTTAGTGGAAGTAGTCCAGTTGACCTATTTTCCTGTCAAAATTTGAATTTCCCACCACGATGCCAGTGAGATTTTGCCACATCTATGGCCGCCATCTTGGATCCGCCATCTTGAATAAATTTGGCAACAGTGCAGGGAGAAGCGATACAGTCTTTGCTCTACTACTATAGTAGTGCCTGTATTGTTCATAAGTATGATCAAAAGTTGTCACATGCATGTCTGAAGGAGCTTTGCACCCTACTTATGAACAATATGGGCACTGCAATATCGGATTTATCTGCCCACACTGGGAAAGCGACTTTCAGTTAAAGAATGTCTCCCCTGTACAGGAATGTGTATAATGGATATACGAGTGCAGGTTGTAGACACAAGGATCATAACATAAGGAAGTTTGGCCCTGGCCATGAGGTGTGTTCGGATACCCTAATTGTAAGGCAACTGCTCGCAATAAGCGGGAAATTCTGGTTCAGGGCCCTGTCCAGTACAAGTATTTATCGTCCTCATTCCATTATATACTTAGTTGTAGTTCATAGTCAACTTCTAAGACATAGGGACATATGGCCGAAAAAGTGTTCCAAGGATGGTACACCCACTTGAAGTGAAGATAAAAGGTCTTTGACAGTGACCCCAGTATCAGTACAGCTTGAATAATTTTGGGTTCATAAACATTTTATTCGATCTGTTATTACTTCTATGTGGTAATTTCATGTACTGACGCGTTGAATGACCTTGGAGATTTGCTCCTACGGAACTTGACATGTAAAAAAAAAAAAAAAAATTTACCGGGCTGGTGGCCTGTCAGTATGGAGTAAAACAGGCGCCTGTGTGGAACATTCTTCATGGCAAGTGCATCTACCCGTACACCTGTACCACTTCCAAACGTGCAGACCCTATTACCTATGGACTTTCCTCCATGTCAGCAGCGGTTTTGTCGATGGTGTGTTGCACAGGCTAACATGTTGCTGGAATTTCTTTCATCCTTTTCACAGATGAGGCTACCTTTATGGGGGGACAGCGTTGTTAACCATCACGGTATTCACCTGTGGGTTACAGAGCATGCAGACCCCATCGTGAAACTAGGCATGCTTCCACAACGCCTAATAGGCGTAGGTCTATCACAAAAGGTGTGAGAGAAAGGTAATGACAGTTTTTATTTTTTTCAATCAACGGTATTGTCCTCTTCAAAGTAGTTCCCTTTCGGCAGCTATGCACTGGCGGAGTCGTTGGTCCTGGTCTTGGTAGGTGCACTGAAAGACTTCAGCTTGTAGGTCCTTCAACATGTCGCTCACATTCTTTCAGTGCTGTACAGACTCGCAAAACGACGTCCTTTTAAGACTTTTTCAATTTCTGGAAAAGAAAAGAGTTAAAAGAGCTCAGATCACGTGAACAGGAGGTTTGTGTAACAACAGGTATGTCTTTTGAGGTCAAAAATCCCGTGATGGAAGTGGTCGTGTGACAGGGGGCGTTATCATGATGCAGCATCCACTTGTCTACAGTGTCTGGTCTCACTCGAGTCAACGTTTTCATGAGTCTTTCAAGGACATATTTTTAAAACACTTGTTTGACAGATTGTCCTAGAGGAAGAAATTCGATATGATGTCACAAGAGCAGGTACACGTTCGGCGTTTCCGTCGGTTTCTGAAGTTGAAGGTCCTCCTGAGCGAGGTTAACCTTCCCCGTGTTCTCGGCCTCCAAAAATGATATGTGCCAGCGAAAAACTTGTGCTCTTGAAAAGAAATGTACCCCATGGACGTGCATCAACTTTTCAAAGGTCACATTCGCGGATTCCACAAGTTTAACGTTAAACTCGATGGCGTAACATTGATCTAAACTTCCGCTGTTCCATTTTCATAACACACAACAAAAACACAACTTCACTGATGGTGCTCTCAAAAATTACGTGGTGGCTCTACAGAGCTGAAACTCGGACTGAGCTGATGGAAGGGATGAAGGGAATACAAGTAGACCAACACAGCATTGCCAGATTGCTCCCTGTATTGTCAGTCTCATTAAATTTCTCACACACCTCGTATCTGCATGTCCTGTGTGTAAACGTCCCTCTGCTGCTGGAAGACGTGCCCTTGGTGCTACGAAGGGTAAGGTGGCTACTATATGCTTGTGCTCCAGGTTACTGCTGTCTTGAGTATACAGCTGGAACTATTACAGACAGGACGTTCTCACTTACGTAGTGTGTAAAGCACTCTGCCTTCAGGCCACGAGTGGCCTACCGGGACCATCCGACCGCCGAGTCATCCTCAGTGGAGGATGTGGATAGGAGAGGCGTGGGTTCATCACATCGCTCTCCCGGTTGTTATGTTGGTATTCTTGACCGAAGCCGCTACTAATCTGTCGAGTAGCTCCTCAATTGGCATCACGAGGCTGAGTGCACCCCGAAAAATGGCAACAGCGCATGATGGCCTGGATGGTCACCCATCCAAGTGCAGACCACACCCGACAGCGCTTAACTTCGGTGATCTCACGGGAACTGGTGTGTCCACTGTGGCAACTTACGTAGTGTGTGCGGTCAATAAATGAAAACTACACTGTCACATATGTTTTATTTCCACCTTCAAATAGTTGCACCTAGTTTGCCCCCATTTACCAAAGTTTCCTTGTATTTCTAAGACTGCGACTGAATGCAAAAATTCCTGACAGTCAAGACATTGCATGTTATCCTGAATGGAGAGTCATGTGAAGATACTGCACCAATATATGGTATGCCTATGCCGAGTGTAAAAGGACCGCTGTCGAGCATAGTATATATTAATGATTTCTTTTTGAGTCATTAGTCTTCTAATTGGTTTGATGCGGCCCGCTGCGAGTTCCTTTCCTGTGCCAACCTCTTCATCGCAGAGAAGCACTTCCAACCTATGTGCTCAATTATTTGCTAGATGTTTTCCAATCTCTCTCATCCTTTACAGTTTTTGCCCTTTATAACTCGCTCTAGTGCAACGGAAGTCATTCCCTGATGTCTTATTAGATGTCCTGTTTCCTGACCCTTCTCCTTGGCAGTGTTTCCCACATACTCCTTTCCAGTTCTGCGCAGAACCTCCTCATTCCTTACTTTATCAGTCCAACTAATTTTCAACATTTGTCTGTAGCTCCACATCTCAAATGCTTCGATTCTGTTCTGTTCTGGTTTTCCGACAGTCCATATTTCACTATCATACAAAGCCATGCTCCAAACGACCATTCTCAGAAATTTCTTCCGCAAATCAAGGCCTATGTTTGATACTAATAGACTTTTCTTGGGGAATCCCCTTTTTTCAGCGCTAATCTGTTTTTGATGTCCTCCTTGCTCTGTTATTGGTTATTTTGCTGCCTAGGTAGCACAATTCCTTAACTTTATCTATTTAGTGACCATCAATCCTGATGTTCTCGCTGTTCTCGTTTCTACTACTTCTCATTACTTCCGTATTTCTTCCTCTCAATCCATATTCTGTACTCATTAAACTGTTCACTCCATTTAGTAGATCATGTAATTCTTCTTCAGTTTCACTCAGGATAGCAATGTCATCAGCAAATCGTGTCACTGATATCCTTTCACCTTGAATTTTGATTCCACGCCTGAACCCTTTTTTTATTTCTATCATTGCTTATTCTATGTACAAATTGAACAACAGGAGCGAAAGACTACATCCCTGTCTTACAACATTTTTAATCTGAGCACTTCATTCTTTGTCATCCACTCTTATTATTCTCCATTGGTTCTTGTATTTATTGTATATTATCCATCTCTCCTTGTAGTTTATTCCTATTTCTCTCGGAATTTCGAACATCTTGCACCATTTTACATATCGAACGCTTTTTCTAGGTCGACAAATCCTATGATTATATCTTCATTCTTCTGTAGTCTTGCTTCCATTATCAACCGTAACTCCAGAATTGCCTATCTGGTGCCTTTACCTTTTCCTAAAGCCAAACTGATCGTTATCTAACACATCCTCAATTTCTTTTCCAATCTTCTGTATATTATCTTGCCAGCAACTTGGATGCATGAACTGTTAAGCTTATTGTGCGATAATTCTCGTACTTGTCAGCTTTGCAGTCATTGGAATTGTGTGCACGATATTTTTCCGAAAGTCAGATGATACGTCGCCAGACTCATACATTCTACACACCAACGTGAATAGTCGTTTTGTTGCCACTTCCCCAGTAATTTTAAAATTTTTGAAGGAATGTTATGTATCTTATCTATCCCTCCTGCCTTATTTGACCTCCAGTCCTACGAAGGTCTAAAATTCTGATTCTTCTGTTACATCAGACATATCTTCCCCCTCTTATAGGCTTTCAGTGTACTTCATCCACCTATCCACACTCTCCTCTGCATTTAACAGTGGAATTTCCGTTGCAGTTGTACCACCCTTGCTTTTAATTTCACATAATGTTGTTTTGACTTTCCTATAGGCTGAGTCAGTCATTCCGAGAATCATTTCTTTTTGCATTTCTTCACTTTTTCTTGCAGCCATTTCTTGTTAACTTCCCTGCACTTCCTTTTTATTTCATTTCTCAGCGACTTGTATTCCTGTGTTCCTGAATTTCCCTGAACATTTTTGTAATTCCTTCTTTCTGCGATCAACTGTATATTTCTTGTGGTGCCCATGGTTTCTTCGCAGTTACCTTCCTTGTACCTATGTTTTCTTTTAGAACTTCTGTGTTTGCCATTTTTAGAGATGTCCATTCCTTTTCAAATGTATTGCCTACTAAGGTATTCCCTATTTCTGTACCTCTATCCGTACAGAACTTCAAGTGTATCCCGTCTTTCCTTAGTACTTCCGTATCCCACTTCTTTGCTTATTGTTTCTTCCTGACTAATTTCTTAAACTTTAGCCTACTCTACATTACTACTAGGTTGTGATCTGAGTCAATTTATACTCCTGGGTACGCCTTACAACCCGGCAACTGATTTCGGAATCTCTTTCTAACCATGATGTTGGTTGTTTTTGGGGAAGGAGACCAGACGGCGAGGTCATCGGTCTCATCGGATTAGGGAAGGATGGGGAAGGAAGTCGTCCGTGCCCTTTCAGAGGAACCATCCCGGCATTTGCCTGGAGTGATTCAGGGAAATCACGGAAAACGTAAATCAGGACGGCCGGACGCGGGATTGAACCGTCGTCCTCCCGAATGCGAGTCCAGTGTCTAACCACTGCGCCACCTCGCTCGGTAAACCATGATGTAATGTAACTGATATCTTCCCTTGTCATCCGGCCTTTTCCAATTATACCTCCTCCTCTTGTGGTTATTGATCAGAGTATTCACCGTTACTAGCTGAAATTTATTACAGAACTCAATTAGTCTTTCTCTTCTCTCACTCATTTTTGCAGTCCCCTTCCGGAGATCCTAGTGGGAGACTAGTCCTTAATCTATTGCCAATGGAGAGATCATCATGATACTTTTTCAGTTACAGGGCACATGTCCTGTGGATACATGTTAAGTGTCTTTAATGCAGTGGTTTCCATTGCCTTCTGCACCCTCATGCCGATGCTCGTTGCTGTTAGCGGCAGTTTACCGCCCCAAGGACAAGAGAGTGCCCTGCACCTCTGTCTGCTCCTCCTACATCTTTGACAAGGCCGTTAGCAGAATGAGGGTGACATCTTATGCCGGACGTCTTCGGCCGCCAATGCTGATTATTAATCAGAATTTAAGGGGTAGCGGTTTTTGAACCTAGGGCCGAGGACGTATTGATTACTGATCGAAGTCGCTATCCAAGTCTCACACGTGCACCATGCAACTTAATGACTTACCTAGTAGTATTTTTTGAAATCTCAGGCGCTTCGTGCATGATATAATTCTACATCTACATCACTACTCTGCAATTCACACTTAAGTGGCTGACAGAGAGTTGCTCAAACAACTTTTAGACCATTTCTCTAGCGTTCCACTCTCTAACAGCATGTGGAAAGAATGATCATTTAAATTTTTCTTCACGAGTTCTGGTTTCTAGTATTTTATTACGATGATCGTTTCTTCATACGTAGGTTGGCCACAAAAAAATTTCCGTATTCAGAGGAGAAAATTGGTGTCAAATGATCTCGGGGCGACGCAAAACGCCTATGTTTTAATGATTGTCACCTCAACTCTCTTATTATATCCATGACACTATCTCCACAATTTCGCAATAACTCACAACGAGTTGCCCTTCTTTCGACTTTTTCGATGTCCTCCGCCAGTCCTATTTGATACGGATCTCACAGCACTCAGCAGTACTCCAGTAGAGGGCGGACAAACGTAGTGTAGGTAGACCTGTTGCATTTCCTTTCTGCCAAAAGATCGCATTCTTTTGTTCGCTTACCCCACAACATTATGTGTGCGATCATTCCAATTTAGCCGGCCGAAGTGGCCGTGCGGTTCTAGGCGCTGCAGTCTGGAACCGCGAGACCGCTACGGTCGCAGGTTCGAATCCTGCCTCGGGCATGGATGTGTGTGCTGTCTTTAGGTTAGTTAGGTTTAACTAGTTCTAAGTTCTAGGGGACTAATGACCTCAGAAGTTGAGTCCCATAGTGCTCAGAGCCATTTGAACCATTCCAATTTAAGTTGTTTGTAATTTTAATTTCTAGGTATTTAGTTCAGCTGACAGCCTGTAGATTTATCGTGTAACCGAAAATTTGAAGGTTTCTTTTCGTTCTCATGTGGATGACTTACAGCTTTTCCCTATTCAGAGACAATATTCATCTTTCAGATGATGCAGATAGCGTGACTAAGTAATTTTGTAATTGATTTTTATCTTCTGATGACTTTACTAAACAGCAAATGACAGCATCATCTGCAAACAATATAAGAGGGCATCTCAGATTGTCTCCTAAGTCGCTTATATAGATTAGAAACACCAGAGGGCCTATAAAGCATCCACGTTTAGTGGCGTCAGAATGGTCAATGTCTATGGGCCATCTGGTTTGGGTCGCTGAGTTGAAAGTTTCACCTTCTTTTCAGAGACAGTCACGCCTCTTTTTCATTGATGATGGGAGGCGATTTAAACAGCACAAAGGCACCCAAAGACCAACTACCAAGTCACTCTCCATGCGCAGCGCTAGTGACAATTTTCCTGCACTTTTTAGCAATGTGGATTCTTACAAGGGAACCTCCCCATCGCAACCCCCTCAGATTTAGTTATAAGTTGGCACAGTGGATAGGCCTTGAAAAACTGAACACAGATCATTCGAGAAAACAGGAAGAAGTTGTGTGGAACTATGAAAAAATAAGCAAAATATACAAACTGATTAGTCCATGTGTAAGATATGCAACATCAAGGATAACCTGTGCTGAGAAGTGCCGTGGTCCCGTGGTTAGCGTGAGCAACTGCGGAGTAAGAGGTCCTGGGTTCAAACCTCCCCTCATCTGAAAATGTTTCTTCCTTTATTTTCGCAAAGTTATGATACGTCCTTTCTTTCATTGACGTCTCTGTTCACTGTAATAAGTTTAGTGTGTATGTTTTGCAACCGCACCGCAAACATACAGTTCGGAAAACATTCATTGACCTTGTTATTGAAGTCGCGAGCTATATTTGCTGGATTCATATTGCCCACGGAATACGTCTCACGTATTTAATGCACTCCCGTCCAAAGTAGCGAACAGTCAACTGCCAGCCAGGGAGCCTCGTTAGCAGGAATACTCCTCTTCCGTGCGCTGTTGTCGACTGACGTCGTGTGTTTCGATGTTTCGCAGTTATCTCGCATCGGACGGACGGAGGGCCAGATAATAATTGTCTGAAAATAAACTCTTCCCTCGAGGGTAGATTTGAACCAAGGACCTCTTGAACCGCAGCTGCTCACGCTGACCACCGGACCACGACGCTCCTGAGCTCACTTCCTCCTTGATGTTGCCTATCTTGCACAGGGACTACTCAGTTTGTATATTTTGCTATTTTTTTCATAGTTCCACACAACTTCTTCGTGTTTTCTCGATTGATCTGTGTTCAGTTTTTCAAGGCCTATCCACTGTGCCAACTTATAACTAAATCTGAGGCGGGTGCGATGGGGAGGTTCCCTTGTTAGTAGCAAGTTCATGGGGATCATCCTGGGTTTACACATTTCACTAGCCACTCTTCAAGCCACATCGATCGTGTTTACTTATCCCATGATATTGTCAGTGGGGTACAGGCTGCTGAAGTCTGGCTCATTGCGTTCTCTGACCATTACACATACATCCGCCCCACCAATCTCTGCGGTCAAGGGTGTGGCGCGGCCGTGGACCGTGGATACTGAACACGATCCGTCTTATTTCAATCGACTGCTGGCAGCTCATTGAGACCACGTGGACAGCTTGTCGTCGGCGCTGTGATGACCATCGGTCTGCCCTGTCTTGGTGGGTGCTCTGTGCAAAGCCTGCCCTCTGCAAGGCCTTGATTGGTTCTGGAAGCCCACATCTCTCTCTCGCCGCCTCCTTGAAGTAGCTATGGTCAGTGCGCGCACACACTATGGGCTAGTGCAGGAGTGTCCAGCTATGTATCATGTCATAGTGGAACGGCGCCACTGTCGGAAGACATTGATTAATGTTCTTGCGACAGATGATGGGCGGCGTTTTGATACCCAACTGCATATAGGGTTTGCCCTCCATGCACATTATGTTATGCTGTACTCTGAACAGTGTCACCATTCTGCCAACATCACAACGCTTTCCAGACTATCCTTTCTCTCTGTTCCTGTGGATGCAAGCATGAAGTCCATCTTGCTATCGAGGCGGATTCTACAAACACGTCGCCTGGCACTGACGGCTTCCCAATGGAGTTTTAACGGACATTTCGTTCCCTTCTGGCGCCAGTGTGGAAGGAAATTTGTCAGGACCTTACGTCACCTTTCGGACCGATACCAGACAGTTTTCTTGATGGTTTTTGTTGTGGCTTGGCAAGACAGCCAAGCCACTATGAGGAAGCCGAAAGGCACGCGTTAAAGCTCACGCAGGCTGGCGTGAGGTCTGGAACAGGACAAGGTAATTAATATAGCCAATAACGTACGTAGCTGCTGGAATACTTAACTTTAATCCACAATTGGTGAACATCGCTCGTGATGGTACATGTTTTACAGCATCAGTAGTAACTGGTAATGGCGCCTTGCTAGGTCGTAGCAAATGACGTAGCTGAAGGCTATGCTAACTATCGTCTCGGCAAATGAGAGCGTAATTTGTCAGTGAACCATCGCTACCAAAGTCGGCTGTACAACTGGGGCGAGTGCTAGGAAGTCTCTCTAGACCTACCGTGTGGCGGCGCTCGGTCTGCAATCACTGATAGTGGCGACATGCGGGTCCGACGTATACTAACGGACCGCGGCCGATTTAAAGGCTACCACCTAGCAAGTGTTGTGTCTGCCGGTGACACCACAGTTTTCTCATCTCAGCTTTTGACTTCTGCCAGGCGTTCGATAGGGTCGATCACGAATCCCTGGGAGGGGTGCTCCGCAGTATGGGACACCGTTATACTACCGCTGACGTCGTAATGCGTCTCCTTCGTGGAACTACGTCTCGTGTACTCTACAATGGCCGTCTCACTCCTCCCATTTCGATCTGTCGATCTGCGCGTCAGGCTGCCCACTCTCTACACTGTTGTATGCTTTCGCCACAGAACTATTGCTCCACGGCCCCCGTCCTTGCCCCTCTGGGATGTCTCTCGGTGACCATGTATTTAGCTGTAAAGCTTATTCAGACGATACCGTCATTGTTCTTCGCAGCGGTGCTGAGGGCAGGGTGTCAAACTGGCGTGGGTTACCACCTACAGCGAAGTCTGTGGTAGCTGCCTTAATGTCCATGGCTGTAGGTATAAGACTTCCTGCGTACAGCGGTGCTCCTTTGCGTGTAGCTGATTTTATTCGATTTCGCAAATGAGATGTGTTGCACAGTTGCTCTCAAATACCGACGCCTACTTTCCCAACTACGAGCTGGGTTCTTAGATGACCTTTTACGAGCAATCGATCTTCTGCAACGGACACAATATGTAAATTTATATTTGGCATCACGTGTCCCCCATATGGCACAGACATTTCCCGTTCCACCTTCCATGGCCCGCAGCATGCTAGTGGCATTGGGTTCATTTATTTAACATGGCTTGATGTTCAGGATACGGTATGAGACCCTCATTCTCCCACGGTGCAGGCGAAGTTTAGGTCTGTATCAAGTGCCTGACAGAGCGATAGCCCTTTTTATTGGCTCTTACATAGCGTTGTGGCACCGTTGCTCTACGTGCTTTATCAGCCTATTGCTGGAGGCCCTTGTACCACTTTCTCTCTCAGCTCCTATTCCACCGCCCTTCTTTTACTCCCGCCACTTTTTCCTCGACCTGAGCTACGTCCATACTGCACTAATGTCAGCGCACTTGTCACCCACGAAGGCGATCTATAGCTTTCTTCAGCAGCACATGTTACCGAATGTGGTTCAGGGAAAGCATTGGTTCAGGGGAAGCTTCCCCAATTCGACTGGCGTGCCGTTTCGCGATCGGTGTGCGCTCCTTATCTTAACACTGTCGTCAAATCTGCATGCTACCTTACTGGGAAGCAAGTATGCCAGTCACGCATTCATGAGCTTCACTTCACAGACACCCCGTTGTGTGTCGCCTGTGATGTTTTGGACACAGACGAGCGTGGCGTGGTGTGCAGATTGGCAAGAGGTGTCTGCCACACCAATAATCAAACACCCATGCGACTCCTCATCACATGCCTATCCAACTGCTCCTCTTTCCGCATTGGTACTTCCCAGAAGGGAAGACGAACTCTGTAAGCGGATTTGTAAACACGCAGCTAATTACTTATTTGCTGATGGTGGGAAAAGTATCCTTGATTTTTGGCAGTTCCTTAATGAACGTCATTGTGCAGTTGTCCACAATCCAAATTACAAACAAGTTTTCTCTAATTACCTTTGCAGTCCAGAATGAGAGTCACTCTACAGTGGAGTGGGCGCTGATATGAAACTTCCTGGCAGATAAAAACTGCGTGCTGGGCTTTGATACGAACTCGGTACCTTCGCCTTTCGCAGGCAAGTGTTCTACCAACAAAACTACCCAACCACGACTCACGATCGGTCCTCAGTACATCGTCTCCTTGCAGAGACATGGCTTAGCCACAGCCTGGGGGATGTTTCCAGAATGAGATTTTCACTTTGCAGCGGAATGTGCACTGATATGAAACTTCCTGGTAGTTTAAAACTGAGAGCCACACCCAGACTCTAACTTGGGACCTTTGCCTTTCGCGTCCTCACAGCTTCAGTTCTGCCAGTACCTCGTCTTCTACCTTCCAAACTTCATGGAAGCTCTTCTGTGAACTTGCAGAGCTAGCTCTCCTGGAAGAAAGGAAGTTTTAATCTGCGAGGAAGTTTCATACCTTTGCAGTGTCTTCCTTAATCCCCCCCCCCCCTCCCCCTCCAGAGCTGGAGTGATTCCTGTCATGCAGAGTTGATCCCCACCTCTTCCACACTTATAACCGATATATTCTCTGGTCATCAGAATGTTCTTCTTGGAAGAATTATACATCCATAGTATCAATAAGTCGGATGTCTTGCTGCTCCCTTCCGCTTGCGACTCCGGTTTCCTGTTATTCTCAGTGTTATTGCTGTTAATTTAAAAATAAATAAGTGAATCATTTATACTCATTGGAGTTCTACTCCACGTTCCCTATGCTTTCCTTGGTTCCTGGAGAGTACGAATGGGACATGGTGCCTCGGGTTGCGACCTCTGCCCATTTTTTCCCCGCCTCTCTCACTTTGGGCGTAGGAAGACTCCTATATAAAAGAAGCCCAGTCAGTAGTGTGTTTGAAAGTCATACGGCCTATCTGTTTTAAAAATTGATGTTGTATGGTCTCACTTTGGATTTTTAATTGTTTTAAAAATTATGACAACTTTTAAATAAATGCCTACGGTACCATCCTCACGTGATAGGCATCACTGGATGTGTATATGGAGGCGTATGTGATCAGCCCATAGCTCTCACGGCTGTTATTGTTTCTTGTGACTGGAGTCAGTATCCCTCAATCAAGTAGCTTTACTTCTATCATTACCAGCCAGTAGAGCCAGTCCACTAATCAACGAGGCCACTGGGCAGTAGTTATGACATTACGTCAAACACCTCAGCCAGACATGTTTGTGTCACTGGGGTCATGGGAAGAGCGTAGCACAGCTAGGGCTGCAACACAGTGCGACCAAGAGAGAAGTAACATCTTATAACTCTGAGCACCTGCGTGCAACCAAAAGGTCACATGTTGTAAGTATGACTGCACCAAGAACCAACGCTTGATGTGGAGCCAGGAGCAAGCCGGGGAATGTGGAAAGATGCACTCATCCCCCCCCCCCCCCCTCACTCAATCCCACAGTACATCAAAAGCGTTGCAGTGAGTGCATAAATAATCGAGCCTAGATGCTCAGAGTATTAAAGTCTGCCGCCATTCTGTCTGCATCTTGAATTGGAGAGAACGATGCTCTGCTGAGTTTCAGAGAAACTGCGACTAACCCTTTGGTGATGAAGGTATGCTGGCTGGCTGTCTACTTATCAACTTGTCAAGTTCCAGCTCAAGGCATGCCACAGTCGTGGCGTAAAGCTGCTGAACTTGGAAACTTCACTACTGCAATAAGCTGGTGTGAGGCCAGCATATGCTCTCTGAGGGACTTCGGTTGATGGAATTCATGCTGCCTACATTCCCTTAGGGAAGACATGCCCTCGTGGCTTCGTAGTCAACTAGACGTCGTCAGTACCACGTGGTCGTTTTCAAGCTGGTCACTGGGGCCATTGCTGCTTGGCATCGAACGTCTAGTGCTGGGTACCACACCAAAGTGCACAAAATGGGGACCACAAGTATGCCCATCGCTGCATAGCCAGCTGAACGCCAGATCCTCTGAGAAGATGTCGCTCATTTCCATGTGGGGGCCCTGCTGACATCAGCACATTGCACAACCGGTAGCATTTGCACATGCCCTGACGGCCTAGAGGAAATTTGTGATGCTGTACATTCTCCTGGGTAGAAACACTTGTTAATGCTACCTCTGTTTCACTGTGCACCCTGGAGGACAGATGCTAAGGGCACTCTCTTGCCCTTCGGTTGGAAAACGGCGCCCAAAAGTGGAAGAATCAGCAACAATCAACGACATGATGATGCAGAAGGCAATGGAAACCACTGCATTAAAGACACACATGTGGCCTGTAATTGAAAAAGTGTCATGATGATCTCCCTACTGACAAATGAAGATTAAAGGACCAGAAATCTTTGACTTCTTTTCATTTCACTTCACTAACCCAAAATATACCTAGATAGAACATTAGCATTTCCGTTTTCAGATTTTCTAGCTTCCCTAACACGTTCAGACTTCTGACAGTCCGTGCACCGACTCGTAGAATATTATCCTTTCGTTGGTTATTCGATCATGGTGACCTCTACCACTGGTAGTCCCGCTCCAAAGATCCGAATCGGGGACTTGTCCATAACTGTGTGTGTGTGTAATAGTTTGAACCATGTCTGCCACCTCCAGTAGATACTCAGGTCTAGATGGTGGTTGATGTGATTAATTTCGTATTGAAACGTCAGATGTGTACTATGTTCATAGGACCTGAAAGGATATATTGTGATAGATTACAAAAATTGTTAATGATCTGTTTATTACATTATGATAAAAACCTTAATATAATGTACAACGAAATGTTGTTCAAGAATTACAAAAAATGGTTCAAATGGTTCTGAGCACTATGCGACTTAACTTCTGAGGTCATCAGTCGCCTAGAACTTAGAACTAATTAAACCTAACTAACCTAAGGACATCACACACATCCATGCCCGAGGCAGGATTCGAACCTGCGACCGTAGCGGTCGCTCGGTTCCAGACTGTAGCGCCTAGAACCGCACGGCCACTCCGGATGGCTCAAGAATTACAAATAAATTATCAAAAGATAATGTGCATAGGGTATGCCATAATAGTTTATGGTGGATACTCGTAACTCAAGTGTCAACCAAGGCATTGATGCAAATAAGAGGTATTTTTAAAGGAATGATATGTTTTATTTTAACAATTTTCGAAACATTTTGAAAAGACAAGTACTGTGATATCAAGACAATGAAATTCTTCAGAAAATAATCTGACAAATGTGCTAAATTGAGAGGCAAAGTGCTCAGAATCCTCTACAGCATTGTAAACACCACCAAGCGAGGCTGTTGTGCAAGGCACCATCATCATGTGCTGCAAGATGAGAAATGTTTACTTCACAAAAGCGGCTTACCAGGCTTCTCCATCTTGGCGGAGAATGATTTCAAGAAGAACAATGAGATGTGGTCATACTGTCATTGGTGAACATGCAGAGCTCTAAGAGTACTACAGCTTTCTGACAAATGTTATGACCACAAACATAAAGTGGTGTTGACCAGACGATGGAATTCTGCCCTGTGCAAGCAACAAGTACATATGGACCGAATGGTTGTGACTAACAAGCCTGACAAATGAATGGCTCTGAGCACTATGGGACTTAACATCTATGGTCATCAGTCCCCTAGAACTTAGAACTACTTAAACCTAACTAACCTAAGGACAGCACACAACACCCAGTCATCACGAGGCAGAGAAAATCCCTGACCCCGCCGGGAATCGAACCCGGGAACCCGTGCGTGGGAAGCGAGAACGCTACCGCACGACCGCGAGCTGCGGACTAACAAGCCTGACATAGCATGTTAGCCAGATAAAAGGTCATGCCTGTCAATCAACATCTTAGTCTAGGTGACTGAATCTATAACGTTTAGGTGGCTCAGAATAAACTGAAATACGAGGATCTGACTTTCGAGTTCAGTGGAATTTGGAATATGAAACCTGATCATATCATTATACTTTGTGCTCTGCTATCAACACTACGTAATCTGAAGAGCACTCATCTGTTTCCTAGGATTTACTAAACACAGTCAAATAAAAATTATTGTTCAGAAATAGCGTAAAATATTGTGTGAAGTACTGTAAAACTCTGAGTTACCAGAGATACTCCTGAGGAAGCTGGACGTAACCTGGGCAACTCCTACAATGCAATCTCTGTTGTTAAAATAAAAAAGAACAATTATTGTTTTTACTATGGTTGTAATTATTCATCTTACAAAAAGCTTTTGAAAAGCACTAAGAAAGTGTATTGTTTGATTTTAAAACACTAGTTACTTCAATATTTCAGTTCATACAGTAACTATGAAACTAAGCACACAGTTGTTCAGATGTAGCATTGTCCTTGAATATTTATAGTTATGCGCTTGCATTGATGAGTGTAGTGGGGCATCTACGCCGCATTTCTTGCTTTTTCGCTGACTATGCTCTAGCGATGAAGGTAAGAGATAGTGAGCGCATATGTGTTGCAAGCAAACAGCTGTAGCATACAGGCACGGTGACGTTACTGTTAAGTATTTTAATGTGGTTTCCAACACTGTAAAGCATCTGACTTATTTCACAAAAGTGCTCTTTTATAATGTCTGATAAATAGAATGTGAGAGATATATACATGCACCAATGTGATACTGCCAGATCGACAATGTGAAATATGTTCGTAATATGATCACACAGAGAAAGTGTGTCCAACTGGGTCGGGTCTGAATTAGACATTAAGATTTTCGTAACAAAAAATAGAACCTTTCATACATATCACAGAATATTCCGGGCTTATACCTACAGTAATGGTCAGTCAATAGTCTGCTGTGACCACTAGTAAATCAATGTGCATGCAACTGTGTGAAGTGTAGGTGAGTACTTTGCATAAAGCACTTTAAAAATATGTGCAAGTGTGTTCGTAAAATGAAGAATGTTATGTAGCATGCTGTGCACCTATGGAGTGTAGTCAAATCGCAGGTGCTGTGCAGAAGAGGAGTTGCACGTTGCTGTAATCTGACTCGACGCAAAAGTGAGTGACATTCACGAACACTAATGTATTTGTTTGAGTGGCCATTTTCCGCAGCAGCTGTTAAAATCAGTTGTTATTGGTTTTTCCGCCTTAAGCTTACTGAAATTTAACTGAAGAGAATTTTAGACCAGACGCGTTTCGCTTGTATTTATAAAACATGTTCTGTGCTTATTCTGAAAATTGGATATATAAGTTTGTATATTTTTCGTTGTTTTAGATTAAAAACAGGGTTTTGTCTATAAGGTTGGAGCGCAAATTACTTACAGTGTTGCAGCCTGTTATTTACACATTCTGTATTTGTGTTATTTACACTTCACCTCGCTTTTGCAGATCAAACTGAAGTTATGTGTGTTCTCACTCAGCACAAGAAAAAGTGCAAAGGGAAAAAATTGCCGAGTGTGCATGTGAAACGTAGTCTTTCGATATCAACTGCTGCTAATGAAAGGGAGTAAGCAGTGGTTTGAAGAATGTGTAAAGAAGAGGCTGGAACACTGTAAGTAATTTCCACTGTAACTTTATAAACAAAACGCTGTTTTTAATGTAAAGCAACTAAAAATGTACAAACATATGTATACAATTTGCAGAATGAACACAGAAGATGTTTTATAAATAAGAGTAAAAGGCGTCTGGAGTAAAATTCTCTTTGATCAAATTGCAGTAAGCTTAAGTCGGAAAAACCAATAACAAATGATTTTACCGATCTCTGAATGATGTTATCACCCTCTAGACTATCTGTAGGTCCACATGAGATTGAGGCACACGGTCCACATACCGCCCAAGTGAGGACAGGAAATGCTGAACTCGTGCATTTGTAAACGGTTATAGGCGCTTCAGTCTGGAACCGCGCGACGGCTACGGTCGCAGATTCGAATCCTGCCTCGGGCAGGAATGTGTGTGGTGTCCTTAGGTTAGTTAGGTTTAAGTAGTTCTAAGTTCTAGGGGACTGATGACCGCATCAGTTAAGTCCCATAGTGCTCAGAGCCATTTGAACCATTTTTTGTAAACGGTTAGGGAACATACACGACTATATAGCATTACAATCCCTCTTCGTACTCTAATTTGGCGAAACCTCGTTTCGGTATTTTGAACAGTTCAGGAAATGCAAGGGTTCTTCATACTCATCCTGTTCATACGTTCAGTTTTAGACGGCAAGCTAGGAAGCTACTGGTACATTATCCCGTGGAACAAAAGAAACACGATAGCCGGTGAGTGGGTGTGCTGTGATGGAGTAAGGAATCTGCTCCAGCTGCTGCCTGGTGGAGCCGGGTCGGATGCGGAACCTGCGCAGCACTGCAGCCAGCGCAACCCGCATCTCCAGGTCGGCGAAGCGCGCGCCCACGCACTTGCGAGGTCCTGTGCCAAACGGCAGGTAGCTGCCCGGCTGCCTGCTGGTCGCGCTGCCTCCGGGCAGGAAGCGGCCGGGGTCGAACAGGTCGGGCTCAGGGAACAGGTCTGGTCGGCGGTGCATCAGCAGGAACGACACAAGCACGCAGCAGCCCCTCGGCGCCAAGTAACGACCATCGCACAGCGGCGTGTCCTCGGTCACCAGGTGCGCAATGTTGGGGGCTGTCGGAAACAGCCGCAGCGACTCCTGCAACAGCCGTACACGCACATGTGAACCGTATCGTATTGTAAGGAATTTCCTGAACAGATCTTGCACGGGACGCTGAAGTCCAGCACACAATATGTATCCCATAATTGATCTTATTCGTGTAACTCATTTGTCGAAACTACATCAGTGCTACACATGTACAGAACCTGGGCAAAGTATATGGTAACACCCAAACTCAGGACACTACTATGGATTATACGATGTAGGGAAACATCTTGAAGTCGTCTCAGAATGGATCATACAGGTCCTTTACGGTTTCCGAGGGCATCATATACCACTCTTCCTGTAAAATAGGGGCCAGTTCAGGTAATGATGATGGAGGTGGATAGTGACCATACACCCTCCTCTTCAAAGCAGTTCACAAAGGCTCGATAACATTGAGATCTGGTGACTGTGCTGGCCAGGTGGGATGTTACCATTAATCCTCGTGCTCACGAAACCAGTGCTGAACGATGCCAGCTTCGTGAACAGAGGCCCTACAGCCTTGGTACAACACTTCACCTTTGAGGAACAAGCGTTCTGCCATAGGATGGACCTGATACGCCAAAGTGGTCACATAACATGTGGCAATAATGCGACCTTGCAGAGTAGCTGTGAAGCCCATTGTATACCACAATACAGCTGCCCAAACCATCACTAAACCCCAGAAACGTTTCACTTCTGAGATGTATACTTGGCCAGAAAGGTTTAAACAGCGTGAAACAAGACCCATCTGAGCAAATTATTTTCTTCCAGCACCCCATAGTGCAGATTTTATAGGTTTGGCCCCACGTTTTCCTGTTAAGGGTATCTCCATCAGTGATGAGCAGTACAGTACAGCTGCCCAAACCATCACTGAACTCCACAAACGTTTCACTTCTGAGGTGCATATTTGGCCAGAAAGGTTTAAACAGCGTGAAACAAGACCCATCCGACCAAATTATTTTCTTCCAGCACCCCATAGTCCAGATTTTATAGGTTTGGCCCCACGTTTTCCTATTAAGGGTATCTGCATCACTGATGAGTGGTTTTGGAACTCCAGCTCACTCTACAATTCCCTGCTTGTGGAGCTTCCTCCATGTTGTTTTGGCACTGACAGGGTTAGCCAGTGTGATGTTCCACTCTGCAGTGACTTTCGCAGCTGTTATCCCACTACTATTCTTCAATGACAGTCTGTCACGATCACTCAACCCACACTTTCGTCCACATTATGACATAGTGGATCAGGGTTTTCTGCTTTCCCTGTACACAGTTTAAATTTTCCGTAAGTTATCTCCTGAAACACCAAACATTTCGGCTCCCTGGGTTTTGGGTGCACTTACCATGAAAGCATCAACAATTACCCCACCCTCGAATTCAGTTAGCTTTGATATAACTGACTCACAGCTACACATAACACTGTTCTGACCACGACTGACAATTGCAGTATGTTGAGCACATTGCATAGGTGCTTTTCATACTGAAATTCAGCAGTTTAGTCAGTAGGCCTCTACAGCATCTTCGTTTATGCTGAAGCATACATTTTCGTGGTGTTTCCATGTTTTCGTTCAAACACTGCATGTTGCGATTAGTACACTGAGGTATGAATTAGTCTTGCAACACACTTGTAGATTTGAGCAGGAGAAAATTACACTTTGAGACGTGGCATAAGCCCCCTCTCATATTTCTATCTTACTCTGAGTAATTCGATTTGGGGAAGGACAGCCGAGTATGGTCATTACAAGGGTAGTATTGAGAACTCAGAAGATATGAATATTTTCCTCTCTAAATGCACACAGAGAAAAGTTGCTATTCCTTCACACGTGGACTTCCCACGTAGCGTCTCTCGTCACCCGGGTGGTCCGGTGACAGGTGGGTTCTGCTGATCTTGAAAGGGTTCTGCCGGCGGGTGTGAGGGAGTCGAGTGGATGCTGTCCAGACGCCGACATTGTCATAAGAGCGGGGGCGACACGCCCACAGGGGCCTGAAGGAGCACGGCTGGGGCTACAGATTCCATTACTTCGCAGAAACTTAGTAAAAACACTTTCTGACGGGCTACCAGCAAGGTGTGGGAATGACTTGTGTTACCAGGCAGTCTTGGCGGGCAAATTCCCGCGTTTTCTGCAAAATCATAACTGTGATTGGCTTGCTCAGGGGATAGCTCCGTGACGTAGCAAAATCGGCGCAGAAATTGGCGCTAAGTATCTCCATTGGTGGAATAGTAGCGCTTCGGCAATAGAGTGGAATTTTCCGCTGGTTTTCGATTTGCTGATTGGAACGTTTTAACCATGGCCACTGTTGTGGGGGCGGGAATGTTCTGTGTTCGGCTTGCATGGGTGCTCTTGAGAAAGTCGCCTCTCGCCTTTCGGTCAGAGTAGGTTACAAGACTGAGCTCTCGCTGCTCTGGACAGCCTGCCTTCCGTTGGCTGTCTAATATACTTTCATTTAATTGTAACTGTTTGACGAATTTGCTGAAGTTCCGACTTCAGCGTAACTTTCCAAGTACAGTTGGCAATTGAGCGTTCTGCGTACAAGCGACCTATGTTGTCCTTCTTGAACAGTTTTGGCTAAAGTTGACTATCAGAGTTACCGTGTGACTTCGCTTGTTAAAATCAACAATCACTGTACTGTCTGTGATTGTGTAGCGAGCCTTCTTCGTCTCCCTCAGAGACGCATTTGTGTTGCTAGGAAGTGTTTAGTCTGGAACAACCAGACCAGGATAATTTGTTTTGGGCTATACTCGCGACATTATCATCACCACGACGGGACGCCGAAGCAACCAGGCATCGCCTCCGGTATGCCAGCCAGATTGTGTCCTTACAGTTAAGAAGACAGATTGGTAATGTATGTCTGCAGCACCGACAAATTAGGGAATTTTGCTACGTGACAATCAGAGCTCAGCAGAACGCACCTGTTCCCGTCTTTCCTAACGTGGTTCTGTCTTGGGTGTTCATTGTCTGAGTTGTCACTACTGTAGCAGCAATTAATGTTGGGTTGGCTGGGTGTTTCTGTTAAGATTTGAGTTGCAAGGAATTGGCTCCACATACCACTTGGTCGTAAATGTCACAATCTAGTTTATGCTACAGCATCTTTGTTTATGTTGAAGCATACATGTTCATGATGTTTCCATATTTTCGTTCAAACAAGCACTGCATATTGTGATTAGTACACTGAGGCATGAATTAGTCTTGTAACACACTTGTAGGTTTGAACAGGAGAAAATTACATTTTTAAATTAAATGTTGATTGCATCTCTATAGACCGCATAACAAACACAAAATTTGTGGCAATGCATATTGATTTTTAGTTTAAGTGATGTGAACATGCAAAGATATTGTCCTCGCAAATTTAATGTGATCAGCATGTTTTGTACGTAGAGTCCTGTCATCAGTGTGTGATGGCCAATGTTGTTTAGTTACATACTCTTCATATGTACACTCGCTTCTTAGTTTTGAATACTTTTCTTGAGCACTAGGGTGCAAAATCTGAACAAAAACTTTTAATTGAGCTCATTGCAAACATATGTTTCAAAACACTGGGAATTTTGAATACACCATGTGAGAACGTTTGCCAATCAGCCATGCACATCAAAAGTAACATTGATCATTACTGTCTATGATACAAGTTCTGCAAGATTTGGACTGAATTTACATTTACCATAAAAAAGTAAATAAGACTCAAAACACCATTTCGAACTAAGAAATCAAAGAAATTACTAAAACAAATTTATTTAAAAAGGCAGTCAGAAGTACCTTCACAATTTAGTCATATTTCATAAAAATTACCTATTAAGCAAAACATTCTATCATACTATGCAGCGAAGGATTACGTATCTTACATGGAGTAGCTGCTTGGTAAAAAAAAGTAGGACAAATAAATACTACAAAACATCCATCATTTCACATAACATTTTCACACTATATTTTTCCTTCTTTTTTATCTTTTCTGGAAGAACTTAGTCCCAAAGCTAAGCAACGTATGACACTAAAACTTCGTTTTCTTTCTAAACTCAACATCTCACTGTTAATAGAGGCATGCTCACTCAGTCTTTCAGACTAGCAAATAAGAAGTCGAAGAAAACAGAAAGGAAACCAAACACAGTCGCTATAGCCTTGACATCGACTAACGGCGTGTGTAGTGTCACATTATGAAACAACATGCGTATAGTGTGTGTAGCGTGTGACTGGGGATCAGAAATGAATGAACGGTGCAGAACTATACTTTGACAATATTGTAATGATCTAATAGTGAAAGGTTGCCAGCCGAGAAAAGAAGAATCATGTAAATATGAATATTAGTTGTAAGCCGTTAACAGTGCAAGCCGCTTTCGTCAGTACATTAAGAGGTCATACGAGTCAAAAAACCGCTGATTGGGAATTAGAGGTAAAAAGCGATGCAGTCATGTCCCATATATAAGCAAACAGCTCAAGATGCCGTACATAGAAGACCTGAAACGTCAAGCAAGGCAGAGTTCCAGAGATCAGCAGCAGCAGAGTTCCACACTGGCAAGAGTTCCAGATCGAGCAGCCTCGGATGACGAAGAGCCAGCAGCAAATTCTACGTAGGTGAGCATTATCTTTAGTTTAGCTTGTACACCAAGGACACCTTGCTTGCCTGAACATACCTCTGAACTAGGGCTATTGGTTTCCATCGTACATTTGTCTACATGTACCTATGTTTATACGTGACTTTCTTTGCAGCGAGTACTTGAACCTAAGGATCCGATTGGAGCAATAGAATCTGACACTTCCATGGTCCGTGATCTGTAGCACCATATGTTGGTGTGTATTCCCGACTCTTGACAAGGTTATTGGCTATGGTGGATACTTTTTGATTAACTTGAGATTGTAGTAGGCCTCATCTGTGTTTTTATAAACTACCGTCTGTGCTCTTCTGCATTTTTATTGCAGACACACGAAGAAGCAATAAAAAACAGAACAGGAAGCCAAGCCAGAATCTCACTTCCTTTCATCACCATGTGCATCTTTAACACTATTAACGATACGGCCTATATAACTTATATAACTTCTCTGTTTTTTTCCACAATGTGACTTCTGTATCACCAAGCTGGTTCGTGTAACATCTGTGTAAATGTTTTATTCGTTATTTATGACCATTTATGTAACCGTAATAATCTAAGGATGTGTTTTCAAAAGTATTATGGTGTAAAAGAATGGAAATGTTGAATCTTTACTTGCCATACTGGCTCATGAATAGAGCTGTCGCTTCGTAATCATGTACGAGGGCAGTTCAATAAGTAATGCAACACATTTTTTTCTGAAACAGGGGTTGTTTTATTCAGCATTGAAATACCCCAGGTTATTCTCCAATCTTTTAGTTACACAATACTATTTTTCAACGTAATCTCCATTCAATGCTACGGCCTTACGCCACCTTGAAATGAGGGCCTGTATGCCTGCACGGTACCATTCCACTGGTCGATGTCGGAGCCAACGTCGTACTGCATCAATAACTTCTTCATCATCCGCGTAGTGCCTCCCACGGATTGCGTCCTTCATTGGGCCAAACATATGGAAATCCGACGATGCGAGATCGGGGCTGTAGGGTGCATGAGGAAGAACAGTCCACTGAAGTTTTGTGAGCTCCTCTCGGGTGCGAAGACTTGTGTGAGGTCTTGCGTTGTCATGAAGAAGGAGAAGTTCGTTCATATTTTTGTGCCTACGAACATGCTGAAGTCGTTTCTTCAATTTCTGAAGAGTAGCACAATACACTTCAGAGTTGATCGTTTGACCATGGGGAAGCACATCGAACAGAATAACCCCTTCAGCGTCCCAGAAGACTGTAACCATGACTTTACCGGCTGAGGGTATGGCTTTAAACTTTTTCTTGGTAGGGGAGTGGGTGTGGCGCCACTCCATTGATTGCCGTTTTGTTTCAGGTTCGAAGTGATGAACCCATGTTTGATCGCCTGTAACAATCTTTGACAAGAAATTGTCACCCTCAGCCACATGACGAGCAAGCAATTCCGCACAGATGGTTCTCCTTTGCTCTTTATGGTGTTCGGATAGACAACGAGGGACCCAGCGGGAACAAACCTTTGAATATCCCAACTGGTGAACAATTGTGACAGCACTACCAACAGAGATGTCAAGTTGAGCATTGAGTTGTTTGATGGTGATCCGTCGATCATCTCGAACGAGTGTGTTCGCACGCTCCACCATTGCAGGAGTCACAGCTGTGCACGGCCGGCCCGCACGCGGGAGATCAGACAGTCTTGCTTGACCTTGCGGCGATGATGACACACGGTTTGCCCAACGACTCAACGTGCTTTTGTCCACTGCCAAATCACCGTAGACATTCTGCAAGCGCCTATGAATATCTGAGTTGCCCTGGTTTTCCGCCAAAAGAAACTCGATCACTGCCTGTTGCTTGCAACGCACATCCGTTACAGACGCCATTTTAACAGCTCCGTACAGCGCTGCCACCTGTCGGAAGTCAATGAAACTATACAAGACGAAGCGGGAATGTTTGAAAATATTCCACAAGAAATTTCCGGTTTTTTCAACCAAAATTGGTCGAGAAAAAAAATGTGTTGCTTTACTTATTGAACTGCCCTCGTAGAACACGGAGGGAAGCCCCTCTGCAAAGACACTGGCTTGGCAGGAACAGAAAAGGTGGACCTGGCGGTCGAATTGCAAATTTCTTTTGCGATAAGAGTCAGTCGGTGGCTAGCAGGTAAAGTATTCCCATCTCTTGAACTGAACAAGGCAAGAAGAACTGCAAGATTATACACTATGAGATCAAAAGTATCCGGACACCTAGCTGAAAATAACTTACAAGTTCGTGGCACCCTCCATCGGTAATTCTGGAATTCAATATGATGTTGCCCTACCCTTAGCTTTAATGAAAGCTTCCACTCTCGCAGGCATACGGTCAGTCAGGTGGTGGAACATTTCTTGGGGAATTGTAACCGATTCTTCACGAAGTGCTTCACTGAGGAGAGGTATCGATGTCGGTCAGTGAGGACTGGCACGAAGTCGGCGCTCAAAAATATCCCCAAGGTGTTCTATAGGATTCAGATCAGCCCTCTGTGCAGGCCAGTTTATTACAGGGATGTTATCATCGTGTAACCACTCCACCATTGGCATTATGAACAGGTGCTCGATCGTGTTGAAAGAGGCAATCGACATCCTAGAATTGCTCTTCATCAATGGGAAGCAAGAAAAAAGTGCTTCAAACAACAATGTAGGTTTGTGCTGTGATAGTGCCACTTAAAAAAAAAAAACAAGCAGTGCAAGCCCAGTCCATGAAAAACACGACCACACCATAACACCACCGCCTCCGAATTTCACTGTTGGCACTACACACGCTGGCAGATGTTCACCGGGCATTCACCATACCCACACCCGGCCATTGGATCGTCTCATTATGTACCGTGATTCGTCACTCCACGCAACGTTTTTCCACTGCTCAGTCGTCCAATGTTTACGCTCCACCAAGCGAGGCCTCGTTTGGTATTTCCTGGCGTGATGTTTGGCTTATGAGCAGCCGCTCGAACGTGAAATGCAACCTTTCTCACCTCCTGCCTGTCATAGTACTTGCAGCAGATCCTGATGCAGTCTGGAATTCCTGTGTGATGTTCTGGATAGATGACTGCCTATTACAAATTAAGACCGTCTTCAACTGTCGACGGTCTCTGTCAGTCAACAGACGAGATCGGCCTGTACGCTTTTGTGCTGTACGTGTCCCTTCACGTTTCCACCTCTTTATCACATCGGAAGCAGTGGACCTAGGCGTGTTGAGGAGTGTGAAAATCTCGCGTACAGACACATGACACAAGTGACGCCTTATCATCTGACCACGTTCGAAGTCCGTGAGATCCGCGGGGGGCCCCATTCCGCTCTCTCACTATGTCTAATGACTACTGAGGTCGCTGATATGGAATATCTGGCAGCAGGTGGCAGCACAGTGCACCTAATATGAGAAACGTATGTGATAGGGGGGGGTGTCCGGATACGTTTGATCATAGAGCGTATAATACAGCTTCAGATGTGGATGTAATTTGGCTTATTATTCATGGCATACTCTTGCTAAAAAGAGAATTTCCAGAGCTAGTTAAACAGCAAGAGCCACAGATACTTTTGCCGCCTTTTATGGACGGTAAAGAAGACCGAATTTGCCATTATCTTCATCTCCAGTTGAGTATTAGGTAATTGTATGGTCTATTTATGCGGTTTCTTTTTCAATTTTAAGTTTGTGCCCTATACCTTTGTGTTTATCAGTCATATTTTATCATTAGTCGTTTACCTAGACAGGGTCGTATACCAAGTGCTACCATATTCCCGATTATCCTATTTTATTGAGCTGAAAAGCCATTTCATTAAACTTTCACTACAGTTAATAAACTCTGTGGAGTAGCAGATTTCATTATTATTCACTGAGCATGATTCTTAAAGGACTCCACGTATTTTTCATACAAAAATAATTAAAGTTTCAGCATAGTTCAGCTCCCTGGATAAATTTATAATATTCAGCTAAAAATTGATCTTATTGAAATCTCTGTACAGTATTACTGTTGCATGCAAAAACGGCGGTGGTCATGAATAGATACTGCCTAGTAGACTTTGAGGGGCCAACATAAGAATTAATTATTGTGCAGATGTACAGGTGTTTTTTTTCTCATATTGTATTGTGAATAAAATATTCAGCTTTGATGTAAATCCTGGGGCACATTAGTTTCTGGTCCTCATTGCTAATTGTTGAGCCAGATGTAAGTTTCATATTACAATTACAGCATTAATGAAGTGCACATGTCAGCTAGCTGACTTTTGTGTGCTGTAATGAGAAACGGGCTCAACTATACTAGATCCAGGTACCACATGTTCTATTTGAGCTAACTAGATAAGGAAGAAAATGCGCCTTCAGAATGCAAATAGTAACAGGAATAGAGAATATAATTATCTGACAGCCATTTCAAGGACTTCTTTTTTCGAATAATTAAGCTGATAAAAGAACCTCTTGTCCAAACTTATGTTGCTCCACAATTACTAATTATTTATCTATAATAATGAGATGCTTTCTTCCTTAATATGCAGAAAGTAAGTGTTATTGAGAGCCAGTTGCTGCAAAAAAGGGTAATATTCCTTCTGTGTCGTTCATGAGAAACTAATTCTACCTTGCTTGATAAATTGCGGCAGTGCTTAGTATCTTATCTGCAAAAAGTATGGTCAATCCCAATAGTAAACTTTTTCATGAACAGAGATAGTATTTGGTACAACTTTGCCTAATTAGGCTGGAGACCATTTCTTTTCAAGTAATTACAGTTTATCTGATAACTAATGGATCACTGGTTCGATTCCCGTTTGTTCTGCTATTACTCCCTTTCAGTAGAAATCTTCAGAGAAACAAAATCAGTCGGATACCTTTCCATTACGCATGATCATGATCAAATAAGTATACATTCCCAGGAATAACATTGTCGGTGGTTGGCAGTTCAGTAGTAGCTGATAGTGTTGTACGCATCCTAACATCCCAGACTTTCTGTACTGTCTCCAGTGACAGAGACTTGATAAATCTCAGTGTGACCCCGTCGTCGTTTCACTTCTGTACACAGCCGCTCGTGCACTAAGAAACGAGTGGCCAAAAATTCCGCGTCACCTCTGGTCTGAGAGTGAGGTTCTAGGAAATTATGTTGCGGTTCATACAGGCTTACAATATTATTAAACAACTTCTTTGAAAAAGCGCATGTGTATAGGCATAAGGCGAGTGAGGTAACACTGTTTTAAGCAGACTGACCTTGTATGCGGGAAGGTAGAGGCTACATTTTTCATTTGGCCATCCTTATTTAGGATTTTCATGGACTTCCTAAATTACTTCAGGCAAATTCTGGTGAAGATCCTACTATAAGGACACAGCAGACTATATGTCCCATCCATGCCAAACTAGCACTGCAAGTAGGTAATGTCTGTATCCATGAATCATGTTATTTTTGCTGGTCTTAAATTTTAATATCAATTCTTGTAAAAGTGATCCACGGATAAACGAAATTACTACAAATGCTAATACTACGATACTGTAAATCACACTACTTATTTGTTACTAAACAGTGGAGATGCCTCATTTAAGCTGCAGTCTAAGTCTATTGTCAGAGTAACTTAAATAAGACAGTCTACGCATCAGTAAATAATAATTTGAAGTTTGAAAAGTTGCTTTATTTAAACAACTGTTCTAACTGCTGCTCGAACAGATGGCAGTTACGTGTAGACGATAGCCTTCTATTGTTAACAGTCGACATTCGATGTTGTTTGATTGGACTAATACAATTAACATCACGTAGTAATGTCTAATTGTTCTCATAAGTGAGTTAAACGCCTATGTGTTTCTTTAGAAAGACGGGAAAATTAATAAAATATTTTACACTAAGCTAATTGTGCATGTCTTTTGCTTAGTAAAATTACAGCTCATAGGGGTAAATTTTCTTCAGTTATCACTGGTGTCCGTTATTAGGTTGTAGAATTTGGCAACTTTAGTCGTACCAAACTTATCGACTTGTACTCTTTTGCTTATTAATATTTTCTTTAAATTATAAAGTTGATAGTCAGTCAAAAGAACTTGTGTCGACGGGATTACCGTCTCCTGAAACTCTAAAACTTACAGAAGAAATGAAATAAAACAGGAAGCAAAGAGACGCCCAGAACTAGTACGTAAAACGGATTGTAGTCGTAGTGGTACAAGCACATGGAATGAAGGCAATAATACGAAGGGAGTAAGCCAGGGCTGTAAGCCATCTACTACGTTATTCAGTCGGAACGTAGAGCATGCACTAAAATAAACCAAGGAGATATTTGGAAAAGAATTAAGGATCAGGGCAAATATGTAAAAACTTTAAGGTTTGCTGGTAACGGATAACATGGATCACACCGCCAACCAGTTGCTTGTTAACAATCTACTCAAACCTTTACTTAGGTTTCGACAGATATAAACCTATCTCCTCAGAAGATGTAATGACACCTAAAAAAGTATACATTGTAGCCAGTACATGGAAGTTATATGTGCAGCAAAAAGGAACATCAAAATTATATAAAATAAACTTACGTGTTACACAATGTGTGAAAAGAGAAACGAAGTCACACGGCTTAATCAACGGTAAAATGATCCACATAAATGTTATAGCATAGGGTTTCGTCATAAGTAAAAATGATCCATGTACAATCTAAGGCTACATTCTAGCGTCTATAAAGTAAGGTCTAATAATCGTCCTTGTTTCTATAAAGGGCAGACAGGAAGAACTGTCAAAGTTAGAGTTAAAGAACATTTATTGGGTAAAGAGGACGGTAGCGTTCATAGGTCAACTTATGACGAATATCTCGTACAATGTGTACAATCCCCTATGAATCTGGAAGACGTGGTTCTTCTGTGTAGGGAGGAGAAGGGTTTTAGATTGCACTTGCTGGAGGAACTGCAAATTTTTAAGCACAATTTCAGTTATAAGGATTTTATTCAATCAATGATCGATTTCAGCTTAAAAACAAACTTTTTCGATTGGATTCGGCTTGTTCCTAAATTGACATAGCAACTATAATGGCTCTTCCGCACTGTTTCAACATTTTTTTTTTCAAATACGTAATCTGTCATTATCCTACTTTTTGTTCACAATTTGCATAGGTTTATATCCTTTTTTGTAATTTTTGTTACATTTCTGTTTCTGTAACATTATTTTAATGTGCACTGAACAGCCAAAGAAAGTGGGACACCTGCCTAAAATCGTGTAGGGCTCCCGAGAGCACGCAGAAGTGCCGCAACACGACGTGGTATGGAGTTTACTAATGTCTGAAGTAGTGCTGGAGGGAACTGACACCATGAATCCCGCAGGGCTGTCCATAAATCCGTAAGAATACCATGGCGTGGAGATCTCTTCTGAACAGCACGTTGGAATGCATCACACATATGCTCAGTGTCATGTCTTGGGAGTTTGGTGGCCAGAGAAAGTGCTTAAACTCCGAAGAGTGTTCCTGGAGCCACTCTGTAGCAATTCTGGACATGTGGGGTGTCGCATTGCCCTGCTGGAATTGCCCAAGTCCGTTGGAATGCACAGTGGACATGAATGGGTGCAGGTGAACAGACTGGATGATTACCTCTAAGAGTCGTTTCTATACGTGTCAGGGGTCCCATCTTACTCCCACTGCACACGCCCTGCACCATTACAGAGCCTCCACCAGCTTGAACAGTCCCCTGCTGACATGTAGTGTCTACGAATACATGAGGCTGTCTTCATACCCGTACACGTCCATCCTCTCGATACAATTCAAAACGAGACTAGTCCGACCAACATGTTTTCAGTCATAAACAGTCCACTGTCGGTGTTGACGGGCACAGGCCAGGCGTAAAGCTTTGTGTCGTGCAGTCATCAAGGGTACAAGAGTGGGCCTTCGAGTCAAGAAAGGCCATATCGATGATGTTTCGTTGAATGGTTTGCAAGCTGAGACTTGTTGATGGCCCACTACTGAAATCTGCAGCAGTTTGCGGAAGGGTTGCTCTTCTGCCACGATGAAGGATTCTCTTTAGTCGTCGTTGGCCCCCATTGGTTCAAATGGCTCTGAGCACTATGGGACTTAACATCTATGGTCATCAATCCCCTACAACTTAGAACTACTTAAACCTAACTAACCTAAGGACATCACACAACACCCAGTCATCACGAGGCAGAGAAAGGCCCCCATTCTCGCAGGATTTCTTCCCTTTTGCAGCGATGTCGGAGATTTAATGTTTTACCGGATTCCTGATATTCACGGTACACTCGTGAAATGGTCGTATGGTAAAATCCACACTTCATCGCTACCTCGGATATGCTGTGTCCCATAGCTCGTTCGCCGACTATAACACCACGATGAAGACCACTTAAATCTTGATAATTTGCCATTGTAGTAGCAGTAACAGTTCTAACAACTGCCCCAGACACTTGTTATCCTATACAGGCGTTGCCGACCGCAGCGCTGTATTCTGCCTGTTCAGATTTCTCTGTATTTCAATACGCATTTCTCTACAGTTTGCTAGGCGCTCCAGTGTAATTTTATTGACATGTAAGGCGAATGCCACCGCTTCTTATGTGAGCTCCACCTAGGCGTAAGATTCGTGCTGGCTTGTTGCTTCTGGCCTATTAGTTGTCTGTTTGTGTGTATGGTGCACGATGCATTTTTACTGTTGACTACGCCATATGACTTCATTTCTCTTTTCACACAATATGTCGCACGTCGTTTTATTTTATATTTCCATTGCATGTAGTCCGCAGCTCGTGGTCTGCGGTAGCGTTCTCTCTTCGTGCGCACGGGGTCCCGGGTTCGATTCCCGGCGGGATCAGGAATTTTTCCTGCCCCGAGATGACTGGATGTTGTTGTGTTGTCTTCATTCTCATCATTCGTCCCCATTACGGTCGGAGGAAGGCAATGGCAAACCCCCCCCCCCCCCCTACGACCTTGCCTAGTCGGCAGGTGCGGGTCTCCCGCATCGTCCCCTACGCTCCTCGGAGTATGGGACCTCATCATCATCATCATCGTATGTAATTTTCATGTTTCTTTTTGCTGCACGCTGTACTGGTTGAAAAACATCCTGTTTGTGGGGATGAGGGTTTAGATTTGTCGAAACCTAGCTAAAGTTTTGAATAAACGTTTGACATGCAACTGGTTCGCTGTATGACTACCCTTATATCCGTAATTCTACACTTGCTGACTACTGCCATGTTTAAGATTTTACCGAAAACAGTGTAAATCTGTCAGACAGCTCAGGGCGTGGTGCTGCCTGCGTGGTATCACAGTAAATGCCTGCAAAACGAAATAAAAGCTACAACTGCGTGCTATCCAGAGATGCTGTAGTATTCCATACCTTTACAATAGCGTCTATGACCGTGAGCCGGGAGAGATCGGCCGCAGTGGCTGGCCTGAGGTAGTCGCCTCCAGAGCCGAACACGTCGTCCAGCTGCCTCTGCGCCGCGTCCTGCCACTCTGGGTGCAGCCCGAGCAGCGCCAGTGTGAAGCCTATGGAGGCTGCCGTCGTCTCCACGCCGGCCACAATGAGGGTGCGTATCTGAAACAAAAAAAAAGGAGGCCACGGTTAGTGTTCTATCGGCTTCATAGGACAGGCAAGGGTGTGGGCGTCTCAATTTTCCAATGAACGAATTAGTTAAAAATTAAAAGCTCAGTGTATTCACTGTGTCGGGTATACTGGTGAGAAAAATAATGAGACTGACAGCACTGCGACCGAGCTGGTAACGCCCTGTGTGTAGACCTGTGTGTTCAGCCCTTCCAGATGCCCAGCAAGAGCTTCAGCTTCGTACTACCATTACGTGATTTTGAGAGCGCCATTATCGGAGCTGTGTTTTTGTTATGTGTTACGAAAATCGAACAGCAGAGCTTAGAAAAACGTTACGCTATCAAGTTTCGTGTTAAACTTGAGGAATCCGAGGGTGTGATTCTTGAAAAGTTGAAACAAGCCTATGGGGGATATGGAAGCACAAGTTTATAGCTGGTGGCACAAATCATTTTTGGAAGTTCGAGAAGACGTTGAAGACAATAAGGATGACGGGTGATATGTTACACACTTTCAGCGAACATCAAATTTTGACCGGATACTTGCATATGATAAAGGTTTGCGCCAAAATAGTGCCGAAAATCTTCACAACTGAACAGAAGGGCAATCGTAGAAACGTGTGTGTTGCTGTCCTTGAGAGGACTGCCAGTGACCACGAATGGTTCAAGAATGAAATTTTCACTCTACAGCGGAGTGTGCGCTGATATGAAACTCCCTGGCAGATTAAAAGTGTGTGCCGGACCGAGACTCGAACTCGGGACCTTTGCCTTTCTGGTGAAGTGCTCTACCAACTGAGCCAACCAAGCACGACTCACGCCGCCTCCTCACAGCTTTAATTCTGCCAGTACCTTGTCTCCTACCTTACAAACTTCACACAAGCTTTCCTGCGAACCTTGCAGAACTAGCACTCCTGGAAGAAAGGATATTGCGGAGACATGGCTTAGCCACAGCCTGGGTGTTGTTTCTAGAATGAAATTTTCACTCTACAGCGGAGTGTGCGCTGATATGAAACTTCCTGCCAGATTAAAATTGTGTGACGGACCGAGACTTGAACTCGGGACCTTTGCCTTTCGCGGGCGAGTGCTCTACCAACGAATAGTTCAGTCAGGTGATCACAAGTGATGAATCCTGGATTTATGAGTACGATCCTCAGACAAAGTGGCAGAGTGAAGAGTGACACACAGATATATCTCCTCAACCGGAAAAGGCTCGAATGAGCTGATCAAAGAGCAAACCAATGCTTGTTTGCTTTTTTGACATTAGGTGTGTCGTGCATAAAGAATCTGGTCCTCCAGGAAAAATTGTCAACATAGTGTTTTACAAAGATGTACTTTAAAGGCTCAGTAAGAAAGATTAATTGAGTGAGATCAGATATTGCAGACAAGTGGATGTTGTTTCATGACAACGCCCCATGGGACACGGCCACTTCTGTCACGGAATTTTTGACCTCATAAGGCGCTCCTGCAGCTCTACAGCCTGATCTGGGTCCTTGTGACTTTTGTATTTCCCCAGAATGTTTTGTAAAGAAATAGAGTAAATGATGATTTACATCTGTGTGATATTCTGTATAATGCAGGAGGCACAATACCTTATAATTTCGAAAAGACTCAAGAGAAAGGCAGAAAAGCACACATGCAAACATCACCAAACACATTCGTGTAAGCAAATGCACAAATGCACTTGAAAATACGAATACGTTCTCGAAACGCGTTGTGCAAAGCAGCGAAAAATGAGTAACATGTGCTGTTTTCATTATTTAAAACAGACATATGTCTATTAATTCCCATTATTACAAGGTAGTTCATCTTTCTCTATTTATGGACGTGATGTAAGACTTCATGTTGCACTTTATTGCTATGGCCTTCCTTAAGCAGACGATCTGCAAAATCTGAGTCTCCTTTCCTAAGTTTCCAACGGCTACGCTGTCACTTCAAGTGTATGCATATAGCCCTACCAGACTGACCAATTTAAAATTTGCCACAATTGCAAGCGATTTTGCATGTTACGCTCTTTTCCAAAGTTACCTTTGCGCAAAAAGTGACCAAAACTGTTGTACTCACAAAATCATGTTTCAAAGTTCGTGGATTTAAGCTTTGTGGCTACGTTCAGAGAGACTTTTCCTAATATGGAATTCCACATTACTTACTGAGTTCTAGGGATGGTGGATTGAGAACCGGGTGAAGAAGAATGCGCCTGTCTCTGTTTTCTGTGTGTCATGGAGTCCATCAAGGCAGGAGAGTAGCCACAGTTTGATGATATTCGTTTGATTGTATTTAATTCAATTTGTAAGTTGTCATCAATCATGGTGATGGATATCAGATGGTGTATAATTGATTGGAAGGCAGCATGTTTACGGTCACCGGGAGTTGGGAATTGGCAGGTATTGCAATGTATGTGACGGCGGTTTCCTATGGATCTTGAAAGTATGTAAATGATCGCTGATGTCCACAGATAGATTAAAATAATTTATGCAATTAACCCCAAATGCCAATGTGAGTTTTTTTATTGTTGTGTTTAGAATTTAGGTGCTTGAGGAATGTTTGAAGTTGTCTGGTAGTACCCGTTCGCAAGCTCAACACCTTATCGACGCGCTACACCAGTATCCAACCTTGGAAGGGAGTGTGTTATTTTCCAAGAAATGTTTTTCAAAACCCTCCAAGAAGATTTAAGCAAGGACAGGACTGAAGGGGAATTCCGTATCCAGACCGTCCAACTGTTTTTATATCTTGCCGTTGAAACAGAAATAATTCTGAGTTAGGCAATTGCTTGTAGCTAAAATTATTTCATCTGTGACAACTGGGTTAACACTTGATTTATCAGGTGCGATTCCATATGGAATGGATTTGCTCAGCGACTGTGTTTATTCGAAGTTGGGAAAATGTATAGCAGTCAGTTCCTAGTAATCTGTTGATTGCAGACCTACAATGCCAAAAAAAAAGTGGCAACGACAAGAAGAAGTTGTGCGACATAAAGGAAAGTTCGTAGGCTTGTTTCTAATTCTGAACGATGATGTCTACTCAGATTTCGTACCAGTTGCATAAGAAAATTTGGAAATTTGTGGTAAGATCTTATGGGACCAAACTGCTGACGTCATAAAAAAAATGGTTCATATGGCTCTGAGCACTATGGGACCTACCATTTGAGCTCATCAGTCCCCTACAACTTAGAACTACTTAACCCAACTAACCTAAGGACATCACACACATCCACTCCCGAGGCAGGATTCGAACCTGCGACCGTAGCAGTCGCGTGGTTCCGGACTGAAGCGCCTAGAACCGCTGGGCTGAGGTCATCAGTCCCTGAGCTTACACAATACTTAGTCCAACTGAAACTAACTTACGCTAAGGATAACACACACACACACACACACACACACACACACACACACACACGAAGAGGAATCGAACCTCCGGCGGGGGGAGCCGCGCGAACCGTGACAGAACGCCCAAGACCGTGCGGCTACCCCGCGCGGCCAGTTGAATAAGAGTGGCTTTAATAGCGCCACTACGAGGATGCAAATCAGGTTGGCTTTAAATCCGCACTGTATTGGCTGTGAGCGTTAGTTACATTTAAGACTGGACGTGTTGGTGAGTTGATGTTAGTCAAGAATGTCTTTAAGGTGAAAAGGATGCCTTTATCATCACTTCACTGAGTTTGAATGAGGTCGTTTAAGACGGCTACGAGAAGCTGCATATTCCTTCTGCGATATTGCAGAAAGACTTGGCAGGGGTGTAGCCACTGTACATGATTCCTTGGACGGTGGTCACGAGAACGTACAGACGCGAGAAGACCGTGCTCCGGACGGCCACATGGTAGTACTTACACCATCGTGTTCAGTGTATGACTCTGGCGCATCATACTGTATCTAAAGCAGTAATTTGAGCAGCAACAGGCACCACAGTGACACAATGAACTTTTACAAATCGGTTACCTCGAGGACAGTTCAGAGCCATACGCCCTGAAGCGTGCGCTCCACTGACGCCAAACCACCACCATTTATTATTATTTATTTATTTATTTATTGTTCCGTGGGACCAAATTAAGGAGAAGTCTCCATGGTCATGGAACGAGTCAGTACATGAAATTATAACACGATAGTAGAAACAGATAAAATGAAATATAAGAAACATATTCAGGCGACAATTCGTAAGTTTAAATAAAGAAAATCAACAATGTAACACTGGAATTTGCTTAATTTTTCAGCTCTTCCAGGAGATCCTCGACAGAATAGAAGGAGTGAGCCATGAGGAAACTCTTCAGTTTCGACTTAAAAGTGTTTGGGCTACTGCTAAGATTTTTGAGTTCTTGTGGTAGCTTATTGAAAATGGATGCAGCAGAATACTGCACTCCTTTCTGAACAAGAGTCGAGGAAGTGCATTCCACACGCAGATTTGATTTCTGCCTAGTATTAACTGAGTGAAAGCTGCTAACTCTTGGGAATAAGCTAATATTGCTAACAACAAACGACATTAAAGAAAATATATACTGTGAGGGCAATGTCACAATTACCAGACTATTGAATAGGGGTCGACAGGAGGTTCTCGAACTTACACCACAAATAGCTCGAACACCCCGTTTTTGAGCCAAAAATACCCTTTTTGAATCAGAATTACCCCAAAAAATAATACCATACGACATAAGCGTATGAAAATATGCGAAGTAGACTACTTTTCGTGTTGAACTGTCACTTATTTCAGATACTGTTCTAATGGTGAATAAAGCAGCATTTAGTTTCTCAAGAAGATCCTGAACATGGGCGTTCCACAACAGCTTACTATCTATCCGAACGCCTAGGAACTTGAACTGTTCCATCTCGCTTATAATATGCCCATTCTGTCTGATCAAAATATCGGTTCTTGTTGAATTGTGAGTTAGAAACTATAAAAACTGAGTCTTACTGTGATTTAGCATCAAATTATTTTCCACAAGCCACGAACTTATTTCATGAACTACATTATCTGATACTGTTTCAATATTACAAGCAAGATCCTTCACCACCAAGCTGGTATCAACAGTAAACAGAAATATTTCTGAATCACCAGTAATACTAGAAGGCATATCATTTATATAAATAAGAAACAGCAGTGGCCCCAGCACTGACCCTTGGGGAACGCCCCTCTTAACAGTGCCCAATTGGGACAGAACTTCAGTGGTATCAAGCGAGAGTTCATTTCAGGACAGAGTCGAGATATGTTGTGTTTCCTGATGAAACCTATTTTGCCTTGGTGCTGTGTGTTGATTAGAAGGAGCCCAGCTGAGGACCTGCACCCAGCCAGTCTGCATCCTAGGCACACTGTACCTACACCTGGAGTGTGGATGTGATTTCGTATGACAGAAGGAGCACTCTCCTGGTGATCGCACGCCCCTTGACTGCAAAACTGCACGTCAGTTTGGTGATTCGACTAGTTGTGCTGCAATTCATGAACAGCATTCCAGGGAGTGTTTTCCAACAGGATAACGCTCGATCATATACGGCAGTTGTATCCCAAAACGCTCTATAGAGTGTCAACATACTGCCTTGGCTTTCTCGATCACCAAATCTGTCTGCAATCAAATGTATGTGGGACATCATCGGATGACAACTCCAGCGTCATCCACAAACTGCATTAACCTGCCTGTATTGACTGACCACGTGCAAATAGGCATGGAAATGCATCCCACTAACTGACATACGGCACCTGTACAACACAATAAATGCATGTTTGCATGCTTTCATTCAACATTCTGTCGGTTACATCGGTTATTAGTGTACATGCATTTCAGATTTGCAATGGCTTATCTCGTGCTTACATTAACCTGTGATCCTGCAATATTAATCACTTAAATATGTTACCTACACAAATGTACTTCCGAAATTTAATTAGTCCATGTTAATTATTTTTTGTATTGCGGCTTTTTTTCTTGACAATGTGGATTTCAACCACTGTGTAGCTACTATCAATGCTAAAGAAATAAGAATATATTACAATTACACACAAGCATGAATGGAAACATACTATAGTTCTATAGGCTTTGCAGAAGAATAGACGATAAAGTAACATACCACAAAGATTTAACTCAGATCGTTATCGCTTGCCCCTACAAACAGCCCCTACTATACTATCCATTTCAATAATTCAGCTCACACCAAGGCCGCTGTTTTCAATTATTACACGGATAACCTGAGTTATACTTGTAATTCTGTAATCTAAACTAATCTTACATCTCATTTTCCCTGAAATAATTCCTCTCGTCTTAGTCTTAAAACAAGCATTAACACTGACATCTTTGGAAAATGACAGACTCTGTAGATGTACTAGTTTAAAATCTTTTATCCTAAAAAAATTTCTCTGCTAAACATTCTTATCTTTGGACCTGATGATGGCAGAACATCCAGAAAGAGGTTTGTATAATAAATAGTAAATATTGTAGAATGGTAAGTAATGGCTCTAAGCACTGTGGGACTTAACTTATGAGACCATCAGTCCCCTAGAACTTAGAACTACTTAAACCTAACTAACCTAAGAACATCACACACATCCATGCCCGAGGCAGGATTCGAACAGTAGCGATCGCGCCTAGAACCGCTCGGGCACTCCGGCCGGCTATTGTAGAATATTATGTCAATGTTGTGGGCGTTTTCGGTCAGTTTAAAAAGATCACTCACCTTGACCGAAGGAAACCAGTAACCCAAACCATGGATGTGAATACCAAGCCAACTTTGTGTTTCAGCTGATTGCAAGATGTCAGAGGCATTCTACTACAGGAAGCCATAAAGGTATCAATTGTGGAAGTGGCAAACAGAAGTGGAAATCCGTCCACATATGAAGGGAAAGTTGGTGCGCAGTCCAATATAGATGTCACAACAGTTAACGAACATTCAGTCAGGAACATCCGAACCTGAAAATTGAAAGAGACTTCATCTTGAGTGAGCACAATGTCATAATCTTTTTAGTTGACTCCTGGAGAAATGAACTCAGAGATAACGCTGCACTAAATACATTAACAACACGATAAAACATAAGGGAAGCCGAGTGGTCATTTGAGGAGTATTTTCCGTTGTCAGTGCCTGGTGGAAGAATGTGACAATGTGGACACAAAAGCTCAAGAGCTCGTGACCGTAATACAAGAGGCCAAGAAATGTGGAATACCAGTCATAATACGAACAGGCTGGATTTCAAGAAGAGTCTTACAGAAATGCCACATCGCAGAAGACGGAGCTCGCAGACTGGGAAGATATAGAACTTAAGCGGCAATGTTAAGGCCACCTGCGGCAGGAAAGAATAGAGAGCTGGAGTCTATTCGTTGCACGGAACCTTCTTGAACCATGGGGTACGCCATATAAAATCGTCTGTCAAAAGATTAAGTCTCCGAGAATGTTACCAATTCTAGAACGAGCAGACGGCTGCACGACAGAAAACTGGCAACAACCTGCGTGATTACTGATGGACACACTCTTTCCAGATGACACGGCAGAAGATGAATTTGATGAACATCGAATTAAGGAACAAAAGTATGGAAGCATACTGTGGCGGCGGGATAGTTCGTCCTGTTTCGGAAGAGGAAGTGAGGGAAGGAATCCTGAAACCGAAAAGGAAGAAATCATCTTGTCCTAAAGACATCCCTGCTGATGTTCTATATGCCCTTCATACGCACATAAGTTTATATAAGTGCCGACTCTACAACGCACGTTTACTGCAGAGAAGAATACCGGGTAGACGAAAGCACACAATATTACCTAGAAAAACGGTGAAGACAAGATACTCTAGCTCCAAGTCCTACAGACCAATTTGTCTTCTCGGTACCTTAGAGAAAATTCTGGAGAAACTTCTACGTGTTGGACTTCAAGAGAAAAGATTTCTTCATGGAACTAACTGCCCACAATATGGTTTCAGAAGGGAAAAGTCAACAGAAGACTGTAAATGAGGCTGCAACAGTTGCAAAATACGCTCCGTACAAATTTGTTGTAGCCTTAATAATGGTCGTGGCCGACGCCGATGCCGACCTTCAGTGGCCAGCACTCAGGGATTTGAACTGCACACGAGCGCTGTACAACTGTTCTAACAACTACTGCCAAAACAGGAGCACCTCTGCCGTGACAAGGAGAAACCCTTACAAAATACGAGGGTTGTCCAGAATGTAAGTTCCGATCGGTCGCGAAATGGAAACCACTGGGAAAATCCTGTAAAGCTTTGCACAGATGTGTTGGACAGTGTCTCTAGTATGCCCGTAGATCGTGTCGCGTCGCTCTTTTCAGTTTTGTGTAAACAGTTAGCACGTAAAGATGCGTAGGGTTCAAATGGTTCAAATGGCTCTGAGCACTATGGGACTTAACTTCTGAGGTCATCAGTCCCCAAGAACTTAGAACTAATTAAACCTAACTGACCTAAGGACATCACATACATCCATGCCCGAGACAGGATTCGAACCTGCGACCGTAGCGGTCGCGCGGTTCCAGACTGTAGCACCTACAACTGCTCTGCCACCGCGGCCGGCTCTGTTTTTGAATACGCATGGCTATACCAGTTTCTTTGGCTCTTCAGTGTATATGACCATTTTTCACTAGATACTATCACTATTTCCAGCCGTTCAGAGACTTACGGAGACGTTTCCTGTTCCGAAATCCTTCTTCCTGTCACCCTCCCCCCTCGCCGCTTCCCCGCGCCTCCACAAAGGAAAAAAGACGCTAGTGGCCCTCAGCAATTTTTTTATGGTCTCCATCAATTAGATAAATGTAGGACATATCCGGTCTTTTATTGGCATTTTCCATAATTATACCAGCCACTCTGTTATTTTATTTATGTACTACATTCCCTTCATGATGCTCTTCGACATAGAAAAGTTGACGATTTTATGTCTTTGAGGGTGAAAGAAAGATTAGTTCAGATGGCAAATGATGGTTATTCATCTAAGGCGAGAGAGATTAAGTGCCATGTTCTGAGTATCTGAACACATGAATATACTTGTTTTAATTAGGGCTACAATATCCATCACCCCAAGTCCATCACTATCATCCCTTCTGCCTTCCTCGCCATCTTAACTTTGGTGTCACCTTCACCTAAATATCTTCATTAAAATCTAAAATTGTGTTCACCGAAATAACCTCCTCTAGTCAAATCACAAAATGAACTGAGAGGTACAAATGAAATCCATTAGAAGAAAACACTACAAATTATTTGTAAAATAACGAAGTTTTTAACTATCTTCAATTTTTAACTTTATTTCAAATACAATAAAGGGATGCGAGGTGTATCAAGTTTACAGTAGAGGGCAGTAACAGCAGAACGGCTCGGTAAGCAGAGTTCATTGACTTGGAACGCGGGCTGGTCACTGAAACACAACAAAACCGTCTGGCATTTCAGCTCTTCTAAAACTGCCGAGTCAGTTGTTGCTGCTGTGATCGGGAAGTAGAAACCTGAAGGAACAACCACATATAAGCGAAGACCAGGTAGACGTCTTGCGCTCTGAGGGTTACAAACTTCATTAAGTGGTGACAAATAAGAACTGATATTATAACAGTAGTGGACATAGGACTTTGTAGTAGGTTTAGTTTATATTAGTGGCAAAATTAGTTACGGTGATGGGAAGTGCTTGGCCCAAGTGCTACTACTCACTGCCTGGCAGCAAAACGTGGTAGATATGCTAATGTCTTAATGCAGAACCGACTTACACTAGAAAAAATTAATTCCAGTTTTGGCCACTGGGTCGAAAGCTGCCGCTGCACACAGTTTGTATGGTTGTATGACATTCACACTGTCCCTTGATAAGCTGTAACATGAGTGAACAGTATGGGTATCAATAAGACAGACCATATACTGTTAGTAAAACTGTTTTACATGGACAGCGGCAATTGCACTGCTGTGGTGAGAGAATATCGCGAACTGAAAGGTCTGAGGAGTGTCATCACGTCAAATGGCTTAAAAAATATTGTACTGAAATTCGGAAACATAGGTGAGCTTGGTGTGGCACCTGTAACAACAAGGCGTTCTATTCACGAGGTTGCTGTTGCTGTAACTGACCGTGCAGTATGTGGTCCGGATAGAGCTAGTGCTCATGCAGAGTCACGGGAATTGGCCTACCCATGGTCAACAGTGCGGAAAGTTTTGTGGTCTATTTTACACTGGTACTTGTACAAGATCCAGACGGTGCAACAATTGAAACCTCATGATATGCAACTACGTTTTGAATTTGCTCTTCGGTTCGTCGCACTTATCGAAGTTGATGACTTAGAGGTAGGACAATATTCTATGGAGTGACGAGGCATCTTCTGCATTATAGTGTGCAGTGAACATACAGGACTGCCTAATTTGGGACACCGATAAACTGCATATTGTGCACGAAGAGGCATTGCACTCATCGTTTGGGACTGTGTGTGGATTCACAAGCACCTTTATTATCGGTCTGTTCTTCGTTGAAGAGAATACACCCAGAGGTCCTGTCAGGTGTTCCGTGATGTCCGCACATTATCGAGACCTCCTTGTACGGTATGTGTTTTTTGCTTTGGGAGAGACCAACTGCATGGAAACCTCTGTTTTCATGCAACATGGGGCAACACCTTATGTCGCTCACCCAATGACAGATTTGCTAATGCAACCTTCCACGAACGTGTTACCTCCAGAGGTTCACCAGATGCAATATCAGTTGATACAAAAACATACGAATTTTGGCCCTGGGGATATCTAAAAACGCGTTTGCCAGTGACATGTTTAGTCTCTACCTGATCTACGGGGCAATATACACGAACCCGTAGTTCAGATTCCACTTGAATAGCTGCGAACAACTGCTAATCATGTCACTGCATGGATACAGCATCTCGTTAATGTCTCCAGTGCTCAAATTGAACAAATCGTGTTAGCAACTGTTAATAATAACATCGACTTTATGCCATCCTCACATGTTTGCCTTTTTCTGTCCATGTCCCATCCCTAATCCATTACATTTGGAAACTTTTCTATACGTCTTTCTTGCATTCACAGCGCCAGATTTGTACCTGGTGGTCAAAATGGGAACTAAGTATTTTTCCAGCTTCCGCATTAACGCATTAGAATATGTACCAAGTTTCGCTGCTGTACGACAGTTACTGCTGGCAATGGATCTCTGTGAGTGGCTGCACTTTTATTTGTAACAACCTGGTATTATGTTGGATGTAATGATGTACAGAAAAAATTGTTGGATGTACTAATTTGTGTAAGAATGAAGACACTCTGTATTTGAATAATAGGTAACAGGCATGCAGGCACTAATGTTATACATAGATTAATAATAATAGTAGTATGGACACTGTTGCGTTGGTCACTTAGTACTTACATTTGTAACATATCGTTCCTTTATGTACTGTGGGGTAGTCCGCATGGCAGCTAGAAACGCCAGAGCATCTGATGGTAGGGGGGCTCTGTCTACCGTGGAACAGATGAACTGGTCTTTTCATATGTTGACAGCGGTTTGCGTTTCAGGCTTACTAGGGTGGCCCAAGGCCTCGTGACTATCCCATGATGGCATGTCATTTGCAGCATATGTTGGAAATAAGCTAGCAAAACGTCGTGGCATGATACAAACTTTCCAGAGGAAAGGTATTAGCAAGAGTAAGAAATGACTCTTGAGAATGCCTTCGTTCCGTTTCTGAGGTAGGCTGCTTGGAAGGCCAAGTGTTAAAACAATTTACGTGGAGAATCAACGAGTTGATTTTCGCGTATGGTATGATGTAGATTCTCAGTGGCTGGACGTCAAGTATGTACATAAGCTATAATGTATGTGGTTCTCCCACATTCATGATAAACATTCTGCCCCAAGCCCGTCTTGGCAGCCGCGCGGTCAGCGAGACCCATTGCTAACCAAAGGGGTCCGAGTTCAGTTCCCAGCCATGCAGGGATTTTGACACTTCTGCGACTGGTTGTAGTGTCGCCCTTACGTTTTTATCGACATAACCGGCACTGTATGGGGGCTTTAGTAAGGCCAGTAAACTGAAAGGAAAAAAGAAAAAAAACATTGGCTTGTGGCGAAACGAGCGTTGTATCATTGTGAGAGATACAGCTAGGCGAGTGAGTGTGCCGTGACTTATCCCAGCGCCACGTCATTATAACGAGCCGGTGGTTAGCATAAAAAGGATTGCACCTTAAGCTAAGAGTGAAATTAGAAAGTAAAATAAATTTTCCAAACACTGTCAGTGAATGCTTCAGTATATTAATGTTAACACTGTGAAATCTCAGAATGATATAATGAATATCGTTCCCTAAATAAATTATTTTAAGAAGAAACCAAGCGGCGCTATATAATGAAGCTTATGCGTAATACACCACTGGCCATTAAAATTGCTACACCAAGAAGAAATGCAGATGATAAACGGGTATTCATTGGACAGATATGTTATACTAGAACTGACATGTGATTACATTTTTACGCAATTTGGGCGCATAGATCCTGAGAAATCAGAACCCAAAACAACCACCTCTGGCCCTAATAACGCCCTTGATACGCCTGGGCATTGAGTCAAACAGAGCTTGGATGCCGTGTACAGGTACAGCTGCCCATGCAGCTTCATCACGATACCACAGTTAATCAAGAGTAGTGACTGGCATAATGTGACGAGCCAGTTGCTCGACCACCATTGAGCAGGCGTTTTCAGTTGGTTAGAGATCTGGAGAATGTGCTGGCCATGGCAGCAGTCGAACGTTTTCTGTATCCAGAAAGGCCCGTACAGGACCTGCAACATGCAGTCGTACATTATCCTGCTGAAATGTAGGGTTTCGCGGGGATCGAATGAAGGGTAGAGCCACGGGTCGTAACACATCTGAAATGTAGCGTCCACTGTTGAAAGTGCCATCAATGCGAACAAGAGGTGATCGAGACGTGTAACCACAGGCACCCCATACCATCACGCCGGGTGATACGCCAGTATGGCGATGACGAATACACGCTTCCAGTGTGCGTTCACCGCGATGTCGCCAAACACGAATGCGACGACCATCATGATGCTTTAAACAGAACCTGGATTCATCTGAAAAAATGACGTCTTGCCATTCGTGCACCCAGGTTCTTCGTTGAGTACACCATCGCAGGCGCTCCTGTCTGTGATGCAGCGTCAAGGGTAACCGCAGCCACGGTCTCCGAGCTGATAGTTCATGCTGCTACAAACGTCGTCGAACTGTTCGTGCAGATGGTTGTTGTCTTGCAAACGTCCCCATCTGTTGACTCAGGGATCGAGACGTGGCTGCACGATCCGTTACAGTCATGCGGATAAAATGCCTGTCATCTCGACTGCTAGTGATACGAGGCCTTTGGCATCCAGCACGGCGTTCCGTATTACCCTCCTGAACCCACCGATTCAATATTCTGCTAACAGTCATTGGATCTCGACCAACGCGAACAGCAATGTCGCGATACGATAAACCGCAATCGCGATAGGCTACAATCCGACCTTTATCGAAATCGGAAACGTGATCGTACGCATTTCTCCTCCTTACACAAGGCATCACAACAACGTTTCACCGGGCAACGCCGGTTGACTGCTGTTTGTGTATGAAAAATCGGTTGGAAACTTTTCTTATGTCAGTACGTTGTAGGTGTCGCCACCGGCGCCAACCTTTTGTGAATGCTCTGAAAAGCTAATCATTTGCATATCACAGCATCTTCTTCCTGTCGGTTAAATTTCGCGTCTGTAGCACGTCATTTTCGTGTTGTAGCAATTTTAATGGCCAGTAATGTAGATTAAATATCATTTCGGTTCGTAATAGAAAGTTCTAGTTACAGCACTCAATTACAATAATGACTTAATACATCTGCACCAATTTTCAAGAATTTATTATAAATAACTGTGAATACAAGGACTCTTAAAGAGGCAGTTCAGAGGTCATATTCTACTGTCGGTTGCATTCTAGAAATTCTAGCTGCTAAAGTCTAAATACAGCCGAGCTAAAGCAGTTTCAGTAACTAAAGCAAACTTAACTCCATTCATATAAACATTAAGAAGATTGTAAATTGTTTAACGACAAAGGTATTAAGTAATACGTGCACGAGTAAGGAGCCATTTAGATTCTGCTACCTGTGGCTAGAGCGATCGATAGCAGATGTTCCGTTCAGCAGTCCACCGCACCCATATACACAATGTGATCAAAAGTATCCCGACACCAGGCTGAAAATGACATACAAGTTCGTGGTTCTCTCCATCGGTCATGCTGGAATTCAGTATGGTGTTGGTCCACCCTTAGCCTTGATGTCAGCTTCCACTTTCGCTGGCTGAAAGATTTCTTGGGGAATGGCAGCCGATTCTTCACGGAGCGCTGCACAGAGGAGAGTTGTCGATGTCGGTCAGTGAGGCCTGGCACGAATTCGGCGTTCCAAAACATCCCACAGGTGTTCAGCATGTTGAGGTCAGGAGTCTGTGCAGGCCAGTCCATTACAGGGATGTTATTACCGTGTAACCAATCCGCCACAGGCATTGCATTATGAACAGATGCTCGATCGTGTTGAACACCTCTACCACGTACAAAATACAAATATTATCATCATGCAATAGTTTACAAGTCTTCCTTGTTCTAACACACAATGGTTTATCAATAAAAAAAATTGTCGATGTTTCTCCAACACCACGAACATGAGACATAGTGATCATGAACGTCCGGTAACCGAGAACATCACGAGGAGGTATCTGCTCCAATGACGTAGCTGTAGACTTAGTAGTAGTATCAATACGAATTATGGCAACAGTCAACCAACATTGACCGACTGGATTTTCAGTAACAGAAAAAGTAAAATCAAAACTACCTCCTCGAAAAGCAGTCTGTCCTTTCAAGACATCAATCAAAACGGACGAACTCTGCTCTTCAACAGTGGTAAGCCATAAGGTGATTAAAACATCGTTGTAGGTCTGTGCTGTGATAGTGCCACGCAAAACAACAAGGTGTTCAAGCCCCCTCCATGAAAAACACGTCCACACCGTAACACCACCGCCTCCAAATTTTACTGTTGGCACTACTCACGCTGGCAGATGTCGTTTACCGGCATTCACCATACTCACACCCTGCCATCGGATCGCCACATTGTGTACCGTGATTCGTCACACCACACAACGTCTTTTCACTGTTCAGTCGTCCAACGTTTACGCTCCTTAGACCCACCGAGGCAAAGTTTGGCAAACTTACAATCATTTTCTGATGGTGATGTAATTGAAGCTGGAGTCAAAAAGGAAAATGCAGAATTAATAGAATTAATGAAACTGACTTCAATATATCTAGCCGGCCGCGGTGGCCGAGCAATTTTAGGCGCTTCAGTCCGGAACCGTGCGACTGCTACGGTCGCAGGTTCGAATCCTGCCTTGGGCATGGATGTGTGTGATGCCCTTAGGTTAGTTAGATTTAAGTAATTCTAAGTTCTAGGGGACTGATGACCTCAGATGTTAAGTCCCATAGTGCTCAGAGCCATTTGAACCATTTGTATCAATATATCTGAAATACAGCCAAGTTAGGAAATGCTAGAAACTACTTTGAAACCGGCTGAAATGCCAAGTGGCAAGGTAGACGCAAATTAGATGCAATTGCCATTTTCTAAACTTGAATTGCATCATAAAGAACTGAAAAATAAGATGAACTCAAATAATAAACACTTATATAGTAAGATTGAGTCTATTAGTAAAGAACTAAAGAACAGTAGTAAAGTACTAAAGGATGAAATGATCTCAAAACTGAATAGCTTAAATTAAATAATTGATTCTAACACCATGACTTGCAAGACAAAGTAGGAAAACAGCTAACTAAAAATTGGAAATTTATGGTCAGTTTCTATGGGACCAAACTGCTGAGGTCATCGGTCCTAGGCTTACACACTCTTTAATCTAACTTATGCAATCTTATGCAGAGAGAACACACATACTCATGCCCGAGGGAGGAGTCGAACCTCCGACGGAGGGACCCTCGCAAACCGTGACAAGACGGCCAAGACCACGCAGCTACCTCGCGGGGCAACAGCTAACTAAATTGTATAACCGAAATTAGTGAAGTGCGGAAACATTTCAAAGAAGCACATGATCTTCTGGGATGGAGGTTATCGGAAAGAAGAGGTAATGAATCCAAACTTTGTTCTAATCGATTTGAGGAAGTAAGTAATATGGTTGAAATGGTTCAAATGGCTCTGAGCACTATGGGACTTAACTTCTGAGGTCATCAGTCCCCTAGAACTTAGAACTACTTAAACATAACTAATCTAAGGACGTCACACACATCCATGCCTGAGGCAGGATTAGAACCTGCGACCGCAGCGGTCACGCTGTTCCTGACTGTAGCGCCTAGAACCGCTCGGCCACTCCAGCCGGCAGTAAATAATAAAGTAAATGCCTGTGGAGAAGGATATTAAGGAAGTGAAATCGGATCGTGCGAAATTATTTGAGGATGCTGATAAAAATTATTCTAACAGACTGGAGGCAGTAGAACTACACGTAGAAGAACTAAATACTCGTATTACTAACATAGAAAATAGAGTAACCTCTGGTAGCTCTTGTAACACTTCTGCGCAGCATGTCGCTTCAGCTGACGCCGCTTCCATCGGATGTTGTCAATTTTCGAGTTTTGATGCAGACAGACAAATTCACCCATTAGAATTATGTGATAATTTTGAGGATTTTGCATGCTCAGAACGTGAGAAAATTTCTTTCATAAGAAGTCATTTATGCTTTGCGATGCTCAGTTGACGCAATTATGAGATGTAAGACTCTTTCTGAATTTAAAACTGCATTTATTAATGAGCACCGGTCACACAATAAACAAAACGATATTTTGAGGAGTTTTCGAGTGGTAAAATGTTTACTGCAGGTCGTGAATCAGTTAAAGAGAGCTCTAGAAAGTGGGTTTCACAGGTGTCACATCTGACAGAAAAAGATGAAGCAGGGAATGATTGTTATTAGATTAGAACGTAAGCTGCCTTGGTACTGGCAGAAGAGAACCTTTTTCGCACCAAGAGACAATGTGGATAGATTCACTGTGTATCTGCAGCGAGTAGAAAGAGTACACTTCTGTTGAGGAACAGGTGTAAAGTAATAATAGGTCTTCTAACAATCATGAAAAGAAGAGAAATAATGACAGTGTAAACATGAATGTTAGACGTATTGAGGTTCAGAAAACTCTACCTAATTATCGCGATCAAGGCCGTCGTACAGGAAGAGGAGGTAGACAGCCACCGCGCTTTCGCATCAATTATTATGCCAGAGGCTGAAATGTAGATAATTTGCCGTTAAGACGAGATGGAGAGCCGAATGCTGCCCAATCTGATTCTGAATTGAATGAACATAGCAGACCGCGTTTGGGAAACAAAATCCCGTCCACGAAGGAACTGGCGCTTACCAGGTGAAAATAGTAATACAACCAGTAAAAAAACACATACTAGCCAGTCAGTCAGCACTCGCAAACCGATAGTAGGGATGATAAAATAGGAACATACAGTACCAATAGTATGCTGAACCACTCTGATTATGTAGTTGACATCACTTTGGACACATTAGAGAAATGGGCCAAGAAGGAAAAAGAAAACGCTACGGATAATAGGGAGGAACAAATTAACATGTTTGAATGAGACAATAATGGCAACCTGAAGGCTAAAGTTTCGGTAGAGGAAGTAGAGTTAGTTTTGCAAGGTTCTGAGGAGGAGGAGTTGTTAGACAACGGGTGTAGCAGTAATAAAGAGGTCATGGAACCTGTCAGCTGTATTGACTTGCCACAAGTTGTAAAAGCCGACAACGGTATTGTAGATAGCAATGCAGGGATACAGTTGCTCAGAGGCAGAGAGCAGTTTAGCTGATGTGCAGCAAACGAAAGTAGAGGTAGTCGTCAGGTGCTTTGATATAAAATTGATGGACAGGTTGGAAAAGCCAACTGAAAATGTAGAGGTTGATGACCCCGTGAATCTGAGTGTGAATGTATTTCCAACTGAACAAAATTATTTTAGCTGGAAACAGATTGAAATGGGTTTATTAGAAGGCTTTATGAGGAATCTGTTCAAACTAGAATAACTAACCTTATTATAAAAACTAGCATCTCAGGAGTAACAGTGCGTTGTCTTCTTGATAGTGGCAGCAAAGCAAGTGCTTTGTCCCAAGTATCCTTTGATTCTATTCGTAATAAGAATGAGCTGTCATGAAAGAAGGGGTTTAAGAGCAATAGGTGCTACTGGAGAAGTTTCTAGACCCGTACAGCACGAGGCTTTGATACTGACTGGTATAGGTAACGTAATAATAGATCATCCCTTTTTAATCATTCTCAGTTTGTGTTGAAATGTTAATTGGTGCAGAACTTTTAACGAAATATCAAAAAAAGACTGACTTTGATCAGAGCCACTTGGTATTAACTTTAACAGATGTTCTTGTGATTACAGAGCCTATCATTGAAAATTATGTAGACAGTAATAATGAAGCATGGGTTCTGCCTATTAGAGTAATGAGGAATAAGGGATACTTGCAGGAGGGTATCGAATTTGGGAATAATGTGCAAGATGCTTATGAGGAGAAGAACTATATCTTCGAAGAAATAGAGCCTAAGGGACAGTGAATAGATCAAATTTCTGATAAGAGAGCCTTGGACAGAAAAAGATGACACGAAGCAAAATCTTTCCCCACTAGTTTTAACGTTGGTTAACTAGTACTCGTCAAAACTGAAGAAAAATCTAAGAAAAATTCATCGGAAACAAAGTAGCTTATGCACGTTTATCAAGGGCCATTCAGGATAAGAAGTAAGCCTCATGCAAATGTATACTGTTTGGAATACCCGAAAAGTAAGAGAGAACCAGATCTGGGAAACATTTTACGTCTGAAGCCTTTCAAAACTGACAGTAATAGGTTTCTGTAGGTAGTCTGCCACTCTTTGGCGGATACACAGTTTGGCGTACTGCGTGGTTCCAGCTGGATGAAACTTTATTTCCCTTTCAAATTTTTTCTGTTCTGTCTAATGTAGGCAAGGAATATATACCTTCTTGTTGTACATATGCTATTAGTTTGTTATCTCTACCTAGTAAGTAAGAATGATTCACAAAAATGACTATACCCAAATGATGACTTACTTGCAATAGTAAATTATAAATGCTAAAATAACAATGGATAACTTTCGAGCACCAATGACAGAAAAATAAAGCTAAAGTAAAGAAATGACAAATTAGGTTCATAAACAGGATTAGTAACAGTAAAGTACAGAGACTTTGCTTTAACACCGGATTGCCACCCCTTTGCATGATTGCCTAGAGTGCTGAATTTCTGTGACTTTTTATGAAATAAGGTAAATAGGCGATTATACTTAATTTTAGATATAATGGGGAAACAATATAATAGAAATATGAAGATTCACCTAGAACCGCGGACGGGTCATTCCTGATCCCTCTTTTGCAGCCGCTATAACAATCACATTTTTCGTATACTTTCATGGTTATCGTTCGATTGCGTTTGGTCAACAATCACAATACTCCTTCTTATCTCACTGATTGATGACTTTGAAGTTTTACAGCAGGGGAAGAGAGGGAGAGCAGGTTGAAACATGTATGACTGCGTACGCAACAGTGCTTTGTTTCACGAAATACGGTCTTAGTAGTGCATTCTGACTGTATAAATAGTGCGTGCGACATATAAATTTATTATGGCCAAACTTCTACGAACAGAAGAGGACATTATAAATGTCCTAAATGAGATTTTGGATCATGAACCTGACGGCGAGCCGCTGGAGTCTTGTTCTGAGAAAGAATTACTGCCAATTGTAGTTCCAGATTTTTCATCAGAAAATGATGTTACTGCTCAGGATGTTCTACTGAATACTGATGAGGAAGGTGTGCATGTTTATGTGTGTGTCCTTATAATCATTAATGTTTATATATGTGCTGCATAGACACAGATTTCAATTGCAACACTTATGTTGTTGTTTTCTTGAGTTTTTACAATTCTTACATTGCATTTATGAAACTGTGGTTTTTGCTCGAATATTTCACAACATACTGAAACCAGTATGTGCTGTATGTTGTAATAATAATTAGTACTATTACAGGAACAGCTCCCAAAAAGGCCAGGTCAGCTCGTGGTTGCAGGCGTCGTGAACAACGAAATGACCAAGGTTGTGGACTATATCAGTTTCCTTCAGGTAGACATGTCGTAACACCAGACGGAACGACCTGGAAAGTGAAATTTATGGCTGGAAGATATGGACAACAGAATATTTTCAAAGACTGTGCAGGACCATTTCTGCATGCACAACGAAAAGTGCTTGACATCTTATGATAACGGATAAAATTTTGAAACACGTTGCAAAATGCACTGGGACCGAAGCACGTCGAGTATTGGGTTTAATGATTGGAGCATGAACGTAGAAGACCTGGTAGCTATAGACAGCTAGAGACAGGTAGAGACCGTCAGTCAGTAGCGAGCCAGTGTGTGAATCAGACATTCAACAAAGCTACGATCCCCCTTGAAAATGTCCTCCTCAGATGGGGACGAAATGTCGGATTTTAAAGTGGAATCCCTCCGACCACGGCATAATAGCCCGGAATACTTTATAAATTATGAAACTCGCTGTATGGTTTAATTGAAGGAGGAGAGAGGAGAAAGGAACTGAAAGCGAAGGGACTGGTGATATCAACTGTATCAGGACTGTGTGGAGCATTAGCGGCGACGAGCGAAAATGTCTGCCAGAGCGGAATTCGAAGTCGCGATCACCTGTTAGTAGGCAGTTGCGTAAACCGGACTCTTTTTTTTTTATCACAAACGCGCAGAGTATCTCTGTACGCCTCACAGCCGACCCACACTCCCCCTTGGGCGTCGCCTATCCCAATGTATCTGAACACTGTTAGCAAAATTTCATTTTATTCCACTGAAACTCATGGAAACCAGCCCATAGGTAAAGATATTCGTTAAAGTTTTTAAACACGAATACTCACTTCATTGTATATTTCTTCTTCAGTCAAGTGCTGCCCTTGCTTCTGCTCCGAAAGAAAGTGGACCAAAGGAGTTGAACCGTCAGCCTTCATGTCTTCTCTTGCAATGGCGAGGCCGCGCTTCACTAGGCTTCTGAACTCCGCAATATTCCTCTTCACTGCCCGACCTTCTGCACTCAGCCACATGATGCCATTAATTGCCTTCCAGGGCCGGACAATTATTGCCTAAGGAATACACATGATCAGTTGCAACAGCTCAGTGTATTTATCATATGTGTAAAGCAAACTTAGAGTTACATTATGGCTTAAGGTGACCACATCGTGGTTCAGGTCGAAAAAAATCGAGTTTTGGTTTTCATCATCTTTCGATAGATTAAGGTTTTATTTAAGTACTCTGAAAAAGATTTTGCTGAAAAAAATTTTTTTCGAGCATTTAAAGAGCATTTTCCTACCACGTATGTTTAGGTGCCACGCCCACTTTTCTGTCACCCACTTTCCAGCATATATTTTAGATCTTTATATCCCCTACATTGCACGTTGGCAGTGCAAGAAAATGATGGATGTTAGGATGTTGCAGTTGCACTTAATGGAAGTTGGCAGAAAAGAGGACATACTTACTTCTCTGAATGGAGTAGTGACTGCCACGAGTGTAGGCACCGGTAAAGTGTTAGATGTGCAGATAATGTCTGAATATTGCAAATGTTGTAAAGTCAATGAACATACAGAACACAACTGTGTGGCTAATTTTAGAGGAACAAGTGGTGGTATGGAAGTTCATGGAGTACAACAAATATTTCATCGCTCCGTAGAAACAAGATGCGTACGGTATGCCAAATATTTGGGCGATGGCGATAGTAAAGCATACAACAATGTGGTCAACTCAAATTATTAGCAAAATAGAATGTGTAGGCCATGTTCAAAAACGTATGGGAACAAGGCTGATAAAGCTAACTGTTAATATGAGAGGAAAAAATAAGAAGATGGAAAATTGTTGACCAGACAGGGTCGGTTAACTAAAACTGAAATAGAAAACTTGCAGGTATACTATGGGCAGGCAATTAGGAGAAATAAAGAAAATCTGGAGGCAATGAAGAGAGATCTTTGGGCCATATTCTTCTCTAAGTCCTCTACTGATGATAAGCCATGTCGTGGATTGTGTGCATCAGGAGAAAATTCGAGGTGCAAATACAATAGGGCTCGGGCAACTGGAGAATCTTATTCTCACCAGCATTCTCTTCCTGCTGCTGTTATTACAGCAATTAAACCTATTTTCAGAGACTTGGCTCATCCTGACCTTCTAAGGAATTGTCTGCATGGGCAGACACAGAACCCAAATGAATGTTTCAACAGCATAATATGGAACCGCCTTATTAAAACTATATTTGTAGGCATCCATACAATGAAACTAGGAGTTCATGATGCTGTTATTACATTCAGTTGTGGTAATATTGAAAAGTGTTGGGTACTGAAAAACCTGGGAATTAATCCTGGTGAAAATATGATCACTGGGCTGCAACATTGCGATACAATGAGGATAGCCGATGGAGACAGGTCTGCATCTAATATGGCCAAGAAAGCAAGGCAAACATCCAAGAAGGTGAAAAAGAAGCTGGAAGACCTGCTACAGGCCAAAGAAGGGCCATCATACGCAGCAGGACAGTTTTAAATAACTGTAAGTAACAAATTTCAAAAGTTTGTTCTTTAAAGTCAATTTCCCGCAAACTAAAATTATCAGTACATATGCCCCATTCTATCAGAAACTATCATATATAAATGAATGAAATTTTCAGAGACTATGCATAACATAAAAAGCCACCTCTGATACTACATTCATTACTATTCCCCCATTAGGAAGTTCACAAAAAATATTTTCTGCAAAAAAAAAAACTTAATATTTTTTGTTAATACATTTAAAAAATTATTTCTTAAAAACTATAAAATGGATAAAGTATATTTTAGTACAGTTGACTCTATTAGCATCACGTAACATACAGTAAAAATATTAACGTCCTGCATCAAATAGTTTTTTCAGAAATTGGTCAAATATTTGCCTAAATTAACATGGGTTAGATAGGCGGAGGGTGGTCCCCTTAACACATAATTTCTTCCGATCTTTTTGTACTGCAGACACAATAGTCTCTGTTAGTAGTTTCCACACCAACAATACACTGAGATGACAGCAGTCATGGGATGCCTCCTGATAACCTGTCGGACATATCAAGTTGAAATATATGTCGCTTACTAAGATCCAGTGTTCCATTACGGCGTAAAAAATTGAAACTTCTAAGCCAGCGCAATCAAAAGATACGGCCATATGTGTCACATATTTTGGTACTCGCAAAATCACTCACCAAAATACCTATGGGGTACTTCCCGTTTGCCTAGAATCATGAAATTTGGCAAGAAGCAGGGTGTAAGAGTACAACCAAAAGAAAAAAATTCCGAAAACTGTAAATTCGTAATTATATCACACACAAAAATCTGTCATTTGTTATCAGACTGGCTGACTCTCCGTGCGTCTGTTAAGATCCCTTTATGTCACATACTAAGCTCTAGGGTCCCTTGGCAGTATAATAAACAGTAGCTTCTAAGTCGGTGCAGACCAAAAGGCACAGCCATTTACGTCACATATTCTGACACTCGCAAACTCACTCATCAAACCCTGTAGGGTACTTCCGATTGATCTATAATGATGAAATTTGGCAAGAAGTAAGGTTTCACAACATAAGTAAAGAAAAAAATCCGAAAATTGTTAATTTGTAATTGTATCACACGAAAAAACTATTTCTTTTGTCATTTGTTATCTCATGTCAAACTTGAAATTGCAGCCCTCAATAGTTTTGCATTCAGGCTGACTCGGTCGCAATGGTAAAAGGCAAAAGCTCTTATGACGCGATTTGGAATTCATTTATCATCAGATATCAGGAGCTATTACTGCACGTAGGTATGGAGTTTTAAGCTGCAAATGTCTCTGGGCGTTCAACAAGGTTTAAGCCAAAGTATGACTATGCGTATCCCGCATGAAAACGCGTGGTTTGCATCGCTTGGAGGTCACTTTGAACATCTATTGTGACGTGGATTCGATGCAGCTCTGTACTGTGTTCCGGGAGGATTTGCTGTTATTTCCAGTCAGGAATCCGTCCGTGCAGTCTGTCGGTTTTGTTAACATTCACCCTGTAGGAATGTCACAGGACGGAGATGAAGATGGGATAGGAAATATGATACTGCGAGAAGAATTCCACAGAGCACTGAAAGACCTACATCGAAGAAAGGCCCCAGGACTGGACGACATTCCGTCAGAACTACTAATTGCCTTGGGAGAGCCAGCCATCACAGAACTCTTGTACCTGGTGAGCTAGATGTATGAGACAGGCGAGAAACCGCGGACTTCAAGAAGAATATAAACATTACAATTCCAAAGAAAGCTGGTGCTGATAAGTGCGTCTATTACCAAACGATCAGTTTAATAAGTCATGGCTGCAAAATACTATCACGAATTATTTACAGAAGAATGGAAAAACTGGTGGAATCCGACCTCGAGAGAAGTTCAGTTTAGATTCTGGAGAAATGTAGGAACATGCCAGGCAATACTGACCCTTCGACTTGTCTTAGAAGACAGGTTAAGGAGAGGCAACTCTACGTTTACAGCATTTGTAGATATAGGGTAAGCTTTTGACAACTTTGAATGAAATACTCTTTTGAAATCCTGAAGGTAATAGGAGCAAAATACAGGGAGCGACAGGCTTGTACAAAAGCCTTACGGAAGTTTTAAGAGACGAGGTTCATGAAAGGAAAGAAGTAGTTGAGAAGGGAGTTACGCAGGGTTGTAGCCAACGCCGATGTTATTCAATGTGTATATTGGGCAAGCAGTACAGGAAACAAAACAAAAATTTGGAGTAGGAATTAAAATCGATAGAGAAGAAATAAAAACGTTGAGGTTTGCAGCTCACTTTGTAATTCTGTCAAAGATAGCAAAGGACTTGGAAGAGCAGTTGAACAGAATGGACAGTGTCTTGAGAGGAAGATGTAAGTTGAACATGAACAAAAGCAAAACGAGGTTAATAGAATGTAGTCGAAGTAAATCGGGTGACGCCGAGGGAATTAGATAAGGAAATGAGACACTTAAAGCAGTATATGAGTTTTGCTATTTGTGCAACAAAATAATTGATGACGGACAAAGTAGAGAGGGTACAAAATGTACACTGACAATAGCAAGGAAAGCGTTTCTGAAGAAGAGAAATTTATTGTCATCGAATAGAAATGTAAGTTACTTTTGAATACATTATGGGAGTGACAGTGATCAGCGTGTTACAAATATTTACTATCAAAAACAGTCTTGATCACAATTTATTTAATACGGTGCCCGGTTTCGACCACTACTGTGGTCATCTTCAGAACTACAAGTCGTATACAAAGCTTTAATTAGAGGGCTACATACATTAAAGAAAATATATGAAGTTATAAAGATATAAAACGATGAATTACCCATGAGTAAGAACCTCCTTCTGCTGGCGAATCACTACTGGAGAAGCCAGTGCATGTCTTACTATATATAATGGAGGCTCCACCCACTTATGACGGAATCTATGTTATTACTAACCAATGGGTTATAGGTCGAATAACGATGTAAAATTTCTTAGTTAAAAGAACAATGTCAAGAAATAAAAATAAACACACACTAAACTTAGCTTTTTTAACAGCTATTGTCAATTAAGAAGCGTTACAAATATTCATCATGCAGGATTAACGAACTTCGTTTTGACAGTACATGGGTTGCCCACTCAAGGCCTGTTAGTGAACCATTTGGAACCTCTGGTTCCCATGGTGAAGTTGGACGCCGTTCCAAAGATGAGGCAACAGGCTTCTTTCCACTGAAGTTGTTGTAAAGTCGATAGGCAAACTAGTGGTTGCCATGGTGAAGATAAACGCCAGTGCAAAGATGTGACAGCAGGTTTCTTTCTAACGCAGTTGTTGCGAAAGTGGAATGGCAAAGACTGCCACGTCAGACGATGTACTATTGAGCAGCAACATGTCTTTATTGAAACGATTTTCAATGAGTAGGCTGCAATAATCGTTAACTGACATGTGTAGTACATGCTGTACAGGTACGATTTACCGGTGTAATAAGAGACTTTCATTCACATAGATTACATAATAATTCTTACAGATCAATACTAAGAGAAAAAAATAGAGAGGGAACAGTAGTTGTGCATATTTATGAAATATTGTTTATGAAGTTCGTACGTAGATTCCAATTTTTTTAATTACATTTAATTAGTCATTACTGTTACTTATGTTGCATGCCAGTCTTATAAACAAATAAAAATAATGAAAATGGAAGGAATTTAGAATTATAATACTGTGAGACGTAGTTTCAAATTTAAAGGGATGTGAAATAGCACTATACAGTCTAAAAGCATATAAGCAAATATTCTAAAAATAGATAATCAGTCATAAAACAATGTTTGCTGAAATAAAATTACAAAGTAAAGATAAAATATTTCCTAAAAGTCTTAATAATTTTAAAAACGAAGGGTAGAAGAGTGAACATTCTGAAGCAGATCATCGAAAAGATCAAAGAAATGTTTGTCTTTGAATTGAAGTTGCTCGTTTAAAACAAATAACGGATTACTTTTGTGAAGTGAAAAGATTTCAATTTCTTCTAAAGTATTTAGCAGTATGTAATATTTTCAAATTGTTAGAAGTGCAACCCTCAAAATGATTGTATCCACCAAGATGTTGACCAAATATTGATTTGGTACGGGCAGTACCAGTAGTATGTTTCTTAAAACGTGTTAGAAAGTTACGGCCAGTTTGGCCAATATACTATTTCTCGCAGTTATTACATAGTATCTTGTAAATGCCTGACTTTTGGTGTATATTTGATTCCCCAATTGTGTTTCAGTTTTTATGTGTAGTGGGTTATTGGTTTTAATTTCTATTGTCACGCTTGTATTCTTAAATAATTTATTTATTTTATCTGAAATAGCTTCCATTTGTGTCATTTTTGTAAATCTCTTCTTGGAATTTATAACAGCATCATTTGTTTCTTGTAATTTTTTAACATATCAACCTATTTAACTCAGCATGTACTACACGTGTCAGTTAGCGATTATTGCAGCCTACTCATTGAAAATCGATTCAATAAAGACATGTTGCTGCTCAATAGTACATCGTCTGACGTGACAGTCTTTGCCATTCCACTTTCGCAACAACTGCGTTAGAAAGAAGCCTGTTGTCACATCTTTGCACTGGCGTTTATCTTCACCATGGCAAACACTAGTTTGCCTATCGACTATACAACAACTTCAGTGGAAAGAAGCCTGCTGCCTCATCTTTGGAACGGCGTCCAACTTCACCATGGGAACCAGAGGTTCCAAATGGTTCACGAACAGGCCTGCAGTGGTTAGCACACTGCACTCGCATTCGGGAGGACGACGGTTCAATCCCGTCTCCAGCCAGCCTGATTTAGGTTTTCCGTGATTTCCCTAAATCGTTCCAGGCAAATGCCGGGATGGTTCCTTTGAAAGGGCACGGCCGATTTCCTTCCCAATCCTTCCCTAACCCGAGCTTGCGCTCCGTCTCCAATGACCTCGTTGTCGACGGGACGTTAAACACTAACCACCACCAACCACCACCACTAACAGGCCTTGAGAATATTTTTAATGCTTCTTAATTGACAATAGCTGTTAAAAAAGCTAAGTTTAGTGTGTGTTTATTTTTATTTCTTGACGGTGTTCTTGTAACTAAGAATTTTTACATTGTTATTCGACCTATTACCCATTGCTTAGTAATAACATCATTCCGTCAGAAGTGGGCGGAGCCTCCATTATATATAGTAAGATGTGCACTGTTTTCTCCAGTAGTGATTCTCCAGCAGAAGGAGGTTCTTACTCATTGGTAATTCATCGTTTTATATCTTTATAACTCCATGTATTTTCTTTAATGTATGTAGCCCTCTAATTAAAGCTTTGTATACGACTTGTAGGTCTGAAGATGACCACAGTAGTGGTCGAAACCGGGCACCGTATTAAATAAATTGTGATCAAGACTGTTTTTGATAGTATATAAATGTAAGTGCTACGAAGTCTTTTCTAATTGTGTTTGTATCGAGTGCAGCCAAGCATGGAAGTGAAACTCGGACGATAAACAATTTAGGCAAGAGGTGAGCTTTTGAAATGTGGTGCTACAGAATAATGCTTACGATTAGATCGGTAGTTTACTTATCTCTGAGGAGGTACTGAATGTATTTGGGAATAAAAGAAATGTGTGGCAGAACCTAATTAGAAGAAGGGATCCGTTGGAAGAGCAAATTCTGAGACGTCAAGGGATCACCATTTTAGTACTATAGAGAAGTGTGGGGAGGTAAACATGACAGAGGAAGGCCAAGAGATGAATACACTAAACAGATTCAGAAGGATGTAAGTTGCAGTAGTTACTCAGAGATGAAGAGGCTTCCACAGGACAGAGCAGCATGGACAGCTGCATCAAACCAGTCTTCAGACTGAAGACCGCAAACAATATTCGAAGGGGTTAAGTGAGACGTAGACGCGTTGGAAATACGACAGTGTAGGATGTTTCTGTGGTGAATGAGAGCCGACCCCTACCAACACCGATTCAAAGGAAGGCCTCAGCGCTTATTCGTGGCGTCACGTCAGCTAGGCACGGCGAACGCCAGGTCTGTTGCAGGCATACTCATAATGGTGGTGTCTCCCTCTGTGACACAGGAAAATGTGAAACTATTGGCGGTAGTTGACCAACACACATTGTTCGGAGAGATTTCTGCAATGAATTAATTGTGCAATTCATTACACTTCTTAACAAATAGTGTACTCCTGAACTCAAATTTCCACCTGTTTTAAGGATTGACATGCAAAAACAACTTCATGGTCCAGAAGCAACAGAATTCGTGGTTCTTTACCTTATTTGTAAATCTGAGGAAGTTATATTTGTACTGGGTTGGTTTTACAAGAAACTGTGAATATATTGGTGCTCTTTTTTAGGTATGTTGGTGGACTATGGGGTGAGGAGCACTGAATGTTAATAAAATATCTTGCGATTGTACACGTTGGGGGAGGGGGTGGGGGACAGAAGGAGAGGCAAAAGAGAGATACTTGTTTTATCAAATAATTTTTTTTATCTTATAAAGTTTCTTCTTTCGGTTGCAAGAGGGGAATATTTATCTTTTCTAATGTGCTTGTTTAAAAAAGTTTAAGCTCAGCAGTATTTCCGATGTATGAAGCTATTTTGTGTCCTCTTTAGAATTCCATTCGTTGAAAACGACTGTAATCTAATGATGGGCAACAGTTGGACATTTACACATGTAAATTAGTTCACATTTCCAGTGACAATGTCAAACGAAAATAAATAAATAAATAAAAGAAACGAGTTCATTGTAAGGGGGTTGGGATATGGTTCGATAGCAAAATGGATCAAGTAAATATTGTTACGTGAATGTAAAATTTCCGTAGCTTGCAATGGGGCAAAGCATCTTCTCATATTGATCTACGTTTGTTTTGACAGGATTCGGTAATACAGAACTATGATCTTCATTTGTAGCTTTACGATAGTGAGAAAATCTTTCATCTAAATAAAACTGCAGAATCCAAAACAATACCAAACATTTTGTCCTAAAATAAGAAATTTATAGTGAAAAGCACGCCCAGGCATTTCTGCCTGCAACAGACGTGGCGTTCGCCGTGCCTAGCTGACGTGACGTCACCAACAAGCGCCGAGGCCTTCCTTTGAGTCGGTGTTGCCCCTACGCAGTGCGCGCCTGAAAGCGCGTGTTAGGCGTCCGAGGGGGCGGTCGCGTCGACGTCTTGTCTGCAACGCCTGGCAGAGCTCCCCGGTTTCAGTGCTGCTAATCTGCCCGCCTTCTCCGCCAGAATGTTGTGTCTGCTGGGTGTCATCTTAGTTAGACCAGTGCTGATTCTGAAGCCTTCCTCAGACTTTTGACCGAGTCCCAGTTGATGAGACTGCTCCTGATGGGTATTTCGATGACTTCTCTACCGTCGCTGTCTCAGTATTTGGAAGCTTATGCCGAAATCCTCGCACAGCCGTATTCCGTTACGTTAGTCATTGCATGTGCCATTACAGAGCAAAGAGGAATGGGGTACTGAAAACACTGGTACATATAGTGCTCACCATCGCAGATGTTGAGCGTCTGCCTCGGGAATTGGAGTACTTCAGAGTTGTGTCCCGAAAAAACGGTTAGTCGTAATGGCATATTACGCGCGTTCTGTGCCTCACAATTACAGTTCAACCTGTGCAGGCGGACGAAGACATGAAGGAAGAGGCAGCAATTGCCTTTTTACTGTGACTGGACACAAGACCGTTAGTTCGTTAATCGTTAACTGACGAAGTTAAATTTTCGAGTAACAGATTAACTTTTAATTAATTTGAAAATACGTTACTTGTTAATTACGTACCTAGTACTTATGACAAAAGACAAAAATGATGCCGGTTCGCATGGCATGTGGTCAGAGGGACTCCTATTCGCCTGTGCCATCTACCGTGGCAACGAAGCGTTTCCCGACACAAATTCGTATGACCTTTTCCCCCATTTTCCTGTCGCGAATCCGTCCCTGCGGTTTGTCGGTTTCATTGACGTTCATCCTGTGAATCTGAAACAATAATTTTGATCTCACAGAACGATTATACACTATCAGTAACTTTGTCACAAGAGATTCGTTGTCTTTAAAAAATGTAAAAGTGCTAAGGCAACCAAACTTGTCTTTACTGTATGCTGCTAATAAAATTGCAAACGACCTGTTTCATGTTAGCTACAATGCAAGAGAACATAGACAATTGGTTACGCAAAGCTGTATCATCATTAGATCTATATCGTCGTGCGACTTATTACACAATTCACTGTACAGTAGTGAGATATAGCACGACACAAGCCGTAATTGTGATTATACAAAGTGATAATGACTGCAGAATAAAAGAACTGATAACAGCAAGCTGGGCTTAATTTTATACATGTGTGTACAATAAAGGGACAGATGGCAAAACTTCTAAAAGGCTGCACTGACGTAGATGACTAAAACGCTCAGTAATCAATTGCAAATATGAACCAACTGCACACAAACGCTAAATGTGCTCACACAAAATGACGGTGAGTGATTATGCAATTTACTTATATTTTTTTCTTTAAAATGACATCTTATTGTTGTTGTGGTCTTCAGTCCTGAGACTGGTTTGATGCAGCTCTCCATGCTACTCTATCCTGTGCAAGCTTCTTCATCTCCCAGTATCTACTGCAACCTACATCCTTCTGAATCTGCTTAGTGTATTCATCTCCTGGTCTCCCTCTACGGTTTTTACTCTCCACGCTGCCCTCCAATACTAAATTGGTCGACCGGTGTGGCCGTGAGGTTCTAGGCGCTTCAATTTGGAACCGCGTGACCGCTACGGTCACAGGTTCGACTCCTGCCTCGGGCATGGACGTGTGTGATGTCCTTCAGTTGGGAACCGCGTGACCGCTACGGTCGCAGGTTCGACTCCTGCCTCGGGCATGGATGTGTGTGATGTCCTTACGTTAGTTAGGTTTAAGTAGTTCTAAGTTCTAGGGGACTGATGACCTCAGATGTTGACTCCCATAGGGCTTAGAGCCATTTGAACCATTTGAACCAATACTAAATTGGTGATTCCTTGATGCCTCAGAACATGTCCTACCAACTTCTAGTCAAGTTGTGCCACAAACTCCTCTTCTCCCCAATTCTTTTCAGTACCTCCTCATTATCGGATGTTTGTGTCGCTCTGGCAGTAGACCCGATTATTTTACATGTGAAGATCTCGCCGGGAAAGCCTGAAGAGTTACACCTCCTCATTAGTTATGTGGCCTACCCATCTAATCTTCAGCGTTTTTCTGTAGCACCACACTTCGAAAGCTTCAGAATAGAAGCTTTAGACAAGAAGACAATACTTCTTGTCCAAACTATTTATCGTCCATGTTTCACTTCGATACATGGCTACACTCCACACAGATACTTTCAGAAACGACTTTCTGACATCTAAATCTATACTCGATGTTAACAAATTTCTCTTCTTCAGAAACGCTTTCCCTGCCATTGCCAGTCTAAATGACATAGTTTAATCGTAATTTCCTGTTTTGTTTAACTGCAGGCAACCTGAAGATTTTCAAAGAAACACAATAAGTGTGTAAAAATACAGCTGAGTCGCTTTTCATTATTCATTGAAATTAATGTCAGCTGAAGGCCCAACATAACAAATATTGTTAAAGTCTCATTAACCAGAACTGCACCTGTAATCTCAGCAAGGCTTGCGAACGAACATGCCTCTAATTAAGAAGACACTGGGGAAACACAACGTTATTGCGGCCATGGCGGACGGAGCAAAACCGCGCTACCGTGCCGCGCGTCGCATGCTACAGACACCGACGCAATCAACTCCTCGCTCGCCGACAGGCATTCTCAGGCGCGGACCGTGTAGAGAACAGCTCCTGGGGAGGAGGGATATACACCGGGATACCTTCTAACATCGTGTCTCATGTCCTCTCGCCCGGCCTACTACAGCAACTCGACGTAGCAGGCGCTCAAAAACTCGTTGGAAGTCCCCAGCAGAAATATTGAACCATGCTGCCTCAATAACCACCCATAAATGCGAAAGTGTTACTGGTGCGCGATTGTGTGCACGAACTGACCTCTCGATTATGTCCCATAAATGCTCGACAGGATTCTTATCGGGTGACTTAGGTGGCCAAATCATTCGCTCGAATTGTCCGCAATATTGTTCAATTCAATTTCGAACAATTGTGACCTGGTGACATAGCGCATCCTCATACATAAAAAAACTACCGTTGTCTGGAAACATCAAGACGACGAGCAGCCGAACATAACCATTTCCAGTCAATGATCGGTTCAGTTGGACCAGAGTGCCCACCCCATGTCATGTAAACACAGTCACAGCATTATGGAATCACCACCAGTTTGCGCATTGCCCTGTTGACAAGTTGAGTCCATGTCCTTCCGGCTTCTGCATGACACTCGAACCCTACCATCAGCTCTTACGAGCTGAAATCGAGACTCATCTGACAAAGCCATGGTTTTCCAGCGGTCTGAAATCCAACCGATAGGGTCTGCAGGCGATGTTGTGCTGTTATAAAATGCACTCGCGCCTGTCCTCTGCTGCCATAGCCCATTAACGTCAAATTTCGCCACACTACCCTAACGTATACGTTCGTCGTACGTCCCAGATTGATTTCTGTGGTTATTTCAAGCAGTGTTGCTTCTCTTTTAGCACTGACAATTCCACGCAAATGCTGCTGCTCTCGGTCGTTAAGTGAAGGCTGTTGGCCACTGTGTCATCCGTGGTGAGAGGTAATATTCGTGGCACATTCTTGACACTGTGGATATCGGAATATGGAGTTGCCAAACGATTTCCGAAATGGAATGTCCCATGCGTCTAGCTACAACTACCATTCCCCATTCAAAGTCCGTTAATTCTCGTCATATGACCATAATAACGTTGGAAACTTTTTTATATGAACCACCGGAGTACTAATGACAGTCCCTCTAACTCACTGCCCTTTCATAGCTTCTGTAAGCATTATTACCGCCACATGTATATGTGCATATCGCTACCCAGCAACTTCTTTCACCTCAGTGTAAGTTGGCCATCCTCGTCAGCGCAGCGCACCTGACGATATCGACACATTTGACTGCCGACATATTGTAACTGTTGCACAATATAAAACAGCTGTACATCTACGGGCTGTCGCTCAAAAAATTACAGATTTAAATTGTATGTTTAGTACTTTATATTCGGTATATGAGTTTCAGTAAAAGTAAACACCTTTGATGCATTTTGTGGACTCACCGACATTTTCCTGATGGCCGCTATACGGGAATGCTTGCTTCGGTCTGGCTCCAGACGATCCAGCTCGACACCAAAGATGACCTTCACCATGGTGCGCAGCGCACATTCCATCAGCATGGGGTAAACGTCCATCGTCGCCCCAGCAGACTCCGCCAGCTTCTCGCACAGATAGCGCCCGCTCTCGTTGAATGTTCCAGTGAACTTCGCGAGTACCTGTTACATGGCAACAGCAGTCTTGATTAATACATGTAACGTTTAAGAACCCCGAGAGCGACGTAGACGAAGTTAGGGAAGTAATTTAATTTGAGACTCATGGGACCGCAAATGTCGGATTAGTACGTTTAAACGACCTTCATCACACTCCAAGGACTTCCTGAACATGGAGAGTCACTAATGTCAAAATGATCATCCTTAGAATGAGAAAACAATTTTCTTGCCGTGGAATTATCCCTATACGTGGCACAAATGTTTCTGGCTGCTTCCTCTGCTGTCACCCTTTTACTGAACTCAAACAGAAGAATATGTCGGAAATATTGAGATTTCTCCATTTAACACTCCATTTTCTAGCGTCCACAGCTCCATTCACTATCTCCAGATGATCAAATGAGAATGTGAAAACTTAAATAGCAACAGTGAAGTACAAATAAAAAATGGCAATCGATAAATAAACGCACAGCAACCGCAATACCATCACGCAAAACAAAAACAGTACAATCTTATGCATCAAACCACACTTTGACAAAAATGAACGCATGTTTTCGTCCCTTAACGTGCTATCGAAAAAGAAGGCAAAGTTAGTATGAAATTCTCGCCGAATGGAATTTTCAGTCCTAACTAAAAGCATTAGCTTTTGACGCAACGGCATTAACACCTTTGGAGCCGTATTTGTTTTAATTGAAAACTTTTTGGGAAAATCATGCCTTGCAGGCATCACATTCATGGAATCATTTCTACACCAGACTTTAAAAAATGCAGAACATTTGGTCAGGAATCGCTGTTAATTGATTCCAAACTGGAGCCCAGCAACTAAGAGTCAAGGAACACTTAGATCAAGTCGATACATGTCGATTCCTGGATTTTGTTCGAGTTAAGTAGCACATTAACGGCAAATTCAGACCAATTAGCAGTTAACTGTGGTAGTGAACTTTGCGATACCACCGATCTCCTGTGCATTTGCTACATGCACAGGTAATCACAATCCAAGATGGCAGCAAGCCCTGCTCCCTCTGAAGCCAGTATCAGCGTAGATCAACCAACCACAGCATAATATTTTAGCAGGCAATAAAATGAAGTCGCAATGTAGTCCCAGAGTCGATACTATGGCTGTACTCCAAAGTAGCTTATCAATCTGAATTTTTTGTGTATTGTTCAGAAGTATTTATCCAATAAATTACTTAAAGGTTGTAGCGTGCAGTATTACCAGACCCAAAACGCGTCAGAGAACACACACTCGTACACTGACACACACACTCATCTGGTATGACTTTAGGTCTCGTCTGGAATTGATTAAAGGGCCTTTGAATTGTATTATAAGTATCTAACATACCCAGTGCCTGACACCCACACACACCCAGTATCTGAAACCCCCAGTAGCTGACACCCTCAGTGGCCACATACACAGCTTCTGCTGGGAACAAGTCTTGATAAGTTTCAGTTTGCTGACTAATCTCGTTTGCTTGTTGGAATAAGTCTCACATTGTCAGAATAAGTACCAACTTGTTTAGTCTAGATCATAAATATACTGAATGACCTCTGCACATATGAATTGGTGCACTCCCCAAGTGGTTGACACCTGGAGTAGCTCATACCCCAGTAGCTGTCACCTACTGTATATCCAGTAGTTACCACCAACTGCACATGTACACTGTCAGCTTCTTGTTATAGAATACTATTTAAGATGGAGTAGCTAACATCTAGTTCACACAAACACTCTCAGCTTTTGGTGTTAGTCTACTGTTTAAGTTCAGAATGTGTATTTGGCTGGTATCGACAGCTGTCACTACCTTGCTTGCTCAGATAATCAGCATAAGACGACAAATGTTTTGTTCTACAAGATAAAATTAATTGACATGTAATCACTATAATGTTTGGGCGACTTTGAAACCGTAGGAACCCTCGTATATTACCTATATGAATGTGTATTACTACTATTCAGTATCGATGGTAGGCTGATTCGGGGGAGGGGACCTGACAGCGAGGTCATCGGTCCCATCGGAAGAAAGTTGATCATGCCCTTTTAAAGGAACCATCCTGGCATTTTCCTGAAGAGACGTAGGGAAATCACGGAATGGATGGGCGAATGCAGGTTTGGACCATCGTCCTCCCGAATGCGAGTCCAGAGTGCTAGTCACTGCGCCCCCTCGCTTGGTACTGTTCAGTATGTTCTTTAGATGAAGTGTCATGTAGTCTCTACCGTGTGACTGCACATGTTAGCATTACCAACAGAAGATGAGAAACTTGTACTGCAAGAGAAAATTAATTCTCCAGCATGTGGGTTACTGTAATGATTGACATTACCAGTAGCTGTTACCATTCGTTTTTTATTGCAATATGAAATTATCTCGTAGCATAGTGATTCTGAAAGCAAAGCAACACTTGTTTCTTACCTATACGATTGTACGTTATTACTATTCAGTATGCTATTTCGTCGAAGTGTCATGTACTGTCCACAGTGCGACAGAAGATTAAAGCTATTTGAACTACAAGATGATGTCAATACTCTAGCATGGGGCACTCTAACGCTTGGCTGACTGAGACATTCGTTTTAGGGACGAATTTTTGAAGAACTTCAGTGCGGGGAACAACGTTGTTTGCTCCGGTGATACCCATTAACAAGTGCATTGTAAATTAAGTTAGATCAACAATAATACTCACGTGTGTTTTGCAATGTTGTAGAACCAAGTGTTATGTGTTGTGATAAATGTATGTGTGCTATTAATAAGTGGCACAAAGAGTGAACTACAATCGTCTACTTATCTATATTTTATTTCAGCATTGCTAATATGTCAGCTGTGTGTATTATACTAAGTTGTGAAATTCAGATGTGTAAATATTTCATTTTAGGGTCCAGTATGCTTCCAAAATTTGATTTAAAGCAATGTTTGGTCACTGCCATGTAGGGAGAGAAAGACTTCTGATGATGTTTTTGTATCTTGCATTCACAGTTTTATTTGCCGTTGAGGCCCCCTACTATGGAAATAGCTCAAGAGTAGATTAGGAAAAATTACTTGCTTCTGCTTTTTAAACTGAATAAAACACCTGCGCTATTTTCTTTCCAAGTGACAGAGTTATGAATGGAGTCTATTTTAGCCCTCTTCCATTTTTCTCTACTTATCTTTCCTGATTATGAGTTACACAGATGTTTTCTGTGCTATTTGATAAAGTTATTGGAAATGGATTACGCATAGAGTGAGGATTTAGAATTCATTTTGATAACCAGTAACCTGTTGCCATCCTCACATGTCCATGAATGGTACTTGTAAGTACGAATGTGTGAGTGAATGAGTTTGAGATTGCTGATTATGGGACAGAGAGTTTATTGTGGAGTAATGCCAACATATTAGAGCGCTTCCAAAGTTGTCTGGCAAAGTACAACCTGTCTATCCTGAGCCTTTCTGTATCTTTCACCAATATAGTCAGTTGGAGGATCACTCACACTCCGCTGAAAAAACAAAGCTAGTCCTGAAGGCAACGGTCGCTGGCTTTCGCTTTTTTAACTCACCCTGAGATCCGCCGCCGAGCTGGAATACGTGTTTATTCGCCCGAACATGGTTTAAGTATGATTTGGGTTACCTGACTTTAACAATTATTTTGTGTTAGGGATTCATTAAGGTATTTCAGTTACATGTTTGGATACGTTTTTCATTTTATTCACATAGTAATTCCCCAGCATTTACTGTGAAATGAGTGAACGTATCATTGGCTTTTGTTCTGATCGGACACAGCCATGCCTATTCAGAATTCGTGCCTATTAACTTGAGTTTCTTCATGTGTATCTAAGACTTAATACCTATCAAATTGTGAGCGTAATATTTCGTTCGATCAAGTACTTTATATAAAATTTTCGTGATGTAAATAATGTTAGTGGTCTTCAGCGATAAATTTCATTGTCGGCTTGTGTTGCGTACAGTTTCTAAATGTTCAGTTGAGTAATCATCTTTAGTGGTTACCCATGGTTCTCGAGTCTGCTTCCATCAGTTTTACCACAGATTTAGTAATAGTTCCTTGCGCGTCAATGATTCAACCTTTGTTTCCACATATGATAAAAATAACTATTTGGTAGTCAGAGGCATCACCAAGCAATAAACCAAAGTATTCTACACAGAAAGAAACGTTCTCTGAGTGGCAGGAACCCAGTTTGAAGGAAGTCATTGAACTTACCGACTTTATTGGGAAAGCTATGGTGTCGCATTATATCCCACTTTAGTTCACCCCCACTTTTTCTTTTGTCTGTATAGTTTCATGGTATTCGATAAGGTGCTGCAGTTCTTAGATCCTCTATGGTATACCCGATTATGTTAACACAAGACAGAATTATTCTTCCTTTTGTGAAATTTCGTGGTAGTCATATTCATACCGTGACAAGTCATCTATGCCAGTACTTCCAGCTCTGTTGCAGAGAGTTGGCAGAGAGCAGATATTACCTGTACACGCGAACATTGCTCTTTCACTATTGATTCAACAATATTTGATGTGCTTCATGTGAGTATTCAGATTATTGTAATAAACTCGTGATTTTAATTGATTTGCAAATGTTCAAATGTGTCATACATTCCCATATTCTGCAAAATACCGCACGTCACTAGGAGTTTATACTTTTCAAGAGAAAGTAATAGATTATCAGACATTTCTCACCACGAGGAAAACAGATTACGTGATGTGCATTTATCATACGTGTGTTCATACAATATCTGTGGTATACCTCTGTTAAACTATCTGATTTGAGAGCTTAATAAGGGATGTACATAATCAGGAACAGAGGGATTCGCAGGCACTGTAGATGAGAGTGATATGCATGAAATATGTAAATTACTAGCCCTCCCCTCTAGTCCAGGGAGAGGGGAAAGTCCAAAAAGTAGGTCTACTGAGGTAACGGCAAATTAGGCAGCTATAACTGGTAGAATATCTAATCAGAGAAAGGAGTAAGTAGCTTTCATTTACCGACATCTCCCAGGATTACTTGAAATAAAAGCTAATAGATTGTTTTTATCAAAACTAGACGTGATTGTCTTAATGGGATTTCCGCGATCGTTCTTTAAATAAAAATGTGGCATTTCAGTCTTTGATCGCTATTTTTTATTTTCAATGACCGCTTTCAGGCTAGCTGCCCATCTTCAGATCTGTCAGACAAAGTTAATAATATAATTAACAGGAGAGATACATTTACTGATAAAAATATCGTAGTTTACAAAAAGAAGAAATTTTGGAATGCATAAATGCCAACATACCATATATTGCAGTTTGTGATGTTACAAAATAGAAGTGATGTTGCTATTCGATGGAAAGTTGGAAATTGAGATTTAACTAACTGTTTTATCAATCACAATTGGCGTAAGAATCATGGATTGACCATTGTCATAAAATATTGCATTATGAGATGTGAATAGTTTTTACTTGCAGTTTCGCGTGGCTTGAGGCAGTCACAACTAGCGTGCTGTTGAATAAGAAATTGCGTTATCGTCTTTCTAATTACTTCATGATCGTAGATACGATCATACCCGGTTGTGAAGTTATTGTTATGACAAAAAAAATTTCCTAAGGGACCAGAAAGTTCTTAAGGGCACAAAAACAACTGTAACATCACACAAAGAGAAATTCAATATTAAAGCTGATGCAAGAAGACGATAAAACAGTTTTCTTTTTATCAATGTAACACGCACATTGGACTGCTGATCTTGGAGTCTGTAATATTAGCAAAATGCATAATTAAAATGAAAATAATACTGAGGAGATAATAGGAATGAGCACTGCTAAATGATTCAGTATTCCCAGAACAAATATTTATTATAACTAAAACATGTATCGTACCTTAAGCTTAATACTACAATGACGGTAGATTTTTTATGTCCGTATCATGTCCATTGAGCGCTCTTTTATATAGCCATTGTCCTCTTGAGTCGCTCGTGCTTCGTCACGGTAAGTTACAACAGTTCTTCTTCCTACACTTCACTCAAAACTTAGACGGAACACGTTTTTATTTATTTAGTAAAAATAATTAGATCAGACCGCCACAAATCTGCGTCCGTCTTACTCGAGAAAAACAGTAAAAGTCTTCTTAGCGCTCCAGGCTTCATTTGTTCTCCAGCGAACAAAATAGTGAAGGATCGTATATTTTTCTGTCTTTATTGCCGCCCAAAGACGACAAATTACATCATTAGAAAATTCCACCGTCGCTATACGACGCCTCATTATACATTAATCATTATTTACAAACAAGTATTTGCCTTCTGGCTGAAAGTATTAACTACTCGTATTTGTTGTTTTAATTAAGCCAAAAATAGCGAATATCACAAGTTACAAAGTAACTTGTCAGTAAAGAACTATCGGTTCACTGTCATAAATAAAGTAAATTTTAATCTGTTAAAAGCTTATATCGCAGTTTTGGAGAAACCTGATTGGAGACAGTAAAAAGTGCCCTCTACCTATAAGAATTGTGCATATGTTATTTTTTAACCGTACATATTAATGGCGAATATACTTTTTAATAAAAACAATTTTTTTTAATGGGCCATGAACCGAAATAATTTACACTAATGTAAATTTTTTTATAAGGAAACTTAAAAATATAATTAAAATGTAGATATTCTTTCGAAAATGTGCGTTTCCTCTTCTTTGTATTGATTGGTGGTGGAGAGGGCTTCCCTACGTCAGAATGTATACAACGCCACGCCAAGTCCTCTTCCGCCGCGCCCAATTCACCTCGCCGCCAGTACGCTGAAGGCCGTTCCGCTGCAGCTGGTTCTTACTGGAGCGTGCTGTTGCATTCAAGAGTAAGCCTAAAAAAGGGCTTTAAAAATCTCTCAATTTGGAGCACATGTAAAAGATAGTAAACATGATGTGAGTAATATAAATGAACAAATGGAGGTGCTACATAAAGCTCCAAAAAGTCTCTATCTTAACGTGCTCGAAGAGATTGAAATATACGCTAATCAAAGAAAAAACCCAGATCTACTACTTAATGAACAAATTGATTTTATGCACAGAAGTTATTATGAGATTTTTAAGGACCTATTTTAGGCTTACTCTTGAATGCAACAGCACGCTCCAGTAAGAACCAGCTGCAGCGGAACGGCCTTCAGCGTACTGGCGGCGAGGTGAATTGGGCGCGGTGGAAGAGGACTTGGCGTGGCGTTGTATACATTCTGACGTAGGGAAGCCCTCTCCACCACCAATCAATACAAAGAAGAGGAAACGCACATTTTCGAAAGAATATCTACATTTTAATTATATTTTTAAGTTTCCTTATAAAAAAATTTACATTAGTGTAAATTATTTCGGTTCATGGCCATTCAAAAAAAATTGTTTTTATTAAAAAGTATATTCGCCATTAATATGTACGGTTAAAAAATAACATATGCACAATTCTTATAGGTAGAGGGCACTTTTTACTGTCTCCAATCAGGTTTCTCCAAAACTGCGATATAAGCTTTTAACAGATTAAAATTTACTTTATTTATGACAGCGAACCGATAGTTCTTTACTGACAAGTTACTCTGTAACTGCAATATATGGTATGTTGGCATTTAAGCATTCCAAAATTTCTTCTTTTTGTAAACTACGATATTTTTATCAGTAAATGTATCTCTCTTGTTAATTATATTTTTAACTTTGACTAACAGACCTGAAGATGGGCAGCTAGCCTGAAAGCGGTCATTGAAAATAAAAAATAGCGATCAAAAACTGAAATGCCATATTTTTATTTTAACTAATACATTGCTCTTAAGAGGACAAATTAATTGTGATGCATAGTGTTTGCAGTGGACGGAAGAAATTTGTGCTAGGTTTTGAATGATTAACGGAGAGGGAAAAAGAGTGGTATTACGGAGAGAGTTCTCCATAAATTTGGAACACGAAAAAGATGAGAACTGCAAATGAAAGAGAGGAAAGTAACTGAGGACGACAGGGTAGAGCACTTTGGAAAATAATGAATAAGCTAGAAGGAGTAACTGATGTCCAAAAGGAAAACTTACTGACTGTTATCAGGGTACAATAAAAGGTTTTCTGACAGTCCTGTATAAGTAAGGGAGTATGAGTGGAAATTCATCATCAAACCACATGCAACATTTACTGTGAAACCCAACCCAGTTCCTATTACTAAGGAGAAGACCCTATCAAAAGAGTTAAACAAGATGGGGGAATGGGGTGGCGCAAAACAGAGTTGAAGAGAATAATAACCCACTGGTGAATGTAGGGAAGCCAGATGAAAGTGTGTGGTTAGTAATCGATGCCAGAACTCTAATCTGTGATTAATAATCAAAACTTCATGGGCTCTGGTTTCGAACCTAGCTTCTGCTTAATTTCTAAATAAATATCATTAACAATGGTGGACAAAGACTTTCAGAGTAAGAAATCACCCTCATTCTGCCAAAGGACTTGTCGAAGAGGGTGAAGGAGAGGACAGAGTTTGAGGCATTCTCTTGCCCTTGGGCTGGGACACTGGCCATAAAAGGCGCAAGAATCAGCAATATCAAAAGCTTGAGGATGCAGAAGGCAATGTAAACCAGTGCATTAAGGAGTATCATGAAGTGTATGCACAGGTCACGTGTCTTGTAACTGAAAAGTGTCGTGATGACCGCTTCTGGTTTCGAACCTAGCTTCTGCTTAATTTCTAAATAAATATCATCAGCAATGGTGGACAAAGACTTTCAGAGTAAGAAATCACCCTCATTCTGCCAAAGGACTTGTCGAAGAGGGTGAAGGAGAGGACAGAGTTTGAGGCATTCTCTTGCCCTTGGGCTGGGACACTGGCCATAAAAGGCGCAAGAATCAGCAATATCAAAAGCTTGAGGATGCAGAAGGCAATGTAAACCAGTGCATTAAGGAGTATCATGAAGTGTATGCACAGGTCGCGTGTCTTGTAACTGAAAAGTGTCGTGATGACCCCTTCATTGGCAAAAGATTTCGGATCTCTGGGAGAGTACTGCCAAGGGGGAGGCGACCAAGACGAAAAGATGGAATTTCCAACGAAAGGTTAATATTCTGAATTACATTACATTAATACTTGTTCCACAGATCATGAAAGCGACATTTCGTCATGATGTTGAATGTGTCAGTTTTACGTAAGTTTTCTTTAGACAATAGAATTGATTTTTTTATAGTTACAACTTCATATCTAAAAAATCAACACTGAATACCAGGAGTTGTCATTCAGAAAGTCTTTTAATCTATTTTTAAATGTTGGATGGCTTTCTGTCAGACTTCTGATGCTATTTCGCAAATGACCAATGTGATTTTTGTTGCAGCGTAATTCACTACTTTCTGTGCCAAGGTCAGATTTAACAAAGAATAGTGAAGATCTTCCCTTCTTCTAGTGTTGTAGCTATGCACTTCGCTATTATTTTTGAACAGAGATGGGTTATTAATAAAAAATTTCGTTAGTGAGTACATGTATTGCAAAGCTACTGTGAATATCCTGAGTTCCTACAATAAATGTCTGCAAAGTGGTCTCGGGTGGGCTCCAGGTGTCATTATGACAAAATGCTTTTGTGAAATAAATACCTTTTCCCTTAATGATGAATTGCCCCAAAATGTCATGTCACAAGAAACAATGAGTGAAAATAGGCATAATAGACCATTTTACTTATATGTTTATCATCAAAATTTGCAATAGCCTTAATAGCATAAGCAGCTGAACCTTACCATTTCAGCAGGTCATCAACGTGTTTCTTCCAATTCAATTTCTCATCAATGCATACTCATAAATTTTGAATATTCTGCCTTAGCAACAAACTTCTGTTCAAAGTCTAACTATGTGATCAAAAGTATGCGTACACTTGTCTGAAAATGACTTAAATGTTCGTGGCGCCCTCCAGCGGTAATGCTGCAATTCAGTATGGTGTTGGCCTAGCCTTAGCCTTGATGACAGCTTCCACTGGTGCAAGCATATGTTCAGTCAAGTGCTGGAACGTTTCTTGGGGAATGGCAGCCCATTCTTCATGGTGTGCTGCACTAAGGAGAGGTACTGATGTCGGTCGGTGAGGCCTGGCACGAAGTCGGCGATTCAAAACATGCCAAATGTGTTCAGTATGATTCAGGTCTGGACTCTGTGCAGGCCAGTCCATTACAGGGATGTTATTGTCCTGTAACCACTACCCCACAGGTGCTCGATCGTTTTGAAAGATACAATCGCCATCTCCGAATTACTCTTCAACTGCGGGAAGCAAGAAGGTGACTAAAACATCAATGTAGGCCTGTGCGATAATAGTGCCACGCAAAACAACATCGGTGCAAGCCACTTCCATTAAAAAAAACGACCACATCGTAACACCACCGCCTCCGAATCTTACTGTTGGCACTACACACGATGGCAGATGGCATTCACTGGGCATTCGTCATACCCACAAATTGCCATCGGATCGCCACATTGTGTACCGTGATTCGTCACTCCACACAACGTTTTTCCAATGTTTATGCTCCTTACACCAAGCGAGGCGTCGCTTGGCATTTACCAAAGTGATGTGTGGCTTATGAGCAGCTGCTCGACCATGTAATCCAAGTCTTCTCATATCCCACCTAACTGTCAAAGTACTTGCAGTGGATCCTAATGCTGCTTGGAATTCCTGTGTGATGGTCTGGATAGATGTCTGCCTATTACACATTACGAGCCTCTTCAACTGTCGGCAGTCTCTGTCAGTCAATAGACAAGGTCGGCCCGTACGCTTTTGTGCTCTACGTGTCCCTTCACGTTTCCACTTCACTACCACATCGGAGACAGTGGACCGAGCTATGTTTAGCAGTGTGGAAATATCGCGTACACCGAGCTATGTTTAGCAGTGTGGAAATATCGCGTACAAACGTGTGTCACAATTGACACTCAATCACCTGACCACGTTCGAGGTCCGTGAGTTCCGCAGAGCGCCCCATTCTGCTCTCTCACAATGTCTAATGACTACTGAGGTCGCAGATATGGAGTATCCAGCAGTAGGTGGCAGCATAATGCATGTAATATGAAAAACGTATGTTTTTGGGGACGTCTGGATACATTTGATCACATAGTGTCTATTTAGCGAATGTGTTATGGCATTTATTGTACGTGATTGTATGTACTGTGTTTTCTCAAAATTTAGTCAGTGTCCATTAGCAGAGAACCACATAATAGAAGTTTGGAAGGTAGGAGACGAGGTACTGGCAGAACTGAAGCTGTGAGGACGGGTCGTGAGATGTGCTTGGGTAGCTCAGTTGGTAGAGTACTTGCCCACGAAAGGCAAAGGTCCCGAGTTCGAGTCTCGGTCTGGCACACAGTTTTAACCCGTCAGGAAGTTTCAATCACTTAATAATTTTCTGAAAGACATCACTTATAATTTCCTTAGCTGATTCCTGTCTGTTGGTTGTGATGACTATACTTGTATCATCAGCAAAAAAAAAAAAAAAAAAAAAAAAAAAAAAAAAAAAAAAAAAAAAAACTAGCTTTGCATCTTCATGAATATAGAGTGACAAGTCATTCATATATATTAAGAACAATAAGAGATCCAGGATTGAACCCTCTGGGACACTATTCTTGATACCTCCCCAGTTAGAGGACTGTGCTGATTTTTGCAGACTCTCTGTACTGTTAATTTCAATCTGCTGCGTTATTCCAGTTAAATATGAATTAAAGCATTTATGCACTGTCTCACTCATACCACAATACTTACACTTAACTAGACAAATTTCATGAGTCACACAGTCAAACGTTTTAGAGAGTTCACAAAATATCCCAGTGGATGATGTTCAGTTATTCAGAGCATTTAACATTTGATCAGTGGAAGTATACATAGCATTTCCTGTTAAAAAGCCTTTCGGGGAAAACCAAAATCACATTTTGTTAGTACTTCATTTTTACAAATATGTTATGCTACTCTTTAATATATTTCTTTTTCAGGAATTTTGGATAAAGCTGTGAGAAGTGAAGTTGGTGGGTAGTTGTCATCATCAGACCTAACCCCTTTTTGATGCAATGGTGTAACAATACCATATTTCAGTCTATCTAGAAAAATGACCTGTTTTAGTGAGCTACTGCATATGTGGCTGGGATTCCTACTTATCTATCAGGAACAAGCTTTTAGCACTGTATTGGACATGGCACAATTCCATGCAAGCTTTTACTTTTGAGTGAATTTATTATTTTACTAGTTTCAGTAGGAGGTGTGGGTTGAATTTCAGTCTTATCAAAATGCTTAGGTATTGTCTTTTTCATATACTGCCTCGCATTTTCTAATGAACCGCTGGATCGTCTTTTATCTACAACACTGAAAAATGTTAATTAAAAATATTTTTCTATTTCTGACATTTTGATAACAAACTTTTTATTGAGTTTTATAGAAATACTGTGTTCCTGTGCTCTTGTTGCCCTGTTTCCCTTTTAACAGTACTCCAAATTGTTTTAATTTTATTATCATTTGTGCTAATCTCAGACAAGATCCATATACTTCTGGACTTTTAAATAACTTTTCTTGATGAAGTGCAGTAGATTTTAGTGTTTCACTGTTTACTCCTTCTAGATATAAGATACATTTCCCTTTTATGTTCACACAATATTTTTATCCCTTTTAGATGCTTTCTTACAGTTATTTTCGCTGTTTTCTTAGAAAAAGTTTTTAAATATACTCACAAAGGTGTCATGAAATAGGTTAGTGCAAGCTTTCTATAATATTTGCAATTGTTAAATTGGACTATTTTGGAGGACTTTTTGCATTTTTGTATGGAGCTATGTCATATACTATAACTAGCTGAGCATTATGATCAGACAGACTATTCTTAACAAGAAAAGTTTGTATTTGATTAAATTTATCTTGGTCTATAAAAACATTATCTATCATTGTGCTGCTTTCCTGTACCATCCAAGTAGGGAAGTCAATAACTGACACCAAATTGAAAGAACCAAGTAATACTTCAAGGTCAAGGTCTCTATCGGACTCTTTCAGAAAATCTACATTGAAATCTCCACACACAATAATTTTCTTCCCGCTATCCAACAGACAGCATGACAAAGAGTCCAAATTTTTCCACATAGCTGAAAATTTCCCAATGGGGTTCTATATGCAGATGCAATTGTAAAAGTACCATTATTTACTTTGAGCTCACACACACATGCTTCTGTATGTTGCTCTACACAATTTTTTTAGTGTCTACATTTTTCACACTATGATACATTTTAATACTTATGGCAATTCCTCTCTTCATTGTGTCTCTTCTTACATGTGCTGAAAGCTTATATCCACCTACATTTACCTTCTCCATATCTGTGACTATATGATGTCCAGACAGGGATAGTATATCTACTCCGCCCTCAGTTTCTTAATATTCTAAAGAAACAGAAATTTCATATACTTTGTTTTCTAATCCCTTGATATTCTGATGCAATATGCTAACATTATTTTTCACTGTGCCTCTATGAGAATCTTGTGACATACTAGCATTAGTTTTCACTGTAGTTTTATGAGAATCTTGTGATATTTTAACATCTCCAGTAACGTTCTGTCTAAGCTTCTCATTGTGCTTAATTTCAGTCAGTGATGAATCATTGGGCACTGATTTTAGCCCAAAAAAGAGACACTCCCATGAGTTTCAGTGCTATCCCCCCTTAAACATTTTACTATCCTCTCCGCCAATTTACCTTTCCCTTTCCTACTTAGATGCAGGCCACATCTAGTGAAGTCCTATCTACCAATCCCATCCACAGGAACCAAACCTGTGCCTAACGAGAACCTCTACCTAGCTATATATTGACCCTCCTGACAAAGCTGAACAACTGGAAATGGTCATACCATATGAAAGTAAGAACCAAGACATTTGTACGGTTTGTTTCAGATGCTAGTTTTACTGGGTCACACCCAATATTTAACCTTTATCCCTATCAATAGTGTTTCCCACTCCACCCATTATCACAACAGGATCCTGATTTGTAAAACCTTTGCATTCGAATTCCACTGTTTAACGCAGAGGAGAAATTGGATAAGAGAAAAGAGTACATTGAAGGTCTCTATGAGGGGGAGAAAGTGTCTGACAACGTGATAGAACCTGTAATTAAATAAAGCAGAAGGTATGGATAATACTGCATTAAAATTTCTGGGGAGGGGGGGGGGGCGTGAGGAGGGGGTTAGTTGCAAGGAAACGACCATTCAAGTTAGTATGTAGAATCTATGAGACTAGTAAAGTACCATCAGACTTTCAGAAAAGTATCATCCATCAGTTCTGGAAATAGGAAGAGCAGCTAAGTCTGAGAACTATCACACAGTCAACTTAACAGCTCATGGATCCAGGTGACTGAAAAGAATACACTGAGCTGACAAAAGCCATGGGAGGCCTCCTAATGCCTTCTAATGCCTCCTAATATCGTTCGAGCCTCCTTTTGTCCGACCTAGTGCAGCAGCTCGATGTGCTGTGGAGTCAACAAGTCGCTGGAAGACCCTTGGAGAAATACTGAGATATGCTGCCTCTATAGCTATACAGAGCTACGAAAGTGTAATGTAACTACTATCAACTTGCACAGTCCCTTGTTGACAACTCAGGTCGTAGCTTTGTTTGGCCGGCACCACACTCGAACCCTACCATCAGCTGTTACAAAGTGAAATCGGGACTCATGTAAGCAGGCCACGGTTTTCCAGTCGTCTAGGGTCCAACCCATGTGTTCGCGAGCCCTGTAGAGGCGTTGAAGGTGATGTCATGTCCTCAGCAAAGGAGCTCGCGTCGGTCGTCTGTTGCCCTAGCCCATCAATGACAAATTTCGTTGCACTGTTCTAACATTCGTTGTATGTCCCACATTGATGTCTGAGGTTATTTCACGCAGCGCCGGCAACTCTATGCAAACCATCAATGAGTCACTGGGCCCCATTGGCCTGCGTACTGACCCCTGGAGTATTCAACACATAAGAATGAGAAAACTTAGATGACGGTAGGTCTGGCTTTAGGAAAGGTAAAGGCAATTGAGTGGCAGTTCTGAAAATGGAAATTTGTGGTAAGGTCTTATGGGACCAAATTGTATAGGTCATCGGTCCCTAAGCTTACACACTCTGAATCTAACTTAAACTAACTTACGCTAGGATAAACACAAACACCCATGCCCGAGGGGGAAACCGCGCGGACCGGGAGAAGGCTCCCCAGAGCGTGCGGCTACACCACACGGCGGCAGTTCTGACTGCTTATGGAAGCAAGCTAGAAGAAAAATCATGCCACAGTGGGATCGTATGATTTATCGACCGAAAAAAGCGTTCGAAAATGCAGAATTGTACAAGATGTTCGAAGTTCGGGAAAAAAGTACGGAAAATATTGGGAAAGATGAACAATGTGCAATATGTGTAATAATCAAGAGGGAACAATGAGACTGGAAGACCAAGAACGATGTGCTCAGACAAAAAAGGTATAAGACAAGGACGCAGTCTTCTGCTTCAACTATTCAGTCTATACAATGATGGAACAATGACGAAAATAAAAGAAAGGTTCAAGACTGGTTCTAATTCAGGGTAAAAGAAATGAGGTTGGTTGATGAAATTGCTGTGCTCAGTAAAGGTGTAGAAGAACTAAAAGATCTGTTGATGGAATGAACAGTGTAATGGGTACAGAATATGGATTGCGAATAAACCCAACAAAAATGAAACTCATGCGTAGTAGCAGAAATGAGAACAATGAGAAACTTAACATCAGGATTGGTGATCACAAGGTAGACAAAGCAAACGAATTCTCCTACATTGGAAGCAAAATAAATCATGATGGATGGAGCAAGGAGGACATAAAAAGCATATTACAAAAGGCAAAAACGGCATTCCTGGCCAAAAAAAGTCTACTAGTATCAAACTTACGCCTTAATTTGAGAAAGCTGTTTGACAGAGGAAGACCGCACTGCAGATCCTTCTCTAAATCCTCGCACGAACGAAAAGATGGCTGACATCGAAATAAGTGTCCAAGGAATAGAAAAGCAACTGGAATCACTCAACAGAGGAAAGTCCACTGGACCTGACAGGATACCAGTTCGATTCTACACAGAGTACGCGAAAGAACTTGCCCCCCTTCCAACAGCCGTGTACCGCAAGTCTCTAGAGGAACGGAAGGTTCCAAATGATTGGAAAAGAGCACAGGTAGCTCCAGTTTTCAAGAAGGGTCGTCGAGCAGATGTGCAAAACTATAGTCCTATATCTCTGACATCGATCTGTTGTAGAATTTTAGAACATGTTTTTTGCTCGCGTATCACGTCATTTCTGGAAACCCAGAATCTACTCTGTAGGAATCAACATGGATTCCGGAAACAGCGATCGTGTGAGACCCAACTCGCTTTATTTGTTCAAAGGACCCAGAAAATATTAGATACAGGCTCCCAGGTAGATGTCATTTTCCTTGACTTCCGGAAGGCGTTCGATACAGTTCCGCACTGTCGCCTGATAAATAAAGTAAGAGCCTACGGAATATCAGACCAGCTGTTTGGCTGGATTGAAGAGTTTTTAGCAAATAGAACACAGCATATTGTTGTCATTGGAGAGACGTCTACAGACGTTAAAGTAACCTCTGGTGTGCCACAGGGGAGTGTTACGGGACCATTGCTTTTCACAATATATATAAATGACCTAGTAGATAGTGTCGGATGTTCCATGCGGCTTTTCGCGGATGATGCTGTAGTAAACAGAGAAGTTGCAGCATTAGAAAATTGTAGCGAAATGCAGGAAGATCTGCAGCGGATAGGCACTTGGTGCAGGGAGTGGCAACTGACCCTTAACATAGACAAATGTAATGTATTGCGAATACATAGAAAGAAGGATCCTTTATTGTATGATTATATGATAGCGGAACATACACTGGTAGCAGTTACTTCTGTAAAATATCTGGGAGTATGAGTACGGAACAATTTGAAGTGGAATGATCACATAAAATTAATTGTTGGTAAGGCGGGTGCCAGGTTGAGATTCATTCGGAGAGTCCTTAGAAAATGTAGTCCATCAACAAAGGAGGTGGCTTACAATACAATCGTTCGACCTATACTTGAGTATTGCTCATCAGTGTGGGATCCGTGCCAGGTCGGTTTAACGGAGGGGATAGAGAAGATCCAAAGAAGAGCGGCGCGTTTCGTTACAGGGTTATTTGGTAAGCGTGATAGCGTTACGGAGATGTTTAGCAAGCTAAAGTGGCAGACTGTGCAAGAGAGGCGCTCTGCATCACAGTGTAGCTTGCTGTCCAGGTTTCGAGAGAGTGCGCTTCTGGATGAGGTATCGAATATATTGCTTCCGCCTACTTATACCTCCCGAGGAGATCACGAATGTAAAATTAGAGAAATTAGAGCGCGCACGGAGGCTTCCCGGCAGTCGTTCTTCCCGCGAACCGTACGCGACTGGAACAGGAAAGGAAGGTGATGCAATGGCACGTGAAGTGCCCTCCGCCACACACCAATGGGTGGCTTGCGGAGTATAAATGTAGATGTAGATGTAGATGTAGAAAGAAATTTCTGAGAACGTATGTTTGAAGCACAATATTGTATGTTAGTGAATCACGGACAGTGGGAAAACTGAAGTAGATGAGAATCGAAGAGTTTGAGGTGTGGTGTATCTTTGAAGCACAATATTGTATGTTAGTGAATCACGGACAGTGGGAAAACTGAAGTAGATGAGAATCGAAGAGTTTGAGGTGTGGTGCTACAGAAAATATTGAAAATTAGATGGACTGATAAAGAAATGAATGAGAGGGTTCGCCTCAGAATCGGCTAAGAAAGGAAAATATGGAAAACACTGACAATAAGATGGGATAGAATGATGAGACTTGTGTTACAGACATCAGGGAATATCTTCCATGGTACTAGAGGGGCCTGTAGAGGGTAAAATCTATAGAAGAAGCCAGAGATTGGAATATATCCAACAAATAATTGAGGACGTAGGTTGCTGAGATGAAGAAGTTGGTTCTTGAGAGGAATTTGTGGCGGGCCGCGTCAAACCAGTGAGAAGGATGGACGCCAAATATCTAAAACTCCAAAAGAGCCTCTAAACACCATCGTAAATCGAGAGAATGATAGGCCAGGAAATATGGACGAGATGATGCAAATATCTGATGGAGCAAAATATATATGTGACCAGCTTAGATCTGGTCCCATGGCCAAAGATGTTAGAAAGATGTACATTATTCCTGTTTGGGGCAAGGGCTTTCAGTACAAAACTGTACCGTCTGGATTAAATGATTCAGTATTTTCATCTATTAAAGCACTAGATCAGGTATTAGATAAAGAGCTGACTTCTGGAATTACAGTATGTGTGAACGAAACACTTACTGTAACGCAATAAAGAATACTGTGAGTTACTGGACTTAACTCTGATAAGAGGACGAATGATTCTGAATTAGGGAGCAATTATTTTTTCTGGGGCATATCTTTTCAGTGAAAGTGACCAAAAACGATCCTGAGAAAGTAACAGCCATTAAAAAATGTAGAGCATCCTTGAATAAAAAAATAAAGAAAGCTACTTTTAAGGCATGACAAATTCTTCCACACATTTTTATCAAATCAAGTTTTCAAAGTGCAGTGGTTCTCAGAACTTTTGAAAGGAAATCCCATCTTTATTTGGACTGATATTTGTCAAATCGCCTTTGAAAGATTATAAGAGAAACTATCAAAGCATAGTTGTGTCACCCAAATTTGAGCTTGCCGTTCTGCATGGGTCTGAACAGTAGTGGATATGGAATTATGGTTCACCTAGTGGAGGTGGAAGAAAGAGAGGAACGTGGAACTACTGTCTTTGCAAGTCAAATAGTAACTAAACATGGGAAAAAATATAGTGTATCAGAAAGAGCTGTAATATGGGGTTCTCAAAAATTATTGAACCACATACTGGGGCAGGAAACTATAGTATATTATAGTATATATTGATCATAAGGTACAGACCTTTTTATATTATTATCTTTTTTGAGCTTTCCTCATTACAGAGGCTTATCTCCAACATAATAATTTACTTGGAAATTACAATACAAACAATAAACGTTCTTAAACTATACTCTCAAAATATTTCTCCAGGTGTTTCGATCTTGTGTGTCCTCTTCCTCTGCGCCCATTCTCCTCATTGTGTGCTGTACAGTTTGGAGCCAGCTGGTCATAGGTCGTCCTCTTCTTCTTCTCCCCTCCGGTTCCCACTCCAGTATCAGTTTTGGTATTCTGGTTTTCTCCATTCGTCGTACATGCCCGTACCACTGTAATTTCTTCCTATCCATTACGTCGTATATTCTTTCTTTTATTTCCATTCTCATTATCTCGGTGTTCCTTATCTTTTATTTCCTGGAGATTCTTGCCGATCTTCTCCAAAAGTCCATCTCTAGAGCTTGTAATTTTTTAATGTGCTTCATGTTAATTGTCCAGGTCTCCGTTCCATACAGAACCACACTCTCTAATATGGATTTGTATATTAATTTTTTAGTTATGCTCATTACATTCCTGCTCCATAAGACTGAGTTAAGCATCCCAATGACCCTCCGTCTGCTACTAATTCTTTTATTGATTTCTGACTCTGATTTTCCCTCGATTTCTAAAATGGATCCCAAATAACAGAAAGTGTTTATCTTTTTGATTTTCTTTCCTTCAATGTATAACTCATCTGAATCATTAGTCAAGTATTCTGTTTTTTGGTAATTAATCTTCAAACCCCAAGTTTTGTATGCTACCGCTAGTTGATTGCACATATAGTTAGCATCCTCCCCATCTTGTGCTACGACTTCTTGATCATCAGCAAATAATAAATGATGTGGGTACACTCCATCTCTTATTTCTAATCCCATACTATTACATTTACGAGACCATGTTCTAAGGCTAATATCTATATACTGTAGATTTTAAATAATGATGGTGACATGGGACAGCCCTGTAAAAGGCCTTTGCTTGTTCTAAATTTCTGTTAAAGTTTATTACCAACTTTAACTTGGCAAATGTTATCTTTATACATCTGTTGTATTATTTTAATCAAGGAAGGGTTTATGTTTGCCATATGTAGTGCTCTCCAAAGTAATTTTCTTGGAACAGTATCATACGCTTTTTCTAGATCTATGAAAATTAATCCTATATTTTTTGATTTTTCTCTATGTTTCTCCAAAAACTGTCGTAATGTGAAAATATGGTCTACACATGATCTCCCAGCCGTGAATCCACATTGTTCTTCTTTTTCTTTTTGAAAAATTATTAATTATTGCATAGTCAGCTGACAGTGCGGTAACTGTTTCTGCAGCAATTTAAGTTTACAGTGAAACACATTCCTGGCACACAAGATTAAGTATCAGATACCCTGTCGAGGTTACTGCTGATGATTTTAGAAGCGCAGTTTTACGTCCTCATATTGGTCTGGTGCGGCATTTGTTTTGTCGATATGAATTAACAGGACAGTAAAACACGAAGAATAGCCAGTACTGCAGCAGCGACTGAACGGCGCGCAGAGGCATGTCGGCGGTAACCGTCAGAGGCCAGGAAGATACGGTTGCTGTTGAAGTACTGGTTACATTACAGTCCCTTTTAATACATATAAAACGAACTAATCTGGGACAGCTCTTTCGAATGGACACGTAACATTCAGATTTAAAAATCATTTTGTTCGTAACAGGAAGCAAACTGGCGACTTCCGTCGACACGGGTTGTCGCATGGAAGACTTGATGAACAGTACTTGTTTGGGTTGGCTCCAGCTACACACGGCAAAAAGGAAATGGCAGGTATCAGCAGAAACACTACGTAAACATAGTGCTTGGGGATTTCTTAATAGAAAGTCTTAGTGGCTTTTGCGTCATAAACTGATGCTGGGAGGGGTGGGCGTCCCCGAAAACGAATCAGAAATTTGTGATTGGTAGAGAAATAGCATGGCAAATTCAAAGAGCAACTTTTTGTACTAAAACATGATACTTCATAATGTTAAATTTAAGACTGAAAAAGAGTGAAATGTTGACATTAACCACGAATTGTGCATACTAGCTTCATATGATTTTTCAACTCATGTAGGTGTATGAAATGTTAAGGTAATAATTTGGCTGAAAACCCGACAATGGGGACGAACTGGGGGGGGGGGGGGGGCGAGTTGGGGGGCAGGAGTGAAGGAGGGAAAGTGACGCAGCATCGGGTCCCTATTGAGTCGGAAGCAGGTCGGTACTAAAGGATCCATGCCGACTTTTCCCCGAGAGAGGAACGCGCCCACGTTCAACGTAAGGGACACCTAGTGGGAGTGATGTAGCTTTCTTACGATGCACCACTGCCAGTATACTGTAAACCTCGCTCTGTCACACTGACGATGCAACACAGAAATTGCGTCGCTATTCAATACTCAAGGATCCATGCCGACTTTTCCCCGAGCGAGTTACACGTCTACGTTCGACGTATGGAACACTTCCTGGGAGTCATGTAGTTATTTTCCGATGCACCACTGCCAGTTTAGTGTAACCCTCACATAGACGACTGAACACAGAAATTGTGACGCTATTCAATATTCAAGGATCCATGCCGACTTTTCCCTGACTGAGTAACGTGCCTACGTTCGACGTATGCAACACTTCCTGGGAGTCATGCAGATATTTTGCGATGAGATGATAGCACGACATGAGGGGAGCCATTTGATGTAGCAGCGGACCCACCAGGAGGGCGCCAAAATACATCTCGGCCCCTGACGATGTGGTCTACAATGCCTTCTTAAGCTTCCATCGCTGGTGAGACCTCTGCCACCAGTCCGTGAGACTCCGTCTTTAAATTCGAGATAAGTCGACTCATAGCAAGCAGGCTGATTGGAGAAGAGTCCCATCTGCAAAGTTGGTGGCAATTCGATTCACCATGGAGAAGGGAGGCATTGCTACCACACGTGGGAACAGACTGTAAATTTGCAGGTTTGCTGAGAAACAATTTAGTAGCGGTCATTAACAATGTAGTGCTCGTTCAGAACTGTTTCTGAAGCTTACTCGGAGTATGAAGTTCAGAACTTGTATTTTTCTGCTATTTTTACTTTACTGTTTGCATCGAGAGCAGCATTCTGAAGACCTTGAGTAAGTGTACACTGTAAATATTTACAACTGTAATATTAGTCATACACTTGAACAGTTATGTCTCCGTTGTGACGTGTAGCTGTAGCCATAGATACTCTTAGTAGAATTTCTTTAAGTAGCAATTTTATCAGGAATTTCTGTAAAAAGATGTATTATCGCTGTCATTATTATATAAGTGTGGGCTCTTTATGTCCCAGGAAGCCGAGAGTTCTCCTATGGCGTTGTCATTCAGTGAACTGCGCACAGAGCGTGGGTTATACGGAAGGAGTGGGTGTAGGGTATTGAGTATTTTACGTAATGAAGAATTAGCCATGACCGAAGATGCGGTGTGGGGCAGCTGTGGAAAGAAAACTACCAGCCGTTGGTTCTGGTTGTTGGTATCAGTGAGGATCTATCTTCTGGTACTCTTTTATGACTGACGGTCAGGAAATAAGAAACGACTAACTGGCTCTATAAAGTGCGTGGTTTCCACATCATAATATTTTATGGGGAACAGGTAGATATAAAGGTCACAGTCCTTGGTGAAGCTGAGAATAATACGAAATTTGAAAGTCTTACTATTTTTGCAACTGACAGAAAACGTCAGAAGGCAATTTGTGACAGACATCATTTGGTGCAGTAGAGGAGGCCAGAAAGCAAGGTCGACCGATAGGTTGGGTCGCCAGTAGTGACCGTGAACGGAAGGTGAACCAAAGCATTCAAATTAAAGAACTAGATCAAGTAGGGAAACTGTAAAAGTTCGTGACGAGACGATGCGGCATCGAGAACTTAATACGCATCGAGATAAAACTCAGTGTCCTAGTTGGTACGGTGACGGAATCTTGGCTTAACTAAACTGTATACAAAGAATTAACGATGTCCGATAGCGAAAGTCACGGCATCCATCGCAACAAGTCTCATACTGAAAATAACCGAAACAATTTCACCTCCTGAGCCGGTTGGTATGTCAAAAATGACTTCTCTGATTGTGATTCGGTGATCATTCATAATCATTTGCTTCACTTCTTCCACGATTTTCTCGGGTCACTGTGTAGTGATGCACCCAGGGCGTTTTATACCTTCAATGTCTTTACGAACTTCTTGGAAACAACTACACCATTCACAAACTCTTTTTATTCACAACCGACTAACAAAAAGTAATACTTGGCATTTCTAAAACTTTGCTGCACTTTATTCTGTTCTTATATCAAAATTATTTAATACAGATTCTCTGATTCAGTTTCATACAAAGTAAGTAATCACCAACACTGCAGAAACACGTGTTATCTTTTTGAGAGCTGACAACATACTAAAATCCGATACGGATAATGCTGTACAGAATTTTTTCATAAATGTTTAACAACACAGAAACGAAAATTCGGACTAATACTCCAGGCGAAAGTAAATGATTACCACTACTGTTTGAAAATATCTCGAACACAGCGTCCTATTGACGATGATACTTTCGAAATCATACTCGATAATCAGTGTGTAAACTCAACGTGATGTGGTTATGTTGAGTGCCTGAAGAACGACAGGGGATACGAGATGACATGTAAGAAAAAGTAGTTGACGGTCTTGGTTCTTCGATTGTTCAGAAACGGACTCCTCATGCAGGGGTCCGTTGGAACAAGTGAAATGGTTCCAATGGCTCTAAGTACCATCTGAGGTCATCAGTCTCCTAGACTTAGGACTACTTAAAACTAACTAACATAAGGACATCACACACATCCATGCCCGAGGCAGGATTCGAACCTGCGACCGTAGCAGCAGCGCGGTTCCGGACTTAAGCACCTAGAACCGCTCGGTCACAGAAGCCGGCCGGAACAAGTGAAACCAGTGTTCTGACGCACGAATATTCGCGGATCTGTACGTTCGTCCTCTAAAATTCGGTGCAGTAAACAGAAAACAATTTTAAAAAGTAATGTGGGTTGCTAACGAAATTGTCCTACCTCAGCATGGAAAGCTGGTTCGATGGCCTTGCGGTGCCTCTTCCAGGTATCGCCCGTGCTGGTAATGAGTCCGTCACTCATAAGAGTCCGGAGGATGTGCATGAAGACAGGGTCCCGCTCGCGCGTCTTGGTCGACGCCAGGACCTTCCGCACGTCTTCTGGTCGCGATATCACAATGAACAGCTTGGGACCCACGTAGTACCTGCAACGCAGAGCAGTGCTTTTTCTTGACATGTTAATTACTTAGAGTACTGCAACTATACAGTAAAGTTGACATATCCGCCGACTGGGCTTAGAACAACTGAAGCAATCGGGAGCATCGGTCATTAAGATTCTAGAATTCCGAAGCAACTTGTTGCCACATTGTTATACACTAAACAAGTAACGATATAGCAGGCGCCTGCCGTTGTGGCCGAGGGGTTCTAGGCGCTACAGTCTGGAACCGTGCGACCGTTACGGTCGCAGGTTCGAATCCTGCCTCGGGCGTGGATGTGTGTGATGTCATTAGGTTAGTTAGGTTTAATTACTTCTAAGTTCTAGCGGACTGATGACCTCAGAAGTTAATTCCCATAGTGCTCAGAGCCACTTGAACCATTTTGATATTGCAGGCAGGTAACGTACAACGAAAAGAACAGACCGCTTCTCCAATGAAGGCAACGTACTGTACCTTTCGATTAACTGCTGCACTTCGAATTTCATTTTTAAGATTCCGGGAATCAGTCTGGAAGTACGGAACTTTTGTAATTTCGTTTTGTTGTCCGTCGCTTCCGTCGGTCTGTCTGTCTCTCTGATTGAGTGTTAAGAACTCTTTTTCTCCGGAAGGGTGGACTTATCAGGTACAAATTTCGTATCGTATTATGGTCTATGGACCCTTGGAGGTGAAAGAACTTTAAGCTAAGCCACTTCAATCAAAAGATAGAGCCTTTTATATTACATATTTTAATACTTCAAAACCCACCCATCAAAAGTGTAAAGTGCTTCTCGTTGACATATAACCTGAAATTCGTTAAGAAGCGAGGTTTCACAGTATAAGTAAAGGAAAAATCCGAAAACTTTTATTTCCTAATTATACACACACCACAAAAAATGTTTTGCATCAGCCCGGTTCCCAAAACTCCTGAAGACAGACGTTGACTGTGGATATTGTATCACAGACACAGTCCCTTTGACTGTTCAAAGATGTCTCTGAACTCGACAAAAAATGTAAACAACTATGCATGAGCAGCCCTATTAGACGGAGGGAGTCCGACAGCCGATCAGTTCCAGTCATCCCACCAGGAAGGAGGTACACGGCTCGTGTTGTGGAGTTCAGCCATGCCAAGACGGTCAATACCGCGGTTCGATCGCGTCCGCATTTTTACTTTGTGCCAGGAAGGGCTCTCAACAAGGGAAGCGTCCAGGCGTCTCAGGCCGAACCAAAATGATGTTGTTCGGACATGGAGGACATACACAGAGACAGGGACCGTTGACATACCTCGCTCAAGCCGCCCAAGGGATACTACTGCAGTGGATTATTGCTACCCATGGATTATTGCTCGGAGGTACCCTAACACCAACACCACCGTGTTCAATAATGCTTTTTGTGCAGCGACAGTACGTCGTGTTACCACTCAAACTGTGCGCAATAGGTTGCATGATGCACAACTTGACTCATGAAGTCCATGGCGAGGGCCATCTTTGCAACAACGAAACCATGCAGCGCGATACAGATGGGCCCAACAACATGCTGAATGGACCACTCAGGACTGGCATCACGTTTTCTTCACTGATGAGTGTCGCATATACCTTCAACCAGACAATCGTCGGAGACGTATTTGGAAGCAACCCGTTCAGGCTGAAAGCATTACACACACTGTCCAGTGAGTGCAGCAAGGTGTACGTTCCCCACTGTTTTGGGGTAACATTGTGTGGGCGAGACGTACGCCGCTGGTGGTCATGGAAGGCGCCGAAACGGCTGTACGATACGTGAATGCCATCCTCGCACTGATAGTGCAACCATATCGGCAGCATATTGGCGAGGTATTCGTCTTCATTGGACGATAATTCGCGCCCCCAACGTGCACATTCTGTCAATGACTTCGTTCAGCATAACGACATCGCTGGACTAGAGTGGCCAGCTTGTTCTCCAGACATGAACCCTATCCAACATGCCGGGAGTAGATTGGAAAGGGCTGTTTATGGACGACGTGAGCCGCCAACCACTCTGAGAGATCTACGCCGAATCACCGTTGAGGAGTGGGACAATCTGGACCAACAGCGCCTTGAACTTGTGGATAGTATGCCACGACGAATACAGGCATGCATCAGTGCAAAAGGACGTGCTACTGCGTATTAGAGGTACCGATGTGTATAGCAATCAGGACCACCACCTCTGAAGGTCTCGCTGTATGGTGGTACAACAAGCTATGTGTGCTTTTCATGAGCAGTAAAAAGGGCGGAATGATGTTTAAGTTGATCTCTATTCCAATTTTCTGTGCAGGTTCCGGAACTCTCGGAACCGAGGTGATGCAAACCCTTTTTTGATGTGTGTGTAACACAAAGACGATGTAGTCTGTTTTTATCGGTCTGTTTGTCTGTTAAGACCCTTTTTCTCTGGATACGTTTAGCGTATCAATTTCAAATTTCCTTTGTCATCGTAAATGTTATAAGCTTCTAAGTGAATACACTCAAAAGATATGGTCATTTATGTCGCATATTTTGATACTCGAAAACTTATGAAAATCTATAGGGTGCTTCCCGTTGGCTGAGAATCATAAAATCTGACGACAAACCAGTTGGCAGAAAAGGAAAAAATTCTAAAACTGTTAATTAGTAATTATATGATACGGAAAAATGTACTTCGTCGTTATTTATCCACCTGTGTGTCCGTCTTTTAAGACCAGTTTCTCTCTGGAGCAGGTGGGCCTAGCAAGTTCAAATTTATGTCACGTCCTAAAGTCTGTGCTTCCTTAACGCCGTAAAAAATGTGGGCTTGTAAGTCAATGCAGTCGAAGGATACAGTCATTTATGTCCCATATTTTGATACTCGCAAACTCACTCATGAAGACCAGTAGGGTAGTTCCCGTTGACACAGAACCATAAAATTGAGTAAGAAGCAAGTTTCACAGTACTTCTTAAGCTGTAACTAAACCGCATGAAAGATATCTTATGCCGTTTGAACATAAATTTCATTTACTACCCATCATAAGCGTAATAGAGGAACATTACTGCATGCAAACATAAAATGTAAGTTGTAGTTATGTTTTCGTACGCAAAAAATTTTCACTAAATCTTCTCCCTCCCCTGTTCGCTTCTTTTTGCATCTCCGGGCTAGTCTTAGAGCTACACTTTTGTAGATAAGAAATTAAGCAGTAAATTTTGAAACTATTTTCATTATAAAAGTGATTTCACTTTGTTCAGATCTTTTAAAAATTATGTTTTGTTGTAAATCAGTACAGTGAAGCCTCGTGAAACTGTCTTCGGTAATCCTTAATATTATTTTTCTTTTTTGTTTTCTATTCTCTATCCTCTTAAGTGAAATGCTGGGCTGGCAGTGATATTGACATTGATATCCCACCAAATGGGTAAGCTATGTGGATCACTGAGGGACTGGCCATCAAAGCCAACTGGTCATGCAGCACAGTCAACGAAAAACAGAAAAAATGTCGAAGAGGGGCAAAAAATCATGTAATCGAAAAATTTTCTACAGTGGTAAGAGGGAGTGTCATGAGCGAGTGTAATGAACAACATATTAAAAATCACCACAAGTTGGGGGTTGAGAGTGGGAGGCGACTGGCTTTAAAGCTAACTTCTTAATGTCTTTCCTGTATAATTCGAGAACCGCGGTTTCTAGCGATGACTTTTACCAGTATAAAATCAAACTAAATTAAATTTCCTGCATGAGATGTCCCATTCATTCTTCCTCTAGGGAATGGAAATTTCACAAATTATTAAAAATGTCGGTTTAATGTTGTGAGAATACTTTTGCTGTTAAATCAAGTGGCTCAAAGATAAACATTGGATGTGAGTATCACAGCTAGGTGTAATAGAGCCGTATTAAGCAACAAATTGTGTTCTGAGTATGTAACATGGTGGAGGGGGCGGGGGTGGTGGGTAGAAGTTTCCAGAAAGGCAGGTCACTGGATCGTGCTCATGCATTTCCCGCCTTCATAGGTCGGCAAACTGAAGAGCGAACATGTGATACCAACGCCATCTACCTCAAAGTTTCACATGAAGAAACTACAAGCTGTTACAGAAAGGAGTAACGGCCGTTTGCTGTATGAATCACAGGCGACGCAGTACACATTTGTGCCCTGGGGGGTGTTAATTTGCCACAGTGTGCATGAACTCCACATAGAATGAGAGATAATTAATAATAATAACAATAGTGCAGGAATGCATACGGACAGAACTACTTATAGTCCAGGACCTTTATGCAATGAATAGGAAAAATAGTGGGGATCTGAAACCTTTTGCAACACTCTCAGTTTGATGTCCTAGTTAACATATTAAAAATCCCTGAAGCTCCGGTCAGTGGAATCAGGGTTATGACGTCATCGTTATGGCCACCATAAGAATTTCTAGAACAATTTTTAAACGCCTATACACTCTCACATAACTGACACAAAAAGATCGTCTTTGCACCAAACACAGGAATAGTTGAAAACTATGTATGTAGTAATATCTTACATATATTTAACATTTCATCTGAGTTATATAACCAGAATTGAGAAAAAGTCATGTTGTCAACCATTTTTTGATGTGTCTCCCTGAATCACCAGGTAGTTATGAAACAGTGCTTTTTTCATTAGTTACATGGCACATTTTTAGAGCTGTAACACAATATGAGTATTTTTCCCTTATCATTAATAATGAGATTGTTATCTGAATATATCTACCGTAATGTGTCATTATTCACTAGACAGACTGCACATTAGAATTTTAAGGAGACATTTTTTAAAACCTTGCTCATGACTTGCAAGAACATGTGGTATTCTCAAATGATAGTGAAACGTCTATTTTTCTAAACATGGTTCACCACACAACGTTTATTTTTACATAAATAAATCAAATATATGTAGATAATATAAAGCGGTGATTTGTATTAAAAAATTACGTGAATAATAGAGATGCATTCTATAGGTATACATATATATTTTTGTCTTACCAGTTCCAGTTTTAAGTTTGTTGTTAAAGTTATGAATCACACTTTAAACATCAGAGTCATCATTCTATCATTCTCACTAATAGATAACAGAGACTCCAGCAAAGAAGGTATATCATCATCCTAATCAGCACCAGAATCAGGAAGACTGGAGTTGCTACACTCACTATCGTTGCAATATCCACACCAAACAGAACACTGTAAACTAATATTAGGACAACTAAAGCAGTGGGTTTAGGCGATTTCTGGGACAGCTTGCATTCTTGCCAGATGTATTCAAGATGGTGGATGCAAGATGGTGGCTATAGATGTGGCAACATTGCACAGACATCATGGAGGGAAATTCAAATTTTGACAAGAAAATAGCTCAATTGCGCTACCTCTGGTAACCTAATTGCTCCACCCCTCTCCCCATCCTATAATGTCACCCACCATCCCATCACAGTGTGCCCCAGGAAATGATGGGAAATTTCTAACTGCTGGAGAGAAAGATTCGGTTAATATACTCTATTTATTATTAGTTTTTGAGGGAAACTGACTGCTAGACTGTCTTACACACTCCACTGCCTGCTGCCCCTACTATCCATTGTTCCCAACCCATTTTATGTCCCCCCCCCCCAATTCACACACTTCTTCCAATCATGTTTGTGTATACGTTCACCACAATTTTAAAGACTGACTGCTCTAGTTAACACTACAAACATTAGAGGGTACTCTACACTGTCTTACAAATGCGTTACCCCCATCCGCCACTCTGCCACAACCTGCCCCCACTTTCTGCCGACTCCATCCCCACTTCTGGTGATATCATATGTGAATTGTCACCTCGAAGTCTGAAGACAAACTGCCCTAACTTACAGCCTCCTCTGCACACCACCAACCTTTACTCCCAATTTCTGCCACACCACCCTCACTCTTTGTTGATCGCCTGTGTGACTTACGTAGCAATACCACTCAAAACTGTTCTACAACTGCCCTATAACACTATTCAATCATTCATCTAAATTTATAAAATTTTTTTACATTTAAAATTTGTCATAATATAACAGTGACATTCAAAATCTCTCTGATAAGTATGATATATGTTATGTTTGATTGCTTTGCTAATGCATATTTGTAGCTTATGTAAAGAAATATGTGAAATGTATAATTTACTTAATAATATTATGTCATTATACAAACAGTACAAGTATAATAGTAGAATTACCTTTGTTTTTGGTCATCAGTCTTCTGACTGGCTTGATTTTGCCCACCACAAATTCCTCTCCTGTGTTAACCTCTTCATTTCATAGCAGCACTTGCAACTTATGTCCTCAATTATCTGCTGGATGTATTCCAATATCTGTCTTCCTCTACAGTTTCTGCCCTCTACACTCCATGTAGTACCATGGTAGTCATTCCCTCATCTCTTAACAGATGTCCTATTATTGTGTCCTTTCTTCTTATCAGTGTTTTCCACATATTCCTTTCCTCTCCGATTCTGCACAGAACCTCCTTATTCCTTACCTTATCAGTCCACATAATTTTCAACATTCTTATATAGCACCACATCTCAAATGCATCGATTCTCTTCTCATCCGGTTTTCCCAGAGTCTGTGTTTCACTGATATATGATATCAGTAGATTCCTCTTGGCCAGGTATGCCCTTTTCGCCATTGCTAGTATGCTTTTATGTCCTCCTTGCTCCGTCTGTCACTGGATATTTTGCTGCCTAGGTAGCAGAATTACTTAGCCTCACCTACTTCGTGACCATCAATCCTGATGTTAAGTTTCACGCTGTTCTCATTTGTACGATTTCTCATTACCTTCACCTTTCTTCGATTTACTCTCAATCCATACTCTGTACTCAAACAGACTGTTCATTCCGTTCAGCAGATCATGTAATTCTTCTTCTCTTTCACTCAAGACAGTAATGTCATAAGCGAATCATATCATTGATATCCTTTCATCCTGAATTTTGATTCCACTCCTGAACCTTTCTTTTATTTCCATCATTGCTTCCTCGATGTACAGATTGAACACTAGGGGGCGAAAGGCTACATCCCTGTCTTACACCCTTTTTAATACGAGCACTTCGTTCTTGATCGTCCACTCTTATTATTCCCTCTTGGCTGATGTACGTATTGTATATGACCTGTTTCTCCATATAGCTTACTCCTACTTTCTTAAGAATTTCGAACATCTTGCTCCATTTTGCAATGTTGAACGCTTTTTCCAGGTCGACAAATCCTATGAACATGTCTTGATTTTTCTTTAGCCTTGCTTCCATTATTAACCGCAACATCAGAATTGCCTCTCTCGTGCCTTATTCCTTTCCTAAAGCCAACCTGATCGACATCTAGCGCATTGCCAATTTTCTTTCCCATTCTTCTGTATGTTATCTTTGTAATCAACTTGGATTCATGAGCTGTTAAGCTGACTGTGCGATAATTGTCGCACTTGTCAGTTCTTGCCATCTTCGGATTTGGGTGGATGATGCTTTTCTGAAAGTCAGATGGTATGTCGGCAGGCTCGTACATTCTACACGCCAACGTGAATAGTCGTTTTGTTGCCACTTCCCCCAATGATTTTAGAAATCCTGATGGAATGTTAACTATCCTTTCTGCCTTATTTGACTGTAAGACCTCCAAAGCTCTTTTAAATTCTGATTCTAATACCGGATCCTCTATCTCTTCTAAATCGACTCCTGTTTCTTCTTCTATCACAGCAGACAAATCTTCCCCCTCATAGAGGCTTTCAATGTATTCTTTCCACCTATCCGCTCTCTCCTCTGCATTTAATAGTGGAATTCCTTTTGCACTCTTAATGTTACCACCGTTGCTTTTAATGTCACCGAAGGTTGTTTTGACTTTCCTGAATGCTGAGTCTGTCCTTCCGACAATCATTTATTTTTCGATGTCTTCACATTTTTCCTGCAGCCATTTCATTTTAGCATCCCTGCACTTCCTATTCATATCATTCCTCAGCGACTTGTATTTCTGTATTTCTGAGTTTTCTGGAATATTTCTTTTTGTACTTCCTCCTTTCATCAGTCAAGTGAAGTATTTCTCCTGTTACCCATGGTTTCTTCGCAGCTACCTTCTTCGTACCTATGTTTTCCTTCCCAACTTCTGTGATGGCCCTTTTTAGAAATGTCCATTCCTCTTCCATTGTATTGCCCACTGAGCTATTCCTTAATTCTGTATCTATAGCCTTAGAGAACTTCAACCATATCTCGTCATCCCTTAGTACTTTGTCTTAAACTTCAGCCTGCTCTTCATCTATATTGTGATCTGAGTCTATATCTGCTCCTGAGTACGCCTTACAATCCAGTATCTGATTTTGGAATCTCATTCTGACTATGATGTAATCTAATCGAAATCTTCCCGTATCATCCGGCCTTTACCAAGTATACATCCTCCTCTTGTGATTCTTGAACAGAGTATTCGCTATTACGAGCTGAAACTTGTTACAGGACTCAATTGGTCATTCTCCTCTCTCAGTCTCTGTTCCAAGCCCATATCCTCCTGTAACCTTTCCTTCCACTTCTTCCCCTACAACTGCATTCCAGTCCCCCATGACTACCTGATTTTCAAAATGTTCAAATGTGTGTGAAATCTTATGGGACTTGAATTCTAAGGTCATCAGTCCCTAAGCTTATACACTACTTAACCTAAATTATCCTAAGGACAAACACGCACACCCATGCCCGAGGGAGGACTCGAACCTCATCGAGGTCCAGCAGCACAGTCCATGACTGCAGCGCCCCAGACCGCTCGGCTAATCCCGCGCGGCACCTGATTTTCATCTCCCTTTACATGCTGTATTACCCTTTCAATATCCTCATACACTTTCTCTATCTCTTCATCTTCAAATTGCGACGTCTGCAGGTATACCTGAACTATCGTTGCCAGAGTTGGTTTGCTGTCGATTCCCAATAAAATGGACCCTGTCACTGAACTGTTCACAATAACACACTCTCTGCCCTACCTTCCTATTCATTACGAATCCTACTCCTGTTTACTATTTTCTGTTGCTGTTGATATTATTGGTAGTCATCTGACCACAAATCCTTGTCTTCTTTCCACTGCACTTCACTGACCCCTACTATGTCCAGATTAAGGCTTTGCATTTCCATTTTCAGATTTTCTACTTTCCCTCCCATGTTCAAGCTTCTGACATTCCACGCCCCGACTCGTACAACGTTATACTTCCGTTGATTATTCAATTGTTTTCTCACGGTAACCTCCGCCTTGGCAGTCCCATCCCGGAGATCCGAATGGGGGACTATTCCGGAATCTTTTGCCAATGGAGAGATCATCATGACACTTTTTCAGTTACAGGCCACATGTCCTGTGGATACACGTTACGTGTCTTTAATGCAGTGGTTTCCATTGTCTTCTGCATCCTCATGTCGTTGATCATTGCTGATTCTTCCACCTTCAGGGGCAGTTTCCCACCCCTAGGACAAGAGAGTGCCCTGAACCTCTGTCCGCTCCTCCGCCCTCTTTGACAAGGCCGTTGGCAGAATGAGGGTGATTTCCTATGCCGGAAGTCTTCGGCCGCCAATGCTGACTATTAATCAAAATTTAAGCAGTGGTGGGATTCGAACCTGGGACCGAAGACGTTTTGATTATGAATCAAAGACGCTACCCCTAGATTCCTAGACCACAGGTCACTATTGTAGAAGTGTGAACCATTAAATAAAAATTTACTGTTTTCGAATAATTATTGTGTTAAAACGTAAAATATGGGTTACCCTGTTAATTATTCCTTACCTTTCACCTACATAGGGTCCCTACCTGGCGTTTGATTACTCCAAGTAAACCTGTTATAAAAACATTTGAAGTGTTTTATTCAATATCTACAAGTACTAATTTTCGTCTGTGAATAAATATCTGAAAATTTTAAAGTGAAAGTGAGTAAATAAGTTTTGAGAGAAGTACAGATAAAATTCTTTCAGCGGTAAATGAAATTCTGTAAAGTGCAAAGAGTTATGAAAAGAAAATTTCTTATGTGCTCAGTGACACTGAAACATTGAAGTGGGGTTGCATATAAATACTGAATGACAATGTAGAGTGGCCATACCCACCTTACCTTTGGTTTTGATAGATCACTTGTTAAGAGAAAGATATAAACAAAGTGCCTTAACAAATTTAAATGTGTGTGTTATGCTATTAGAATAATTAAGTATTCAATTTGTAGGTTATACAAAATGCAAACATAGTAGTCCCCTCTCGCCACATTTTTTAGCACATAGTAATGATTCCATTGTTGATGCATTTCTTTCTAATAGCTAGAAACTCTTAGGAAAAGGAACTAATGTCTGATTTCCAAATCCATTAGTCATACAACACAACCAAATCCTGAAAAAAGGGTAATATTATGCTGCATGCACAATTACCCATATAATAGTGTTATGTATGGCTTTTCCATTATCAGTGCTATTTGTTCTGTCAAAATATAGTTTTATAACCCCACTGTTGGTGCATGTATTACTAAATGCCATAATTACAAAATTACAGTGCTTTAGATTGGTGGGACACGCTCTGTGTGTGCTCGCCAGAGATTCGGCCCCTAAAATTTTTGCGTTCAGTTGACTCATTTGCTGTACTGTATTACACGCCTTGCATGCTAATATCATTCAGGGCACATAGTATGAAAGAATGGGACAGCAAACTATCACAGAAGTACAGGAAGAGTTGTCTCCTGTGGTTCTACATGTGAACAGCTGCTAGGGATGAGATATCTTCATAATTTCAGACACTCCTACGCCGTTCAGAGCACTTGTCATGAAAGGGAAGGATAGCAATTGACTGGAAACTACACTCCTGGAAATGGAAAAAAGAACACATTGACACCGGTGTGTCAGACCCACCATACTTGCTCCGGACACTGCGAGAGGGCTGTACAAGCAATGATCACACGCACGGCACAGCGGACACACCAGGAACCGCGGTGTTGGCCGTCGAATGGCGCTAGCTGCGCAGCATTTGTGCACCGCCGCCGTCAGTGTCAGCCAGTTTGCCGTGGCATACGGAGCTCCATCGCAGTCTTTAACACTGGTAGCATGCCGCGACAGCGTGGACGTGAACCGTATGTGCAGTTGACGGACTTTGAGCGAGGGCGTATAGTGGGCATGCGGGAGGCCGGGTGGACGTACCGCCGAATTGCTCAACACGTGGGGCGTGAGGTCTCCACAGTACATCGATGTTGTCGCCAGTGGTCGGCGGAAGGTGCACGTGCCCGTCGACCTGGGACCGGACCGCAGCGACGCACGGATGCACGCCAAGACCGTAGGATCCTACGCAGTGCCGTAGGGGACCGCACCGCCACTTCCCAGCAAATTAGGGACACTGTTGCTCCTGGGGTATCGGCGAGGACCATTCGCAACCGTCTCCATGAAGCTGGGCTACGGTCCCGCACACCGTTAGGCCGTCTTCCGCTCACGCCCCAACATCGTGCAGCCCGCCTCCAGTGGTGTCGCGACAGGCGTGAATGGAGGGACGAATGGAGACGTGTCGTCTTCAGCGATGAGAGTCGCTTCTGCCTTGGTGCCAATGATGGTCGTATGCGTGTTTGGCGCCGTGCAGGTGAGCGCCACAATCAGGACTGCATACGACCGAGGCACACAGGGCCAACACCCGGCATCATGGTGTGGGGAGCGATCTCCTACACTGGCTGTACACCACTGGTGATCGTCGAGGGGACACTGAATAGTGCACGGTACATCCAAACCGTCATCGAACCCATCGTTCTACCATTCCTAGACCGGCAAGGGAACTTGCTGTTCCAACAGGACAATGCACGTCCGCATGTATCCCGTGCCACCCAACGTGCTCTAGAAGGTGTAAGTCAACTACCCTGGCCAGCAAGATCTCCGGATCTGTCCCCCATTGAGCATGTTTGGGACTGGATGAAGCATCGTCTCACGCGGTCTGCACGTCCAGCACGAACGCTGGTCCAACTGAGGCGCCAGGTGGAAATGGCATGGCAAGCCGTTCCACAGGACTACATCCAGCATCTCTACGATCGTCTCCATGGGAGAATAGCAATCTGCATTGCTGCGAAAGGTGGATATACACTGTACTAGTGCCGACATTGTGCATGCTCTGTTGCCTGTGTCTATGTGCCTGTGGTTCTGTCAGTGTGATCATGTGATGTATCTGACCCCAGGAATGTGTCAATAAAGTTTCCCCTTCCTGGGACAATGAATTCACGGTGTTCTTATTTCAATTTCCAGGAGTGTATTCTACTGCCACCCTCACTTGGAAGAAAGTGCAGCCAAATAAAAGTTAGCAGTCATGGTATCATCAGCAGAGGCTCCAGAGGTTTATCTAGGCTTGCCTGCATGCCACTGAGAAAGAGACGCTTATAGATCTACTAGAAGAAGATTAACTGAAAGATTCATCAATTAAAAAAGCGTATAATCCAACAATTGAACACCATTCAAACCCAAACAGCATTTTTGCTTCAAACACACACACACACACACACACAAACAGGTTCACACATACAGGCCATGCTAAATGAAATGCACATTGAAATTAGCGCGAAAAACCACCACCCGCCCAGTTCCAATCATAAACAACGAACCATAATGCAATATACATCAGAAATTCACGAAAACGCATTATAACAACGTCATATAGCTATTGAAAATAATTCCCTCGCCTCCACAATTATATATCCTTCCCGGCATGTGCTTGCAGACTAAGAACACCAGAACCACCCCTACCTACCTCCCTCCTCCTACTCCCTCTCCTCCTCCCCTCCCATAACCATCGCAGAAATAGAAGGGGTTTTCTGACCTGTTCTTAGAATGTTTCGCCGATGATACACAAAGACTTCCACCTCCAGACAGTTGGAACATTGTTCAGTGAACGTATTTTCAGCCGCCTGGAACAACAACGAAATTCCAGAGAACTCTCCAGAATACAGACAGTAGATACAAAGCGGTATGGTTTGAGATCATTACTCATGTTCAAGTTATAAATTGTCATGATCGAGGGTATTAGATTCTTTTCAGACGATATAATTATCAAAACAGAAACGCCATCTATACTGGTGGCTTTGGAGTCTTTCGTGGATGTTGAAAGGAAGCAATGACGAATGCTTGACACTTCTACAGAGGTGACAGTTACAAACGTGCCGCTGGACCCTCGCACCACATCATGTCACTCGGTCCTGCGTCGTGCTGAAGCTCCTATGAGTTGCTCACTCACCTTCCATGCATGCATCGTTTTAGCCCCTCTGATTGTTGCCAGAGGCTGAATCATGGCTATACAAGCGGAAAGTAAAGCCATCCCCGGAGGTTAGTGGTTTTACTCCTGACGACGATGGCAGAAATGGCCATCGAAAGCTTGAGAACTTTATTTGAATTGACGTGGCTTAAAAACAGAGAAGATTTTATTCAGACATGCCGCCGCAAAACCCTCTGAGGACACAAATTTTTCCTTTATGGTGAGGAGTATACAACATTCCATCAGAATTGCAGATAGCCTTGGAAAAACCATCCATGAGAAAACTATTCCATCTGGTGAGCAAGATGTATGAGACAGGGGAAATACCCTCAGACTTCAGGAAGACTATAATACTTCCAATTACAAGGAAAGCTGGTGTTGACAGATGTCAAAAATTACCGAACTATCAGTTTAATAAGACGTGGTTGCAAAACACTAACACGAATTCTTTACAGACGGATGGAGAAACTGGTAGACGCCAACCTCGAGGAAGATCAGTTTGGATTCCGTAGAAATGTTGGAACACGCGAGGATATACTGACAGTACGACTTATCTTAGAAGATAGGTTAAGGAAAGGCAAACCTACGTTTATAGCATTCGTAGACTTACAGAAAGCTTTTGACAATTGTGACTGAAATACTCTATTCCAAATTCTGAAGGAGGCAGGGGTAAAATACAGGAAGCGAAAATCTATTTACAATTTGTACAGAAACCAGATGGCAGTTATCAGAGTCGAGGGGCATGAAAGGGAAGCAGTGGTTGGGAATGGAGTGAGACAGGGTTGTAGTCTAACCCCAATGTTATTCAAACTGTATATTGAGCAAGCAGTAAAGGAAACAAAAGAAAATTTGGAGCAGGAATTAAAATCCATGGAGAAGAGATGAAAATTTTGAGGTTTGCCGACGACATTGTCATTCTGTCAGAGACATCAAAGGACCTGGAAGAGCAGTTGAACGGAATGGACAGTGACCTGAAAGGAGGATATAACATGACTTCAACAGAAACAAAACGAGGATAATGGAATGTAGTCGAATTAAATCAGGTAATGCTGAGGAAATTGGATTAGGAAATGAAAAACTTTAGTAGTTGAGTTTTACTATTTGGGAAGAAAAATAACTGATGATGGTCTAAGTAGAGAGGATATAAAATGTAAACTGGGTATGGTGAGGAAAGCGTTTCTGCAGAAGAGAAATTTATTAACGCCGATATAGCATTGTGAGAAAATCTTTTCTGAAAGTATTTGTATGGAGTGTAGCCATCTACGGTAGTGAAATATGGATGATAAATAGTTTAGACACTATGAGAATAGAAGCTATCGGAATGTGGTACTGCAAAAGAATGCTGAAGATTAGACGGGTAGATCACTTAATTAATGAGGAGGTACTGAACAAAATTGAGGGGAAGAGGGATTTGTGGCACAGCCTGACTAGAAGAAGGGATCAGTTGGCAGGGTATGACCTAAGGCATAAAGGGAAGCTTGAGGGTAAAATCGTACAGGGAGACCAAGAGATGAGTACACTATGCAGATTAAGAAGGATGTAGGTTTCAGTAGTTACTCGGAGATGAAGAAGCTTGCACAGTGTAAAGTAGCATGGAGAGCTATACAAAACCAGTCTCTGGACTGAATGCCAAAACAACAACAACAACAACAATGCTGCCAGAACAAGGAGGTAAATCTTTGGTTTGCTGTAGTTAAGCACTGCATCTGAACTGCTGCAGTGAATAGAACTTTGAAGAGGACAAGTCAGGCCATAGTGAGACAGTGGATACGGGAGATATGGTATGAGCTTGATCTTAATGCTAGGAAGCTACCTGACTGTCATCAGTTTTTGTCACCAACCTAGTCGCCATTCAATTGGGAGTGGGTGAACGTAGTCACGTCAGCACAACAGTGTGCAAGTTTGAGCAAGACAACGTGTAAGCAATGTAATAAGTCTAGTACCTCACGCTGCGGAAGTCGAACACGCGCCAGAACAAATGGACGTGGTCAGCCCATAGTGGGATCCGCGTCCGCGGCGGCTATTCCGCGCAGCGGCACCCGCACAGCGAGGGCGCCACCGCTACGCCACGTGCAGACAGCGGCCAATAGCCGATCCCTCCGGTTTCGTATATAGGGACCCGCTCTGCCCTAGTTCAGTCCTTCCGCCTCCATGATTTTTACCTCACCATTTATGGCCGTCCTATCCACCTCACTCCTACCCTCAAATACCTTGGCCTCACACTCGACCGCCACCTCACCTGGACTCCCCATCTTCTTACCATCCAAAACAAAGCTCACAACCGCCTCCGCCTCCTGAAACTCCTGTCCGGCCGGACGTGGGGTCTGCATCCTTCCACCATCCTTCACACCTACAAATCCTTGATCTGCCCCATCCTCTGTTATGCCAGCGTCGCTTGGATTTCCGCCCCTCCCCGTTTCTATAAGGCCCTCCAAATCCTCGAACGCCATGCGCTTCGCCTCGCCTTCTGCATCTGCCTTCCGTCCCCCACGCGCATCCTCCACGACCTCGTCACCTTCCCCCACCTTCTCCTTTTCCTTGAACACATCCGCACACTCTCCACATCCTCCACCTCCTTTCCCAACACAACTTCCACTGTCTACCCCTCCCGGATGATGAGCTTTGCCCTGACATCTACCCTTCCTACCAACTCTAACCCCATCTTCCTGCCTCCTCCTCAGGGCTCCCCCTCCTCCCCCTCCCTCCTCCTGAGCGGCTTCCCCCTCCTACTCCCCCTCCATCTCGTGTGCCTCCTTTTAGTGTCTCTGCGCTCCCTCCTGCCCTGTCTACCCTCTTCCTCTCCCATCCCACGTGTCTCCTGCCTCTTTGTGAACCCACTGATGCCCCTCTTCTCTTCATCCCGCCGCTTCCCCTGCTGCCCCATGCTCTCCCCTCCTTTTCTATCCTCTCTGCCCTTTCCCTCGGCAGGTCCCACCTGGCAGTTTTATTCTTCGTCGTGTGTGCTCCAAGTGGGTTTTAAGTGTGTTGTTCCGGAGTGTTTTTACTACTCTGGCCGACTTTTAACGTGTGCATGTCCATTCGGTGTCTTCTCTGAGTTTTGAAGACTCGCCAACTGTGTTTTTTAACTTTCTAGTGACTTTTAACTGTCCTCCATGAAAGTCTCCGTGTTAGTCTATTTTTTACCTCCATTTTCTCTCATTATTCTGTTTTCAGTTCTCCTTTCTCGCCTAATGTATGTAACATTTTATTCTTATTTTAAGTTGTTATGTCACTCGGCTGAAGAGCGGCGGATTGTACCACTGACAGCCCGCCCCTGCCCATATGGGACAGGGGAATGAAATCACAATAAAGAAAAAAAACCTAGTCCAGCCAGTCTGGTACTCACTCTGGATTGAGATTCTATCTCGGCGGTACTGCGTTCTTGTCGTTGCTCGTTGTTGACTTTTGCCTGGCTCTGGTTCCGAGTGGATTTACTGTATGTATTTGGTGTTGTGGTTTCTACAAACCTCCGTTGTTTATCTCTTCCTTGTTGTGTCGGTCATAGTCGGTCGTGGTCGGTTGTCATTGGTTGTCGTTGGTCTGTTGTCCGACTCGTCCTGTGTTTACCCGGTGGTGCATGCTCCACCGCCGGCGGCTTCCCTGCCTGGCGGCTCCGATCCGCAGCCCAAGGCGTTCCCGCAGTTGGTTGTGGTTACTACAATAAGCTTGACCATTTATCTCATGGAAGAACTGATGTGGGTAATAACAAGGCCCATTGAACGGTTGTTAATCTCTCCAATCAAGAACCAGAGGACGGCTCTGTGACAGCGCTGAGAAAAAGCCTTAATTTTTCACCAATCCCCCTATGTCTGCAAAATTTAGATATCCAGTGGAAAGAGCAGTGCATTCAGCATCTCTTGAACAATGAAGTTGATGAAGTCAGACTAACGACCAGCTTATGCTTACTGCGTGAGAACGAGGACTAGGTTGTCCTACCAGACGACAAAGCAAATGCCACTGTGGTTCTGAACACTGAAGACTACCACCTGAAGGTGTTACATTTATTGGAAGACATTGTGTACCGGACGGTTAGCCACGATCCAACACAGGCTATCGTCAGGAAGACAGGGAAGCTATTAAAGGACTCTGAATTACCAGACAAAGCGGTGAAGAAATTAATGCCTCATGCCAGCAAACATGCCAGGCTTTATGGATTGCTGAAGGATACATAAGAAAAATATCCCTCTTAGGTCCAATTTGTGGCCGAGCGGTTCTAGGCGCTTCAGTCTGGAACCACGCGACCGCTACGGTCGAAGGTTCGAATCCTGCCTCGGGCATGGATGTGTGTGATGTCCTTAGGTTAGGTTAGGTTTAAGTAGTTTTAAGTTCTAGGGGACTGATGACCTCAGATGCTAAGTCCCATAGTGCTCAGAGCCATTTGAACAATTTTTTGGTCCATTGTGAGTGCAATCATCTCGCCCACCTACAGACTGGCAAAACACCTCGCTGGACTGTTAACATCAAAACTGGTACATTGTGAACACCCTGTTGTAAACTCGCAGACATTCGTTGAAAATTGAAGAAAATGAAAACAGGTTGAAACCGCGCAAAGGTTAGTCTCCACATTGTGTCACTTCTTTCAAGGGTGCCAATGGAAGACACGGTGGATATTTTGTCCCAACAATTTCCACCTGAAATCGTCAAATTGTTTTGCATTGTGCTAATGACAATATACCTATTGTAGCGGGATGAATATTATGAAATAATGGATGGCACAGCGATGGGCTCACCACTGTCTCCGGCAGTCGAGAATTTATTCATGGAGGACTTTGACGACCAGGCTCTGAACTTGGCAGCATTACTTCCATTTGCTTCCTAATGTTAGTTGATGACACCTTCCTGATATGGGCTCTCAGTGAAAACACTCTGCCGGCCGGAGTGGCCGAGCGGTTAAAGGCGCTACAGTCTGGAACCGCACGACCGCTACGGTCGCAGGTTCGAATCCTGCCTCGGGCATGGATGTGTGTGATGTCCTTAGGTTAGTTAGGTTTAACTAGTTCTAAGTTCTAGGGGACTTATGACCACAGTAGTTGAGTCCCATAGTGCTCAGAGCCATTTGGATCATTTGAACCATTTGAAAACACTCTACAGCAACTCGTCGATCACATGAACGGTGTCAATTCCAACATTAAATTTACCATCGAGATGGAAAAGGACGGCAATCTACCATTCTTGGATGTTTTTGTTTGGCGGAAGGCAGGAGGCCGACTTGATCATTGTTTTCACCACCCTGTACACAAGAAGAGGTCCTGAACGCGTTAACATACAAAGCAAATGTTATTTCTGATGACGACCATCTACATTCTGAACTGCAGCACTTGAGACACGTTTTCAGAGGGAATGGTTATAGCAAGCGAGGCATTACGACGCTTTCAGGTGCCAAGGACGTCCTGTGAATCAGTTGTACAGGCCAAACTGGCTGCTTTGGGGCAACGAGCAGCAAGTTAGGACGTGCGCTACAGAGACATGGACTGAACGATGTTTGGCCCGCCTCCAAGATACATGTTGCGCCCAATTACAAAAGACTTAGTTTTTCGAGTGCCCGGTTTGTGTCGTGTACCTTGCGAATGCAGCAGCATCTATAAGTGTCAGACAATTTGCGCAGTTGCAGAGCATTGTACCGAACACAGATGGCTCATTAAACAAAGGGAACTTGACCATACGGCCTTGAAAATACGAGAGTCTTGGCTCATGCGTCAACATACTGGGATTCCGTTCTAAAAGAGTGCCTGAGATCACAATGAACAGCAACAATTTTAACAGAGACCAGGGGTGCACACACAGTAGGGTGTGCGGGCGGGCTTTCGATGTCTAAAGGAAGCAATGACGAATGATTGACGCTGGTAGGAAAATGGGATTGGCAGTTAACAAAGGTGGCGCCAAATGAAGGCACTCGGTCCTGCGACAGACGAGAGCTGCTATGAGCTGCGCAACCTCATTCCGCGCACACGTCGTTTCGGCCCTCTCTGATTAATGCCAGAGGCCGAATCGTGGCTAATAAGTAGCAAGTCAGTGATTTTACTCTTGACGACGATGGCGCAAATGGCCATCGAAACCCCCAGAAATTTATTCGAGTTGACGTGGCTTCAAAACCGAGAATATTTTATTCACGAATATATATAATTAGTCTTTTATATTAGAGAGCATTCCTCCTGGTTATTTTGTAACATCCAGAATCCTAAAACACCAATGAATTCTTCGCACCCAAAACCTTAAGCTGCCATGCCATACCTGGTAAGAGAACCTCCTCCTAACGCCACGTAGTAGAGTAGTAGAGATCCCTATACCATTTTGCCGCGTCTCTCGTCTCATATACTGAAAACACATACCGTCTTCGTGGTGACATCGAACATACGGTAGTGATCTCTAGAAATTATTTTGTGAAATCATATAAGATGAAAATTACCAAACAGGTCGGCTCACGTTGGGCGCCAGAATAGAAGCCAACTAAAAATTCTCTGCTATAGGACACGAAATGATGAGCAGATGACTAGTGAGATTGCGCAATGTTAAGAGAAAACAATTTATGGATATCAATAATTAAATGAAATCAAACACAAAGGCTACAAAATTAATGGATTCGTGTATGAATGCAAAAGACTTCTTATATGATCAAACCATGAAAGAAATGTATTTATATTTGTGCTGTTTACACAAACCAAAACAAAATTACAAATCACAGGACTGATTTGACTGGGCGTGGACACTACTCAGTTATTAAGTGGAGGAGGGGGGATGAATCGTCTCACCATTATTCGTTATCATTCGTGGTGTATTGCTGTCGGCGGCAGGCGCTGCGTCGGTACGGCGCTTCGCCTCGGAGCTATGCCGAGCGAGTCGTTTGCCCTCATGAGCAATTGCGGCTTTGCGCCGGGGCCCAGGTACGATCTCCGCCTTGCTTGCCCGTTGCCGGTTACGTGATCGAAGCTGTGATATCGTAGTGTCGGAAGGAGGATGTCAGCAGTGGACGTACGAGGTGCATTCAAGTTCTAAGGCCTCCGATTTTTTTTCTCCGGACTGGAAAGAGATAGAAACATGCGCATTGTTTTAAAATGAGGCCGCGTTCATTATCAATACGTCCCAGAGATGGCAGCACCGTACGGCAGATGGAATTTTACCGCCAGCAGCGAGAATGACAACTGTTTTAAATACTTAAAATGGCGACGTTTTCCTTACTTGAATAGCGTGCAATCATTCGTTTTCTGAATTTGCGTGGTGTGAAACCAATTGAAATTCATCGACAGTTGAAGGAGACATGTGGTGATGGAGTTATGGGTGTGTCGAAAGTGCGTTCGTGGGTGCGACAGTTTAATGAAGGCAGAACATCGTGTGACAACAAACCGAAACAACCTCGGGCTCGCACAAGCCGGTCTGACGACATGATCGAGAAAGTGGAGAGGATTGTTTTGTGGGATCGCCGAATGAGTGTTGAACAGATCGCCCCCAAAGTTGGCATTTCTGTGGGTTCTGTGCACACAATCCTGCATGACGACCTGAAAATGCGAAAAGTCTCATCCAGGTGGGTGCCGCGAATGCTGACGGACGACCACACGGCTGCCCGTGTGGCACGTTGCCAAGCAATGTTGACGCACAACGACAGCACGAATGGGACCTTCTTTTCGCCGGTTGTGACAATGGATGAGACGTGGATGCCATTTTTCAATCCAGAAACAAAGCGCCAGTCAGCTCAATGGAAGCACACAGATTCACCGCCACCAAGAAAATTTCGGGTAACCGCCAGTGCTGAAAAAATGATGGTGTCCATGTTCTGGGACAGCGAGGGCGTAATCCTTACCCATTGCGTTCCAAAGGGCACTACGGTAACAGGTGCATCGTACGAAAATGTTTTGAAGAACAAATTCCTTCCTGCACTGCAACAAAAACGTCCGGGAAGGGCTGCGCGTGTGCTGTTTCACCAAGACTACGCACCCACACATCGAGCTAACGTTATGCAACAGTTTCTTCGTGATAACAACTTTGAAGTGATTCCTCATGCTCCCTACTCACCTGACCTGGCTCCTAGTGACTTTTGGCTTTTTCCAACAATGAAAGACACCCGCCCTGGCAGCACATTCACCAGCCGTGCTGCTACTGCCTCAGCGATTTTCCAGTGGTCAAAACAGACTCCTAAAGAAGCCTTCGCCGCTGCCATGGAATCATGGCGTCAGCGTTGTCAAAAATGTGTGCGTCTGCAGGGCGATTACGTCGAGAAGTAACGCCAGTTTCATCGATTTCGGGTGAGTAGTTAATCAGAAAAAAAAAATCGGAGGCCTGAGAACTTGAATGCACCTCGTAAGAGACCTCATGTCCTCTCGCTCCATCGCCGTCTCCACGACTCGCCGTTATCTCTTCTCATCCATCTTTCACACGCCGTGAAAGAAGTTCGCGCTTTTAATAAGATGTTTTTCTCGACATTACTCGTAAATCAAGGACGCCGGCATACTCTGAGACCAAGCCCAAACACGAGTCTGTCCAGATCTCACGCAGAGAGAGAGAGCTGTTACAAAGAAGCGTTGTGTAGGTGTTCTCACAACAGCCTCGGAATGTAGGAAAACAGCGTAAGAATGTGAAATCGTGAGGAAGGTGCCGATTCACGAGGCACATGCCAGTCCGCGCCAAATAGGAAAATTGCACCCTGCTTGGAGAGGCGTGGCTGTCATTGGGCTGCACTGAAAATTTTGCCCGTCAGTGACAACGCCAAAAGGAAGAAAATTTCGAAGAGGAGTTGAGCTGGGAGACGGATGAGAAGAGATAATGGGGATTCGTGGAGACGGCGCCAGAGCGAGAGGACATGAGGTCTCTTACATCCACTGCTGACATCCTCCTTCCGACACTACGATATCACAGCTTCGGTGCCGTAACCGACAACGAGCAAGCAAGGCGGAGATGGTACCTGGGCCCCGCCGCAAAGCCCCGATTGCACATGAGGGTAAACGACTCGCGCCGCACAGCTCCGAGGCGACGCGCCGTACCGACGCGGCGCCTGCCGCCGACAGCAGTACACGACGAACGATAACGAAAAATGGCGAGACGATTCTTCCCCCACTCGTTACCCTCAATAACTGAGTCGTGTCCACGCCCAGTCAAATTGGCTCTGAGATTCGTATTTTTTTTGTTTTGTTTCTGTAAACAGCACGAATATAAATACATTTCTTGCATAGTTGGATCATATAAGCAATCTTTTGCATTCGTACACGAATCCCTTAATTCTGTAGTCTTTGTGTTTGATTTCATTTAATTATTCCTGTCAGTTAATTGTTGGCTCCTAACATGAGGCAATCTCATTAGTCATCTGCTTGTCATTTTATGTCCGATAGCAGAGAAGAATTCTCAGTTCACTACATTTCTCACACCTAAAGTGGGGCGACCTGATTGGTAATTTTCATGTTATGTGATGTCACAAAACAATTTCTCCAGATCACTACAATATTTTTCCCCAAAATGTCGCTTATGCGCCACGCAATCTACTCACGTGACGGGAAAAAAAACACTATCATTTTTAAGTTCCAGAACGAGCTATAATTCAAATGATGCCTACTTTATAATTAGAGGCTCTGAAGTATGAAATAACGCGTGACTTGTGGTAATACATTTTTTAAATACACAATTGTGACTATAACAAAACAGTCATGACTCCATAAGAATAGATACACTCCATTTCTGTTAGTTTTATGAGCAAAATCCGTATAGTTTGAGACCATTTCTCGTGTTGAAATTGTAATGCACGACGCATTACATTCATTTCAGATGTATGAGATAGCGGTACTGATCAGCATCTGTACTGTCATTTATTACGTTCGGGAGCAATCGTCTTCGTTGTTTTTTTAACATTCAGAGCAGGTATACGAACTACGAACTACCTGCATCCAAACTTTAACCTGCCAAATCACTCCTTCTAATGGAGCCTCCTAACGTCACCCTTTCAAATTCTAAAGGTGGCAAGGGTAAAATACAGGGAGCGAAAGGCTATTTACAATTTGTACAGAAACCAGATGGCACTTATAAGAGTCGAGGGACATGAAAGGGAAGCAGTGGTTGGGAAGGGAGTAAGACAGGGTTGTAGCCTCTCCCCGATGTTATTCAATCTGTATATTGAGCAAGCAGTAAAGGAAACAAAAGAAAAATTCGGAGTAGGTATTAAAATCCATGGAGAAGAAATAAAAACTTTGAGGTTCGCCGATGACGTTGTAATTCTGCCAGAGACAGCAAAGGACTTGGAAGAGCAGTTGAACGGAATGGATGGTGTCTTGAAGGGAGGATATAAGATGAACATCAACAAAAGCAAAAAGAGGATAATGGAATGTAGTCGAATTAATTCGGGTGATGCTGAGGGAATTAGATTAGGAAATGAGACGCTTGAAGTAGTAAAGGAGTTTTGCTATTTGGGGAGCAAAATAACTGATGATGGTCGAAGTAGAGAGGATATAAAACGTAGACTGGCAATGGCAAGGAAAGCGTTTCTGAAGAAGAGAAATTTGTTAACATCGAGTATAGATTTAAGTGTCGGGAAGTCATTTCTGAAAGTATTTGTATGGAGTGTAGCCATGTATGGAAGTGAAACATGGACGGTAAATAGTTTAGACAAGAAGAGAATAGAAGCTTTCGAAATGTGGTGCTACAGAAGAATGCTGAAGATTAGATGGGTAGATCACATAACTAATGAGGAAGTATTGAATAGGATGGGGAGAAGAGAAGTTTGTGGCATAACTTGACCAGAAGAAGGGATCGGTTGATAGGACATGTTCTGAGGCATCAAGGGATCACCAATTTAGTATTGGAGGGCAGCGTGGAGGGTAAAAATCGTAGGGGGAGACCAAGAGATGAATACACTAAGCACATTCAGAAGGATGTAGGTTGCAGTAGGTACTGGGAGATGAAGCTTGCACTGGATAGAGTAGCATGGAGAGCTGCATCAAACCAGTGTCAGGACTGAAGACCACAACAACAAAACGTCACCCTGTAACATTTTACCATGTCTCTTCAGATATATCGGAAAATAAATACCGTAGCGTGCTGAAATCAACCATATTTGCTCCATAACTTCCTTTCGCAGACTTACGTGCGTGTAAAGTTTTGTCACCAGCGCAGGAAAGAAGGTCCTATCAAACGACAGGTAATATACATTCCAGAGTTCCGTCTCGAAGAGCACTGAGTTCTCATATTATAGACATGTAGATGACATTACTCTGGTGTTGACCGTCCCTGTAAGGTGCTGCCCATAACACATGCAGAGCAGTAGGAATAAAAAGGTGACAGATATCACAGAATATGGAAACAGGACGAGTTTGCAGCATTGAATAACATCTCCAAACAGCTGTCTAAAGGTAACAACCTCTACATTTAGTCCCATGTTCCTGAGTGACAGGTAGCAGATATCCAGTGTCCCATTTCAAAGATATCAGGAGCATTTATTCCTCAAATTGCCGTCATGTTCATCATAACTAATTCAGTGTTAGTCGTCCTCAGACGGTGTTGCTCCCACGAAGAGTCTCTCCATCTCAAACAAGTGGTGTCAGTCAGTCATTATGTGGTAATCAACAGCATACCAGTGGATGAATGGGATGGAAAAGGCTTCGTCGACATGGGACAATGTACTGTAATAAGCACCGCAGTTAATAGCACGGTAAGTTTTAGAAATTCTACAAGTTTTTCCATAATTTCATCGTGAGCCAATGACACAGCAGCATGCTTCCTCGTTTCCTCCTCACTTCAACGACACCAAATGCGCTTTCTGTGATGGCAGCTCTGCGGTGCAGCCTCTGATGTGCTTACATGGAGTGGAATCCACTTGTATTATGACCAGGATATCGATAACGCTGGATCCACAGTGCACTACGTCCAGGAATATTATTAGATATGTGTCTAGCATGCGTCACTACAGGGGCGGATCCACCCGCACAGAGACATGTTTAGCGGTGTGATGGATCCATCGATCTAATAATTCCTGGATAATGTTCAGAATAGATCCAGCCTAAGTGCGATCCTACGCAGTGTCCGAAAGGTGGATCTGTCTGCAATAACTCTGAGAATACCGTTCAGGATGGATCCAGCATGTTGTACTTCCGGGAAATGTTCACGCTGGATCGAACACCAGGTAATATTTTTCGCAACGGATCCAGTAAAACCAAGTTTGGGGTATGGGTTGGGGTGGATCCATCTGCATAACGATTCCTGAATAAGGTTTAGTATGAATCTGCCCCACTGCTAACCTGTAAGTTAGATTCTCCTATGTTAGGTTCGGCTGTCCCACGACAGGCAGCGCATTCGGAGTCTATGGAGTGAGGGGAGGGGGGGGGGGGGGGGGGGAAGACGTAGAGTTCCAGCATGAGAATCCTGCACATGAAGTAGCCTAATTGTGTTGTGTGTTTCCAACAGAAAAATGTCGGCCGTTTAACCCCAAACATCGACACCCGCACATGTTTTTTATCTACGGATTGTCCAAACCTCAGTTTGGTTATGGGACATGTATGAGTGTTGGATGGAATAAAGAGAAGTAGCGGACCACACATGGTAGGTAGCAGGAGCGTATACCAATTGAAAATCGAGGCAGCAGCAGCAGAAATCAGTTTTGTGCCCAGTTCATCTCCCTGTTGCAACTACCTAAAAGTGGGAGTCGGAATCAAGTCAACATGCAAAACTGTTTCCAGACTCTGAGTTTCCATCAACTGCATCACTACACGAGTCTTCACAAACGTTCTCTCATGCACCGGTGTGAACACTGAATTGTTTCCAGACTTAGAATTCCCACTATATAATATGCATGCTGCACTTGTAGAGTCTCAAATAGCTACGAAACGATGATCATTATACTTTTCAACCATCTAGCTGGATTACTTTCCTGCTCATCCCATCTGAAATTCGTTGATGGATGTTACACGTATAAAATCAAACAACGTCTGGAGCTGCTGTATGGCTTTTATAACAGCATTCTGCAGTCTGTCTACTGAGGTGGTAGGAGTAGCTAGAAGTTGACTGCTGTTTGGATGATTTCCTAGGAAGTTGCTTCATCGGTTCACGGGCGTCGCCTCGGATAATGTGGAAGCTGCACAATATTTCGACGAGACAGCTACTCGTCATCTCCATGTGCGTACTGAGGCGTTGCTGCAATGACTTGCTAGAAAAGCGCAGGCGCCAGTGTTTGAGGCTATAACATCATCGTAAATGAATCAAAGAGCACGGTGACATCCAGTGCCCCCTGCCGGACAAACGGGCTAAGGGCTTCTCGTTCCAGAGGCGGGGAAAGCACGGCCGAAAATAGCGACACGGCTCGTATGCGGGCGGATTGTTGGCGCTCGGTTTAAATGTGTTGACTCGGATTCGTTTGTCTGCGGCCGACAATGCTTTAGTACCGCCATTGCTGATTCCCATGCCTTGCTGAATTCAAATTCCATGCCTCTATTGATCAGATCGTTACTCATACGTATTTTGATTGCTCCCTTAATGATGAAATCCCAATACGTGGAAGTCTGGTGTGACGTCTATTGTGCAGGTACATGGTGAAACACCCCCCCCCCCCCCCCCCGATATGGTAAAATGAAAATATATTAGAAAATGAAACAGTGATGATGACAGAATCAAAGACCGACCATAAGCTTTGGCAAAGACATTAATTATGAATGCGCAGTAGGGCACAGACAAATGAGCAAAACAGATTATTCACTTTTTTCTACATGATTTTGTTTCATTCTCTCGTGTGTAGAAGGATGGTTAAGATGTATTGGTCGGAGTATGACGTGCTGCGAGTGTTTTATGTTATATGTCATTCTGAATAAGAGAAGACTTAAAAACAGTATTAAGTATTTTTATTGAAGTGAAGTGGAGCGAAGCTGTGAGGAATTTCCTTCATGTTTTATATCATCTTGAGAGGGACTGGCGTCCATGGAGTCGGCTGCCTGCATCTACAAATGAAATGTACGAGAGGAAGTCCAGGGTCATATTTTAGCAAGATTAACAAAAAAGAGAAGCTTTCAGAAGACGACAAATTTAATTAAAATATACATAGTGTTGGACACACAAAGAAAAAAAGAAGCGACGCAAAGTAAAGTGAATGAAGAATAATAATGCAATTGTACTATCGCTTAATTTATCCATTTTAATTATATCTATAACCACCCACTTTTTCATTTTTATAAAACAACTGGCGACCCAAGTGCCACGACTTCAGGACACCGGTTATAAGTAGGGTTTGTTAACTATTGTTATAGCAAGAAATTTCTGGGACATTGTTATTAGTCATAAAAACTAATTGTCTGTATTTTCTGTTTGCATGAATCACAACGGGGAGCAGGTAAAGCAAATAGGCAAAAATTGAGGAGAAATTTTTGGAAAGAAATAGGAGTTGGTCCCAAGTCACGTAAAAATTTCCAAAGTAAACTGTTTTGTTCGGCACAGCAAAGGTAGGGTAGCTACGAAAGTTGCTTGCATGGTTACGTTTGTAGCGCCTTTTTTATGTAGATAGAAACCTTTTCCTTCCTTGAATTTTATTGTAGAAAATTTACAGCAATTTTTCAGTCTGATATGCGTTATCAGTAAAACATAAAGAACTGCAACACAGTAGTTTCCGTGTCATAGTAGACGTAAAACAGGCTTTGGCATCGCGTAAATTATAATTATCAAGTGTAATAAATAACATACGAAATTTTTCCATTTTTGTGAAATTTTTATTTTAACGTATTCATACAACGTGGCAGAAAAATATATCTCCGTTGTTGATAACAATAGCGGAAACTTAATCAGACAAAGTGGCATAGAACTGTGCGATCGAACAACTGAAGTTCAGGTGCCATTTATGCCTACAGCAGAAAGTTTAAGTAGGTCAGAGATGAGTGTCACAGGTGTGACAAATGATAGCCACGCTCCACAGCAGATAACTTTGACAACAGAATGTTTACAATTGATGAGACAATGTCACTCATCTCCCAGACCGATATACCGCTCATGAGTGAAACATTGGACAGCGATAGAAATTTGAACCTTGACAACACGTTACAAACACCACTTGTTCACTAAACAAACATTAAGTTGGAAAGTACAGCTGACAGCAGCCACAGTAGTACAACTGATGCACGCTATGGCAGTTATTATCTCTCATAAACACGAAATTATAGATAACATGAATACTAATTTCAGTGATAAGAAACAAGATATGAATACCAAAACATAATTTGACACAGAATCTGAACACCGTCACACAAGATATGAACACAGTAAAACAGCAACAAAACACTATTACACAAGATCTAAATACAATGAAACAAGAACAAAAACAAGTATTCAAGGATTTGCAAGACATGGTCTCACAGAAGTTCAATGACTTAGCCAAAGATTTTTGGTACTGTAATCGACGACAAATTGAATGATACGAAAAAAAGTAAAGCATGAAGTACTTTCTGAAGTTAACGATAACATTACGGAGTTAAAGCAGAAGGTAGATTCTTTTAACGACCTCATCATCTAGTAGAGCAACAGATAAAGAAAATCAATGACGCGAACACAGACATTGAAGCCATGCAGAACCAATTGTGTTGGACAGTAAAGAAGATAACCACTGTCGTTAACAAACTAAACAAAGACTTCGAAGGAGTACCTCTAGCTGTAGAAGAGCTTACTTTAAGGATAGCAACGTTAGAAGTTGACTCTGCATCTACTAAGAAGGAGAGAGAGAAGATCAATGAAAACCCAAGTGAGATCATTAGTCAAGCTGAAGCAGGTGAGGCGTGGCGCCTTGATATCGCTCCAGTCAGGAGAATGACTCATGCGTTCACAGTGACAGAGGGTCTGAAACAGGTTCAGTCGAGTACGTAGTTCTAATTTTCACCCATCAGGGTCCAGTAGAGGACAGAAACATTCAAGAAACAGGTCAAAAGAATGTTTTTGTGAATTGTTCTGTTCGTCATATCAGAACGTTAATTATTTATTTCGGGAAAAAGTACAATTCGAAAGTATTTTACTATTGGCCTTAAAGAAAACTTATCAATCCGAACGGAGTATTCTTCGCGCGTCTTTTCTCTTGGAGACGGGGACTGACGACCTCAGAAGTTAAGTCCCATAGTGCTCAGAGCCTTTTGAACCATTTTAATTTGAACTAAAGTCTATGGTCCCCTGATGTAAACATTTTAAGCTTTTACTTCAATTCAGACGGAAGATTCAGCCATTTATATCTTTTATTTTGAACTTGTAGACCCACTCATAAGAACCTATGGTGAAGTTCACATTGAAGCAAGGTATCACAGTAAAAGTAAAGGACAAAATCCTAAAATAGTTTCTGCTCATAACTTTCGACTCGTTCGTTTCCGGAAAAAAACCATTAGCTCATGTTGATATATTTATCCTTTTCCTTCATCCTCGAAAGTTGGTAACATCATTACGGAATCATCTTGCATTTACATACGAGGGTTGGCACTTTAATAGCAGCAACTATTTATTTACAGCTCGTACAAAATAGATAGAATAAGAAAAAGATTGAATAATCAACGAAAGGATAACGTTCTACGAGTCGGGGCGTGGAATGTCAGAATCTTGAACGTGGTAGGGAAACTAGAAAATCTGAAAAGGGAAATGCAAAGGCTCAATCTAGATATAGTAGGGGTCAGTGAAGTGAAGTGGAAGGAAGACAAGGATTTCTGGTCAGATGAGTATCGGGTAATATCAACAGCAGCAGAAAATGGTATAACAGGTGTAGGATTCGTTATGAATAGGAAGGTTGAGCAGTGGATGTGTTACTGTGAACAGTTCAGTGACCGGGTTGTTCTAATCAGAATTGATAGCAGACCAACACCGACAACGATAGTTCAGGTATACATGCCGACGTCGCAAGCTGAAGATGAACAGATAGAGAAAGTGTATGAGGATATTGAAAGGGTAATGCAGTATGTAAAGGGGGACGAAAATCTAGTAGTCATGGGCGACTGGAATGCAGTTGTAGGGGAAGGAATAGAAGAAAAGGTTACAGGAGAATATGGGCTTGGGAGAAGGAATGAAAGAGGAGAAAGACTAATTGAGTTCTGTAACAAGTTTCAGCTAGTAATAGCGAATACCCTGTTCAAGAATCACAAGAGGAGGAGATATACTTGGAAAAGGCCGGGAGATATGGGAAGATTTCAATTAGATTACATCATGGTCAGACAGAGATTTCGAAATCAGATACTGGATTGTAAGGCGTACCCAGGAGCAGATATAGACTCAGATCACAATATAGTAGTGATGAAGAGTAGGCTGAAGTTCAAGACATTAGTCAGGAAGAATCAATACGCAAAGAAGTGGGATACGGAAGTACTAATGAATGACGAGATACGTTTGAAGTTCTCTAACGCTATAGATACAGCAATAAGGAATAGCGCAGTAAGCAGTACAGTTGAAGAGGAATGGACATCTCTAAAAAGGGCCATCACAGAAGTTGGGAAGGAAAACATAGGTACAAAGAAGGTGGCTGCGAAGAAACCATGGGTAACAAGAAATACTTCAGTTGATTGATGAAAGGAGGAAGTACAAACACGTTCCGGGAAAATCAGGAATACAGAAATACAAGTCGCTGAGGAATGAAATAAATAGGAAGTGCAGGGAAGCTAAGACGAAATGGCTGCAGGAAAAATGTGAAGACATCGAAAAAGATATGATTGTCGGAAGGACAGACTCAGCATACAGGAAAGTCAGAACAACCTTTGGTGACATTAAAAGCAACGGTGGTAACATTAAGAGTGCAACGGGAATTCCACTGTTAAATGCAGAGGAGAGAGCAGATAGGTGGAAAGAATACATTGAAAGCCTCTATGAGGGTGAAGATTTGTCTGATGTGATAGAAGAAGAAACAGAAGTCGATTTAGAAGAGATAGGGGATCCAGTATTAGAATCGGAACTTAAAAGAGCTTTGGAGGACTTACGGTCAAATAAGGCAGAAAGGATGGATAACATTCCATCAGAATTTCTAAAATCATTGGGGGAAGTGGCAGCAAAACGACTGTTCACGTTGGTGTGTAGAATATATGAGTCTGGCGATATACCATCTGACTTTCGGAAAAGCATCATCCACACAATTCCGAAGACGGCAAGAACTGACAAGTGCGAGAATTATCGGACAATCAGCTTAACATCTCATGCATCGAAGCTGCTTACAAGAATAATATACAGAAGAATGGAAAAGAAAATTGAGAATGCGCTAGGTGACGATCAGTTTGGCTTTAGGAAAAGTAAAGGGACGAGAGAGGCAATTCTGACGTTACGGCTAATAATGGAAGCAAGGCTAAAGAAAAATCAAGACACTTTCATAGGATTTGTCGACCTGGAAAAAGCGTTCGACAATATAAAATGGTGCAAGCTGTTCGAGATTCTGAAAAAAATGGGGTAAGCTATAGGGAGAGACGGCTCATATACAATATGTACAACAACCAAGAGGGAATAATAAGAGTGGACGATCAAGAACGAAGTGCTCCTATTAAGAAGGGTGTAAGACAAGGCTGTAGCCTTTCGCCCCTACTCTTCAATCTGTACATCGAGGAAGCAATGATGGAAATAAAAGAAAGGTTCAGGAGTGGAATTAAAATACAAGGTGAAAAGATATCAATGATACGATTCGCTGATGACATTGCTATCCTGAGTGAAAGTGAAGAAGATTTAAATGATCTGCTGAACGGAGTGAACAGTCTAATGAGTACAGAGTATGGTTTGAGAGTAAATCGGAGAAAGACGAAGGTAATGAGAAGTAGTAGAAATGAGAACAGCGAGAAACTTAACATCAGGATTGATGGTCACGAAGTCAATGAAGGAATTCTGCTACGTAGGCAGTAAAATAACCAATGACGGACGGAGCAAGGAGGACATCAAAAGCAGACTCGCTATGGCAAAAAAGGCATTTCTGGCCAAGAGAAGTCTACTAATATCAAATACCGGCCTTAATTTGAGGAAGAAATTTCTGAGGATGTACGTCTGGAGTACAGCATTGTATGGTAGTGAAACATGGACTGTGAGAAAACCGGAACAGAAGAGAATCGAAGCATTTGAGATGTGGTGCTATAGACGAATGTTGAAAATTAGGTGGACTGATAAGGTAAGGAATGAGGAGGTTCTATGCAGAACCGGAGAGAAAAGGAATATGTGGAAAACACTGATAAGGAGAAGGGACAGGATGATAGGACATCTGCTAAGACATGAGGGAATGACTTCCATGGTACTAGAGGGAGCTGTAGAGGGCAAAAACTGTAGAGGAAGACAGAGATTGGAATACGTTAAGCAAATAATTGAGGACGTAGGTTGCAAGTGCTACTCTGAGATGAAGAGGTTAGTACAGGAAAGGAATTCGTGGTGGGCCGCATCAAACCAGTCAGTAGACTGGCGACAAAAAAAAAAAAAAATAATAATAATAATAATAAAAATAGATACGTGTTTCAAAGTTTTACTGACCTTCAAAGTAGTCACCAACATTGTGTACAACCCGTTACCAGCGATGTGGAAGCCGGAGGATACTCTTAGCAGTGCGAGTTGTGTTGACAGTTCGATCGGCGCGGTCTATTGCCCGACGATTTTGTAGCAGTTCTGAACCGAATGCCGTGGAGTGTTTCCTTCAGTTTAGAAATCGAGTTGAACTCACGAGGGCTTAAGTAAGGTGAGTGCATTAGGTGGTAAAGCACTTAGCAGCTCCATCAGTCAAAAAAATCAATAACAGCTTTCACTGTACGTGCTTGAGCATTGTCCTGTAGAAATTGTCATCACTTCTATCTCTAAGCCGGTCGTAGGTTGTGTTCCAAAAATGAACAGCATAGAGACAGAAGTGATGACACTTACTGCAGGACCTGACCATCATTTTGCATTACAGTGCTCAAGTACGTACAGTGCAAGGTGTTACTGATTTGTTTGACTGATGGGGCTGCTAAGTGCTATGCCACCTACTGCACTCCCCTGATTTAGACCCTCGTGAGTTCAACTCGATTTCTAAACTGAAAGAAACACTTCACGGTATTGGCTTCAGAACTGCTACAAATTCGTAGGGCAATAGACCGCACGATCGAACTTCCACATCGCTGGCAACGGGTTACACACAATGCTGGTGGCTACTTTGAAGGTCAATATAACTTCGAAACACGTATCTGTTTTGTAAGAGCTGTAAATAAATAGTTGCCACTCTTAAAGTTCCAACCCTTGTACAATTATAGGCGCCAGTGCTTGTAACTTTGACGCTCTGTAGCGTCGTTGGAGGACGTTTCCAGACATGCGTTCCAATATAAAACTTGGTATGCTGTGACCACTAGAAGTGTGTCACATGAATTGTGAAACGCCCTGAATATGATTACGTTTGCACAGAATCCTCGTTACGCGAGTTCTACTTGCATTTAGCCAGTTTTAATTTATTTAGATATCTTTCCGTGTAAGAAATTATTATGGACCAACATAAGTTACCAACTAATCGCCAGAAAAGAAAGAGGAGTTTATAAGCGAAAATTCTTTCCATTTTCTGATCACGCCAATTCAGTCAACCACAAATTCTACGGTAAAATTTTATACCGCAGTATAAGGTTTTTCTTCTAAATTTGCCCTAAAATGCTATTTTTTCCTCGTTAGTTATCAGAAAATTTTCCACGACTCCACTGCTGGGTTTTTAGTTCCTTAACCCTTTATAGGTTCGTAGTCGATCTCTGTAATATGATGTCTGTAAACGACTTTATTGCATGCAGATACTGAATGGGAAAAATCTGTTCTCAACGAAACAACCACAATGAACTTACACCGTTTCGTCAACAGATGGTATCACTCGTTGTACTTTGTGATCGATAAACTAACGACAAAGCAGTTTCAGTTTTCAAAGCGCGAACTGCGTCGTACTTTTGCTGGTTTACGTTTACAGAATTAAGTCGATTTATTATGATTTTATAGTGTAATATACATATGATGACAGTAATATATCTCCAGTATCAATGTATTTATTGCATATCGCTGTGAAATGAATGTTTTTTTTTCTTGTCTCGTGTGTGTAAGAAGATGTACATAATCTCAGTTTTCGTCGAGTTCACATTATATTTCAGTTTTCAGTTGTGCACCCAAACAAATATTGCTCTAGAAGCTATGTTACTATGGTGCCTCAGTATTTACTTGACACTTTTATCACACAGTTTCTAAAAGATAAAAGTGTGCTCAATTGTTACAGGCAGTCTTCATAGATGCTGACTTCCACGTCAGTACAAAAGGGTCAACTTTTTGCGAACAGTGAACAGCATAGAGCTTGGGAAGTCGAGGAAGAAGTTTAGAGTGCACAGATTAATAGAATTTTGCTGTTTAAGTTTGTACTTTCACAGAATTAAATCGATTTATTATACAACTATAGCGCAATATAGATATATTAACAATAATCTGACTCTCTTTTCACTGTGTGTAGTGCAAATCAGGCTTGAACCAATCTGAAACAGAACAGCTGCTCATGGGAGATACGTTTGATGACATCGGCACCAATTCTGAGTATGTAGGAGACACAGATGTAGAGCATATTCTAGTAGGAAGTTCCAGAGGCAATAGTGACCACCAGACAGAACTGGGATTTTACAAAGTTCACTTAAATAGTGAAGAAATATTAGAGTATATTTCTAGTTCACAATCAGATCCTGAAATTTCTAATATGCCTGTCGTTACTCCACATCAGCTAAGTTTCCTGAACAGGGAGTGGATCCATGTCAACATAACACTAAAACATTTTACTACTATTTGATCCAAGAGTTCCTGTGAATTTTCACTCCCCTCTAGGCGTGTATGAAAATTTTTTATTAGTTCACTGATGCAGCAACGTAAAATTCCTGTATACTTTATAAGGAGACTAGCTTTCCCGCCAGTTACACTAAACCTCTGTCACATCTAAAATTTAGAAATATTTTGGCCAATGAGCAAATTAAAAATTTCTCCTCAAAACTGAAAATGGAACCAACACCCAGCCCAGCAGATCAAATTTTCAAAAATGCCCTACAGGATTCCAAGGGATGGAATGGACTGAGCGTATGGCTACAGCAGGTACAGCAAGAAGGTGCACATTTTGCAGCTAATGAAAGAAACCTTAACGTAGAAAGTTAGAATGCAATGCTTGCAACGTAGCTTTGTACAGACAATGACTTGGACCATTCCTCCACCAGAACTAAGCAATGGAACAAAGCTGATTTACGGGTGCATATTTTATGTGTATTTTTATTCATGCAAACAAAAGAAAACGACCAGTAAAGCTTTGGTTTCTTTTCTTTACCGCTATTTTAGAAAAAGACCCCATTTTCAGAATGTGGTTCAAGTATTGACTATGTTGTGACTTGGCAAGACAGCCAAGCCACTAGGAGGTGAAGCCGAAAGGCACGCGTTTAAGCTCACGCAGGCTGGCGTGAGGTCTGGAATAGTTAAAGGATTTGAGTCTAGCAAATAAAGTACGTAGCTGTTGGAATACTTAACTTTGATCCATAATTGGTGAACATCGGTCTGACGGTACATGCATCACAAGATAAATAGCAATTGATAATGGCGCCTTGCTAGGTCGTAGCAAATGACGTAGCTGAAGGCTATGCTAAGTATCGTCTCGGCAAATGAGAGCGTAATTTGTCAGTGAACCATCGCTAGCAAAGTCGGCTGTACAACTGGGGCCAGTGCTAGGACGTCTCTCTAGACCTGCCGTGTGGCGGCGCTCGGTCTGCAATCACTGATAGAGGGCCGGCCGAAGTGGCCGTGCGGTTAAAGGCGCTGCAGTCTGGAACCGCGCGACCGCTACGGTCGCAGGTTCGAATCCTGCCTCGGGCATGGATGTTTGTGATGTCCTTAGGTTGGTTAGGTTTAACTAGTTCTAAGTTCTAGGGGACTAATGACCTCAGCAGTTGAGTCCCATAGTGCTCAGAGCCATTTGAACCATTTGAACCACTGATAGTGGCGACACGCGGGTCCGACGTATACTACCGGACCGCGGCCGATTTAAAAGCTACCACCTAGCAAGTGTGGTGTCTTGCGGTGACACCACAGACTACGAAAATAGGTGTTCCGAAAAATGGATTGTGGTGGATATTTAATAATTGTTGCCACAAGATTTTTCACTTATAAATATTTTTTATCTATCTAGGTGTGAGAAGTACTGTAACAAATTACATTTCAACGCCCTCATTTAAAAAGAAAGTTTTGCCCTATAAATTTTCAACAAGTGAGTAGATGTACACTCACCTGAAGATGTCTCCGTAGCGCTGGTGAATGTCTCTGAGGCTGTGCACGAGTGCGGGGAGCCTGAAGGGGAGCCTCGTGTTGCCCAGCAGTGGCACGGTCGGGGGACCAGGGGCCGAGGTGCGCAGCCGGCTGACCCACAGCCACGCGAGAACTGACGCCAGCGCCGCGGCCAGCGATGTGGCCACGGCGCAAACGACGGTGCAGAGAAACGCAGCCATACTGCGGAACTAGTTGCCTAGCGCGCCTTTATTAACGCCGCACTTTGTGGGATATTCTGACCTTACCACCGACACGGGATCTTCCCAGCACACTTGTACGTGCATCCTTAATCTAGATCTACATCTACATCTGTGTGAGTGCTCTGCAAATTCCCAGTAAAGTGCCTGGCAGAGATTTCGTAGGACGACCTTCCAATCTCGGACAGCACGCGGGAAAGAGGGACAGTTAAACCTTTCCGGGCGAGCTTTGATTCCTCTCTTTTTTTATTATGATGATAATTTCTGCTCTCTCACTATGATTTTTTTTTAAGAGTTGGAGCCCCTCGACGCCCACACCGGCGTGATGGCTAACTCAGAAGGTCTATTGCCATCTCTGCCTAAGGGTTAGTTTTCACTAAAGTGAGGTCTCGCAGGATGTGGGTACTGCGATGTTAGCGTACGTCTGGTTGAGGTTAACCATTAACACGCGATCATCTGGGGATAGATTTGGCCGAGAGTTCAACGAAGGGTAGCGATTTTAAGGGCGGAGGGAAAAAATGCCAAGGCAAAAGACAAGGGAAAAAAAACACCCCTGCGGTAGTTGGGTCGGGTTGTAAGAGCAGCAGCGGTTTTCTTGCGCCTGCGACAGGTCATGCAAGGGTAGGCTTCGTCAGTAGTGAGTATCCTTTGACGTTGAGCGGTGCTGTTAGTCGGCGGCTGCTGCTGGGTGCCGACGTTGGTTCCTCGGTCAGCGTCAGCATACCTGTAACAGGTTCATCATCGTTTTGTGTCCGATAGGTCACATATCGGATTCACAATGTAGAGTAGTGTTGGCGGTTTGTTTGTCAGTTAGTGTGCGAGCTCGTCGTTTTCCCTGTTGTAGCCCGTTGGTCGGCTTTAATAGCATCTGGTACATCCAGTCAATGTTGCTGGTATGCAGGGGGTTGCCGATGTTGTCGCTTGTGGGTGTATGTTACCTTGCCATAGGTGTTTATGAGGCCGAAATGCACGCGTTTTAGCTCACACAGGCTGGCGTGAAGAGGGAAGAACTATACTGACGTGAAGTCTGGAACATGACAAGGAATGAGAATTCAGAAATCGGACGTAATTAGTTTCATACTTAACTTTAATCCATTAATGGCGAACGTCGCTCTTGACGGTACATGATTCACAATATTATCTGTTCAGAATACATTCTTGAAGTAATTATAGTAACTGAATATGGCGCCTTGCTAGGTCGTAGCAAATGACGTAGCTGAAGGCTATGCTAAACTGTCGTCTCTGCAAATAAGAGCGTATGTAGACAGTGAACCATCGCTAGCAAAGTCGGCTGTACAACTGGGGCGAGTGCTAGGGAGTCTCTCTAGACTAGACCTGCCGTGTGGCGGCGCTCGGTCTGCAATCACTGATAGTGGCGACACGCGGATCCGAAGTATACTAACAGACCGCGGCCGATTTAAAGGCTACCACCTAGCAAGTGTGGTGTCTGGCGGTGACACCACAGTTGTGATCATAGTTCTCCAGAGAAGGGATGAAAGGATTGTTCGAGTGTCTCGAGTTCCTATATAGTCGTGCGGCGTGTTTAATAAATACTTACTTGAGGGTTTCAAGGCGGTGTTCATTGTGAAGATCCATGGTGCGTGTGTAGCGTGGACCGTTGCTAATGATGCGTAGTTCTGTATGATACGCAGGTGTGTAGGAGCTACGTGTCCCCAGACGGAAGCCGCGTATGTCTTCAGATATATGCATATTCTCACTATGGCGAGAAAGTTGTAAATTGAAATTTTATGCAGAGATCCTGAGGCAATGAAAAATGCCATTGTTTTGAGGACCGCCACCACAATTCGCGTATCATATCCGGGGCACTCTCTCCCCTATCTCGAGATAGTACTAAACGAGCTGCACGTCTTCCAACTTTTACGATGTCCTACGTCAATCGTGTCTGATGCGAATCCTACGCCGGACAGCAATACTCCAGAAGAGGGTGGAGAAAAGTAGTGTAAGCAGTCTCTTTAGTACACCTTACATTTTCTAAGTGTTCTGCTCGTAAATTGCAGTCTTTTGTTTGCTTTGCCCCCAACATTATCTGAGGATGTTTCACAATTCGTGTTACATACTTCTAGAGGTTGTAGGGGACGCTTAGTAGATCAAATTTTACACAGGAATCCATGCTGGAAACGTCATCCAAAGACGCTACAGAGCGTAGAAGTTATAGGCGCCGGCGCCTGTAAATATATGTATATACAGGGTGATGCCGTGATGATGTTACAAGCTTTCAAGGAATTTGAAGTAACGGTCCCTGTACCGGAAACGAACGAGTCAAAAGTTATAAGCAAAAACCGTTCTGATACCTCTGACAGCGGAATACGTGTATCGGTACTGTTGTTGCTAAGATTGTAGTGCAGGCAACTTTCAGAAGTGGTAGTATGGACGAAGACAAGAAAAAATGTGCAATAAATATGAGTTCTAAAACTCTTACCATAAGAGCTATGAGCACTGGTGTTTTACACTAGCGAATATCAACCAGTGCTCATTGCACTTCAGGTGTTCATTTGGAGCCCATATGTACTTGTCTTGATCCACACTACCACCCCTGAAAGTAGCATGCCCTATATTCTTAGCAACGACAGTACTGGTACATGTATTCGATATCACAGGTTTTTTCTTTTTCTTTTGTTTTCCATCAGTCTTCTGACTGGTTTGATGCGGCCCGCCACGAATTCCTCTCCTGTGCCAACCTCTTCATCTCAGAGTGCCACTTGCAACCTAAGTCCTCAATTATTTGCTGGACGCATTCCAATATCTGTCTTCCTCTACAGCTTTTTCCCTCTATAGCTTCCTCTAGTACCATTGAAGTCATTCACTCATCTCTAAACTGATATCCTATCATCCTGTCCCTTCTCCTTGTCAGTGTTTTCCACATATTCCTTTCCTCTCCGATTCTGCGCAGAACCTCCTCATTCCTTACCTTATCAGTCCACCTAATTGTCAATATTCGTCTGTAGCAACACATCTCAAATGCTTCGATTCTCTTCTCTTCCGGTTTTCACACAGTCCATGTTTCGCTACCAACCAATGCTGTGCTCCAGACGTTCATTCTCAGAAATTTCTTCTTCAAATTAGGACCGATATTTGATATTAGTAGATTCCTCTTGGTCAGGAATGCCCTTTTTGCATTTGCTAGTCTGCTTTTGATGTCCTCCTTGCTCCGTCCGTCATTGGTTATTTTACTGCCTAGGTAGCAGAATTCCTTAGCTTCATCTAGTCCGTGACTGATGTTAAGCTTCTCGCTGTTCTCATTTCTGCTATTTCTCATTACCTTTGTCTTTCTTCGATTTACTCTCAATCCATACTATGTACCCATTAGACTGTTCATTCCGTTCAGCAGATCATGTACCTTAATCTACTTTTCTACATAATTTCCGTCAATATTGAGGCACTTTCATAATGTTGTACCAGTTTCTGAATACCCTCCTCATAGAAGTCTGCCGACAGACTTGTTAACCACTGCATCACCAATGTTTTCACTTCGTCATCGTCTTGAAGACGCTGACTGTCCAGGTGTTTCTTCAAGTGTAGGAACAGATGGTAGTCACTGGGCGCAAGATCGGGGCTGTACGAGGGTGATCTAGAGTCTCCCACCGAAAAATGTGATGAGTTCTTTGGCCACATGCGGACAGGCATTGTCTTGCAGCAAAACGATGCCCTTGCTCAACTTCCATGGACTGTTGCTTTCATTCTGGTGTGACGTAGACCACCCATGTTTCATCCCCCGTAACAATTTGACTTAAGTAATCATCACCGTCGTTGTGGTACCGCTCAAGGAAAGTCAATGCACTGTCTAAACGTTTGGTTTTGAGCACATCCGTCAACATTTTCGGTACCCAACGTGCACAAAATTTTCGGTAATTCAAGTGCTCGGTCACAATGCCATACAAAACACTACGAGAAACATTAGGAAAGTCATCCCGCAAGGAGGAAATCGTAAAGCGTTTGTTTTCTCTCACCTTATTGTCCACTTCCTGCACCAAACTTTCATTAACGACCGAAGTACGCCCACTCCGTTGTTCATCATGCACATTTGTGCGGCCGTCTTTAAATGCTCTCACCCACTTTATTACTATACCATCACTCATAATGTTTTCTCCGTAAACTGCACAGATCTCAAGATGAATATCGATCGCTTTTAGGCTTTTAGCACTAACAAATCTTATAACAGCCCGTACTTCACCGTCGGCGGGACTCACGATTATCGGAGGCATCTTAAACACTCAGTAGACAAGGTAAACAATGAAGAATCAGATTGCAATGGCGTCAGTGCGTTGATTAAGGCACAGGATTTCATGTACAAATAAAGTTATTGAGGTATCTTAGTATGTCTTTTTTTAAATTTCAAAACGATACTTACTTAAAAAACACGCCTCATAATTCTTCTTCACTTTGGCTCAAGATAGCAATGTCATCAGCGAATCGTATCACTGATACCGTTTCATCTTGAATTTTAATCCCACTCGTGAACCTTTCTTTTATTTCCATCATTGCTTCCTCGATGTGCCGATTGAACAGTAGCGGCGAAATGCTACATCCTTGTCTTTTAATACGAATACTTCGTTCTTGGTCGTCCACTCTTATTATTATATCTTGGCTGTTGCACATATTGTATATGAGCCGTCTCTCCCTATAGCTTAACCCTACTTTCTTAAGAATTTCGAACATTTTGCACCATTTGTCGAACGCTTTTTCCAGATCGACAAATCCTATGAAAGTCTCTCGATTTTTCTTTAGTCTTGCTTCCATTATTAACCGCAACGTCAGAATTGCCCCTCTCCTGCCTTTACTTTTCCTAAAGCCAAACTGGTCGTCATCTAGCGTATCTTCAATTTTCTTTTCCATTCTTCTGTATAGTGTTTTTATAATCAGCTTGGATCCATGAGCTGTAGAGCTGATTGTGCGATGATTCTCGCACTTGTCAGCTCTTGCAGTCTTCGGAATTGTATGGATGATGCTTTTCCGAAAGTCAGATGGTATGTTCCCAGACTCATACATTGTACACATCAACATGAATAGTCGTTTTGTTGCCACTTCCCCCAATGAATTTCTGGTGGAATGTTATCTATCCCTGCCTTATTCGATCTTAACTTCTCCAAAGCTCTTTTAAATTCTGATTCTAATACTGGATCCCCTATCTCTTCTAAATCGAATCCTGTTTCTTCTTCTATCACATCACATAAATCTTCCCCCTCATAGAGGTTTTCAATGTATTCTTACCACCTATGCCGGCCGGAGTGGCCGAGCAGTTCTAGGCGCTACGGTCTGGAACCGCGCGACCGCTACGGTCGCAGGTTCGAATCCTGCCTCGGGCATGGATGTGTGTGATGTCCTTAGGTTAGTTAGGTTTAAGTAGTTCTAAGTTCTAGGGGACTGATGACCACAGCAGTTAAGTCCCATAGTGCTCAGAGCCATTTGAACCATTTTACCAACTATACGCTCTCTCCTCTGCATTTGACAGTGGAATTCCCGTTGCATTCTTAATGTTATCACCCCTGCGTTTAATGTCACCGAAGGTTGTTTTGACTTTCTTGTACGCTGAGTCTGTCCTTCCGCAATCATTTCTTTTCCGATGTCTTCACATTTTTTCTGCAGCCATTTCGTCTTAGGTGCCCTGCACTGCCTTATTATTTCATTCCAGCGACCTGTATTTCTGTATTCCTGAGCTTCCCGGAACATTATTGTACTTCCTCCTTTCATCGATCAATTGAAGGAATCAGGATGGCCTCGCTGAGTGGTTGCGCGGTTTGAGGCGTCATAACACGGTCTGCGCGGCCCCTCCTGTCTGAGGTTCGAGTCCTGCCTCGGGCATGGTTGTGTGTGTTGTTGTTAGCATAAGTTAGATTAATTAGTGTGTAAGTCTAGGGACCGATGACCTTAGCAGTTTTGCCCCTTAGGAGTTCACACGCACTTGAACATTTTAATCAGGATGATTTTCACTTGTAACTTTCGACTCCTTCGTTTCCGAACCAGGTACCTTTACCTTCAATTAACACATTTATCCGTCTCCATCACCTCTGAAGGTCTGTAACATCATCATGGAATCACCATTGTATACATACATTTACAGGGGCCGGCGCATATAACTTTGACACTGTGTATCGTCGTTTGATGACGTTTCTGGACAAGTGTTTCTCTATAAAACTTGATCTACTAAATCCCCTCTACAACTGCTACAAGTGTTTAACATGAATTGTGAAACACTCTGTATGTGAATGTTCCAATTTGTCATTCGTAACTGTAATCAAATGGTTCAAATGGCTCTGAGCACTATGGGACATAACATCTGAGGTCATCAGTCCCCTAGAACTGCGAACTACTTAAACCTGACTAACCTATGGACATCACACACATCCGTGCCCGAAGCAGGATTCGAACCTTCGACTGTAGCGGTCGCGTGGTTCCAAACGGAAGTGCCTAGAACAGCTCGGCCATAGCGGCCGGCGAACTGTAATCCCAAACTATTTTGTTATATTTACGGTTTTTATATTAGCATGTGTTATACTGTTACCGAAATTTAGCGGATTCCTTTGAGAGTTGGCAATACTCTCTTAGGATTTAAAGGTTGGCTACAGCGCGCATACACAAGCTCTGGATATTGTTGTCGCGCTTCGCAGCGCACGGATTAATGAGTGGCAGTTCGGAAGCCAGTGTAGGACCCCGCCTGCTGTGGTGCGCACGTGTGTTGGTCGAGGGGTCGTCGCCGAGCTGCCGTACTGCCGTGTCCGCCAGCAGCGACACAGGATTTGGTAGTGAGCTGATATTTTTTATAATTTGCAGCGCGCTTATCAATTTAAAGAAAAGGGTTTGTGTATGTGCGTAGCAGCAAACGGTAATTTTGATAATGATAGGAGTTGAATTCTTAAGGGAAACCATTGTTAAGGCGAATAGATTAGGTATTGATTTTTGTCATTGATTTCTTTTGTAATTGTCAGGGAATTGTTTCACTATGTATTTAATTGAGAACTATTTCAGTCTGCCTCAAGAGTTTGCTTAATTTCTAATATTACTTTAATGCCACTGGAGGCAGATTTACATACGAAGCGATAGTTCAAAGAGCTTCTAGCGTTTAGTTAATTAAATGAGAAAGAATCGCTTTCAGAATATAGTTTTTGCAAAAAGGAATTACTTGTTTGGGTTATCATTTATCTAGTTTAGATTTGACCAAACCCTTTCTCTTGAATTATATGTAGTTGTAGTAAGCAGCAGCAGCCGCAGCAACAGCAGGAGCCGCCATACAGAACATGCATTCCTCTCATCATGAATAATAGGTTTTTTATGTTTTTGTTAAATAATGGAATGCAGCAGATCAAGCAGTGGCAGCAGAAAGACCAAGTAAGTTATCTGTTGCGCACAGGACCAATTATACACTCCTGGAAATTGAAATAAGAACACCGTGAATTCATTGTCCCAGGTAGGGGAAACTTTATTGACACATTCCTGGGGTCAGATACATCACATGATCACACTGACAGAACCACAGGCACATAGACACAGGCAACAGAGCATGCACAATGTCGGCACTAGTACAGTGTATATCCACCTTTCGCAGCAATGCAGGCTGCTATTCTCCCATGGAGACGATCGTAGAGATGCTGGATGTAGTCCTGTGGAACGGCTTGCCATGCCATTTCCACCTGGCGCCTCAGTTGGACCAGCGTTCGTGCTGGACGTGCAGACCGCGTGAGACGACGCTTCATCCAGTCCCAAACATACTCAATGGGGGACAGATCCGGAGATCTTGCTGGCCAGGGTAGTTGACTTACACCTTCTAGAGCACGTTGGGTGGCACGGGATACATGCGGACGTGCATTGTCCTGTTGGAACAGCAAGTTCCCTTGCCGGTCTAGGAATGGTAGAACGATGGGTTCGATGACGGTTTGGATGTACCGTGCACTATTCAGTGTCCCCTCGACGATCACCAGTGGTGTACGGCCAGTGTAGGAGATCGCTCCCCACACCATGATGCCGGTTCAAATGGTTCAAATGGCTCTGAGCACTATGAGACTCAACTGCTGAGGTCATTAGTCCCCTAGAACTTAGAACTAGTTAAACCTAACAAACCTAAGGACATCACAAACGTCCATGCCCGAGGCAGGATTCGAACCTGCGACCGTAGCGGTCCTGCGGTTCCAGACTGCAGCGCCTTTAACCGCACGGCCACTTCGGCCGGCCCATGATGCCGGGTGTTGGCCCTGTGTGCCTCGGTCGTATGCAGTCCTGATTGTGGCGCTCACCTGCACGGCGCCAAACACGCATACGACCATCATTGGCACCAAGGCAGAAGCGACTCTCATCGCTGAAGACGACACGTCTCCATTCGTCCCTCCATTCACGCCTGTCGCGACACCACTGGAGGCGGGCTGCACGATGTTGGGGCGTGAGCGGAAGACGGCCTAACGGTGTGCGGGACCGTAGCCCAGCTTCATGGAGACGGTTGCGAATGGTCCTCGCCGATACCCCAGGAGAAACAGTGTCCCTAATTTGCTGGGAAGTGGCGGTGCGGTCCCCTACGGCACTGCGTAGAATCCTACGGTCTTGGCGTGCATCCGTGCGTCGCTGCGGTCCGGTCCCAGGTCGACGGGCACGTGCACCTTCCGCCGACCACTGGCGACAACATCGATGTACTGTGGAGACCTCACGCCCCACGTGTTGAGCAATTCGGCGGTACGTCCACCCGGCCTCCCGCATGCCCACTATACGCCCTCGCTCAAAGTCCGTCAACTGCACATACGGTTCACGTCCACGCTGTCGCGGCATGCTACCAGTGTTAAAGACTGCGATGGAGCTCCGTATGCCACGGCAAACTGGCTGATACTGACGGCGGCGGTGCACAAATGCTGCGCAGCTAGCGCCATTCGACGGCCAACACCGCGGTTCCTGGTGTGTCCGCTGTGCTGTGCGTGTGATCATTGCTTGTACAGCCCTCTCGCAGTGTCAGGAGCAAGTATGGTGGGTCTGACACACCGGTGTCAATGTGTTCTTTTTTCCATTTCCAGGAGTGTGTATATATATATATATATATATATATATATATATATATATATATATATATATATATATATATATTGTTTAGGCGATCTCTGTAATAGTAAAGTTAACAAGAGTACAAGCACGAGATTTTCAGTAGAAAACACGAGATAAGAAAAAAGAGCTCGCGACTTTCACCTTTTCGTAGTCATGTGGCTGACTTTACACTTTTCATTATTTAGAGTCAGTTGCCACTGTTGCCAGAATACAAATGTCCTGTCTATGTCATTTTCGAAATGATTTTGATCATCTAATGACTTTAAAAGAAGGTTGATGACAGCATCATATGCAAACAATGTAAGTGGGCTGCTCAAATAGTTTTCTAAATCGTTTAGACCAGAAATAGCAAAGGCCCTGTAACATATCCTTTTGGAATTCTTTTTTACTCGATGACTTTTGGTCAGTTATTACGAACTGTGGGCCTTCTGAAAGGAAACCACGAATCCAGTCACAACCGGGACGATACCCCATAGGTAATTTGAAGGCGCTTGTAAGGAACGGTGTCAAAAGTCTTCTGTAAATCGTAAATTACGGAATCAATTCGAAATCCCCTAACACTCATTACTTTGTGCAAATAAAGAGCTAGTTGTTTTTCACGAGAACGACATTTTCTGAATTAGTGTTGGCTGTTTGTTGATAAATCATTTTCTTCGAGTTAACTCGTAATGTTCGAACACATTATACATTCCAGAAAGTTACTGTAAATCGACGTTAGCGATATGGCTCTGTAATTCAGCGGTTTACTCTATTTTCCAAACTTGGGTATTGGTGTGACTTCCCAACTTTCCTTAGGTACAGATCTTCCGACGAGCAGGCGGATGTATATAACTATTAAGTATGGATCTACCTTGTCAGCATACTCTGAAAGAAACCTTTGCTACACCGAGGATATCTACTTCTTAGCTGCTCATGGGGGCAATTATTTTAGATTCGAATTCTGGAATATTTACTTCGTCTTCTTTGGTGAAGAAATTTCGGAAAACTAGTAACTCTGCTTTAGTGACACTGTCATCCGTAACATCGCCATTGTTATCGTGCAGTGAAGGTACTGATTGTGTCTTTCCGCTGGTGTGTTTTACGTATGACCAGAATCTCTTTGGATTTTCTGCCAGATCTCTAGATATAGTTTCGTTGTGGAAACTATTAGAAGCATCTCACATTTTACAGCTAAAGTTTTCGCTGGTAATACAGTCATTCCCATGTTTGCGCTTCCTTTATTCTCCAACGACTGCTGTAATTCCTCTTTTAATCTTTTAGGTGACGGGTGTTTATGTTGTCCTGTATCTCTGTTCTGACCCATAGACATACACTCCTGGAAATGGAAAAAAGAACACATTGACACCGGTGTGTCAGACCCACCATACTTGCTCCGGACACTACGAGAGGGCTGTACAAGCAATGATCACACACACGGCACAGCGGACACACCAGGAACCGCGGTGTTGGCCGTCGAATGGCGCTAGCTGCGCAGCATTTGTGCACTGCCGCCGTCAGTGTCAGCCAGTTTGCCGTGGCATACGGAGCTCCATCGCAGTCTTTAACACTGGTAGCATGCCGCGACAGCGTGGACGTGAACCGTATGTGCAGTTGACGGACTTTGAGCGAGGGCGTATAGTGGGACATGCGGGAGGCCGGGTGGACGTACCGCCGAATTGCTCAACACGTGGGGCGTGAGGTCTCCACAGTACATCGATGTTGTCGCCAGTGGTCGGCGGAAGGTGCACGTGCCCGTCGACCTGGGACCGGACCGCAGCGACGCACGGATGCACGCCAAGACCGTAGGATCCTACGCAGTGCCATAGGGGACCGCACCGCCACTTCCCAGCAAATTAGGGACACTGTTGCTCCTGGGGTATCGGCGAGGACCATTCGCAACCGTCTCCATGAAGCTGGGCTACGGTCCCGCACACCGTTAGGCCGTCTTCCGCTCACGCCCCAACATCGTGCAGCCCGCCTCCAGTGGTGTCGCGACAGGCGTGAATGGAGGGACGAATGGAGACGTGTCGTCTTCAGCGATGAGAGTCGCTTCTGCCTTGGTGCCAATGATGGTCGTATGCGTGTTTGGCGCCGTGCAGGTGAGCGCCACAATCAGGACTGCACACGACCGAGGCACACAGGGCCAACACCCGGCATCATGGTGTGGGGAGCGATCTCCTACACTGGCCGTACACCACTGGTGATCGTCGAGGGGACACTGAATAGTGCACGGTACATCCAAACCGTCATCGAACCCATCGTTCTACCATTCCTAGACCGGCAAGGGAACTTGCTGTTCCAACAGGACAATGCACGTCCGCATGTATCCCGTGCCACCCAACGTGCTCTAGAAGGTGTAAGTCAACTACCCTGGCCAGCAAGATCTCCGGATCTGTCCCCCATTGAGTATGTTTGGGACTGGATGAAGCGTCGTCTCACGCGGTCTACACGTCCAGCACGAACGCTGGTCCAACTGAGGCGCCAGGTGGAAATGGCATGGCAAGCCGTTCCACAGGACTACATCCAGCATCTCTACGATCGTCTCCATGGGAGAATAGCAGCCTGCATTGCTGCGAAAGGTGGATATACACTGTACTAGTGCCGACATTGTGCATGCTCTGTTGCCTGTGTCTATGTGCCTGTGGTTCTGTCAGTGTGATCATGTGATGTATCTGACCCCAGGAATGTGTCAATAAAGTTTCCCCTTCCTGGGACAATGAATTCACGGTGTTCTTATTTCAATTTCCAGGAGTGTATATGGATATTTTCAGCAGCATACTTCAGCACTAGTGGGTCAGGTCGACGCTTATGAGATTTGACTTCCCCAGTCTTTAGAAATGGTCAATAACTACATTAAAAAAAAAGTTCAGCACGTATACCGCTACAGTCTGGAACTCCGCGCCCGCTACGGTCGCAGGTTCGAATCCTGCCTCGGGCATGGATGTGTGTGATGTCCTTACGTTAGTTAGGTTTAAGTAGTTCTAAGTTCTAGGGGACTGATGACCACATCGTTAAGTCTCATAGTGCTCAGAGCCATTTTGTAAGTATGAAATGCCGTGCTTCCTCATCCGTCGAGTTGTGTTCCCAGGCAAGCGAAGCATGATATACATCAAAATGTTCCCGTTATGCTCTGTAGTAAGTCTAGTTCATCTCCAGACATCGTGTGAGTTACGCCTCAGAAAATGTTTTTGGTATGTCGATAAAATTTTTGGAGCTAAATTTTCAAAAATATGCCAAACTGAATGTCGCTACAAATATTTTAGCGTAAAACCACTATTATTACGAACATAATCCAAAGTAACACATTTCGAGAGTGAAGCATCCATCATCTGGTTCTCTAAGTTAATCCTACATAAAATGCATTTCAACAGCACTCAGCGTCAGAATACAAAAACAAATAAAATTATTTGGGTATGAAGTCCTCGTCTTCCTTTACAAACGGCAACACCAAAATCCTGCTCCGCTTATCCATAGTAGCGCATCTCCTCCAAAGCGTTGCTTCCTTAAGACAGTAAACACCGGTCGCATCAGCTGTTTGTCAGTGCACACTAGTTTGTAAACATATGTACAGCTCTGACACATTGTACTGAGGCATCAGCCGTTCCATAACATTCCAAAGACGTTACGAATGACATGGTAAGACGCCATGCTAATGCTTATCTGTGCAAAATCATTTACATTTATCGTACTAATGCAGAACTTAAAAAAGATCTAGGAAGCCACTGAAGACGGAATTACCAGTTTGTATGTTCAGTACAGTATCATGCAGGTCGAATTTCTTGACTTTCTTGTCCACATGTAGCACCTCTAGGTCCTCTTAAGTTCTCTTTAAAAGCTTTCCGGGGCCTGCATAGACTTATATATACGTTTCGCAGCTACTGATCTGCCATTATTCCCTGGTCTAAAAGCACCTGCATGCTCGTTATACTGAAACGAGAGAAGTCATGGGATGACTCTTAACACGGTGTCGGACCTCCTTTTGCCCGGCGTTTTACAGCAGCTAAACGTGGTATGCACTCAACAAGTCGTTGGAAGTCCAGAAATACTGTGTCATGGTGCTTCTACAGCTAGCAGTAAAAGAAAATGTGTTGTCAGCATAGGACGTTGTGCACCATCTGACCTTCGATTATGTCCTTTATGTGATCAATGCGACTTACGTTGGGCGATGTGGATGGCCAAATAATTGGCTCGAACTGTCAAGAATGTTCTTAAAACCAATCGCCAACAATTATGGCCCAGTGACACGCCGCGCTGCCATGCTTAAATTTCCGTCATTGTCTGGGATCATTAAGTGCTGAACAGCTGCAAATGGTCTCCACGTAGGCGAACATAACCCATTCCAGTCAATTTATTTTAGTTTAGTTCAGTTCAAAAAATGGTTCAAATGGCTCTGAGCACTATGGGACTTAACATCTGAGGTCATCAGTCCCTTAGAACTTAGAACTACTTAAACCTAACTAACCTAAGGACATCACACACATACATGCCCGAGGCAGGATTCGAACCTGCGACCGTAGCGGTCGCGCGGTTCCAGACTGAAGCGCCTAGAGCCGCACGGCCACACCGGCCGGCTTTAGTTCGGTTATGTCATGTTCCGTAGATCATTTTTCACGATGGTTTTATTGATATGATGTGGAAAAAGTCAGATTAGAAGATATATATACATACACATGGATAGTGCTAATATTAATATTACTGTAATCTTTAGTTCTACACATGCAGCTACATTTAGAGGTACAACTTTTATTTTTTACCAGTTCTGAAACAGAAACTCGTCCATGGCATAGAAGGAGTTGTCCAAAAGAAATGATTTTAAGCTAGATTTTAAACTTGATGTGCTACCTGCTAGACACTTTATGTTGTTGAGCAAATGATCAAAGATTTTTGTTGCTGAATAATGTACTCTTTTTTGAGCCACTGACAGCTTCAATAACGGATAGGAAAGGTCAATTTCCCTCTAGTCAGTAATCGATTCAATTGGAGCAGAGGATCCAGTCCATTCCAAGTAAACACAACCCACACCGTTATGGAGCCACCACCAGCTTGCAACTTGTTGACAACTTGGGTCTATGGCCTCCTGGTGGTTGCTCACGAGCCCAGGAAAGATGCTGCAGGCGATGTCGTGCTGCTAGTAAAGACACTCGCGCCGGTCGTCTGCACTGTCCTAACGTGCTCCCCACACGATTTCTGGGGCTATTTCACGCAGTGTTGCTTGTCTGGCAGCACCGACAACTCTGCGGAAACGCCGCTGATGAAGGTCGAAAAGTGATGGCCGTCAGTCACTGCATTGTCCATGGTGAGAGGTCACGTCTCAGATTTGGTACTCTCGGAACACTCTTGACACTGTGGATCTCGGAATACTGCACTGCCTAACGATTTCCGAAATGGAACGTCCCGTACGGCTAGTTCGAACTATCACTCTGCCTTTCGTCATGCGATCACAATCACGTCGGACACCTTTTCACATGAGTCAG